>NC_088223.1:58548375-59148375 GCF_036934945.1 Oncorhynchus masou masou
AGACAACTGGAAATTGTAATTGCTGAAGAATCTAGGAGGAAGTCGGGGGGAAAAAATCCCTCTGTCTTCCAATTTGTCAAAGTTCCTTTTTCCCCCAGCATGCCAGTGGCCAGTGAGGGTAATTAATAGGCTAGGAGTTATTTCCGATGTGTCAGTATTTCAGGCTGCCTTCAGAGTGATAATGTTCCCTGGCTGCTGGCCCTAGGGACTGCTCTATCTTATTAACTTGTCCTAGGAGACAGCTCCGCCATGTACAGCCCTGCTTTAAGGCCAACCAGGAGGGGGAGGGAGGAAGGGGGAGGGTTAGGGAGAGGCAGGTAGAGGAGGAGGGAGGGGCAGGTAGAGGAGAGGCGAGGGGACAGGGAGGGAGGGGCAGGTAGAGGAGGAGCGAGGGGACAGGGAGAGAGGGGCAGGTAGAGGAGGAGGGAGGGGACAGGGAGGGAGGAGGCAGGTAGAGGAGGAGCGAGGGGACATGGAGGGAGGGGCAGGTAGAGGAGGAGGGAGGGGCAGGTAGAGGAGGGGGGGGGCAGGTAGAGGAGGAGGGAGGGGCAGGTAGAGGAGGAGCGAGGGTACAGGGAGGGAGGGGGCAGGTAGAGGAGGAGGGAGGGGACATGGAGGGAGAGGCAGGTAGAGGAGGAGGGAGAGGCAGGTAGAGGAGGAGGGAGGGGCAGGTAGAGGAGGGGGGAGGGGCAGGTAGAGGAGGAGGGAGGGGCAGGTAGAGGAGGATGGAGGAAGAGGGAGGCAGACCACTAATCACCACAGCTGTCCTCCTCCACTCTCTTATTGAGACTGTAGTCTCAACACCTCTCCACCGGTGTGGAGCTGACAAAATCAGCTGACAAAATAGGTGATCATTAAACCACCTTGAGGCATTGATCAAAATGGCTAAATGCTGGAGTTAGTAGAGGGAGCAGTACTATATATCTATGATTAAAGATACAATTGGGATGATATAAGCTAATGTGAGCCCCAAAGTACCCAGGCAAGCAGGATGAAGCTCTACTCTGCTCTGTCTATAATGAGGAGAGAGAAAGCTACACAGACCCTATGGAGCCCTGAGGAGAAGAGAAGAAAGAAGAGGAGAAAAGAGGAAAGGAGAGAAGAGGAGAGGAGTGGAGGCACTAGGATGAGTGAAATGAAGCAGTGGCTTGACACCCTTTTAATCTGTTTTGCCTTTAAATGCTTCTCTATTGAGTGCAAGAGCTCAAGGTTAATGAGAACAAGTCTCCCAGGTGACAGAGGATGTTACTGAGAGAGGAGATCTCAACCACCAGGAGGGAGGACATAGTGAAGAGGAGAGGTGTGGGGAAGTGCAAGAGTGTAAGTAGAGGAGGGCATGGAGGTAAAGGCAAGTGGATGAGTCAAGATAAGACTGTGGTGGAGAACATGAAGAGTGGAGTGCATGAGAGAATTATGCTTTTTAGATTAAAAAAAGAGAGAAATATTACATTCACCATTTTTATGACGGCCTCCTTTTTGCGCCTGGTCTGTACGATATGTCAGTCTGTTGGTATTTGCTCTGTAGACGCCAGTCCTGAGTGGGGATTTATTAAGAGTGCAGGAGACAGAAGGGACAGAGGGAGCCCGTTGCATGGTGGCTACTGAGAAAGGAAGGCCAGCAGCCTCTGAGGAGAGGATGGTCAGTCTGAAAGAGAGGAGAAGGAGAAGCAGCGTTACCTGTTTTTTCTCTCTCTTTCCGCCGTAGGCCATTTCCCTCTCTCCCCTTGACAGATAAACTCTAGGGGGGAGAAGGAAGGGGGGGAAATGGCCTCTTTCAGCCTTCAGATTTAATTTCAACCCGCTTTTTCTCCAGAGGACAATGCCAGCGGAAGGTCTTATCGGGGCTGAGTCACAGAGGCCCACAGGCCATGGGCGCCCATCTGCAGCACAAAGCCTGTCACATATAAATGATATTTATATGTGGGAGGGTTGTGTGACAGACAGACCTGGACAGACAGACATATAGAGGGAGGGGTGCGGGGGCGGACGGGGCTGAAGACCTGCTCTGTGTCCCACTGACACCACCGCGGACAGAGGGATGGGCCACAGCTCAACACACTGCCGTAAACAGGCAGACGCAGTAGAGGCTGGGGGAATCACTATAAGCACTCCCATCCCTGGAATCAGCTAAATGATGGCTACCATGCATCTGATCACATGCATTCATTACTGCACTCAGCCAGTCCACCTGTGTGCACTGTGCAGAAATATAATGTGCAGTTATGGCGGGAGTAGAGTGCTCATTTCATCTGACCATTTGCGATGGAATGTAGCTAACTGCACATGGCTTTCCATGTTATGAGGATGCCGGATGCCTTTACAGAGCAATCTGCCTGCTTCGTGGTGACACAGGTCATGGGTAAGGGTGTGTGTAGGGAGAATGGGATTGGCACAGATAAGCACAGCCAGATATTTGAATGGAGAATAAGCCTCCAGGACACCTGAATAAAGAGCTGTGTGTCTAACAGCCATCGCCCCGGGTTCGCCACAGCTCTGATGTAGAGGAAAACACCACATACAATCTCTCCCAGCCTCTTTAGAGCGACAGTCTCCCCCAGCCTCTTTGGAGGGATAGTCTCCCCCAGCCTCTTTGGAGGGATAGTCTCCCCCAGCCTCTTTGGAGGGATAGTCTCCCCCAGCCTCTTTGGAGGGATAGTCTCCCCCAGCCTCTTTGGAGGGATAGTCTCCCCCAGCCTCTTTGGAGGGATAGTCTCCCCCAGCCTCTTTGGAGGGACAGTCTCCCCAGCCTCTTTGGAGGGAGCCTCTTTGGATAGTCTCCCCAGCCTCTTTGGAGGGACAGTCTCCCCCAGCCTCTTTGGAGGGACAGTCTCCCCCAGCCTCTTTGGAGGGACAGTCACCCCCAGCCTCTTTGGAGGGACAGTCTCCCCCCAGCCTCTTTGGAGGGACACATTCTCTCCCAGCCTCTTTGGAGGGACAGTCTCTCCCAGCCCCCCAGCCTCTTTGGAGCCTCTTTGGAGGGACAGTCATTCCCCCAGCCTCTTTGGAGGGACAGTCTCTCCCAGCCTCTTTGGAGGGACAGTCTCCCCCAGCCTCTTTGGAGGGACAGTCTCCCCAGCCTCTTTGGAGGGACAGTCTCCCCAGCCTCTTTGGAGGGACAGTCTCCCCCAGCCTCTTTGGAGGGACAGTCTCTCCCAGCCTCTTTGGAGGGACTCTCCCCCAGGAGGGACAGTCTCCCCCAGTCTCCCCCTCTTTGGAGGGGTCTCCCCCCACCCTCTTTGGAAGGATAGTCTCCCCCAGCCTCTTTGGAGGGACAGTCACCCCCAGCCTCTTTGGAGGGACAGTCACCCCCAGCCTCTTTGGAGGGACAGTCTTGGAGGGACAGTCACCCCCAGCCTCCCCAGCCTCTTTGGACAGTCTCTCCCAGCCTCTTTGAAGGGACAGTCTCTCCCAGCCTCTTTGGAGGGACAGTCTCCCCCAGCCTCTTTGGAGGGACAGTCTCCCCCAGCCTCTTTGGAGGGACAGTCTCTCCCAGCCTCTTTGAAGGGACATTCTCCCTCCCAGCTCCCCCAGCCTTTGGAGGGACAGTCTCCCCCAGCCTCTTGGAGGGACAGTCTCCCCAGCCTCTTTGGAGGGACAGTCTCTCCCAGCCTCTTTGGAGGGACATGCCTCTTTGGAGGGACAGTCTCCCAGCCTCTTTGGAGGGACAGTCTCCCCCAGTCTCCTTTGGAGGGACAGTCTCCCCAGCCTCTTTGGAGGGACAGTCTCCCCCAGCCTCTTTGGAGGGACAGTCTCCCCCAGCCTCTTTGGAGGGACAGTCTCCCCCAGCCTCTTTGGAGGGACAGTCTCCCCCAGCCTCTTTGAAGGGACAGTCTCTCCCAGCCTCTTTGGAGGGACAGTCTCTCCCAGCCTCTTTGAAGGGACATTCTCTCCCAGACTCTTTGGAGGGATACAGTCTCTCCCAACCTCTGTGGAAGCATATGCTCTCTCCCAGCCTCTCTACTGTGTTGCCCCCCAGGTTACCCCTTTGTGACTGCCTCCCTGCCCCTCCCTGGCAGCCCCTACATTAGCTTGTTTTGGGTTTATGATTTTCTCTCCCATCAGGCCGTGTTGGTCCCTCCCAGTGAGTAATCACATTCTCAGCGTACGTGAAATTGTCTTCATTGTTTTAGATTCCGGCTCTTTTCACAGTGTCACTTTCAATAAAGGAGAGAATCAAGTGTTAGCTGTCAGGTATATGTAACAAATTCATGTTTTGATATGGAGGAGGGAGAGAGACGGCAGGGGATCTGAGCTATGCCATTCCTTTCTCACATAGAAGAATGGAGAAACATCACATATGAGAGAACACATTTTACACAAATTGGATTCCAAAGTAATAAAGTGCATAAAGAAAGTTTTAGGGCATTGACAACAGGCCGTATGGGTAAGATAGATGGAACGTTGAGTAAACGTATTTGTATTCACATTTTTAAATGTCACCTTAATGAGATTTTGCTGATATTTATGTAGGATTACCGAAGCCTTTGCTCTATGTGGAAAAAATCCCATTACCACCCCTGTATGTGAAAACCAAGTAGGTGTTTTTTTCAAATACTTTACACTGTCGATTGAATATAACGGGCATCTATAAATCACAATTTATACCAATACAAGTATCTGGCCCATTCTATCTAAATCTCCATTCTATCTAAATTCCATTTGTGAAAGATATTTTTTCTCCCTTGAATTCTTATGAAGCGAATGTTATGATTGTGCATACAGATAAGACAGTCACCAGTGGTGAACTGGAATAGAGACGTGGAATATAGCTACCGAGACAGCTTTTTTTCTCCACAAACGATACCAGGTATTGACCTGATAGCTGGTCCCGGTCTTTTGAAGGGTAGATAGCAAAACAGGAAGACTGGGCAGAAAAAAAGTGTTTGTTGTCAGTGATAAAAATGTCCTGGACTGAGTGACACCACTCTGCTGTAGCCATGGCGACCGAGGCAATCAGAAAGGCGATGGGCTTTGCTAATGAAGGGCCTCGTTAACAGGAGTGGAGATGATAAAGGGCTCCGCTTGGCATCCCCGGGAATGAAACCAGGGAGGGAGGGAGGGAGGGAGGAAGGGAGGGAGGAAGGGAGGAAGGAAGGAAGGAAGGAAGGAAGGAAGGAAGGAAGGAAGGAAGGAAGGAAGGAAGGAAGGAAGGAAGGAAGGAAGGAAGGAAGGAGAAGGAGGGGTGTGAGAGAGTGGGGGCTGTTCACCTGAGTGTGTCATACAGGGAACCTACCTCATTCTTGGAGATGTGTTTGGGTTCAGAAGGTGAACGTTTTGGGTTTCTGTTCACCTGAGTGTCTAACACAGGGAGCCTACCTCATTCCTGGAGATGTGATTTGGGTTTCTGTTCGCCTGAGTGTCTAACACAGGGAGCCTACCTCATTCCTGGAGATGTGATTTGGGTTTCTGTTCGCCTGAGTGTCTAACACAGGGAGCCTACCTCATTCCTGGAGATGTGATTTGGGTTTCTGCACAGCTGAATGTCTAAAAACTGTGATTAAATCATATGCAAAAACCCTGTGCAACATTATCCACAGCCCATAGGGCCACAGCAGGCCCTCGGGGTACTCTACTGTACATCTGCAGGCTGTGAAGATCACTGATGTAGTGAAGATGTAATTACACTGGTAAAGATAGTATGTGAGCCTATCTTAGGTGTGTGTGTGTGTGTTTTTGGTGGCTGTCTGGACAGTGGAGAGTTGGCTACTGTTATTTAGGTCCAGGTGTTTATCAGGCGGCTGCAGGTGAGGATGCCATGCTGCGCTAGGTAATGGGCTGTATCTCTCAGACAGACAGTCCTAATGCACTGGGCTCTCTCTGGGCTTGCTGACCTCTGTAGGCTGTGGGTTTGATGTTCCTCAGGCCCAAATGTAAGGGGCCTTAGATGGTGTAGAGAGAGAACATCAAGGGGGATCAATGTGATAGTAGTACTGTTAAAACAGACCTGGTTTCAAATACTATTTAGACATTTGGAAGTAAGTATTAAGATGTGTTTTATTTGAAAAGACAAGTAGTTGGAATGTATTTGGAAATACACTTGGAAAATACTCAAATACACTGACTCAAATACACTCCCATGCATTTAGCCCAGGTATTTGAAATAAGTATTTTAAATAGTAGGCTATTTATAGGAAATAATTTGAAAATACTTCAAATCGAAGTAGTTGATTCGGGCCACATTATTTGAAAATACTCAAATACACATAAATGTATTTGAACCCAGGTCTGATAAAAACACAGCAAAACATGATATACTCTTTCCCTCACAGATGCGTCACTTCCTTTGGTCTCTCTGTACCTTCATCAAAAATATCCTCTCTTGTTTGAGAGCTGAGGCTTGTTTCAAAGCACAGCCAGCTGTTTCTTTGGTTTGGTTTGGCTCCGGGCAGACAGAGACACCCGTTCACCACATACAACTGGATCATACCAACAAATGACAGTTTCCCTTCCTGCTTTCCTCTTGTCTACATCCCCAGCATTCTAAGTACTGACTCCTTCACTTCTTCACTCACTCATTGCCTCACTCACTCATTGACTCACTCACTCACTCACTCACTCACCCCCACGGGAGAAAGCATTGTCCTTGCTATCCGAGATCCTTGAACGGCCCTAACCCTTTTAATTTGACATTTAAAATGGTTACGGTAAGGGTTAAAATTAGGATTATGCCTATGGTTAGGGTAAGGGTAGGTAGGGGTTAAGGTAAGGTTAGGGTTAGGATAAGGGTAGGGTTTAGGGTAGGGGTATCCCAATGATCCCGGATAGCAAGAGAAGGCAAGGCGTTGTGCGCGTGGCCGTAGAGCAGGCCTGATTGATTGGCCGTCTGTTCAGTCATGGCAGAGGGTCTGTAGCATGTGGACGAGTCGCTGGAAGGTCAGGAAGGGGCCACGTTATGTCATATTACACACAGAGAGATCTCACACTCACTCACAATGCTGTCTGGTGTGGCACAGCAGGGAAAAGCAGGCCATCTCTCTGCAGTCCCTTTACTATTAGTTCTACTGTCTTATATTCAGAGATAACCAAGGGTTTAGATGTTTACTGTAGGCTACCCAGCTAATCGGATTTGGTTGTCAAGAATTAGGTAGGGGGAACTGTGAGTTGCAGCAGTGGGTGTGATTATAGCCTGCAATACCAGGGCAAAGCACGAGTCATAGGATAAAAATACACTAAGAGGTGTGCTGGACATTTCTGGAACTATTGCAGTGTATAATGTGGTGCTAGTGTTACAGGAGGTTGTGGACACAAACACTGCAGGCTTTTGTGATGCTAGTATTACAGTGATGTTCAGACAAGAGTGCAGGCTTGAGAGCAGAGCAACACTAATGCTGTCAGTACAGGCGGTCTCAGTTACAAAGGCCAGTATTAAAGCCCATTACCCAGCAGCCTCAGAGTGAGAGAACAGAGAGACAGGATGAAATCATGACTCCATTAAGACTGCCTGTCTTGGAGAGAGACAGAGAGAGCAGCACCACAGCCCCACCCAGCTCATCACTGGGTACATGTTAGTCATGAGTTACCCCCCCCCCCATCCACAACAGAGAACCATAACACAATTTCATACACGCTGCTTTATCGAGCAGAAATCATTTGCATTTGTTCTTTATTTCCACTCCAGTAAAATATGTGTGTTACAGTACACTTATAAATGAGTAACTCAATTACTGCACCATCTCTAGCGTCCAGTGTCTGTACCAGGCGCTGTACTCAAATTACCATAACCCCAATATAAATACCCCCGTTCTCCATCAAACTAAGGGGGCAGTGTTCAGCTCCAGGAGGCAGTAAGTCTATGGGAGGGCTGCTAGATCAGCTAGTGTAGGAGCAGTAAAGATAGCCTGCCGTTGTCAATGGGGCCCTCTCTCATTAGAATTCCACTGGCATATGTGCCTCGCTCTCTTTAAGGGTCATTAAAGGAAATTGGAGGCAGAATTTGTACAATGGTCTGTTTAACCTCTAGCAGCTTCTGGATTGCTATTGACTTTGGCAGTAGATTTCTGCTAAGGTATGAATCACATGATCCAGATGACAGGCGGTGGCATTTTCAGTGTGAGGGCTGAGATTGACAGATCTCTCACTAAGAGATGTTCTCCTTTGAAATAGGTTTATTTGTTTGTTTATGCCATTTTCCCTTTTACCCCGGAATGATAACAACTAGCCTATTTGGTTATCAGTGTTTCTGATAACTGGTAAAGCAGGACTGCAGTGTGTATAGGACCCAACATGATGGGATTTAGCCATGCGAAAGCCAGCCATGCATACATACAGTGCTACCACACACCAACACATACGTCTGTGTAGAGTCTGTACTCGCACACGACATGTTAATGTTTTTAAATGTATGTCAATTGTAAAGTATTTTGTCTGTCATGTAGTTTTCGTTATGTGTCGGACCCCAGTAAGACTAGCTGTCGGCTAATGGGGATCCTAATACATCGAATCAAACATCCATGTCTGAGTCTAGATGTGGCCAGATGATGTCATGTGTAGATGCTTGTATAGGAGTGTTCGTGTAGTTGAAGAGACTGTCGAGGTCATATTACCTGTGGCCCTGTAGACGTGTATCGGCTCCAGGGTGTTAGAAGGACTCTGTTACACCTCCCGACTCTGTGCTCCCTGATAAGTCCTGGAGCACTGTGTTGCCCGGGGCTGGCTGCAGCACCACCCTCATTACAGCCACCTTCATTTGGAGGATTACACGCTACAAGGTAATACAAGGTAATCCGCCCCATGATAAAGTTCAATTTTTTTGGGGGGGCTCATCAGCCTGACTGTCTATAGGAAATGTTTTGGAGAGATCAGAAGTCACCCTTACATCCAGCTCCCCCACTACCTAATCCTGCTTATTTTGTGAGTGAGAGGATCACACCTAAGGGCACCTGCTCCATCTCTCTCAGCCCTGGAGTGTCTCTCTCTCTGGAGTCAGTGACACTGCAAAAACAACAGGGCCACCTAGAGCTGTGACAGAGAAAGAGACAGAGAAAAGGGGCTAGTCAGTTGCACAACTGAATGCATTCAACCTAAATGTGTCTTCCGCACCTCTGACTCAGAGAGGTGCGAAGGGCTGCCTTAATCGACATCCACGTCATTGGCGCCCGGGGAACAGTTGCTGTTGGGGGTTAAGGGCAGATTTTTCTACCTTTCTGGTTCGGGGATTCGAACAAACAACCTTTCGGTTGCTGGCCCAATGCTAGGATATCACAGGCGTCACTACAGACCCGGGTTCGATCCCAGGATGTGCTACAGCAGGCCGTCACCGGGAGACCCATGAGGTGGTGCACAATTGGTCCAGCTGGACAGTGTTCCTCTGACACATTGGTGCTTCTGGGTTAAGCGAGCAGTGCGGCTTGGCAGGGTCGTGTTTCAAAGGACGCTTCGCTTCTCCCGAGTCCGTAGGTGAGTTGCAGCGATGGGACAAAACTGTAACTACCAATTGGGGAGAAAACGGTAGGCAGAAGGAGTAGTTTCATCCACTTTTTTAGTCCATTTGTTTTTGATTGTTCTGTTGTTTTTTCTGAGGCCAGGAGATCTCGGTGGTCTTTATGTGCCACTTATCCATTCCAGCCATGCGTATCACGATGCAGGAGGGCTGAGTGGAATCGCATCGGAGAGGAGAGGGAGAGGGAGACATGCACACTCTCATTTGATAAGCTTGTAGAGCTGACATTTAAAGCAAACTGTCTGCAGAGGCGTGCAGGGAAAAGTACAATGGAAATCACAGATAAAGAGTCCAGTGATTTCCACCTCTCTCCCTACTTCTAGTCTGCTACTTTCTGTCTTCATGACATTACTCCTCTCCATATCTTCTCCTTCCTTCAGTCTATATTTTTTCTCTCCCAAATCTATCCCTAAGGCAGTCTAATTTTATTTAACTTAGCAAGTCAGTTAAGAACATATTCTTATTTACAATGACTGCCTACCCCGGCCAAACCCTACCAACACTGGACCAATTGTGCGCTGCCCTATGGGACTCCCAATCACATCCAGTTGTGATACATCCTGGAATTGAACCAGGTTCTGTAGTGATGCCTCTTGCACTGAGATGCAGTGCTTTAGACTGCTGCGCCACTCGGGAGCCCCTCATGGTCCATGGTCTCACATTGATAGATGACTGAAGGTGGTGTTTTTAAACATGCACAAAGCAGGACCCTCCATGTCATCTCACTAATACAGCAGATAGTGTTAGACTGAAGGCCCTGGTTGGTGTGAGGTGTGGTGAGGTGTCTCAGGTCACTCATTCCAGCCTCCTGCCATAGCCTCCCCTACCCTAGCCTTCTTCATGAGCATGCCTGTGTTAGCCTCACCGCTAGGCTTGGCCTGCCTGGGCTTAATAACCAGCCGTCCTTAGGAGACATACTTAGCCTCTGTTCCGTTCCTTGGGGAACAAACCCCTTCTTAGCCCCACTGTAATGGCCTTTGCCTCATTGTCCACTTTGATGATGGGCAGCTCACCGGATACCAGATGCTTTTTTGGTGGAAGTTTATTGGTAGGCGTGTGCTGTGGATGAAGGGTTTTACAGGCCAGTCACTTTAAATAACCTTTGAGATTAATTAACCAGGAAGTGGACCTCTGTGACCCCTGGTGGGGTGGCCTTCAAAGAGCAGCCTTATTGGAGCTCCCGCCACACTCCCTGCCTGCATCCCTGATATTGGAGCCCCCAGCCGGGCCGCCACACTCCCTGCCTGCCTCCCTGATATTGGAGCCCCCAGCCGGGCCGCCACACTCCCTGCCTGCCTCCCTGATATTGGAGCCCCCAGCAGGGCCGCCACACTCCCTGCCTGCCTCCCTGATATTGGAGCCCCCAGCAGGGCCGCCACACTCCCTGCCTGCCTCCCTGATATTGGAGCCCCCAGCAGGGCCGCCACACTCCCTGCCTGCCTCCCTGATATTGGAGCCCCCAGCCGGGCCGCCACACTCCCTGCCTGCCTCCCTGATATTGGAACCCCCAGCCGGGCCGCCACACTCCCTGCCTGCCTCCCTGATGTTGGAGGCCCCAGCCGGGCCGCCACACTCCCTGCCTGCCTCCCTGATATTGGAGCCCCCAGCCGGGCCGCCACACTCCCTGCCTGCCTCCCTGAGAGTGGAGCCCCCAGCGGGCCGCCACACTCCCTGCCTGCCTCCCTGATATTGGAGCCCCCAGCTGGGCCGCCACACTCCCTGCCTGCCTCCCTGATATTGGAGCCCCCAGCCGGGCCGCCACACTCCCTGCCTGCCTCCCTGATATTGGAGCCCCCAGCCGGGCCGCCACACTCCCTGCCTTCCTCCCTGATATTGGAGCCCCCAGCAGGGCCGCCACACTCCCTGCCTGCCTCCCTGATATTGGAGCCCCCAGCCGGGCCGCCACACTCCCTGCCTGCCTCCCTGATATTGGAGCCCCCAGCCGGGCCGCCACACTCCCTGCCTGCCTCCCTGATGTTGGAGCCCCCAGCCGGGCCGCCACACTCCCTGCCTGCCTCCCTGATATTGGAGCCCCCAGCCGGGCCGCCACACTCCCTGCCTGCCTCCCTGATATTGGAGCCCCCAGCTGGGCCGCCACACTCCCTGCCTGCCTCCCTGATATTGGAACCCCCAGCCGGGCCGCCACACTCCCTGCCTGCCGCCCTGTCTACCTACTGGTGGAGTGCATTGATCAGCCCTCAACTCACAGGCCAATTACTGGGGTAGAGAAGGCCAGGCAGGACACAGAGCCATCCGCCCGCCCACTCACACCACCTCTCTCTTTGAAGCTACCTTCCAATTCATCAGGAGGAGAGGACAGCTGCTTTCCTCCATTAGATAAACATGTCCAGTCCTAGAGAGACTGGCTCAGGGGGCTCTGCTCCTGCAGATGGTGTAATGTGAGGAGGAGAGGTTTATGGTTACATATTAGAGTGCCACTTTCAGTACACTTTCTCGGCTGCTCTCTCTTCATCCTCTCGTTCTTTTCTTCTACCACTCCTTTTTCTTCTTTCCCTTGCCATTTTTCACTCACTCTCCTTCTCTCCCTCATTCCCTCCTCTCTTCTGAAGAGTTCCCGTGCTGTATCCCCGTGGTACAGGATTAACTCCACTCGTTTAGAGCCCACTCCGCTTCCACAGATGTCGGCTTTGAGATTGAAATGAGCTCTCCTCTGCAAAGCGAGTGAATTAAAATACATTTCAGAGAGGGGAAAAACACTAAAGAGAGAAGCTGAGGAGTTTTGCGGAGAACAAGACTCTGTTGGCACAGCGAGAGCGAACAGTTAAACGCATGCCTGTGTGTAAGTCTCCAGATGGGAGTGAGTGAGAGGAAAGGAAAGGAGAATGAGAAGAGGAAAGGAAAGGAGAGAAGAGGAAGAGCATGTTTGGTCCTTAGAACCACCATGTAGCCATGCTGAGCTACAAGAGGTCTCGAGTCCATAGCAACTACAGTCCTCCTCATCCACTGAGACTGGGCTAGAGCTGTAGAATGGAGGAGTCTCAGAATGGAGTGCAGAGACACATCTGTTCCAGAGAGTAGTAAGGACCCCGGTTCATCTCCAGTCTACTGTTAGAATTGACTTTATCCTCAACAGTCAAAGTCGACATCCTGAATACGCCAATACACACCAACTCCTTCCTTATTCAACAACCAACAACAGTGTTCTACAACTGTTTTGGATTTGTTGTTGGGTTCTCCTGCTGAACTGGAGCGTCTGTGTCAATTAGCAAGGTAGCGTGAGATGTTGACCGTGCTGTGTCTAGCAGCATGCTCTGTCTTTATCCTCTTTGAGGCGCTCCTTTGAGAAGCCGACTGAAAAGTAGAGAGGAGAGAACAGAGAGACACATCCGTGAAATGAATAAGATGAACAAAGAAGTCAATAAACGGTAGACACGGTTCTCCATGGAGCTTTCTCTTTCCTTCTAATTCATCTTGGCTCCGGCCCAAAAGCAGTGATTAAAGGACATCTGAAGTACTGGAATGGCTGCGCTATGTACATTTTCACGTTTGATTATACAACCAATTATGCTGCACTTAAGAAATGAAATAAACCCAGGAAGCTGTGAACAGAGAGTGTTACACATGCAAATGACCCTACGCCGCTAGCCCTCGTGGTGCCACACACTTATAATCTACTGCTAGCTAGCCCTGTGTTTCTGAGTGTGTTTGTAGGCACCTGCATGCCCCACCCACTTTGTTCTTTTCAGCCATCTATTTCCTGTGTTTGAGGGGTGCAAAATCCACTTTGTTCTTTTCAGCCATCTATTTCCTGTGTTTGAGGGGTGCAAAATCCACTTTGTTCTTTTCAGCCATCTATTTCCTGTGTTTGAGGGGTGCAAAATCCACTTTGTTCTTTTCAGCCATCTATTTCCTGTGTTTTGATCCACTTTGGGTGCAAAATCCACTTTGTTCTTTTCAGTTCTTTTCAGCCATCTATTTCCTGTGTTTGAGGGGTGCAAAATCCACTTTGTTCTTTTCAGCCATCTATTTCCTGTGTTTGAGGGGTGCAAAATCCACTTTGTTCTTTTCAGCCATCTATTTCCTGTGTTTGAGGGGTGCAAAATCCACTTTGTTCTTTTCAGCCATCTATTTCCTGTGTTTGAGGGGTGCAAAATCCACTTGTCACTTACATCTCACTGGAAGTATTGCTTTCATTTTGCACTCTTTCCTACTCTTGCATTTGCCAAAAGAACATTTTCCGTTGATGTTACGACAGTGGAAACGTTTGTAAATGACCTGTCAACCACACCATGGTAAATGGCTGAAATGGGCTCAATGGACTACATTGTCTTTCCGTTGCATCTACAAGAACGGCAAATCTTGGTTGTGGATTTAACCCATGGTCTCGACACATCATAAAAAAGAGAAGAAAGATAACTTTATTTTGGTGGGTGTTGATTCTTTGTGCAACTGAAAGAAGGTACAATTTTATACAGTTGAAATGTTGACCAATTAGAGGCTCTAAAATGAAAGCAACAGGAAAGGAACACTTGGATTATAGTGTAAACGATGTAAAATATGTTTAGACCGGGTGGGTATCCTTCTCTTGACACACCTTTTGAATTATGCAATAAAATGTGACAACAACAGTAATGCATAATTAAGGAGACAGTGCAGGTGAGCGCAATTTATGATTAGAGGTCTCCTGGACAAAGGATGTTTTTGGTGGTTGCAGGCCTGTTCCACCCCTTTATGTTAAATCATTCATGTATGCAAACAAACTCAGTGTATATATGCAAAGTAGGCACATATACTTGTCTCTATTTAATCACAAAATATATTTCAAAAATACCTCATACACTAATGAAATGTATATATGAGTTCATTATAAGAAAAAAAGGGAATTTGTACAATACATCGTATACCTGAATTCCCACCAAAATGCATTATTTTTCTGTGTCAGTAAAATGTTTTATCTGCTATAATTCAGTCAATATCTGATGGATTTTTTAAAATGTAAAATGTTTGAAGTATCTTCATCCATTAAAAAACTGTTAGAGTCATCAGAATTATATTTTTAACCATTCAACCATTTTGGCACTAGTGTTTATGTGAGGAACAAACAGAAGGCCGACAGTACAAGGGGCGAGAGATACAAGAAGGCAGTTGAGGAAGTGGGCTCAGTAGAGTCAGGGTGACATCACCACATCCTGTCTACATTGACCTAACACGTCGTCAGCCGTACAGTCAGGCAGTCGGTCAGTCAGTCGGTCAGTCAGCACACAATGTTCTGTATACTTTTCAGCCTCCCACCACGACGTAGGTTGGTGGTGTACTGATGGCTTATCAGATATCAGTCCTGTCATTTTCTCTCTACTGGCTGGGGGACAGATGTTATTGTGACTGTGTGGCCCCTGGGGGTGATCCGCTCTGTGTGGGTTGGGCCTGTATCTCCTGCTGCTTAGTGGCATTAGGTTTCTCTCCATCTCACCCTTCTCAGCCAAATTCAGCAGCAGTGGCAGCAGCATCAGCATCTCTAAAGTAAATAAAGGAAAGCAGTAGTGCTTCTAAGCGTTTGGCTTTTGCTCATTAAAAGCAATCTCCTCTAAATGGCGACGGGCCTCTGCAAAGCGTTGTCGTCAATGTTCTTCATTACGGATGAATTGATCCAGTGTCTTGCCTTTAAACATACCCCATGCCTGGACATAAATAACAGTCTGGCCACAGTGGCTGAGAAAAGCCTAATTAAGTTTAATCAATGCTACTTTATGGCCTACTCACGCGTAATTCAATTCTTTAAACACTTGCTTTTTATGTTTGAAAAAGACTATTGAAATTGTAATGCGATTAGTCCGTGAGTCAGCGCTTCGCCAGAGGCTCCAGGAGAACGTGTGGATGTACTGTACGTGGATGTACTGTACGTGGATGTACTGTACGTGGATGTACTGTACGTGGATGGCAGCTAACGAATGGCAGTTAGTGCCCGCTATTCCTTCACTTTCCAGACAAAAATGATTTCATGTATTAATCCACAGTCAGTTCTCTTTCCATCTGTCTCTTCCATGGTATCTCATGACCCATTCACTTATTACTGATTATCTCCTATTCAGATCCCCAGTTTCATCATCAGGAAGGAATGAAATAAATGATAATTACGTATAATGAAACTGATATCTATATCAATCAGTGGAAACGCACCAAAGGTGCATATCTGTTTCAATGGATTTCCAATTCCACATTGGATCTCCTGATGAAAAGAAATTCATCAGCATGTCTCGATGGATTTTTGGAAAGGTTCTCAGGCCCTTCCTCATTGGATGTTACTGTATGTGATAGAGATCTAGACATCTATTGAGTTTGGCGCATTGTTCTTCTCGAGGGCTCTGCACAAAATACTCTGTTATTGTTCATTGGAGAACTTTGACACTTCTCTGTAGTTTAGACCATTGCATTTCATTACACCAATAGTCGGCATGTCCATGTATTGAAGCTACAGTATTTGTTCTGATCGTAGGCTGTATTGATTTTGCTCGTGGCAGTCTGTGCATAGCAGGCCTGTATTACCCTAGCATGTTTGATTACGTGCATGATATTGGTTTTCTGTGAAATCACTGAGCCAGCTGGCTGCTGAGCTGAGGCCAGGTAATGAGTACATAGCTATAACCCTGTTTGGCTCAGTCCTGCCCCAACAGATTGTCCATATACTGTAGCATTGTGCATCCAGCACATACCGTAGAGGTGGGAGAAGGAAGGTGTGCACTGGCTGAGCACAGGGGGCAGCAGGGAGGTAGATGGAGGGGGGGGGGGGGGTGGCTCAAATGGAGAGAAAAAAAAACTCCCTGCCTCTCTTTTGCACCGCACAGTGTGCCTTTCTAAGTAGGACAGTAAAATGGATGGCCCATCGCTGCTAGCTGACCTACATAGAGACACAGACAAAATAGTTCCCTCAGCATAAGAGCTACAGTAGAGTGGAGCCCAGCCACTCGCTCCTGCAAAAACACACATGCACACAGGAAACACACACACACAGAGGCACATTTACCCAGAGGCACATGCTGTATTCACACACACATGCACAAGGATATACACACACAGGTAGGCCTAACAAATGCAAGCCTGCAAATATACCCACAACGCAAACTGACACTTAGATAAATTCACTGTCAACACACACACAAGAAAAATGTGTTTAGATATGATATGTATATCCACTCAGTGGGGCAAAAAAGTATTTGGTCAGCCACCAATTGTGCATGTTCTCCCACTTAAAAAGATGAGAGGCCTGTAATTTTCATCATAGATACACTTCAACTATGACAGACAAAATGAGAAAAAAATCCTGGAAATCACATTGTAGGATTTTTAATAAATTTATTTGCAAATTATGGTGGAAAATAAGTATTTGGTCACCTACAAACAAGCAAGATTTCTGGCTCTCACAGACCTGTAACTTCTTCTTTAAGAGGCTCCTCTGTCCTCCACTCGTTACCTGTATTAATGGCACCTGTTTGAACTTGTTATCAGTATAAAAGACACCTGTCCACAACCTCAAACAGTCACACTCCAAACTCCACAATGGCCAAGACCAAAGAGCTGTCAAAGGACACCAGAAACAAAATTGTAGACCTGCACCAGGCTGGGAAGACTGAATCTGCAATAGGTAAGCAGCTTGGTTTGAAGAAATCAACTGTGGGAGCAATTATTAGGAAATGGAAGACATACAAGACCACTGATAATCTCCCTCGATCTGGGGCTCCACGCAAGATCTCATCCCGTGGGGTCAAAATGATCACAAGAACGGTGAGCAAAAATCCCAGAACCACACGGGGGGACCTAGTGAATGACCTGCAGAGAGCTGGGACCAAAGTAACAAAGCCTACCATCGGTAACACACTACGCCGCCAGGGACTCAAATCCTGCAGTGCCAGACGTGTCCCCGTGCTTAAGCCAGTACATGTCCAGGCCCGTCTGAAGTTTGCTAGAGAGCATTTGGATGATCCAGAAGAAGATTTGGAGAATGTCATATGGTCAGATGAAACCAAAATATAACTTTTCGGTGAAAACTCAACTCGTCATGTTTGGAGGACAAAGAATACTGAGTTGCATCCAAAGAACACCATACCTACTGTGAAGCATGGGGGTGGAAACAATCATGCTTTGGGGCTGTTTTTCTGCAAAGGGACCAGGACGACTGATCCGTGTAAAGGAAAGAATGAATGGGGCCATGTATCGTGAGATTTTGAGTGAAAACCTCCTTCCATCAGCAAGGGCATTGAAGATGAAACGTGGCTGGTTCTTTCAGCATGACAATGATCCCAAACACACCGCCCGGGCAACGAAGGAGTGGCTCCGTAAGAAGCATTTCAAGGTCCTGGAGTGGCCTAGCCAGTCTCCAGATCTCAACCCCATAGAAAATCTTTGGAGGGAGTTGATATTCCGTGTTGCCCAGCAACAGCCCCAAAACATCACTGCTCTAGAGGAGATCTGCATGGAGGAATGGGCCAAAATACCAGCAACAGTGTGTGAAAACCTTGTGAAGACTTACAGAAAACGTTTGACCTCTGTCATTGCCAACAAAGGGTATATAACAAAGTATTGAGAGAAACTTTTGTTATTGACCAAATACTTATTTTCCACCATAATTTGCAAATAATTTCATTAAAAATCCTACAATGTGATTTTCTGGATTTTTTTTTCTCATTTTGTCTGTCATAGTTGAAGTGTATCTATGATGAAAATTTTCAGGCCTCTCATCTTTTTAAGTGGGAGATCTTGCACAATTGGTGGCTGACTAAATACTTTTTTGCCCCACTGTATATACACACAGTTTATTAGGTTCACCTATCTAGTACTGGGTTGGACCCCCCTTTGCCTCCATAACAGCCTGAATTCTTCAGGGCATGGATTTCTACAAGGTGTTGGAAACGTTCCACAGGGAAGTTGGTTCATGCTGAAGCGATGTCATCACGCAGTTGCTAGCACCAGCCTGTACCGTTGACACCAGGCAGGATGTGTCCATGGACTCATGCTACTTACGCCAAATCCTGGCTCTGCCATCAGCATGATGCAACAGGAACCAGGATTCGTTGTTATTTGTCTGTTTGTGGGCCGCCTGTTAGCTTGCACTAATTTTTTCCTTCAACCTCTCTCATCAACAAGCTGTTTTCGCCCACAGAACTGCCACCGACTGGATGTTTTTTGTTTGTTTTGCCATTCTCTGTAAACCCTAGACATTGTCGTGCGTGAAAAGCCCAGGAGGGCTTCCCTTTCTGATACTGAATCTGGTGCGCATGGCACCAAAGATCATACCACGCTCAAAGTAATTTAGGTCAGTCGTTTAACCATTCTAATGTTCAATCGAACAGTAACTGAATGCCTCAATGCCTGTCTGCCTGCTTGCTTTATATAGCAAACCAAGGCCATGTGACTCACTGTCTGTAGGAGCAAACCATTTTCGTGAATGAGGTGTGTACAGTACATCACACACAGAGTGCACACATTGGTTAATTTATAGTATGAGACATGCACGGTCGCAGACAATATGCGAACGGGTGTTGCGGATGGCCCAGCGCATCGCTGAGGGTCAGCTCCCAGCCATCCAGGATGTACATGCCAGGTGGTGGTGTCTGAGAAAGGCCCGCAAAATTGCCGAAGACTGCCTCGCCTGGTTCACAAACTACTTCTCAGATAGAGTTCAGTGTGTCAAATCAGAGGGCCCGTGGTCCAGTCCTTTGGCAGTCTCTATGGGGGTGCCACAGGGTTCAATTCTCAGGCCAACTACTTTCTCTGTATATATCAATGATGTCGCTCTTGCTGCGGGTGATTCTTTGATCCACCTCCACGCAGACGACACCATTCTGTGTACATCTGGCCCTTCTTTGGACACAAACCTCCAGACGAGCTTCAATGCCATACAACACTCCTTCCGTGGCCTCCAACTGCACTTAAATGCTAGTAAAACTAAATGCATGCTCTTCAACCGATCGCTGCCCGCACCCTCTCGACTAGCATCACTACTCTGGACGGTTCTGACTTTGAATATGTGGACAACTATAAATACCTAGGTCTCTGGCTAAACTGTGAACTCTCCTTCCAGACTCATATTAAGCATCTCCAATCCAAAATTAAATCAAGAATAAGCTTCCTATTTCGCAACAAAGCCTCCTTCATTCATGCTGCCAAACATACCCTCGTAAAACTGACTATCCTACCGATCCTTGACTTTGGCGATGTCATTTACAAAATAACCTCCAACACTCTACTCGGCAAATTGGTTGCAGTCTTTCACAGTGACATGAGTTTAGTCACCAAAGCCCCATATAGTACCCACCACTGCAACCTGTATGCTCTCATTGGCTGGGCCTCGCTAAATATTCGCCGCCAAACCGACTGGCTCTGGGTCATATAAGTCTTTGCTAGGTAAAGCTACACCTTATCTCAGCTCACTGCTCACCATAGCAACACCCACCAGCAGATATATTTCACTGGTCATCCCCAAAGTCAAAACCTCATCTGGCCGCCTTTCCTTACCGGGTCTCTGCCAGTTCTCTGCTGCCAACGAATTGCAAAAATCATTGAAGTTGGAGACTTATATCTCCCTCACTAACTTTAAGCATCAGCTGTCAGAGCAGCTTACCAATTGCTGCAGCTGTACACAGACCATCTGTAAATAGCCCATCCAAACTACCTACCTCATCCCATATTTGTTTTTGTTTTTCAGTTTTTTTTGCACAGTATTTCTACTTGCACATCCTCATCTGCACATCTATCACTCCCGTGTTAATTGCTAAATTGTAATTACTTCGCCACTATGGCCTATTTATTGCCTTACCTCCTTACTTCATTTGCAAACACTGTATACAGAATTTTCTATTGTGTTATTGACTGTATGTTTGTTTATCCCATGTGTCTCTCTGTGTTGTTGTATTTGTCGCACTGCTTTGCTTTCTTTATCGTGGCCAGGTCGCAGTTGTAAATGACAACTTGTTCTCAACTGCCTACCTGGTTAAATAAAGGTGAAATAAAACAAATTAAAGACTCCAGGCACCTGAGACATGGAGACTGCTAACAACAACAGCTATCCCTCACATCTACGCTGCTGCTAAAATGATTACTGATTAGATTCATCACTATACTACTGTTCTTTGGTTATTATTATTTTACTTTTATTTAACTAGGCAAGTCAGTTAAAAACAAATATTGTTTTACAATGATGGCCTACACTGGCTAAACCCAGAGGATTCTGAGCCAATTGTGCACCTCCCTATGGGACTCCCAGTCACGGCCAGATGTGATGTAGCCTGGATTTGAACCAGGGACTGCAGTAACGCCTCTTGCACTGATATCCAGTGCCTTAGACCACTGCGCCACTCGGGAGAAATTGGATGCCATTACCATTAGTGTCTATCTATGTATCCTGTTACTGGATACTATTAGTCCTATTTACATGTATTGTACGTATATACAGTTGAAGTTGGAAGTTTCCATACACTTATGTTGTAGTCATTTTTCAACCACTCCACAAATTTCTTTTTATGAAACTATAGTTTTGGCATGACACAAGTCATTTTTCAAACAACTGTTTACAGGCAGATTATTTCACTTATAATTCACTGTATCACAATTCCAGTGGGTCAGAAGTTTACAACAGCTTGGGAAATTCCAGAAAAGGATGTCATGGCTTTAGAAGCTTCTGATAGGCTAATTGACATAATTTGAGTCAATTGGAGGTGTACCTGTGGATGTATTTCAAGGCCGACCTTCAAACTCAGTGCCTCGTTGCTTGACATCATGGGAAAATCAAAAGAATTCAGCCAAGACCTCCGAAAAACAATTGTAGACCTCCACAAGTCTGGTTCATCCTTGGGAACAATTTCCAAATGCCTGAAGGTACCACGTTCATCTGTACAAACAATAGTATGCAAGTATAAACACCATGGGACCTCGCAGCCGTCATACCGCTCAGGAAGGAGACACGTTCTGTCTCCTAGAGATGAACGTACTTTTTTGCGAAAAGTGCAAATTAATCCCAGAACAACAGCAAAGGACCCTGTGAAGATGCTGGATATAGATACACTCAATTAGTATTCGGTATTTTTGTATGTGAACTTCTGACCCACTGGGAATGTGATCAAATAAATAAAGGCTGAAATAAATCATTCTCTCTACTAATATTCTGACATTTCACATTCTTAAAATGAAGTGGGGATCCCCAACTGACCTAAGACGGGGAATGTTTACTAGGATTAAGTGTCAGGAATTGTGAAAAATTGAGTTTAAATGTATTTGGCTAAGGTGTATGTTAACGTCCGACTTCAACTGTATTTCCGTTAGTACCATAAGTATTTTATATTCCTGCTACCAGTCACATTTCAGCCCTGTTTACATGTATAACCGCCTATCACGCCGACACTGACACTCGTACACCCACACACTCACAATAACACCCACACACTCACACTGACCCCCACACACTCACGATAACACCCACACACTCACACGAACACCCACACACTCACACTAACACCCACACACTCACTCTTACACCCACACACTCAGTAACACCCACACACTTACACTATTATACTGTACACATACACCACCACACACACACACACACACCCACCACTTATGCTGCTGCCATACTGTTTACAATTATTATTATTATTGTCATGTATCCTGATACCAGTTACATTCTCCTAATCTCTGCCACTCCACACCAGCCTCCACACGCACACACAGACATTGAATAAATTGTAATGACAGAAATAATACAGATTTTTTTTTTTAATTTTGCAAAATAAATCTGCATAGCCTACATTGAAAGCCAGTAGGACAGCAGAACAGCTGAGGTGGTGTATTCTACAGCATCCCACCGCATGCTTTACCATTTCATTAAATGTATTTCTTATTTTTATGAGATTCTTATAGCTCAAAAAGCCCAGCAGTAAGACCACCATAGGTGTGTGCGTGCGTGCGTGCGCGCGTGTCCGTGCATGTGTGTGTGTGTCCGTTTATCACTACACTGATTTGCCAGGGGATATGAATTAGCGCTTTCTCCTTTAATGGGAATGATTCAGGGGAATGTCACAGGAGCAAAATATATTGAGCTTTTTCACCCTCTTCTTTTCTTTGCTCTTAATTGCCTGGGAAAAAGGCAAGAGAGTCATTTCTGTATGCAGAGTCAATAGGGCTGACTACAAGTAATGTTAATAGACTCTCTGCTGCTCCACAGCCTCCCAGGCCAGTCTCTAAAGAGAGTCCTCTCCACCAGCCTCTTTAGGAGTAAACCAGGGGCTTCTTCTGTGCCAATCATTAATGAAACCGTCCTCCTCTTCGCTCCAGGACTGAGTAAGAACGCTGACGCCACGGCCGCCCTATTTCCCCGGCAGCAGCTTGTGGCTCTGTCACCATGGTTATTCTTATAGCTAACATACTGAAGCGCCGTGGTACACATGCTTCTGTTCATACTGTAGCATGCCTGTGTGTGTGAAATGCTTTATGTCAGCATTTTAGGGAAGACTAAGTGAACCGTTCTCATCATTCGTTCTCCTTCTGTCTCTGTCGGTTATTACTGGAACATGACACACTGCTTCCTTAAGTTCTCCCATCCTTTCCTGGACACTCTGTCATCCAGTGTGGGAATATGTGTGCTTGGCCGTGCTCTGGGTCTGTTAATGGTAATGAGTTTATAAATCAAAGGATTACCTGCGTGCTGTTTCCAGGGTCCTCAGTAAAAGCAGAGAGATGTGATGATCAAAGGCCTGTAATAGTGGAGCTGTGGACTCTGGGAGGCTGCCACCGGAGGTGTGTGCCCTACTCCCGGCTCTGATTGGACGGGTTAAGGGTTGGTCATGCATAGTGAGGTCAGAGCAGCCAATCATGAAAGGGAAGCAGTGGGAGGGGAAGGGGTAACTTGAGCCTGTCGCTCTAGCAGCCAGAGGGTGTGTGTGCATGCGCGCCTATGTGTGTTTGCGCGTGGGACAAGTCTGTGTGTGTGTGTTTCTGGGGGTCAGAGGTCATCCTTCCCTTGGTTGTTCCACTTCCTCGCCTCTCTGGTGTTTGACACGGTGCGTTTTAAGAGCTGCGAGGCCTACTGCATTCCTCCTCAGCAGACAGAACAGCAGCCTAGCTACCCTACCCTCATTAGATGCTCAATTTCGGTGAGTCCATGGGGAAAGTGGAGCACAGATCATTAGCAATTTGGAGGGAGCGATTTGTTTTGCTCCACAAGTTGTTTAGCATTACATGTCTGTAGTGCTGACGATTTCTTAACTACCCTTAGTTTTAACATCTAATGTTGCCATAAATCATATGTGGCACTTATCCTTACGTGTGCTGGGGTATGAGTCATTCCTCTATATGGAGAGACGGTGTCTGCTGTCTCTTCTTTAAACTCTCACACAGAGACACAAACTCAGGCACGACATATCTGTTTCTCCGTTGGTCCCTCTCCCTCATCTCCATGGTGTTTATTGACCCCGAAAGTCATGGAGGTAATTGGAGTAACAGTATTGTCAAGACGATACATGTACAGTATCGTTCTTCCCCATGTTTTCCCTGCTTTCTCCTTCTTTTCACCCAGTGAAACATATTTGGACCTAGTCATTAGAGAGTTGTGGGAGGTCTGCTCCTGGTATTGATTCTACTGTCCAATCTCATTTATTTTACATGGCTTTTCCACTCCCAGGAGCTCACCAGGTATCTATGCTGCTTTGTGATGGAGGGCTTGGGTAAATAAGGCTTTGTGATGGAGGGCTTGGGTAAATAAGGCTTTGTGATGGAGGGCTTCGGGTAAATACGGCTTTGTAAAGGAGGGCTTGGGTAAATAAGGCTTTGTGATGGAGGGCTTGGGTAAATACGGCTTTGTGATGGAGGGCTTGGGTAAATAAGGCTTTGTGATGGAAGGCTTGGGTAAATACGGCTTTGTGAAGGAGGGCTTGGGTAAATAAGGCTTTGTGATGGAGGGCTTGGGTAAATACGGCTTTGTGAAGGAGGGCTTGGGTAAATAAGGCTTTGTGATGGAGGGCTTGGGTAAATAAGGCTTTGTGATGGAGGGCTTGGGTAAATACGTGTGATGGAGAGCTTGGGTAAATAAGGCTTTGTGATGGAGGGCTTGGGTAAATAAGTGTGATGGAGGGCTTGGGTAAATAAGGCTTTGTGATGGAGGGCTTGGGTAAATAAGGCTTTGTGATGGAGGGCTTGGGTAAATACGGCTTTGTGATGGAGGGCTTGGGTAAATAAGGCTTTGTGATGGAGGGCTTGGGTAAATAAGTGTGATGGAGGGCTTGGGTAAATAAGGCTTTGTGATGGAGGGCTTGGGTAAACAAGGCTGTGTGATGGAGGGCTTGGGTAAATACGGCTTTGTGATGGAGGGCTTGGGTAAATAAGGCTTTGTGATGGGGGCTTGGGTAAATACGGCTTTGTGATGGAGGGCTTGGGTAAATACGGCTTTGTGAAGGAGGGCTTGGGTAAATAAGGCTTTGTGATGGAGGGCTTGGGTAAATACGGCTTTGTGATGGAGGGCTTGGGTAAATAAGGCTTTGTGATGGAGGGCTTGGGTAAACGGCTTTGTGAAGGAGGGCTTGGGTAAATAAGGCTTTGTGATGGAGGGCTTGGGTAAATAAGGCTTTGTGATGGAGGGCTTGGGTAAATAAGTGTGATGGAGGGCTTGGGTAAATAAGGCTTTGTGATGGAGGGCTTGGGTAAATAAGTGTGATGGAGGGCTTGGGTAAATAAGGCTTTGTGATGGAGGGCTTGGGTAAATAAGGCTTTGTGATGGAGGGCTTGGGTAAATATGGCTTTGTGATGGAGGGCTTGGGTAAATAAGGCTTTGTGATGGAGGGCTTGGGTAAATAAGGCTTTGTGATGGAGGGCTTGGGTAAATAAGGCTTTGTGATGGAGGGCTTGGGTAAATAAGGCTTTGTGAAGGAGGGCTTGGGTAAATAAGGCTTTGTGATGGAGGGCTTGGGTAAATAAGGCTTTGTGAAGGAGGGCTTGGGTAAATAAGGCTTTGTGATGGAGGGCTTGGGTAAATACGGCTTTGTGAAGGAGGGCTTGGGTAAATACGGCTTTGTGATGGAGGGCTTGGGTAAATAAGGCTTTGTGATGGAGGGCTTGTGTAAATACGGCTTTGTGAAGGAGGGCTTGGGTAAATAAGGCTTTGTGATGGAGGGCTTGGGTAAATAAGGCTTTGTGATGGAGGGCTTGGGTAAATAAGTGTGATGGAGGGCTTGGGTAAATAAGGCTTTGTGATGGAGGGCTTGGGTAAATAAGTGTGATGGTGGGCTTGGGTAAATAAGGCTTTGTGATGGAGGGCTTGGGTAAATAAGTGTGATGGAGGGCTTGGGTAAATACGGCTTTGTGATGGAGGGCTTGGGTAAATATGGCTTTGTGAAGGGGGGCTTGGGTAAATAAGGCTTTGTGATGGGGGGCTTGGGTAAATAAGGCTTTGTGATGGAGGGCTTGGGTAAATAAGGCTTTGTGATGGAGGGCTTGGGTAAATAAGGCTTTGTGATGGAGGGCTTGGGTAAATAAGGCTTTGTGAAGGAGGGCTTGGGTAAATAAGGCTTTGTGATGGAGGGCTTGGGTAAATACGGCTTTGTGGAAGGAGGGCTTGGGTAAATACGGCTTTGTGATGGAGGGCTTGGGTAAATAAGGCTTTGTGATGGAGGGCTTGGGTAAATACGGCTTTGTGAAGGAGGGCTTGGGTAAATAAGGCTTTGTGATGGAGGGCTTGGGTAAATAAGGCTTTGTGATGGAGGGCTTGGGTAAATAAGTGTGATGGAGGGCTTGGGTAAATAAGGCTTTGTGATGGAGGGCTTGGGTAAATATGGCTTTGTGATGGAGGGCTTGGGTAAATAAGGCTTTGTGAAGGGGGGCTTGGGTAAATACGGCTTTGTGATGGAGGGCTTGGGTAAATAAGGCTTTGTGATGGGGGGCTTGGGTAAATAAGGCTTTGTGATGGAGGGCTTGGGTAAATAAGGCTTTGTGATGGAGGGCTTGGGTAAATAAGGCTTTGTGATGGGGGCTTGGGTAAATAAGGCTTTGTGATGGAGGGCTTGGGTAAATAAGGCTTTGTGATGGGGGCTTGGGTAAATAAGGCTTTGTGATGGAGGGCTTGGGTAAATAAGGCTTTGTGATGGGGGCTTGGGTAAATAAGGCTTTGTGATGGAGGGCTTGGGTAAATAAGGCTTTGTGAAGGAGGGCTTGGGTAAATAAGGCTTTGTGATGGAGGGCTTGGGTAAATACGGCTTTGTGAAGGAGGGCTTGGGTAAATAAGGCTTTGTGATGGAGGGCTTGGGTAAATACGGCTTTGTGATGGAGGGCTTGGGTAAATAAGGCTTTGTGATGGAGGGCTTGGGTAAATACGGCTTTGTGAAGGAGGGCTTGGGTAAATAAGGCTTTGTGATGGAGGGCTTTGGTAAATAAGTCTTTGTGATGGAGGGCTTGGGTAAATAAGTGTGATGGAAGGTTTGGGTAAATAAGTGTGATGGAGGGCTTGGGTAAATAAGGCTTTGTGATGGAGGGCTTGGGTAAATAAGTGTGATGGAGGGCTTGGGTAAATACGGCTTTGTGATGGAGGGCTTGGGTAAATAAGGCTTTGTGATGGAGGGCTTGGGTAAATAAGTGTGATGGAGGGCTTGGGTAAATAAGGCTTTGTGATGAAGGCTTGGGTAAATAAGGCTTTGTGATGGAGGGCTTGGGTAAATAAGGCTTTGTGATGGAGGGCTTGGGTAAATAAGGCTTTGTGAAGGAGGGCTTGGGTAAATAAGGCTTTGTGATGTGTGATGGAGGGCTTGGGTAAATAAGGCTTTGTGATGGAGGGCTTGGGTAAATAAGGCTTTGTGATGGAGGGCTTGGGTAAATAAGGCTTTGTGAAGGAGGGCTTGGGTAAATAAGGCTTTGTGATGGAGGGCTTGGGTAAATAAGGCTTTGTGATGGAGGGCTTGGGTAAATACGGCTTTGTGATGGAGGGCTTGGGTAAATAAGGCTTTGTGATGGAGGGCTTGGGTAAATACGGCTTTGTGAAGGAGGGCTTGGGTAAATAAGGCTTTGTGAT
Organism: Oncorhynchus masou masou; assembly: GCF_036934945.1. Taxonomy (NCBI): domain Eukaryota; kingdom Metazoa; phylum Chordata; class Actinopteri; order Salmoniformes; family Salmonidae; genus Oncorhynchus; species Oncorhynchus masou. Next base: position 58,575,816 of record NC_088223.1, read on the forward strand.
GGAGGGCTTGGGTAAATAAGGCTTTGTGATGGAGGGCTTGGGTAAATAGTGTGATGGAGGGCTTTTAAGGCTTTGTGATGGAGGGCTTGGGTAAATAAGGCTTTGTGATGGAGGGCTTGGGTAAATAAGGCTTTGTGATGGAGGGCTTGGGTAAATTGTGATGGAGGGCTTGGGTAAATACGGCTTTGTGATGGAGGGCTTGGGTAAATATGGCTTTGTGATGGAGTTCTTGGGTAAATAAGGCTTTGTGAAGGGGGGCTTGGGTAAATAAGGCTTTGTGATGGGGGGCTTGGGTAAATACGGCTTTGTGATGGAGGGCTTGGGTAAATAAGGCTTTGTGATGGGGGCTTGGGTAAATAAGGCTTTGTGATGGAGGGCTTGGGTAAATAAGGCTTTGTGATGGAGGGCTTGGGTAAATAAGGCTTTGTGATGGAGGGCTTGGGTAAATAAGGCTTTGTGATGGAGGGCTTGGGTAAATAAGGCTTTGTGATGGTGGGCTTGGGTAAAAAGGCTTTGTAAGGCTTTGTGATGGAGGGCTTGGGTAAATAAGGCTTTGTGATGGGGGCTTGGGTAAATAAGGCTTTGTGATGGAGGGCTTGGGTAAATAAGGCTTTGTGATGGAGGGCTTGGGTAAATAAGGCTTTGTGAAGGGGGCTTGGGTAAATAAGGCTTTGTGATGGAGGGCTTGGGTAAATACGGCTTTGTGATGGAGGGCTTGGGTAAATAAGGCTTTGTGATGGAGGGCTTGGGTAAATAAGGCTTGATGGAGGGTAAATAAGGCTTTGTGATGGAGGGCTTGGGTAAATAAGGCTTTGTGATGGAGGGCTTGGGTAAATAAGGCTTTGTGATGGAGGGCTTGGGTAAGTGTGATGGAAGGCTTTGTGATGGAGGGCTTGGGTAAATAAGGCTTTGTGATGGAGGGCTTGGGTAAATAAGTGTGAAGGCTTGGGTTTGTGATGGAGGGCTTGGGTAAATAAGGCTTTGTGATGGAGGGCTTGGGTAAATAAGGCTTTGTGATGGAGGGCTTGGGTAAATAAGGCTTTGTGAAGGAGGGCTTGGGTAAATAAGGCTTTGTGATGTGGTGCTTGGGTAAATAAGGCTTTGTGATGGAGGACTTGGGTAAATAAGGCTTTGCGATGGTGGGCTTGGGTAAATACGGCTTTGTGAAGGAGGGCTTTTGTAAATAAGGCTTTGTGATGGAGGGCTTGGGTAAATAAGGTTTTGTGATGGGGTCTTGGGTAAATACGGCTTTGTGAAGGAGGGCTTGGGTAAATAAGGCTTTGTGATGGGGGGCTTGGGTAAATACGGCTTTGTGATGGAGGGCTTGGGTAAATAAGGCTTTGTGATGGGGGGCTTGGGTAAATAAGGCTTTGTGATGGGGGCTTGGGTAAATAAGGCTTTGTGATGGAGGGCTTGAGTAAATAAGGCTTTGTGATGGGGTCTTGGGTAAATACGGCTTTGTGATGGAGGGCTTTTGTAAATAAGGCTTTGTGATGGAGGGCTTGGGTAAATAAGGCTTTGTGATGGGGTCTTGGGTAAATACGGCTTTGTGAAGGAGGGCTTGGGTAAATAAGGCTTTGTGATGGAGGCTTGGGTAAATAAGGCTTTTGTGATGGGGGGCTTGGGTAAATAAGGCTTTGTGATGGAGGGCTTGGGTAAATAAGGCTTTGTGATGGGGGGCTTGGGTAAATTAGGCTTTGTGATGGGGGGCTTGGGTAAATAAGGCTTTTGTGATGGGGGGCTTGGGTAAATAAGGCTTTGTGATGGAGGGCTTGGGTAAATAAGGCTTTGTGATGGAGGGCTTGGGTAAATAAGGCTTTGTGATGGGGGCTTGGGTAAATAAGGCTTTGTGATGGGGGCTTGGGTAAATTAGGCTTTGTGATGGGGGCTTGGGTAAATAAGGCTTTTGTGATGGGGGGCTTGGGTAAATAAGGCTTTGTGATGGGGGGCTTGGGTAAATTAGGCTTTGTGATGGGGGGCTTGGGTAAATAAGGCTTTTGTGATGGAGGGCTTGGGTAAATAAGGCTTTGTGATGGAGGGCTTGGGTAAATAAGGCTTTGTGATGGGGGCTTGGGTAAATTAGGCTTTGTGATGGGGGCTTGGGTAAATAAGGCTTTTGTGATGGGGGCTTGGGTAAATAAGGCTTTGTGATGGAGGGCTTGGGTAAATAAGGCTTTTGTGATGGGGGGCTTGGGTAAATAAGGCTTTGTGATGGAGGGCTTGGGTAAATAAGGCTTTGTGATGGGGGGCTTGGGTAAATTAGGCTTTGTGATGGGGGGCTTGGGTAAATAAGGCTTTGTGATGGAGGGCTTGGGTAAATAAGGCTTTGTGATGGGGGCTTGGGTAAATAAGGCTTTGTGATGGAGGGCTTGGGTAAATAAGGCTTTGTGATGGGGGGCTTGGGTAAATTAGGCTTTGTGATGGGGGGCTTGGGTAAATAAGGCTTTGTGATGGAGGGCTTGGGTAAATAAGGCTTTGTGATGGAGGGCTTGGGTAAATAAGGCTTTGTGATGGGGGGCTTGGGTAAATAAGGCTTTGTGATGGAGGGCTTGAGTAAATAAGGCGGAAAATACCCATTGATTCCCTGAAGATCCATGTATTGATCCTGAAGCATCATCTTTTGTGTTCTCTGTTCACCCCTTCATCCCTGCATGTAGGTAAACCCCAGGCCTGTGAACTCAGTGCTCACTCTCTTTCAGAAACACAGACAGAGATACACACACGGACACGGACACACCATGGTAACCCAGTGTTTTCAGTCATAAGTGCCAATGAGCTCATTATGGACTGCACATTAAGAAGTGTTTCTGAGATGATGTCACCCTGTAATGGTGTCACTCTCTGGGCGAAGGCTAACGATGCTGTCATTCCACCAGCCAGTCCCTCACACAGATCCTAGTGTAGGACCTGATCGTGATCGTATACAAAAGATACGTGATCGCATATAAATGTACTGTTTGAAATTAATATATTTTAGTCAAATAATATAGCTGTTTTGGCTTCTTGCGGCCAATTTGCAGTCTTAAAAAAGAAAAAGTCTGAATGTAGTTGATGATCCCTGTCCTATACCATCGTTGGTCCTGGATGAGCATGATATCTCACCTCCTGCTGAGTATCTAAAGCTGTAAAAGATGGATGCACAAATCTCACTGCTCTGTGAGCCTTCATTTTCATGTAAAGAGGGATGACACTGGCACATCACTAGAATCTGTTTGCTCCACTGTACCCAGGGGATTGTGGGTATGCGCGCTGTGTGTGATCGCTCCACATAATGCAACCTTAAGAAAGTGTTAAAACACGTCCTACACCTTAACCGAGGATAACATTTTCATGTGCTGAGGTCCACATTATTTTACAGCCTTACCCACATAAGCTAGTTATGTATGTAAATGGTGCCACACCTCAGGGAAACATAACAGAGAAAAACTATTTAGCCTCATTTGTAATTCCCAGGTGCTAAAAAGAGAGAGTTGAGTAATATGTTAAAGTTGGATTTTAAACAGGGGCTGCCAGTTAAGTCAACTGAAAAGTAAAGTTTCTGCATTTATTGCGAAGTCCCCTTTAGTATCTGCCGGAAAATGACGATTGAAAACTCTCTGGAATGCTACAGCATCTGATTTGCTCTTGTTCTACTTTAAATACATTAAAGTGGCTCTGGCAGAATCAGCTTTTTAAGCAAAGGTCACTTGACGTTTCATTGATTTAGCATTTTAATGTTATTTGCGTAGCCTCTCTCTCTCTGCGGGGGAATGGCATTATGCAGGCAAGGAGAGTGTGTGTGCAGTGTGCTGTGTGCTGCTGGTGAGAGGCTGTGAACACGGCCTGGGTGTAGCTCAGTGGAGACGGGGGAGGGGGCTCGACCTGCCACTCTCTAACAAGTATAAGATACAGCCAAGACCCCTCAGCTCTGCAGCAGCCACCCAGCCAGTCAGCTACCCAGCCACCCAGCCAGTCAGCTACCCAGCCAGTCAGCCGCCCAGCCAGTCAGCCGCCCAGCCAGTCAGCCACCCAGCCAGTCAGCCACCCAGCCTGTCAGCCACCCAGCCTGTCAGCCACCCAGCCTGTCAGCCATCCAGCCAGTCAGCCACCCAGCCTGCCAGCCACCCAGCCTGCCAGCCACCCAGCCTGTCAGCCACCCAGCCAGTCAGCCACCCAGCCAGTCAGCCACCCAGCCAGTCAGCCACCCAGCCAGTCAGCCACCCAGCCAGTCAGCCTGTCAGCCAGTCAGCCTGTCAGCCATCCAGCCAGTCAGCCTGTCAGCCACCCAGCCTGTCAGCCACCCAGCCTGTCAGCCACCCAGCCAGTCAGCCACCCAGCCAGTCAGCCACCCAGCCAGTCAGCCACCCAGCCAGTCAGCCACCCAGCCTGTCAGCCACCCAGCCTGTCAGCCACCCAGCCTGTCAGCCACCCAGCCTGTCAGCCACCCAGCCAGTCAGCCACCCCAGCCTGTCAGCCACGCAGCCAGCCACTAAAACTTGTTGCCAGCCTTCACATTGAAAATCCATGTGTTGTCATTAGTCTGTTTAAATTTTTGTCTCATCGAAGGTTTTGGCACCTCTCCCTGTCTCTATTGATTCCGGCTCCTCTTTAATAATCTCATAAAAGTGTAGTCCTGCTCTCCTGCCATTTTGGGGCAACAGAACAGGACTACCCACCCAGGATTACCAGACCCGAATGACACACCTCTATCTGACACCCTAGGATGAGAGGAAGGGAGAATGGGGAGGATGAGTGGAGGGAAGGAAGGGGAAGTAGGCTCTGTAAGTAGGGTAGAGGAGCGAGGGGTGGAAGACCAATATAGGGGTAGAGGGTCAGACTGCCCCTGTGGGAGGGCCTGGGCTGGTGAGGGGTGTTGTTCTGTGTTTCTGTCATCCTGGAAGACAATGCAACCCAGCCAGCAGTAGAGAATATCCATCAGACAGTAGAGCCTGTTCACTGGTATCAGAGGCTCTGTGGTGGCTGTCGTGAGTGTATGGATCAGTGGGTTGTTTCTCTAATAGAACATTATGGGCTCAGGTTATGAATAACTCCCAGTAAGACTGAGCCAGACTCTCTGGTTACAGGGAGTACTCTCTACATCTGCCATAATAAGGCAACTGGAGCTGGCTCTCTGAGCTTATTGGATTCAATACACTGATTAGAATGTGGTTTGCTTTAAATTAAACAAAATAATCCTTAATTTACTTGCTCTTGCGTTTGTATATCAGTGTGTCATGAGTTTGTGTGGTAGGAGTGTGTGTTTGTTGAGTGGGCACGCAGTGAGATGTTTAGGTCAGCAGCCTATGATTTATTTAGTCTTAGTCTTGGGTGTAGTAGCATATCCAAAGTGCTGGTCTCCGCAGCTCCCTCTGTGGGCCAGTGGTGGTAGTGCTTGGTGGGTGGTGACAACGGAGGCTTGGCCCTGACCACACAGGGTGTAATAGTGCAGTGGAAACTGTGCTGTCAGTTAATAGAGGAGCTGCCTCTCTCAGTGTGTGGCAGTGGGAGAGAGTGCGATGACAGTAGAGCTCTCCTGCAGAGAGGGCAGGTGTGTTAACCCCTCTCCCTGTTTCTCTCTTTCTCTCTCTCGCTCTCTGCTCTCTTGGTCTGCTCACCCAGCCGCCACTCTCTCCTCCCGCACTCCGCTGTGACAAATGGCTCCTGACGGCTGATTTGTTGGTTGTCAAAAGTGGTCCTTGTGCCGCCGACGAGGGGGAGGTGGATCGAGCTGGAAAACAAGCTGCATCTTCCAGCCACCGCTTCTCAGCCTCGCCCACAGAAACACTCGCAGGCAGGCAGCCCACGGCAAGCCAAGATGTCACTTCTCAAATTGATATTCTCTCGGTCTGACATAGAATGCATCAAATTAATAGCTGTTCATGATTTATCAGCGTATTCATTCATTTTCATTCAACCTCAGTGATTCCCAGCTTTTCCTGGGTTTTGTAAGCTCCTTTTGCACTAGAGGTGTTTCCGAGACATCCTCTGGCATTAGTAATGACAAGGGAACTAGGAAAAAAGGGAAAAGAGGGTGAGAGAAAGACAGTACTTTTGTAACAGCCATAAAACCCACGCGTTAGTTGGGAGGGGCGACCAAATTTCCTTCCCACCAGCTACCCCAGAATGTCCCGACGAGCTTCTAGAGGAAGTCATCAAAGCCTGAGTTCTCTCCCATGACAGTGGTTAGAACACTGCGCTTTCTGCCCTGCATAGACAGTTAATCTCCCCAACACTCCTCAAGGACATTAGAAATTCAAATCCTGCCTTGTCCCACATGCCCCTGGGCCATGTGGTTACAGTAACATGAAACACTAAACCTGCCCCTGGGCCATGTGGTAACAGTAACATGAAACACTAAACCTGCCCCTGGGCCATGTGGTTACAGTAACATGAAACACTAAACCTGCCCCTGGTCCATGTGGTTACAGTAACATGAAACACTAAACCTGCCCCTGGGCCATGTGGTTACAGTAACATGAAACACTAAACCTGCCCCTGGGCCATGTGGTTACAGTAACATGAAACACTAAACCTGCCCCTGGGCCATGTGGTTACAGTAACATGAAACGCTAAACCTGCCCCTGGGCCATGTGGTTACAGTAACATGAAACGCTAAACCTGCCCCTGGGCCATGTGGTTACAGTAACATGAAACACTAAACCTGCCCCTGGGCCATGTGGTTACAGTAACATGAAACACTAAACCTGCCCCTGGGCCATGTGGTTACAGTAACATGATACACTAAACCTGCCCCTGGGCCATGTGGTTACAGTAACTTGAAACACTAAACCTGCCCCTGGGCCATGTGGTTACAGTAACATGAAACGCTAAACCTGCCCCTGGGCCATGTGGTTACAGTAACATGAAACACTAAACCTGCTCCTGGGCCATGTGGTTACAGTAACATGAAACGCTAAACCTGCCCCTGGGCCATGTGGTTACAGTAACATGAAACGCTAAACCTGCCCCTGGGCCATGTGGTTACAGTAACATGAAACACTAAAAACGCTAAACCTGCCCCTGGGCCATGTGGTTACAGTAACATGAAACGCTAAACCTGCCCCTGGGCCATGTGGTTACAGTAACATGAAACACTAAACCTGCCCCTGGGCCATGTGGTTACAGTAACATGAAACGCTAAACCTGCCCCTGGGCCATGTGGTTACAGTAACATGAAACACTAAACCTGCCCCTGGGCCATGTGGTTACAGTAACATGACAGTAACATGATACACTAAACCTGCCCCTGGGCCATGTGGTTACAGTAACTTGAAACCTGCCCCTGGGCCATGTGGTTACAGTAACATGAAACGCTAAACCTGCCCCTGGGCCATGTGGTTACAGTTACAGTTGAAACACTAAACCTGCCCCTGGGCCTGCCCCTGGGCCATGTGGTTACAGTAACTTGAAACACTAAACCTGCCCCTGGGCCATATGGTTACAGTAATATGAAAAGCTAAACCTGCCCCTGGACCATGTGGTTACAGTAACTTGAAACACTAAACCTGCCCCTGGGCCATGTGGTTACAGTAACTTGAAACACTAAACCTGCCCCTGGGCCATATGGTTACAGTAATATGAAAAGCTAAACCTGCCCCTGAACCATGTGGTTACAGTAACTTGAAACACTAAACCTGCCCCTGGGCCATGTGGTTACAGTAAACAGCAGCAGTCATTCTGTAGAGAGCTTTAGGTGTGTCTTTAAGTGCATCTGAATGTGACTAATGTGCACAACACAATCTGAGATGAGTCAACGGTCACAGTGGAATAGAGGGGGCTGCTCTGGGTTATTTACCCATGGTCCTCTTCTCTTATTATCCCTGCTGTCTCCTTACCTCCTCTTATGTCATCCTGTGTTCTGTATGTCATCCTGGCTCCTTCACCCCCTGACCTCTGACCCTGTTTTAGGCTCCTTTAAGGCCTGGAGGTTGCTGACTGTTGAAATGTTGTTGATATTATGGACTGGGTGTTTGTGTTCCAAGTAGGCTGATTGTATAATTTTATGGTATTCACAGTTATTATCAAATAAAATCACATTTTATTTGTCACATGCTTGGTAAACAACAGGAGTAGACTAACAGTTAAATGCTTCCTTACGGGCCCTTCCCAACAATGCAGAGAAATAGAAAAATAACAGAAAGATAATAACACTAAATACATCATGTGTAATGATACCGTGGCTATATACACAGGGTACCAGTACCGAGTCAATGTGCAGCGGTAAGAGGTCATTGAGGTATATATGTACGTATAGGGGTGGCAGGTAGCCTCGTGGTTAGAGTGTTGGACTAGTAACCGAAAGGTTGCAAGATTGAATCCCCTAGCTGACAAGGTAAAAAATCTGTCTTTCTGCCCCTGAACAAGGCAGTTAACCCACTGTCATTGAAAATAAAAATTTGTTCTTAACTGACGTGCCTAGTTAAATAAATAAATAAAAAATATAGGTAGGGGTAAAGTGACTAGGCAGCAGGATAGACAGTAGCAGCCGTGTATGTGATGAGTCAAAAGAGTAGGTGCAAAGGGGGGGTCAATGCAGATAGTCCAGGTCCCTATTTGGTTAACTATTAGTGGTCTTATGGCTTGGGGGTAGAAGGTATGGGTATGATATAGGTTCAGTTTGGCAATGTATTAACCATATTCAAGCTAAGACTACATTTCCTGTTTGACCCCTTGTCTTCTTTTGGTGAATGAACATCCATATCTCTTCATCACATAGTCTATTGAGCTCCATTATAATGACTGGATTATGGTGTGTGAGAATGACTTTAGAGCAGCAGCTATGTGTTTATGTGTTTATCCAGTGTGGCGTCATTGTAAATAAGAATTTGTTCTTACCTGACTTGCCTAGTTAAATCAAAACATTTATGGTAATGCTTGTTTAAGCCCAGGCTGAGGTGATCTTTACTGTCTGACTGTCTGTCTTCTGTATACAGTACTACAGGCTGCTTCTCATTCATTCCCACTTATTCTTTTATTCCAAATTATTTGTGTTTCCACACCAGCTCTTCCTTTCTAACACAATGCAATAGAAAATCATTTCCCCTTTGAACCCGCGCCATAAAGAAGGCAGATTGCTTTGTGCGCCATCAGAACAGCCGAGAAAAGAGCATAGCTGTTCCCTGGTGCGCCAAGGCTACAGTCGTCTTGTCTCATGGCCTTGTCTCCTTGATATAGGAAGGGGTTAAGCTTTTATTTTATAAATACCTTCAAACATCCCACGGTCAATGATACATTCAGATATGCCGAGTCCTGCATTAACATAAAAACGAGGTCTTGTTATACAGTGAAATTTCAATGAAGCGAACACAAAATGCATTTAATGAAATTCAGATGCTAAGGCCCCTGCTCCCATGAATCTCATTAAATGGGCTTTGTGCTGTTTTTCCATCTTCTCTTTGTGGAGAAGGTCCTCCAGTGCCTCTAATAAGGTCTGAGATTTCATCATATTCTTGATTTAGAGAAGACAATGTCTGTCTTGTTCAGTTGTTCCTCCCAGCGCTCACGCCATTCTGCCTCTCCAAAAGACGGGGGGCGGGCAGAGTTTCTCCATGCACCTCATGATAATAGCTGCATGGTGCATTTTCTTTTAATGCTGAAGTTTGCGAACATCCCCCTAACTCACTGTCTCTCTCTTCCCTCTCTCTCTCTCTCTCTATCTCTGTACAGGATTCGGCTTTGTAACTTTCGAGGGTGAAGACGTCGTAGAGAAAGTCTGTGAAATTCATTTTCATGAAATCAATAATAAAATGGTAAGTCTACTCTTCTTTTCAATTCCAGGTTGGTGTTGAAAGATTAATATTTGATTTCCTCTATAATGGAGTGTTAATAGCATAGAGTCAAATCAAATCAAATTTTATTTGTCACATACACATGGGTAGCTGATGTTAATGCGAGCGTAGCGAAATGCTTGTGCTTCTAGTTCCGACAATGCAGTAATAACCAACAAGTAATCTAACTAACAATTCCAAAACTACTGTCTTATACACACAAGTGTAGGGGGATAAAGAATATGAACATGAAGATATATGAATGAGTGATGGTACAGAGCGCCATAGGCAAGATACAGTAGATGGTATCGAGTACAGTATATACATATGAGATGAGTATGTAAACAAAGTGGCATAGTTAAAGTGGCTAGTGATACATGTATTACATAAAGATGCAGTAGATGATATAGAGTACAGTATATACGTATACATATGAGATGAATAATGTAGGGTATATTAGGTAGCATTGTTTAAAGTGGCTAGTGATATATTTTACATCATTTCCCATCAATTTCCATTATTAAAGTGGCTGGAGTTGAGTCAGTGTGTTGGCAGCAGCCACTCAATGTTAGTGGTGGCTGTTTAACAGTCTGATGGCCTTGAGATAGAAGCTGTTTTTCAGTCCCTCAGTCCCAGCTTTGATGCACCTGTACTGACCTCGCCTTCTGGATGATAGCGGGGTGAACAGGCAGTGGCTCGGGTGGTTGTTGTCCTTGATAATCTTTATGGCCTTCCTGTAACATCGGGTGGTGTAGGTGTCCTGGAGGGCAGGTAGTTTGCCCCCGGTGATGCGTTGTGCAGACCTCACTACCCTCTGGAGAGCCTTACGGTTGTGGGCGGAGCAGTTGCCGTACCAGGCGGTGATACAGCCCGCCAGGATGCTCTCGATTGTGCATCTGTAGATGTTTGTGAGTGCTTTTGGTGACAAGCCGAATTTCTTCAGCCTCCTGAGGTTGAAGAGGCGCTGCTGGACCTATTTGGGCGGTAAGCAAATTGGAGTGGGTCTAGGGTGTCAGGTAGGGTGGAGGTGATATGGTCCTTGACGAGTCTCTCAAAGCACTTCATGATGACGGAAGTGAGTGCTACGGGGCGGTAGTCGTTTAGCTCAGTTACCTTAGCTTTCTTGGGAACAGGAACAATGGTGGCCCTCTTGAAGCATGTGGGAACAGCAGACTGGGATAGGGATTGATTGATTGTGGTGCATAGGCGTGTGTGTGAGCTCGTGCATGACTGTATATATACACGTGTGTGTGTGTGTGTGTGTACGCCTGTGTGTGTGTGTACGCCTGTGTGTGTGTGTGTGTGTGTGTGTGTGGGTGTGTGCACGCCTGTGTGTGTGTGTGTGCGTACATGTGCGTGCCTGTTTGTGTGCACTCTGTGGGTCTCTGAGTTTCTGGGATGGGGTAGCGCAGTGGTGTGTACTGCCCGGTAACTGTGAAATTGTGTGTGTGAGTTCCGCCTGTCACGTTTAGGGAGTGGTGAGGGGAACCTGTCGCTTTCTTGCCCCTACATTCCCCAACCCATACAGCACGCACACCTTGAGTGCTGGCCAGCCAGGGAGAGAGTGTTTCTGGTAGAGCGTTGGCAGAGGAAGAGTTCATTAACCAGGGATTAGAGCCTTCCAGGAAGCCCAGTAATGATCTCACTCACCACCTCACTGCTGTTGTCTTCTGCTTCAAAGCACACAGTCGAAAGCTTATGGTCATTCCATCAGTTCAGCTAATCAGATGAATCAATTGAGCACGGCGTACTGTAGCCGTCAATGTTTCTGTCACACGTTGATAGATAGTAGACAGTTCTGAGTCTCTGTAGTAGCGGTTAGGCCCCTCCTGTCCCCCTGTGTGTACACTGTGTGTAGTCTCCTGACTGGGTTGGCCTGTGATGGGCTAGAGGGAATACTCTCTTCCTGTCACTCTACGGGCTGGGACTCCTCCCTTTACTTCTGTGGTCTCCTTCAGGGTTATAGATCTGAGTGACGGCGGTGGTGTAGTAGAAACAAGAGACCGACTTGTCCATGTATGGCCCTTACTTACCACAATCTTTGTAACAGTCCCTGCTGATCAGAGCCTCCCATAGGAATCACATGAGAAGAACAGAGAGGAAAGGAGACAGGTAGAGGAGAGGGGAGGGGAAAAGAGAGGAGAGGAGAGAATAGGGGGCGAGGGAAAGAGAGGAGAGAAGTAGAGCTGAGAAAGAGGAGAAACAGGCCTGGTTATCTGAGCTGGAGATCAGATATTGTAGTCATTCTGATCCCCCTCGTCTCCCTCTTCCATCCCTCCATCCCCTCTCCCTCTCTTTCTCCGTCACAGACAAGCTGCTCCTTGAGCCCAGGGACAGACACAGTGTCTGCTTGCAGATCTATGAGACCAAGACAATGATATCGATTTTTATATGATATTGCATCAAATGGTTTCATCGTTCAGGGAGCACCAAGCCAGGGCTGCCATTTCGTTTTCCCTGCAGTGGTTTGGAGCATTGTTCGTGCCACCCATCGACAGGCTGGATTGAATTGGACTAGCAGGGAATTGCATGAGATGGGTAACTTCAGAGAAATGGAGGAGAATAAAAAGCTACTTGAAATACTCCAGGTTATTTGTCTTGTTGGAAGTTGATGTGCTGCACTCTCTCTGTGCGGTAATGAGATGGTTGAGCGTTTCTAAGACAACCGAGGAGAGGGTTAAACCGTTCTGGGGAGTTCAAGCAAGCTTCTTCCCATTTTCCTCTCTATTAGAATCCACTGGTAGAGCTTCAGATCAAAGCTTTATCTGAAGCATCATCTGCTAACAGTCTGTGCTGTGTATATTTGACTTGCTAATTCCATTCATCATCATTATTATGATTATTATTTAGTATACTCCTGTGGCAGGCAGGGTCCTGTATTCAGGCTGTTTTAGTGTCATCGTGTGTTTTGATGCCTCTCATCTCTGCTTCCTGCCATCTGTTGCATGTTGAACCCCTTCCTTTAATAGAGTATACAGTCAACTGTGTGCCAGGCAACCCGGCTCTGAGGGAATTCAGTAGAGATTGAAACACAGGCCATAGGTCCAGAGCGGTGGACGTTAGGGAAGAGTCGGCTAGTAAGGGTCAGATTGTGTAGGTGACGACAGAGCATGTGTCGCCCTCGTGAGGATTTCTCTCACGGCGCAACGCTGCCTGCCTTTGATGTCCGCTCTAAGCACACGCAGCCGCCCATAAAACATTCAGCAGGCTTCTCCTCTGCCGGAGACAGAGAGGAAGGGGGAGGGGGGTTGAACAGAACTCTCTTCAAATCCAAACGTCCCGCTTTGGCCCCTTAGAAATCCGACAGAGTGCTGACATCTGGGAGAACAGGAAGGGGGCGAATAGAGGAGGGGAAGGAGGTTAGGATGGAGTGGGGGAAGGAGGAGAGGAAGGAGGAAGGGATGGAGGAGAGGAAGGAGGAGGGGATGGAGGAGGTGAAGGAGGAGAGGGAGGAGGAGGGGATGAAGGAAAGGATGGAGGAGGGGAAGGAGGAGAGGATGGAGGGAAAGCAGGGAAGATAAAAGGCTCAGGTTTTAACTTAGTATTACAGGAGGATTTTTGGGGGGGATTTAATATCTGAGTTCACCCAATTAAGTCATTTCCGAAATAGACCTATTACGCTCCTGTGATCTCAGATAATTCATGGATATCCACTGGACAGGACTCCTTGTAATGTTAAGAGTTTTAATAATACCTCCTGGTGCTATCCCTTTGATGTGCCCTCCAGTAGGCCTGCCACTCTACTACTGACAGCACAGGCAGACAGACAGGCAGACAGACCACTCTTGGGAGTTTACATGAACTTCAGCACCTAGGTGAACCCTCCTCCCCCAAGCCTAGCTCATCATCTAGGTTCAGTGCACATTGAGATGTAATCTACCCATGGTTTGTGTGTGCTTGTGTGTGAACATATGCATGCCTGTGTATGTGTGTGCGTGTGTGTGTTTGTGCACTGGGGTGTGTGTGAGTGGATCCTGGAGGATTTACTCAATCACCCAGGGTTCATGTGTGGAGCAGCATAGCTCTACACTAAGGACAGGATATTTATAGCTGGGTTGATGTAGCGGAGGAATGTGGATGTCCATCTGACTGAGTGAAACTACCCCATCCTCTCCTCTACTCTCTGCTGTTGTCTGCCCACTAGGGGGGCTTCTGGCCTCTGGTGAACCATTGCCTGCCTTGCTGGGAATAACCATGTCCCGGGCACCATGTCTCTCTCTCTCTCTCTTTCTCTCTCTCTCTCTCCCCCTCTCCTTCCATTCCCAGCCTTTTCAGGTCTGATTACTGTGGAGCCCCACAGGGCAGGAGCGAGAGAGTGATTGAGGAAATGGCCTGTTCTCTCTATCTCAATGTCATCCTGATCACCAACTTCCTCTCTGATTGTTATAGTGTGAGTTTTGCCTCATCTGCGAGGCGGCCAGGGGGACAGAGGCTGAATGACAATAAGGTCTCACTTTATCTCTCTAAATATCTCCAGGTAGCCCTGTGTATTGCCACCTGCTGGTGTGTGTGATAGACTAACCTGCTCTATGCATTAAGTTTACGCTGTCAAGCAGTAGAGGGGTGCTGATTGGGTAGCTTATATTATGGCCATTAGTCATTCAGCCACACCTCCTCATGGAGAGGGTTCCCTCAGTGTAATGGAGTAGAACCATAGTGGAACTATAGTGTTGTAGTGGAACCAAGAAGCTGCAATCAGCGGTCCTCTGAGATGGTGTTGTGTGGAACTGTGTGGAGGGAGCTGTGAGAATCTGCTAGCACTTCAGCGCCAGTGTGACATTTATCAAGAGGCATAGGTTGTCATTAATATGTGAGCTGGGCCTAATGGGCTGCTGTTGGGCTGATGAGCCTGATGGATGACTGGCAGGACGGCCAGGGACGATGAGGGAGGGAGTGACACACTGTCTGTCAGTCAGCAGAGCGCACACACACACACACACACACACACACACACCATGTTACATCAGCACGACATGCCACGCTGCAGCGCCTCTCTGACAGATGGGACCTCTCAGACACACTCTGCTTTAAGGAAACACTGAATTTGGGGTTCACTGGAACCCACTGTATTATTCCTCTTTAATTGCTATTCACATCTGATCAGTCCCAATGTTCATTTTGGTTTACATTAATCAATGATATTCTCAATTCTCAAATACCACCATGCAGTGGTTTTACAACTACAACCTTGAAAACCTTGTCTTGTCTCTTTTGTCCCTCTCTTCCCGAGTGCCCTGTGTTTTGTTGGATCTGCTTTGAGTTAGTGTCCACTCTCCATGTCCAAGTAGAGACATGCTTTGGCATACTGAGACAGGAAGGGAAACTGTGGCTCAGTGTGAATATGAGGAAACATGTTGGAATCTGGTGGTTTTAGAATTAGATTGGTAACAGTCTGTAATCTGCTACCATTGGATTTGTAGCTATACTGAACAAAAATATAAACACACTTTAAATGTAAAGTGTTGGTCCCATGTTTCGTGAGCTGCAATACAAAATCCCAGAAATGTTCCATACGTACAAAAAGCTTATTTCTCTCAAATTTTATGCACAAATTTGTTTACATCCCTGTTAGTGAACATTTCTCCTTTGCCAAGATAATCCATCCACCTGGCAGGTGTGGCACATCAAGAAGCTGATTAAAAAGCATGATCATTAAACAGGTGCTGGGGACAAAACAAAGCCACTCTAAAATGTGCAGTATTGTCACACAACACAATGTCACAGATGTCTGAATTTTTTGAAGAAGTGTGCAATTGGCATGCTGACTGTAGGAATGTCCACCAGAGCTGTTGACAGATAATTGAATGTTAATTTTTCTACCATAAGCCGCCTCCAACGTCATTTTAGAGAATTTGTCACTATGTCCAACTGGCCTCTCAACCGCAGACCATGTGTATGGCGTCGTGTGGGCGAACGGTTTGCTGATGTCAACATTCTGAACAGAGTGCCCCAATGTGGCGGTGGGGTTATGGTATGGGCAGGCATAAGCTACATACAACGAACACAGTTGCATTTTATCGATGGCAATTTGAATGTACAAAAATACCGTGACGAGATGCTGAGACCATTGTGAGGTCCATTTTCTTTAAGGTATCTGTGACTAACATATCTGTATTGCCCGTCATGTGAAATCCATTGATTGGGGCCTAATGAATTGATTTTCTCATATGAACTGTGACACAGTAAAATCTTTGAAATTGTTGCATGTTGCTTACTTTTGCTCAGTATAGATGATTCCTCTCAGCAGGTTATTACGCTCGTGAAAATGGTTTCACTAGATATTAAGACCTGAGAGGTGCTGTACAGGAAGCAGCTGCTCCAACTCTGAGTTAGGGCTGACCTTGTCAAAGTGACAGGATACAAGTCATGTTTGGAAGTAAAGCTGTTCTAATGTGAGTTGCTGTAGCACAGATAGAAATACTGGCGGAGGCAGGGAAATGTCAGAAGCAGGGAAGTGTATTGAGAGATAGAGAGAGATAGTTGGAGAGAAAGAGAGAGAGAGGGCGGGGGGGTTATAGATGTGTGTGTGATGTGGGAAATATAGATTTCTGTCTCATAGGCGAAGTTACTTTAAGTGTATCAATAATGCACATGGTCTCATGTCTCTCATGTAATTTAATTGAAGTTACTGGGAGTTCTGCTGTCCTGGTTAACCTGGGCCTTTCTGATACCTTTCAGCAGCAGAAGCGTTTGTCCGCCCTGCCATTGCCAGTAGTATCAGTGGTTGGAGGGAGCCTTGAAGGGAACAGTGAAGTGGATCTAGATGATGTGGATGCTGTAGTGTTGATGGCAGGTTGCTGTTGCCCTCTCTCTTTGACAAGAGTCATTCAGTCATCCCTCTAATCGAAGCAATGATCTCTGTTCTCTCCACCACACGCCTCCCAATATGAATGCATAATGAACACCTATCAAGTAGTGGCTCAGATCTCTAGATGGGAGTAGTGTGCCGTTAAAATAGGCCCATATTGGTTTTAGTGAACTGCTCCAAGGTAATGTTCTTAAATGTGTCATTTATGATATTCCTCAGTAGAGAATGATCACTGCCGCAGGGATGAATTTTCCTTTAGTAGTCAATTTCCCAGTCGGGTCCCCTGACATGGCCAACCAATTACTGTAGTGAGCAGGCAGGCAAGCAAGCAGGCAGGCAAGCAGGCAGGCAGGCAGGCAGGCAAGCAGGCAAGCAGGCAGGCAAGCAGGCAGGCAGGCAAGCAGGCAGGCAGGCAAGCAGGCACGCAAGCAGGCAGGCAAGCAGGGAGGCAAGCAGGGAGGCAGGCAGGTAGCGCTGCTTCCAGCCCACACTGACTGGAGCAGGGAGGGAAGGCTATAAATTACAGGCATGCCTCCATGTACTGTATGGAAATAGGGAGAAGTGTTGCTGGAGGAACTGAATGTTGAAAGATATTATGTACATTGAATCCACCCATATTGTTTTAGATTGATGTAATGTAATTTAGTCCAGAATTTCAGTTAAATAACATACCGGGTGATCTTGATGTTCTGTGATACATCTTGATTGTGTCAAACTCAAAACCCATGTCCCATTGCTGTTAGGATGTATATGAACATGAACACGACATCCAGATAGTGACAGATCCAACGATTACATGCCTGCTGTGAGACAGACAATTAAAGTTCAGTATACCGCCAGATAGAACGTGCATTATGTTAAAAGCAATGACTCTATATATGAATGGACAAAGCCATTGATCACGTGACACCCTTCATTCCTATGTGAAGACTCAATAGCACATTGAAGCCAAATTAAGTCAGTTAAGATGACGTCACATGGAGACATAGGGGTTTTCTTGTTTTGGTAAAAGTACCTCCTCCGTCCTCCCTCCTCAGTCTTCTCTTTTTCGTGACCCAGAAACCGTTACGTGGTTGAGTGGTCGAGGAGTTTGTGAATTCGTTAGTAGGCAAACAGAAAACGGTCCTCCCGTCCTCGATAGCCTCCTTTTGGCAAAGAAGCACAAGTGTATCCTACCTGAGTCCTTCACAGAAGAGTTTTGAAATCTGCCACACATCCTTTAATCTATAAAATGTCTTTGCACAAATTAGTTTTTATCCCTTTATACATTTATTTTGGGATTCCACCCTGCAAACGTAATTTGCCTGATGACGCGTGATTGGATATGGATTCTCATTTCATACACATTTTCGTCCACTTACCCTCTCCTTGCCGCCTCTCCTCGATCACCTTTAAGCTTTTTCAAAAGGAGTCGAGAAATGACGGAGGAGAGAGGATGCAGGAGTTGAGCAAATCTAATTGAGAAAAGCAGTTTGAGCTATTCCAGGAAGGGACATTGCAGGCTAGCTCAATGCTGCCCCCTCTCATGGAATAACTCAAGCTGAAGGCCGAGCTACTGCAGGCTGCCATTAGCAACTAAATTATCCCTATGACTTCTTCTGTGTGCAATTTTAAAATAATCGGTTCAAGGACATACATCTGGTGTATTACAAGCAATTATTGGTACCATGACAGGTGCCGATTGTTTTTTATGCACATTGCGCGTAACATAGTGACCCACCATTATTGCATCATACAGCCATGAAACAGGAAGCGATTTTCTTGCTGTCATTTTCCCCAAAATTCTTTGTGAGCGCTTTTACCATGTCCCTTGTTCAGCACAAGCAGCTTATTTTGCCTCCATGATTCAGTCCTTTGAGGAAGGAAGTCATCCTGTGCTCTCTGGTTCAGTACTCTTTGTGTGGCTGTGCAATTGCATACGCCAAAAGGAGGTGGCATATCTGTGTGTGCTTCCTTCATGACAGATTTACTTTTGGGGAAAAGTGTTTGGTACCCTGCATCTGAAAGGTCTGAACATCTGATTATGGAGAACAGGTTGTCCTGACAAATAAACGATCATCAACGTCCCCTCGTCTGCTCTTTCTTCTCACCTATCCTCTCATAGAGTTACAATAGCAGAGATGCAGAATCACTAAAACCTTTGGTTTATAGGTGGAGCTGTGAAGAGGGTGTTCTCAAGATGGTCTACTGCCGTAAAAACGATCCACCATAAATAATGGACGTATTATGTAAGCTACCATTGTTCTTTACTGTGACAATTGAAAGAATTATGCTTTTCTAATATGTGATCGACCGGCCTGGATTCGGTCTTATGTAGCCAAATTTGAAATTGTGTTTTTTACATTGGATAAAAGCAGAGACAGAGCTACAAAATGAGATATTATACACTGCATTTGAGGAACAATGGGAAAGTAATTCTGCTTTGAAAGTTGATAAACCTTCGAGAAAATGACCTTTGAATTATTTTGATACTTACTGGAGAGCTCTTCTTCGTCTACATCCATTCAGCATCGTTCACACCCTCTTAGTTTGCTCCACCAATCTCTTTAAGGGTTGATCTGAGTGTTCTGTCCTAACAGCAGTCAAGCACCCAAGCTAACTGGCTAACAGTTGTCGAAATTAACTATTAAAATGGACACGCATAGTGGAGTCTTTTGTTAAGACATATAGCTTGCTAGCTATTTTATTTATTTGTTTTTATTTCACCTTTATTTAACCAGGTAGGCTAGTTGAGAACAAGTTCTCATTTGCAACTGAGACCTGTCCAAGATAAAGCATAGCAGTGTGAAAAAACAACAACACAGAGTTACACATGGAGTAAACAATAAACAATAAACAAGTCAATAACATAGTAGAAAAAAAATAATCTATATACATTGTGTGCAAAAGGCATAAGGAGGTAGGCAATAAATAGGCCATAGGAGTGAATAATTACAATTTAGCAGATTAACACTGAAGTGATAAATGAGCAGATGAGCATGTGCAGGTAGAGATACTGGTGTGCAAAAGAGCTGAAAAGTAAATAAAATAAAAACAGTATGGGGATGAGGTAGGTAAATTGGGTGGGCTATATACTGATGGACTATGTACAGCTGCAGCGATCGGTTAGCTGCTCAGATAGCAGATGTTTAAAGTTGGTGAGGGAGATAAAAGTCTCCAACTTCAGAGATTTTTGCAATTCGTTCCAGTCGCAGGCAGCAGAGAACTGGAAGGAAAGGCGGCCAAATTAGGTCTTGGCTTTAGGGATGATCAGTGACCAGTAGCGGATACAGGCAATGAGGCAGTGATCGCTGAGATCCTGATTGAAGACAGCAGAGGTGTATTTGGAGGGCAAGTTGGTCAGGATAATGTCAATTAGGGTGCCCATGTTTACGGATTTAGGGTTGTACCTGGTGGGTTCCTTGATTATTTGTGTGAGATTGAGGGCATCTAGCTTAGATTGTAGGACTGCCGGGGTGTTAAGCATATCCCAGTTTAGGTCACCTAACAGAACAAAGTCTGAAGCTAGATGGGGAGTGATCAATTCACAGATGGTGTCCAGGGCACAGCTGGGAGCTGAGGGGGGTCGGTAGCAGGCGGCAACAGCGGCAACAGTGAGAGACTTCTGGAGAGATTAATTTTTAAAATTAGAAGTTCGAGCTGTTTGGGCATAGACCTGGAAAGTATGACAGAACTTTGCAGGCTATCTCTGCAGTAGATTGCAACTACTCCCCCTTTGGCAGTTCTATCTTGATGGAAAGTGTTATAGTTGGGTATGGAAATCTCAGAATTTTGTGAATTTTGTGTGCTAAAGCAGTGAGTAAAACAAACTTAGGGAGGAGGCTTCTGATGTTGACATGCATGAAACCAATTCTTTTTCGATCACAGAAGTCAACAAATGAGGGTGCCTGGGGACATGCAGGGCCTGGGTTTACCTCTACATCACCCGAGGAACAGAGGAGGAGTAGGATGAGGGTGTGGCTAAAGGCTATCAAAACTGGTCGCCTAGGGAATAAAAGGAGCAGATTTATGGGCGTGGTAGAATATATTCAGGGCATAATGTGCAGACAGGGGTATGGTGGGGTGTGGGTTCGGCGGAGGTAAGCCCAGGCACTGGGTGATGATAAGAGAGGTTGTATCTCTGGACATGCTGGTTATAATGGGTGAGGTCACCGCATGTGTGGGAGGTGGGACAAAGGAGGTATCAGAGGTGTGAGGAGTGGAACTAGGGGCTCCATTGTAAACTACAACAATGATAACTAACCTGAACAACAGTATACAAGGCATATTGATATTTGAGAGAGACATACAGCAAGGCATAAAGTAATCGCAGGTCCTTATTGGGAGAGCTTGCTTAAACAACAGGTGAGACAACAACAGCTAGTCAGCTAACACAACAACAGCAGGTAAAATGGTGATGACTAGGCAGAGAGGGTCGGATTAACTACACACAGAGCCTGAGTTTGCGGCTGGAGCCGACTGATAAAACATAAATAAACAGAATGGAGTACCGTGATTAATGGACAGTCCAGCGGGCATCAGCTATGTAGCCAAGTGATCATAGTGTCCAGGGGGCAGCAGTAGATGTTTAGCTAGCTAAACAATGAACCATCATCACTACTCATGACGTTACTACCCTGCATGAATCTGCAGGTAGCTAACCAACCAGGTTCAATGTTAGCTAGCTAACATTAGGCTATAACTAGCCAAGCAATTTGCTCTGAGATACAAATAATACATGTAACATTAACTAGTGAGCCAGCCAGCTAACGTTAGATAGCTAGCTAACAGTATACTTGAAAATGAATTTGTCAAAATTAGAAACATGTAATATCTAAAAATGTAGCTAGCTAGACTATCTTACACATATACATCATGGTTGGACGCTTCTCCTTGTCACAGATGCTCTTAGTTTGAAGATGTGATCTGGAGACAGGTGTTTTATGCATCTCCTTAGCTATCATACTCTAATTCCACTGATTTCAAAGCTCGGTCCTTGAGAAAGTGGAGCGCAACACTTATGCAGTTCTACTAAGCAATATATAGGTTTTAAAAGCCGCGTTAGACAGGATTACCTACACATACTGACCAGCTCAAATAGAAAGAAGCATGCCATACGGCAGACCAATCCGAGTTCATCTCTCGTCATGTCCAGCCCACTCATTATATCAGCCAATCATGGCTAGCGGGAAGGTTGCTGTCGTTTTCTGTGGCTAAACCAACTAGGCTCGTAATTTAACAATTTTATTCGTATTTACAGATGGCATACAAGTTTGTTATTAAGGCACATGAAAGTTCACATGTTCCAGAAGTAATTTCTGGACAAAAAAACACATTTAGGTTTTTTTGTTAAAGATTACGTTCAAACGGCTCTCGTGTGAAGGAGTAATGACATATGCCTAGTTTCCTGAAACGGGTCACATATATGCAAATTGCATCTGATTCTGTTGGTTAGAATGTCTTGACGCTGTTAAAGTGTGATGATGTTTGCATTGAGTTATAAGTGATTTCACCCTTTAAACAACCTTTAGTGTAAATATTCAGCAGTCAAATGGCTGTGAGCTCATTTTTCTTAAGTGAATAATCCCATGGCCTGTGCCCACAGGCTTGACATCACTCAGCTGACTGACATTTTCACACCATTCATTGCTTTTTACTGTTCAGCTGGGAATTGGAAGGCGATAGTGGATGAATCACGCTGTTTCCCTTCTCCAGAGTGCTAGCCCTTTTAAGTAGACTGATATAATCCACTCTGTAGTGGAGTGAACGATGCCGCAACGTAGCCCACCCCACGCCCGCTCCACGGCACGCATCCCAGAGGACAGCATTGCTGCAGGCCTGATACAGGGCTGACACGCCCACACAGCTCCCTACAACACCCACAAGGTTAATGGGAATGAGAGATCTATTGAGAAGGTCACGACCGCTGGATAAATCCTGCCCTCTCAGTCTGGCAGAGTCAGCTGTGTTTCAAAGATGGGGATGCTTACTAATACGTCCTTATCTATCTAACTGGGCCGTCGTAGCAGCAACACTACAAGGAGAATCAGAGGCAATGCTTATGGCCTATAGATAGTGGCGGTGTCTGTCTGTCTGTCTGTCTGTCTGTCTGTCTGTCTGTCTGTCTGTCTGTGTGTGTGTGTGTGTGTGTTCAGGACAGAAGAGGATGCTCTGAGGCAGCCTGATTGAGAGTCTCAGGTCTGAGTAGTGATGTGAACTCTCCTCTTGGCCCGTCTATCCCCCACGTCTTTCTGTGTTGCCCTCACACACTAGCCACCAAGCTCTCGGCTCATTTTTAACAGACGACAGGATAGGAGAGGAGAGCTATTCCCCTGAATAACAAACCCGCTCCAACCAGACCTGACTGACTCACAGCAGCCAGCCCGGGGATTCACTCCCCCACAGCCCATGTGGTTGGTGGATGGCCCAGCTACCTGGATGTGACAGTGGGCTGTGAGGTGTGTATGCTGGGGGAGGGAGGGAGGGACTGGAGCTGCTGGGGAGAAGAGAGTGGTGTACCTGGCACTTCCTGTGCTTGTTCCTGAGCTCCTGTCCAGCTGAACACCACCCAGCCAGTCAGTCGACCACTGAACAGAAAGTGTGTGTAAGCATGTGAGGGTGTGTAGATGTTTGAGGTGTGTGTCTGTGCATGAGCCCCAGTCAGTGTGTAGGTGTGTGAGATGTGTGAGGTGGGTGTATGTGTGTTAGCCCCAGTCAGTGTGTAGGTATGTGTGAGGTGGGTGTAGGTGCCCTAGTCAGTGTGTAGGTGTGTTAGCCCCAGTCAGTGTGTAGGTGTGTTAGCCCCAGTCAGTGTGTAGGTGTTAGCCCCAGTCAGTGTGTAGGTGTTAGCCCCAGTCAGTGTGTAGGTGTTAGCCCCAGTCAGTGTGTAGGTGTTAGCCCCAGTCTAGGTGTAGGTGTGTTAGCCCCAGTCAGTGTGTAGGTGTTAGCCCCAGTCAGGATGTAGGTGTGTTAGCCCCAGTCAGTGTGTAGGTGTGTTAGCCCCAGTCAGTGTGTAGGTGTTAGCCCCAGTCAGTGTGTATGTTTGTTAGCCCCAGTCCGGGTGTAGGTGTGCTAGCCCCAGTCCGGGTGTAGGTGTGTTAGCCCCAGTCAGTGTGTAGGTGTTAGCCCCAGTCAGTGTGTATGTTTGTTAGCCCCAGTCCGGGTGTAGGTGTGCTAGCCCCAGTCCGGGTGTAGGTGTGTGAGATGTGTGAGGTTGGTGTATGTGTGTTAGTCCCAGTCAGTGTGTAGGTGTGTTAGCCCCAGTCAGGGTGTAGGTGTGTTAGCCCCAGTCAGTGTTTTGGTGTTAGCCCCAGTCCGGGTGTAGGTGTGCTAGCCCCAGTCAGGGTGTAGGTGTGTTAGCCCCAGTCAGTGTGTAGGTGTTAGCCCCAGTCAGTGTGTAGGTGTTAGCCCCAGTCAGTGTGTAGGTGTTAGCCCCAGTCAGTGTGTAGGTGTGTTAGCCCCAGTCAGTGTGTAGGTGTGTTAGCCCCAGTCAGTGTGTAGGTGTGTTAGCCCCAGTCGGGTGTAGGTGTGCTAGCCCCAGTCAGTGTGTAGGTGTGTTAGCCCCAGTCAGTGTGTAGGTGTGTTAGCCCCAGTCCGGGTGTAGGTGTGTTAGCCCCAGTCCGGGTGTAGGTGTGTTAGCCCCAGTCAGTGTGTAGGTGTGTTAGCCCCAGTCAGTGTGTAGGTGTGTTAGCCCCAGTCAGTGTGTCTGTGTTGAGCCCCAGTCAGGGTGTAGGTGTGTTAGCCCCAGTCAGTGTGTAGGTGTGTTAGCCCCAGTCAGTGTGTAGGTGTGTTAGCCCCAGTCAGTGTGTAGGTGTGTTAGCCCCAGTCGGGTGTAGGTGTGTTAGCCCCAGTCAGTGTGTAGGTGTGTTAGCCCCAGTCAGTGTGTAGGTGTGTTAGCCCCAGTCAGTGTGTCTGTGCCTGAGCCCCAGTCAGTGTGTAGGTGTGTTAGCCCCAGTCAGTGTGTAGGTGTGTTAGCCCCAGTCAGTGTGTAGGTGTGTTAGCCCCAGTCAGTGTGTAGGTGTGTTAGCCCCAGTCAGTGTGTCTGTGCCTGAGCCCCAGTCAGGGTGTAGGTGTGTTAGTCCCAGTCAGTGTGTAGGTATGTTAGCCCCAGTCAGTGTGTAGGTGTGTTAGCCCCAGTCAGTGTGTAGGTATGTTAGCCCCAGTCAGTGTGTAGGTGTGTTAGCCCCAGTCAGTGTGTAGGTGTGTTAGCCCCAGTCAGTGTGTAGGTATGTTAGCCCCAGTCAGTGTGTAGGTGTGTTAGCCCCAGTCAGTGTGTCTGTGCCTGAGCCCCAGTCAGTGTGTAGGTATGTTAGCCCCAGTCAGTGTGTAGGTGTGTTAGCCCCAGTCAGTGTGTAGGTGTGTTAGCCCCAGTCAGTGTGTCTGTGCCTGAGCCCCAGTCCGGGTGTAGGTGTGTTAGCCCCAGTCAGTGTGTAGGTGTGTTAGCCCCAGTCAGTGTGTAGGTATGTTAGCCCCAGTCAGTGTAGGTGTGTTAGCCCCAGTCAGTGTGTGTGTTAGCCCCAGTCAGTGTGTAGGTGTGTTAGCCCCAGTCAGTGTGTAGGTGTGTTAGCCCCAGTCAGTGTGTAGGTGTGTTAGCCCCAGTCAGTGTGTAGGTGTGTTAGCCCCAGTCAGTGTGTAGGTGTGTTAGCCCCAGTCAGTGTGTAGGTGTTTTAGCCCCAGTCAGTGTGTAGGTGTGTTAGCCCCAGTCAGTGTGTAGGTATGTTAGCCCCAGTCAGTGTGTAGGTATGTTAGCCCCAGTCAGTGTGTAGGTGTGTTAGCCCCAGTCAGTGTGTAGGTGTGTTAGCCCCAGTCAGTGTGTAGGTGTGTTAGCCCCAGTCAGTGTGTAGGTGTTAGCCCCAGTCAGTGTGTAGGTGTGTTAGCCCCAGTCAGTGTGTAGGTGTGTTAGCCCCAGTCAGTGTGTAGGTGTGTTAGCCCCAGTCAGTGTGTAGGTGTGTTAGCCCCAGTCAGTGTGTAGGTGTGTTAGCCCCAGTCAGTGTGTAGGTGTGTTAGCCCCAGTCAGTGTGTAGGTGTGTTAGCCCCAGTCAGGGTGTAGGTGTGTTAGCCCCAGTCAGTGTGTAGGTGTGTTAGCCCCAGTCAGTGTGTAGGTGTGTTAGCCCCAGTCAGTGTGTAGGTGTGTTAGCCCCAGTCAGTGTGTAGGTGTGTTAGCCCCAGTCAGTGTGTAGGTGTGTTAGCCCCAGTCAGTGTGTAGGTGTGTTAGCCCCAGTCAGTGTGTAGGTGTGTTAGCCCCAGTCAGTGTGTAGGTGTGTTAGCCCCAGTCAGTGTGTAGGTGTGTTAGCCCCAGTCAGTGTGTAGGTGTGTTAGCCCCAGTCAGTGTGTAGGTGTGTTAGCCCCAGTCAGTGTGTAGGTGTGTGTCTGTTGAGCCCCAGTCAGTGTGTAGGTGTGTTAGCCCCAGTCAGGTGTGTGTCAGGTGTGTTAGCCCCAGTCAGTGTGTAGGTGTGTTAGCCCCAGTCAGTGTGTAGGTGTGTTAGCCCCAGTCAGTGTGTAGGTGTGTTAGCCCCAGTCAGTGTGTAGGTGTGTTAGCCCCAGTCAGGTGTGTTAGCCCCAGTCAGTGTGTAGGTGTGTTAGCCCCAGTCAGTGTGTAGGTGTGTTAGCCCCAGTCAGTGTGTAGGTGTGTTAGCCCCAGTCAGTGTGTAGGTGTGTTAGCCCCAGTCAGTGTGTAGGTGTGTTAGCCACAGTCAGTGTGTAGGTGTGTTAGCCCCAGTCAGTGTGTAGGTGTGTTAGCCCCAGTCAGTGTGTAGGTGTGTTAGCCCCAGTCAGTGTGTAGGTGTTAGCCCCAGTCAGTGTGTAGGTGTGTTAGCCCCAGTCAGTGTGTAGGTATGTTAGCCCCAGTCAGTGTGTAGGTGTGTTAGCCCCAGTCAGTGTGTAGGTGTGTTAGCCCCAGTCAGTCAGTGTGTAGGTGTGTTAGCCCCAGTCAGTGTGTAGGTCTGTGCCTGAGCCCCAGTCCGGGTGTAGGTGTGTTAGCCCCAGTCAGTGTGTAGGTGTGTTAGCCCCAGTCAGTGTGTAGGTGTGTTAGCCCCAGTCAGTGTGTAGGTGTGTTAGCCCCAGTCAGTGTGTAGGTGTGTTAGCCCCAGTCAGTGTGTAGGTGTGTTACCCCCAGTCAGTGTGTAGGTGTGTTAGCCCCAGTCAGTGTGTAGGTGTTAGCCCCAGTCAGTGTGTAGGTGTGTTAGCCCCAGTCCGGGTGTAGGTGTGTTAGCCCCAGTCAGGTGTGTCCCCAGTCAGTGTGTGTTAGCCCCAGTCAGTGTGTGAGGTGGGTGGTGTGTTAGCCCCAGTCAGTGTGTAGGTGTGTTAGCCCCAGTCAGTGTGTAGGTGTTAGCCCCAGTCAGTGTGTAGGTGTGTTAGCCCCAGTCAGTGTGTAGGTGTTAGCCCCAGTCAGTGTGTAGGTGTTAGCCCCAGTCAGTGTGTAGGTGTTAGCCCCAGTAAGTGTGTAGGTGTGTTAGCCCCAGTCAGTGTGTAGGTGTGTTAGCCCCAGTCAGTGTGTAGGTGTGTTAGCCCCAGTCAGTGTGTGTGTTAGCCCCAGTCAGTGTGTAGGTGTTAGCCCCAGTCAGTGTGTATGTTTGTTAGCCCCAGTCCAGGTGTAGGTGTGTTAGCCCCAGTCAGTGTGTAGGTGTGTGAGCCCCAGTCAGTGTGTGGTGTATGTGTTAGTCCCAGTCAGTGTGTAGGTGTGTTAGCCCCAGTCAGGTGTAGGTGTGTTAGCCCCAGTCAGTGTTTAGGTGTGTTAGCCCCAGTCGTGTGTAGGTGTGTAGCCCCAGTCCGGGTGTAGGTGTGTTAGCCCCAGTCAGGGTGTAGCCCCAGTCAGTGTTAGCCCCAGTCAGTGTGTAGGTGTTAGCCCCAGTCAGTGTGTAGGTGTTAGCCCCAGTCAGTGTGTAGGTGTGTGAGGTGGGTGTAGGTGCCCCAGTCAGTGTGTAGGTGTGTTAGCCCCAGTCAGTGTGTAGGTGTGTTAGCCCCAGTCAGTGTGTAGGTGTGTTAGCCCCAGTCAGTGTGTAGGTGTGTTAGCCCCAGTCAGTGTGTCAGGGTGTTAGCCCCAGTCTAGGTGTAGGTGTGTTAGCCCCAGTCAGTGTGTAGGTGTTAGCCCCAGTCAGGTGTAGGTGTGTTAGCCCCAGTCAGTGTGTAGGTGTGTTAGCCCCAGTCAGTGTGTAGGTGTTAGCCCCAGTCAGTGTGTATGGCCCCAGTCAGTGTGTAGTTAGCCCCAGTCAGTGTGTAGGTGTGTTAGCCCCAGTCAGTGTGTAGTGTGTTAGCCCCAGTCAGTGTGTAGGTGTGTTAGCCCCAGTCAGTGTGTAGGTGTGTTAGCCCCAGTCAGTGTGTGAGGTGTGTTAGCCCCAGTCAGTGTGTAGGTGTTAGCCCCAGTCAGTGTGTAGGTGTGTTAGCCCCAGTCAGTGTGTAGGTGTGTTAGCCCCAGTCAGTGTGTAGGTGTGTTAGCCCCAGTCAGTGTGTAGGTGTGTTAGCCCCAGTCAGTGTGTAGGTGTGTTAGCCCCAGTCAGTGTGTAGGTGTGTTGTTAGCCCCAGTCAGTGTGTAGGTGTGTTAGCCCCAGTCAGTGTGTAGGTGTGTTAGCCCCAGTCCGTGTGTAGGTGTGTTAGCCCCAGTCAGTGTGTAGGTGTGTTAGCCCCAGTCCGGGTGTAGGTGTGTTAGCCCCAGTCAGTGTGTAGGTGTGTTAGCCCCAGTCAGTGTGTAGGTGTGTTAGCCCCAGTCCGGGTGTAGGTGTGTTAGCCCCAGTCCGGGTGTAGGTGTGTTAGCCCCAGTCAGTGTGTAGGTGTGTTAGCCCCAGTCAGTGTGTAGGTGTGTTAGCCCCAGTCAGTGTGTAGGTGTGCCTGAGCCCCAGTCAGGGTGTAGGTGTGTTAGCCCCAGTCAGTGTGTAGGTGTGTAGGTCAGTGTGTAGGTAGCCCCAGTCAGTGTGTAGGTGTGTTAGCCCCAGTCAGTGTGTAGGTGTGTTAGCCCCAGTCAGTGTGTAGGTGTGTTAGCCCCAGTCAGTGTGTAGGTGTGTTAGCCCCAGTCAGTGTGTAGGGTGTTGTCAGTGTGTCTGTGCCCAGTCAGTGTGTAGGTGTGTTAGCCCCAGTCAGTGTGTAGGTATGTTAGCCCCAGTCAGTGTGTAGGTGTGTTAGCCCCAGTCAGTGTGTCTGTGCCTGAGCCCCAGTCAGTGTGTAGGTGTGTTAGCCCCAGTCCGGGTGTAGGTGTGTTAGTCCCAGTCAGTGTGTAGGTATGTTAGCCCCAGTCAGTGTGTAGGTGTGTTAGCCCCAGTCAGTGTGTAGGTGTGTTAGCCCCAGTCAGTGTGTAGGTGTGTTAGCCCCAGTCAGTGTGTAGGTGTGTTAGCCCCAGTCAGTGTGTAGGTATGTTAGCCCCAGTCAGTGTGTAGGTGTGTTAGCCCCAGTCAGTGTGTAGGTGTGTTAGCCCCAGTCAGTGTGTAGGTGTGTTAGCCCCAGTCAGTGTGTAGGTGTATTAGCCCCAGTCAGTGTGTCTGTGCCTGAGCCCCAGTCCGGGTGTAGGTGTGTTAGCCCCAGTCAGTGTGTAGGTGTGTTAGCCCCAGTCAGTGTGTAGGTGTGTTAGCCCCAGTCAGTGTGTAGGTATGTTAGCCCCAGTCAGTGTGTAGGTATGTTAGCCCCAGTCAGTGTGTAGGTGTGTTAGCCCCAGTCAGTGTGTAGGTGTGTTAGCCCCAGTCAGTGTGTAGGTGTGTTAGCCCCAGTCAGTGTGTAGGTGTGTTAGCCCCAGTCCGGGTGTAGGTGTGTTAGCCCCAGTCAGGGTGTCGGTGTGTTAGCCCCAGTCAGTGTGTAGGTGTGTTAGCCCCAGTCAGTGTGTAGGTGTGTTAGCCTCAGTCAGTGTGTAGGTGTGTTAGCCCCAGTCAGTGTGTAGGTGTGTTAGCCCCAGTCAGTGTGTAGGTGTGTTAGCCCCAGTCAGTGTGTAGGTGTTAGCCCCAGTCAGGTGTGTAGCCCCAGTCCGGGTGTAGGTGTGTTAGCCCCAGTCCGGGTGTAGGTGTGTTATCCCCAGTCAGTGTGTCTGTGCATGAGCCCCAGTCAGTGTGTAGGTGTGTGAGATGTGTGAGGTGGGTGTATGTGTGTTAGCCCCAGTCAGTGTGTAGGTGTGTTAGCCCCAGTCCGGGTGTAGGTGTGTTAGCCCCAGTCAGTGTGTAGGTGTGTTAGCCCCAGTCAGTGTGTAGGTGTGTTAGCCCCAGTCAGTGTGTAGGTGTGTTAGCCCCAGTCAGTGTGTAGGTGTGTTAGCCCCAGTCAGTGTGTCTGTGTGAGCCCCAGTCCGGGTGTAGGTGTGTTAGCCCCAGTCAGTGTGTAGGTGTGTTAGCCTCAGTCAGTGTGTAGGTGTGTTAGCCCCAGTCAGTGTGTAGGTGTGTTAGCCCCAGTCAGTGTGTAGGTGTGTTAGCCCCAGTCAGTGTGTAGGTGTGTTAGCCCCAGTCAGTGTGTAGGTGTGTTAGCCCCAGTCAGTGTGTAGGTGTGTTAGCCCCAGTCCGGGTGTAGGTGTGTTAGCCCCAGTCCGGGTGTAGGTGTGTTATCCCCAGTCAGTGTGTCTGTGCATGAGCCCCAGTCAGTGTGTAGGTGTGTGAGATGTGTGAGGTGGGTGTATGTGTGTTAGCCCCAGTCAGTGTGTAGGTGTGTGAGATGTGTGAGGTGGATGTAGGTGTGTTAGCCCCAGTCAGTGTGTAGGTGTGCTAGCCCCAGTCAGTGTGTAGGTGTTAGCCCCAGTCAGTGTGTAGGTGTTAGCCCCAGTCAGTGTGTAGGGTGTTAGCCCCAGTCAGTGTGTAGGTGTGTTAGCCCCAGTCAGTGTGTAGGTGTGTTAGCCCCAGTCCGGGTGTAGGTGTGTTAGCCCCAGTCAGTGTGTAGGTGTTAGCCCCAGTCAGTGTGTAGGTGTTAGCCCCAGTCAGTGTGTAGGTGTGTTAGCCCCAGTCAGTGTGTAGGTGTGTTAGCCCCAGTCAGTGTGTAGGGTGTTAGCCCCAGTCAGTGTGTAGGTGTGTTAGCCCCAGTCCGGGTGTAGGTGTGTTAGCCCCAGTCAGTGTGTAGGTGTGTTAGCCCCAGTCAGTGTGTAGGTGTGTTAGCCCCAGTCAGTGTGTAGGTGTGTTAGCCCCAGTCAGTGTGTAGGTGTGTTAGCCCCAGTCAGGGTGTAGGTGTGTTAGCCCCAGTCAGTGTGTAGGTGTGTTAGCCCAGTCAGTGTGTAGGTGTGTTAGCCCCAGTCAGTGTGTAGGTGTGTTAGCCCCAGTCAGTGTGTAGGTGTGTTAGCCCCAGTCAGTGTGTAGGTGTGTTAGCCCCAGTCAGTGTGTAGGTGTGTTAGCCCCAGTCAGTGTGTAGGTGTGTTAGCCCCAGTCAGTGTGTAGGTGTGTTAGCCCCAGTCGGGTGTAGGTGTGTTAGCCCCAGTCCAGGTGTGTCCCCAGTCAGTGTGTCTGTGTTGAGCCCCAGTCAGTGTGTAGGTGTGTGAGATGTGTGAGGTGGGTGATGTGTGTTAGCCCCAGTCAGGTGGTGTAGGTGTGTTAGCCCCAGTCAGTGTGTAGGTGTGCTAGCCCCAGTCAGTGTGTAGGTGTGTTAGCCCCAGTGTAGGTGTTAGCCCCAGTCAGTGTGTGTTAGCCCCAGTCAGTGTGTAGGTGTGTTAGCCCCAGTCAGTGTGTAGGTGTGTTAGCCCCAGTCCGGGTGTAGGTGTGTTAGCCCCAGTCAGTGTGTAGGTGTGTTAGCCCCAGTCAGGTGTGTAGTGTGTTTGTTAGCCCCAGTCAGGGTGTAGGTGTGTTAGCCCCAGTCAGTGTGTAGGTGTGTTAGCCCCAGTCAGTGTGTAGGTGTGTTAGCCCCAGTCAGTGTGTAGGTGTGTTAGCCCCAGTCAGTGTGTAGGTGTTAGCCCCAGTCGGGTGTAGGTGTGTTAGCCCCAGTCCGGGTGTAGGTGTGTTAGCCCCAGTCAGGGTGTAGGTGTGTTAGCCCCAGTCAGTGTGTAGGTGTTAGCCCCAGTCAGTGTGTAGGTGTTAGCCCCAGTCAGTGTGTAGGTATGTGTGAGGTGGGTGTAGGTGCCCTAGTCAGTGTGTAGGTGTGTTAGCCCCAGTCAGTGTGTAGGTGTGTTAGCCCCAGTCAGTGTGTAGGTGTTAGCCCCAGTCAGTGTGTAGGTGTGTTAGCCCCAGTCAGTGTGTAGGGTGTTAGCCCCAGTCAGTGTGTAGGTGTTAGCCCCAGTCTAGGTGTAGGTGTGTTAGCCCCAGTCAGTGTGTAGGTGTTAGCCCCAGTCAGGATGTAGGTGTGTTAGCCCCAGTCAGTGTGTAGGTGTGTTAGCCCCAGTCAGTGTGTAGGTGTTAGCCCCAGTCAGTGTGTAGGTTTGTTAGCCCCAGTCAGGGTGTAGGTGTGTTAGCCCCAGTCAGGTGTAGGTGTGTTAGCCCCAGTCAGTGTGTAGGTGTGTTAGCCCCAGTCAGTGTGTATGTTTGTTAGCCCCAGTCCGGGTGTAGGTGTGCTAGCCCCAGTCCGGGTGTAGGTGTGTGAGATGTGTGAGGTTGGTGTAGTGTTAGTCCCAGTCAGTGTGTAGGTGTGTTAGCCCCAGTCAGGGTGTAGGTGTGTTAGCCCCAGTCAGTGTTTTGGTGTTAGCCCCAGTCCGGGTGTAGGTGTGCTAGCCCCAGTCAGGTGTAGGTGTGTTAGCCCCAGTCAGGGTGTAGGTGTGTTAGCCCCAGTCAGTGTGTAGGTGTTAGCCCCAGTCAGTGTGTAGGGTGTTAGCCCCAGTCAGTGTGTAGGTGTGTTAGCCCCAGTCAGTGTGTAGGTGTGTTAGCCCCAGTCAGTGTGTAGGTGTGTTAGCCCCAGTCAGTGTGTAGGTGTGTTAGCCCCAGTCAGTGTGTAGGTGTGTTAGCCCCAGTCAGTGTGTAGGTGTGTTAGCCCCAGTCAGTGTGTAGGTGTGTTAGCCCCAGTCAGTGTGTAGGTGTGTTAGCCCCAGTCAGTGTGTAGGTGTGTTAGCCCCAGTCAGTGTGTAGGTGTGTTAGCCCCAGTCAGTGTGTAGGTGTGTTAGCCCCAGTCAGTGTGTAGGTGTGTTAGCCCCAGTCAGTGTGTAGGTGTGTTAGCCCCAGTCAGTGTGTAGGTGTGTTAGCCCCAGTCAGTGTGTAGGTGTGTTAGCCCCAGTCAGGGTGTAGGTGTGTTAGTCCCAGTCAGTGTGTAGGTGTGTTAGCCCCTGTCAGGGTGTAGGTGTGTTAGCCCCAGTCAGTGTTTTGGTGTTAGCCCCAGTCAGGGTGTAGGTGTGTTAGCCCCAGTCAGTGTGTAGGTGTGTTAGCCCCAGTCAGTGTGTAGGTGTGTTAGCCCCAGTCAGTGTGTCTGTGTTGGCCCAGTCAGTGTGTAGCCCCAGTCAGTGTGTAGGTGTGTTAGCCCCAGTCAGTGTGTAGGTGTGTTAGCCCCAGTCATATTAGTGTGTAGGTGTGTTAGCCCCAGTCAGTGTGTAGGTGTGTTAGCCCCAGTCAGTGTGTAGGTGTGTTAGCCCCAGTCAGTGTGTAGGTGTGTTAGCCCCAGTCAGTGTGTAGGTGTGTTAGCCCCAGTCAGTGTGTAGGTGTGTTAGCCCCAGTCAGTGTGTAGGTGTGTTAGCCCCAGTCAGTGTGTAGGTGTGTTAGCCCCAGTCAGTGTGTAGGTGTGTTAGCCCCAGTCAGTGTGTAGGTGTGTTAGCCCCAGTCAGTGTGTAGGTGTGTTAGCCCCAGTCAGTGTGTAGGTGTGTTAGCCCCAGTCAGTGTGTAGGTGTGTTAGCCCCAGTCAGTGTGTAGGTGTGTTAGCCCCAGTCAGTGTGTAGGTGTGTTAGCCCCAGTCAGTGTGTAGGTGTGTTAGCCCCAGTCAGTGTGTAGGTGTGTTAGCCCCAGTCAGTGTGTAGGTGTGTTAGCCCCAGTCAGTGTGTAGGTGTGTTAGCCCCAGTCAGTGTGTAGGTGTGTTAGCCCCAGTCAGTGTGTAGGTGTGTTAGCCCCAGTCAGTGTGTAGGTGTGTTAGCCCCAGTCAGTGTGTAGTGGTGTGTTAGCCCCAGTCAGTGTGTAGGTGTGTTAGCCCCAGTGTGTAGGTGTAGCCCCAGTCAGTGTGTAGGTGTGTTAGCCCCAGTCAGTGTGTAGGTGTGTTAGCCCCAGTCAGTGTGTAGGTGTGTTAGCCCCAGTCAGTGTGTAGGTGTGTTAGCCCCAGTCAGTGTAGGTGTGTTAGCCCCAGTCAGTGTGTAGGTGTGTTAGCCCCAGTCAGTGTGTAGGTGTGTTAGCCCCAGTCAGTGTGTAGGTGTGTTAGCCCCAGTCAGTGTGTAGGTGTGTTAGCCCCAGTCAGTGTGTAGGTGTGTTAGCCCCAGTCAGTGTGTAGGTGTGTTAGCCCCAGTCAGTGTGTAGGTGTGTTAGCCCCAGTCAGTGTGTAGGTGTGTTAGCCCCAGTCAGTGTGTAGGTGTGTTAGCCCCAGTCAGTGTGTAGGTGTGTTAGCCCCAGTCAGTGTGTAGGTGTGTTAGCCCCAGTCAGTGTGTAGGTGTGTTAGCCCCAGTCAGTGTGTAGGTGTGTTAGCCCCAGTCAGTGTGTAGGTGTGTTAGCCCCAGTCAGTGTGTAGGTGTGTTAGCCCCAGTCAGTGTGTAGGTGTGTTAGCCCCAGTCAGTGTGTAGGTGTGTTAGCCCCAGTCAGTGTGGTGTAGGTGTAGCCCCAGTCAGTGTGTAGGTGTGTTAGCCCCAGTCAGTGTGTAGGTGTGTTAGCCCCAGTCAGTGTGTAGGTGTGTTAGCCCCAGTCAGTGTGTGAGGTGGGTGGTGTGTTAGCCCCAGTCAGTGTGTAGGTGTGTTAGCCCCAGTCAGTGTGTAGGTGTGTTAGCCCCAGTCAGTGTGTAGGTGTGTTAGCCCCAGTCAGTGTGTAGGGTGTTAGCCCCAGTCAGTGTGTAGGTGTGTTAGCCCCAGTCAGTGTGTAGGTGTGTTAGCCCCAGTCAGTGTGTAGGTGTGTTAGCCCCAGTCAGTGTGTAGGTGTTAGCCCCAGTCAGTGTGTAGGTGTTAGCCCCAGTCAGTGTGTAGGTGTGTTAGCCCCAGTCAGTGTGTAGGTGTGTTAGCCCCAGTCAGTGTGTAGGTGTGTTAGCCCCAGTCAGTGTGTAGGTGTTAGCCCCAGTCAGTGTGTAGGTGTGTTAGCCCCAGTCAGTGTGTAGGTGTGTTAGCCCCAGTCAGTGTGTAGGTGTGTTAGCCCCAGTCAGTGTGTAGGTGTGTTAGCCCCAGTCAGTGTGTAGGTGTGTTAGCCCCAGTCAGTGTGTAGGTGTGTTAGCCCCAGTCAGTGTGTAGGTGTGTTAGCCCCAGTCAGTGTGTAGGTGTGTTAGCCCCAGTCAGTGTGTAGGTGTGTTAGCCCCAGTCAGTGTGTAGGTGTGTTAGCCCCAGTCAGTGTGTAGGTGTGTTAGCCCCAGTCAGTGTGTAGGTGTGTTAGCCCCAGTCAGTGTGTAGGTGTGTTAGCCCCAGTCAGTGTGTAGGTGTGTTAGCCCCAGTCTAGGTGTGTTAGCCCCAGTCAGTGTGTAGGTGTTAGCCCCAGTCAGTGTGTAGGTGTTAGCCCCAGTCAGTGTGTAGGTGTGTTAGCCCCAGTCCGGGTGTAGGTGTGTTAGCCCCAGTCAGTGTGTAGGTGTGTTAGCCCCAGTCCGGGTGTAGGTGTGTTAGCCCCAGTCAGTGTGTAGGTGTGTTAGCCCCAGTCAGTGTGTAGGTGTGTTAGCCCCAGTCAGTGTGTTGGTGTGTTAGCCCCAGTCAGTGTGTAGGTGTGTTAGCCCCAGTCAGTGTGTAGGTGTGTTAGCCCCAGTCAGTGTGTAGGTGTGTTAGCCCCAGTCAGTGTGTAGGTGTGTTAGCCCCAGTCAGTCTGTAGGTGTGTTAGCCCCAGTCAGTGTGTAGGTGTGTTAGCCCCAGTCCGTGTGTAGGTGTGTTAGCCCCAGTCAGTGTGTAGGTGTTAGCCCCAGTCAGTGTGTAGGTGTGTTAGCCCCAGTCAGTGTGTAGGTGTGTTAGCCCCAGTCAGTGTGTAGGTGTGTTAGCCCCAGTCAGTGTGTAGGTGTGTTAGCCCCAGTCAGTGTGTAGGTGTGTTAGCCCCAGTCAGTGTGTAGGTGTGTTAGCCCCAGTCAGTGTGTAGGTGGTTAGCCCCAGGGTGTAGGTGTGTTAGCCCCAGTCAGTGTGTAGGTGTGTTAGCCCCAGTCAGGTGTAGGTGTGTTAGCCCCAGTCAGTGTGTAGGTGGTTAGCCCCAGTCAGTGTGTAGGTGTGTTAGCCCCAGTCAGTGTGTAGGTGTGTTAGCCCCAGTCAGTGTGTAGGTGTGTTAGCCCCAGTCAGTGTGTAGGTGTGTTAGCCCCAGTCAGTGTGTAGGTGTGTTAGCCCCAGTCAGTGTGTAGGTGTGTTAGCCCCAGTCCGGGTGTAGGTGTGTTAGCCCCAGTCAGTGTGTAGGTGTGTTAGCCCCAGTCCAGGTGTAGTTAGCCCCAGTCAGTGTGTAGGTGTTAGCCCCAGTCAGTGTGTAGGTGTGTTAGCCCCAGTCAGTGTGTAGGTGTGTTAGCCCCAGTCAGTGTGTAGGTGTGTTAGCCCCAGTCAGTGTGTAGGTGTGTTAGCCCCAGTCAGTGTGTAGGTGTGTTAGCCCCAGTCAGTGTGTAGGTGTGTTAGCCCCAGTCAGTGTGTAGGTGTGTTAGCCCCAGTCAGTGTGTAGGTGTGTTAGCCCCAGTCAGTGTGTAGGTGTGTTAGCCCCAGTCAGGGTGTAGGTGTGTTAGCCCCAGTCAGTGTGTAGGTGTGTTAGCCCCAGTCAGTGTGTAGGTGTGTTAGCCCCAGTCAGTGTGTAGGTGTGTTAGCCCCAGTCAGTGTGTAGGTGTGTTAGCCCCAGTCAGTGTGTAGGTGTGTTAGCCCCAGTCAGTGTGTAGGTGTGTTAGCCCCAGTCAGTGTGTAGGTGTGTTAGCCCCAGTCAGTGTGTAGGTGTGTTAGCCCCAGTCAGTGTGTAGGTATGTTAGCCCCAGTCAGTGTGTAGGTGTGTTAGCCCCAGTCAGTGTGTAGGTGTGTTAGCCCCAGTCAGTGTGTAGGTGTGTTAGCCCCAGTCAGTGTGTAGGTGTGTTAGCCCCAGTCAGTCAGTGTGTAGGTGTGTTAGCCCCAGTCAGTGTGTAGGTGTGTTAGCCCCAGTCAGTGTGTAGGTGTGTTAGCCCCAGTCAGTGTGTAGGTGTGTTAGCCCCAGTCAGTGTGTAGGTGTGTTAGCCCCAGTCAGTGTGTAGGTGTGTTAGCCCCAGTCAGTGTGTAGGTGTGTTAGCCCCAGTCAGTGTGTAGGTGTGTTAGCCCCAGTCAGTGTGTAGGTGTGTTAGCCCCAGTCAGTGTGTAGGTGTGTTAGCCCCAGTCAGTGTGTAGGTGTGTTAGCCCAGTCAGTGTGTAGGTGTGTTAGCCCCAGTCAGTGTGTAGGTGTGTTAGCCCCAGTCAGTGTGTAGGTGTGTTAGCCCCAGTCAGTGTGTAGGTGTGTTAGCCCCAGTCAGTGTGTAGGTGTGTTAGCCCCAGTCCGGGTGTAGGTGTGTTAGCCCCAGTCCGGGTGTAGGTGTGTTATCCCCAGTCAGTGTGTCTGTGCATGAGCCCCAGTCAGTGTGTAGGTGTGTGAGATGTGTGAGGTGGGTGTATGTGTGTTAGCCCCAGTCAGTGTGTAGGTGTGTTAGCCCCAGTCCGGGTGTAGGTGTGTTAGCCCCAGTCAGTGTGTAGGTGTGTTAGCCCCAGTCAGTGTGTAGGTGTGTTAGCCCCAGTCAGTGTGTAGGTGTGTTAGCCCCAGTCAGTGTGTAGGTGTTAGCCCCAGTCAGTGTGTAGGTGTGTTAGCCCCAGTCAGTGTGTAGGTGTGTTAGCCCCAGTCAGTAGGTGTAGGTGTGTTAGCCCCAGTCAGTGTGTAGGTGTGTTAGCCCCAGTCAGGGTGTAGGTGTGTTAGCCCCAGTCAGTGTGTAGGTGTGTTAGCCCCAGTCAGTGTGTAGGTGTGTTAGCCCCAGTCAGTGTGTAGGTGTGTTAGCCCCAGTCAGTGTGTAGGTGTGTTAGCCCCAGTCAGTGTGTAGGTGTGTTAGCCCCAGTCAGTGTGTAGGTGTTAGCCCCAGTCAGTGTGTGTAGGTGTTAGCCCCAGTCAGTGTGTAGCCCCAGTCCGGGTGTAGGTGTGTTAGCCCCAGTCAGTGTGTAGGTGTGTTAGCCCCAGTCAGTGTGTAGGTGTGTTAGCCCCAGTCAGTGTGTAGGTGTGTTAGCCCCAGTCAGTGTGTAGGTGTGTTAGCCCCAGTCAGTGTGTGTGTTAGCCCCAGTCAGGGTGTAGGTGTGTTAGCCCCAGTCAGTGTGTAGGTGTGTTAGCCCCAGTCAGTGTGTAGGTGTGTTAGCCCCAGTCAGTGTGTAGGGTGTAGCCCCAGTCAGTGTGTAGGTGTGTTAGCCCCAGTCAGTGTGTAGGTGTGTTAGCCCCAGTCAGGTGTAGGTGTGTTAGCCCCAGTCAGTGTGTAGGTGTGTTAGCCCCAGTCAGTGTGTAGTGTGTTAGCCCCAGTCAGTGTGTAGGTGTGTTAGCCCCAGTCAGTGTGTAGGTGTGTTAGCCCCAGTCAGTGTGTAGGTGTGTTAGCCCCAGTCAGTGTGTAGGTGTGTTAGCCCCAGTCAGTGTGTAGGTGTGTTAGCCCCAGTCCAGGTGTAGGTGTGTTAGCCCCAGTCCGGGTGTGTAGGTGTGTTAGCCCCAGTCCGGGTGTAGGTGTGTTAGCCCCAGTCAGTGTGTAGGTGTGTTAGCCCCAGTCCGGGTGTAGGTGTGTTAGCCCCAGTCAGTGTGTAGGTGTGTTAGCCCCAGTCAGTCTGTAGGTGTGTTAGCCCCAGTCCAAGTGTAGGTGTGTTAGCCCCAGTCCAGGTGTAGGTGTGTTAGCCCCAGTCCAAGTGTAGGTGTGTTAGCCCCAGTCCAGGTGTAGGTGTGTTAGCCCCAGTCAGTGTGTAGGTGTTAGCCCCAGTCAGTGTGTAGGTGTGTTAGCCCCAGTCAGTGTGTAGGTGTGTTAGCCCCAGTCCAGGTGTAGGTGTGTTAGCCCCAGTCCAGGTGTAGGTGCTAGCCCCAGTCAGGATGTAGGTGTATTAGCCCCAGTCAGTGTGTAGGTGTGTTAGCCCCAGTCAGTGTGTATGTGTGTTAGCCCCAGTCAGTGTGTAGGTGTGTTAGCCCCAGTCAGTGTGGAGGTGTGTTAGCCTCAGTCAGGGTGTAGGTGTGTTAGCCCCAGTCAGTGTGGAGGTGGGTGTAGATGTGTTAGCCCCAGTCCAGGTGTAGGTGTGTTAGCCCCAGTCCAGGTGTAGGTGTGTTAGCCCCAGTCAGTGTGTAGGTGTTAGCCCCAGTCAGTGTGTAGTTGTGTTAGCCCCAGTCAGTGTGTAGGTGTGTTAGCCCCAGTCCAGGTGTAGGTGTGTTAGCCCCAGTCCAGGTGTAGGTGCTAGCCCCAGTCAGGATGTAGGTGTGTTAGCCCCAGTCAGTGTGTAGGTGTGTTAGCCCCAGTCAGTGTGTAGGTGTGTTAGCCCCAGTCAGTGTGGAGGTGTGTTAGCCTCAGTCAGGGTGTAGATGTGTTAGCCCCAGTCAGTGTGGAGGTGGGTGTAGATGTGTTAGCCCCAGTCAGGGTGTAGGTGTGTTAGCCCCAGTCAGTGTATAGAGACTTTTAATAGTCCTATTTGTACTGCCTGGTTTCTCTCCACTCAGTATAGAGGTCATTCCCTGACAATTAGACTGCTAGTGTGCACTCTCCTGCTCTGCTTCCCCTTCCCCTTCCTCCTCAACCCCTCCCACACCTTACAGGTATTTAAGCTCCCATTTGCTTTGATTGGAAAATGATGGCAGTCTGAAAATTGTCGCTCTCACAGGGTAGGAAGCGTAGAGGCACAAATGGGGGAGAGAGAACAGAGCAGCGTCGCTAGCTAGGAGAACAGGTGCTCTGTGACAGCTACAAAGTGCTTTGCAGCGAACGAAGGGACAGTGTGTTTCTATGGCCTCTGCTTCTTTAATCGACTAGCCCTCCAACAGCCACTAATCTTAGTGGTCTAACACTGCAGCTTTTCCTCTGGAGATAGCGAGCCATCACACTACCACAGCAGCCTTCACACTAACACAGCAGCCTTCATACTAACACAGCAGCCTTCATACTAACACAGCAGCCTTCACACTAACACAGCAAACTTCACACTAACACAGCAAACTTCACACTAACACAGCAGCCTTCATACTAACACAGCAACCTTCACATTAACACAGCAACCTTCACATTAACACAGCAGCCTTCACACTAACACAGCAGCCTTCACACTAACACAGCAGCCTTCACACTAACACAGCAGCCTTCACACTAACACAGCAGCCTTCACACTAACACTGCAGCCTTCATACTAACACAGCAGCCTTCACACTAACACAGCAACCTTCACACTAACACAGCAGCCTTCACAGTAACACAGCAGCCTTCACAGTAACACAGCAACCTTCACGCTAACACAGCAGCCTTCACGCTAACACAGCAACCTTCACACTAACACAGCAACCTTCACATTAACACAGCAGCCTTCACACTAACACAGCAAGCAGCCACCATCCACATTTGTACACCACAACTATTAATCTAACACAGCAACTTTCACACTTAGGCACAGGCAACTTTTATTCTAACTCAGCAACTCACGCTGTATAATAACACTGTATAATACCAGGCTGTTTCTACAGTGGAGGATCAGTGAAGGAATGGTAATGTTTGCCTGGAGCTCGTCAGAGCAGAGCAGAGGTGCAGCCCTGGCCATTTGCATTTGTATGGATGCTGGGGTTTACCTGCACTGTGCAGTGGTATCCAACCCAGCAGAGGAGAAGCAGCTTATATTGTGCAGTGGGCAGGATGACATGCATGTGAATTTGAATAGCAGAGAAAGAGAGAGAGAGAGAGAGAGAGAGAGAGAGAGGCCCTGTTAAATCTCAGGCTGTGGGTTAGACACGAAGCCAGGAGGCAGACAGACAAACAGATGGACAGGCCTAGGGCCCAAGCAGGCAGTGGAGCAGACAGATTGTGCGGCGCAATGAACAGGCTCGGCCTACCAAAAAGAAGAGCAGGCGATAGACACACGGCACAGACACGCCAGCCCTGTCAGCCGAGCCAGTCACACAGACACACACTCCTGTATATTTCATAAATCCCAGATAGATGTGTGGTAAATAGGATACGGCTGGAGATGACTTTCTCACTGGTGTGGATGAAACCCCCCCCCCCCTTCTCTATCAGTCTGTCAGAGTGGAATGTTATTTCTGGTCTGATCAACCCCCTCCCCCCCTCCACCACACACACCCCTCCTAGACAGGTCCTGCTCTGTTTACCCCAGCTGCTCCTCTCTGAAGGATTGAGATTGTGAAGCTTGTGAATTTGTGTGTGTTTGCATGTGTATGTGTGTGTGTGTGAGACTCTGTGTGTATGTGCGTGAGACTTTTTGTGTGGATGTGTGTGTGCCTGTGGTTGGCATGTGTGGTTTCATGTTTGTATATGTCTATACAGATATATCTGTGTGCATGTTCTTTAGCGAAAACATTGATGTATTTCTCTCAGCAGTGTTGACATAGAGTACATTATTTATTTTGTTGCATATACATGTTCATACAGGCTTGCTGTATTGCTAGTATTTAGACCTGTCACATCTACCAGCTGATAAGCATTGTGTTGGAGGAGAATATGTTAGTCATAAGAGGGCAGAACTAAGTGTGTGTGAGAGCAGAGAGTAGATGGCAGGAGAGATAGAGAGGGGAGCGAGACAGAGAGAAACAGCGCAAGAGAGAGACCCACACGCAATCACAGCAGCAGGATTTGTGACCTGTTGCCGCAAGAAAAGGGCAACCAGTGAAGAACAAACACCATTGTAAATACAACCTATATTTATGTTTATTTATTTTCCCTTTTGTACTTTAACTATTTGCACATCATTACAACACTGTATATATACATAATATGACATTTGAAATGTCTTTATTTGTTTGGAACGTTTGTGAGTGCAATGTTTTACTGTTCATTTTTTATTATCTATTTCACTTGCTTTGGCAAGAGAGAGAGAGAGAGAGAACGAGCGCTCCAGGTGGAATGGGCTGGGTACTGTAGAGCAGATGAGCACACAGAGGCAGAAATTTGAATTTTACCGACCTGACCTCAGCATTCACTCTACTGTCTCTCTGTCTCTCTCTAGGAAGACTGACAAGAATTTGAATAAAAGGACAGAAAACAAAGGCATTCACTGAGATGATGGGGGCTGTCTAAAGTGTTTGTGTGGAAGTCAGGGTGGAGGATTCTTTTCTCTCCATATTCCTCAGTCTACTCCTGAATGATAAGAAGGTCTGCCAGGGTTAGAATAGACATGAAGCCTCTCCACTAGCAGGTGACTGTGGTGCTGGGCAATAGAAAGTGGCTACAGGAAGACATTTTCAAATAATCAATGGAGACATCATGTTTGGAGGCTCTTCTACAACTATCCTGGTGCACCAGTAGTTTCAAAAGGCACTGGAATACTCTGAAGGATTGACCTTAGATTTTTTCCCCAGACAAGCAAACTTTAGCTTTTTAGAAAAAAACAACAGTATTGTTTCGTGAGGTCCTACTGGAATCTGGATATGTCCTGCCCAGTCCCATTCTTCTCCCTCCATGGGGCCATTAGGACTGATTTTTCATTTTTTTCTCACTGTGTTCACAGGTAGAATGTAAGAAGGCCCAGCCCAAGGAAGTGATGTTCCCACCAGGCACGCGAGGGAGGGCCAGGGGCCTGCCCTACACCATGGATGCCTTCATGCTGGGGATGGGAATGCTGAGTGAGTATGGACCAACACTACTCCAGCAAAGTCCAGCACACTACTCAGTCCCACACGGTAACATTCCCTAACACTCACTCTCCAACAATCGTGCAGGTCTCTGATTCATTGTTTTTTTTAAGTAATAAAGGAGAACCAATGTGCTGGTGGTATACAGTGCTTTCAGAAAGTATTCACACCCCTTGACTTTTTCCAAATGTTGTTGTTTTACAGCCTGAATTTAACATGAATTAAATTGAGATTTTGATCACTGGCCTACACACAATACCCCAGAATGTCAAAGTGGAATTATGTTTCTTTATTTTATTTTATTTGACAAATTCTTAAAAATAAAAGCTTAAATGTCTTCAGTCAATAAGTATTCAACCCCTTTGTTATGGTAAACCTTAATACGTTCAGGAGTAAAAAGTTGC
The DNA here is from genome assembly GCF_036934945.1 of Oncorhynchus masou masou. Lineage (NCBI taxonomy): Eukaryota > Metazoa > Chordata > Actinopteri > Salmoniformes > Salmonidae > Oncorhynchus > Oncorhynchus masou. The sequence goes on from NC_088223.1 coordinate 58,618,453, forward strand.
TTAAGTCACATAATAAGTTGCATGGACTCACTCTGTGTGCAGTAATAGTCATTCAAAAATTATGTTAAAAACTATATAATTTCTGTGCCCTCCACACACACACACAGTACAATTATCTGTAAGGTCCCTCAGTCTGAGCAGTGAATTTCAAATACAGATTCAACCACAAAGACCAGGGAGGTTTTCCAATGCATTGCAAAGAAGGCACTTGTTAGTAGCTGGGTAAAAATAAAAAAGTAGATGGCAAAGTGGCAAAGTAATTCACTTTTTCTCCTGAATACAAAGTGTTGTGTTTGGGGAAAATCCAATACAACGCATTACTGAGTACCACTCTCCACATTTTCATGCATAGTGTTGCCTGCATCATGTTATGAGTATGCTTGTCATTGTTTTAAGGACTGATGGAGTTTTTCAGGATAAAAAAAATAAATGGAATGGAGGTAAGCACAGGCAAAATCCTAGACGAAAACCTTGTTTAGTCTGCTTTGCACCAGACACTGTGTCACGCCTTGGTCTTAGTATTTTGTGTTTTCGTTAATTAGTTGGTCAGGCCAGGGTGTGACATGGGTTTATGTTGTTGTATTTCGTAGTGGGGTTTTTTAGTTATTGGGATTGCGGCTGAGTAGGGGTGTTGCATAGGTTTGGCTGCCTGAGGTGGTTCTCAATCAGAGTCAGGTGATTCTCGTTGTCTCTAATTGGGAACCGTATTTAGGTAGCCTGGGTTTCACTTTGTATTTTGTGGGTGATTGTTCCTGTCTCTTTTTTAGTGTTCACCAGACAGGCTGTATAGGTTTTTTCACGTTCCGTTTGTTGTTTTTTGTATTTATAAGTTATTTTGTGTATCGTCATTTGTTCCATTTAAAAACATGAGTAACCAACACGCTGCATTTCGGTCCGACTCTCTTTCGACAAACGAAGAACGCCGTTACACACTGGGAGATGAATTCAGCTTTCAGCAGAACAATAACCTAAAACACAAGGCCAAATATACACTGAAGTTGCTTACCAAGAAGTCAGTGAATGTTCCTGAGTGGCCAAGTTACAGTTTTGACTTAAATCTACTTGGAAATCTATGGCAAGACCTGAAAATTATTGTCTAGCAATGATCAACAACCAATTTGACAGGACTTAAACATTTTTTTTAAGAATAATGTGTAAATGTTGCACCATCCAGGTGTGGAAAGCTCTTAGAGACTTACCCAGAAAGACTCACAGCTGTAATCGCTGCCAAAGGTGCTTCTACAAAGTATTAAGGGGGTGAATACTTATGTAAATGTTCTATTTCTTTATTTCATTTTCAATACATTTGCAAAAATGTATTGAGTCTAACTAATGTCTCGTGAGATAGAGGAAAATGTACTCAGATTAACTGAGCTCCACATTGAGCTCATCTAAGGTGTGCCGTTTCCGTGTCCACAAGAGGTCTATTTTCCTGGCGCTGGTGAGTCACGGGTGGTCCTGGGCGTAGGGAACAGGGCACCACATTACCGGGATAAATGGAGAGGAAAATTGAGGTGATGTCATATTATGGATTCATCACTCCGTCTGTGTGACCCCAGCAGTGGGTAATGACAGGGACACAGAGGGGTGTCATGGAGGGCCCTCATCTGTAGGCAGCCAGCTGTAGCTGTACCTCTTCTCTCCTTTCCTCTTCTCTCCTTCATCATCATTCAGCTCCCCATCTCTCTCTTTCCTCACCTCTCTGTCTCAGGGCAAGGGGTTGCTAAGGGCATGACACTGATATCAGACTGATTTTGCTGATGGTTTATGGTAAAAGTGGCAGTAACACCCGTAAGTGGTTCTGTCAGCACTGTCTAAGTAGTTCCCAGTCCAGATTTTGTCAGTTTGAACTATTTAACAAGCACGGTGAACTTTTCGGAACTTATTACGGATCAATGCGTCACTATGGAAGAGGGGAAAAACAGTCTGCTCCGGAGGGAGAATAGGGGCAGAGGAGGCGGGGAAAACAGTCTGCTCCGGAGGGAGAATAGGGGCAGAGGAGGCGGGGAGTGCTCATGTGAGAATATTAACTGCCAACTTATTTGGAGACACTCTTATCTAAATGAAATTGGAAAAGGCAGGACAGCGAAACATTCCTTTGTATAATTTGCATTTGGAAAAAAAAAACAGAGCCAGGCTCATTATTTAAGGAACTGTAAGGTTCTTATAAGCCAAATCTCATTAAAACTTGCTTTGTTTACTGCACCTAATCTAGCCATTTATCTTTATTGTGTTGTGCCCGATGTATGTTTGCTGAAATTAATACAGATTTGAGCCTGGGCAAGTATGGGTGTACCAGATGGATAATTGATTTTGAAGTGAATCAGAACTGTTGAGCCATAAAATAGGTACATTAGCATGCATATTAATAACGCAAATAACAGGGCCTGGAAACAGCCACCGGGCCAGATCCAATGACAGACGTTATTTACTGAGATGGCGGGCGGCAGAGATGCTAGGTTCAACACAGCAACACGCCAGAGTAATGAGTTTCCTTCTTCTCCTCTCCTCCTCCTTCTCTTCTCCTCCCTCTTTTTGTCTTCTGTCTTCTCCGCTCAGACTCAGATCCCCCTAGTGTATATGCTCGTACCCCTACCTCTGTTAACAATGACACGTTGCATATACACACATGCAGGCTGCTGATTGGGGTGTCTGAATTATGTGTCCTGTTTAAAGTGACTGTCCAGTATTTATGACTTACAATATGAGTGAAATTGTATTCCTTAAAATGGTAATTAACTAACTAAACAATCAGCTTTTCTGTGTTGGAATGGTGTAGGCATACCTCAACAATATAATGGTGTGGGTGTACCTCAACAATATAATGGTGTTGGTGTACCCCAACAATATAATGGTGTAGGCGTGCCTCAACAATATAATGGTGTGGTCGTACCCCAACAATATAATGGTGTTGGTGTACCTCAACAATATAATGGTGTTGGTGTACCTCAACAATATAATGGTGTAGGCATACCTCAACAATATAATGGTGTGGGTGTACCCCAACAATATAATGGTGTTGGTGTACCTCAACAATATAATGGTGTAGGCATACCTCAACAATATAATGGTGTGGGTGTACCTCAACAATATAATGGTGTGGTCGTACCCCAACAATATAATGGTGTGGGCGTACCCCAACAATATAATGGTGTTGGTGTACCTCAACATTATAATGGTGTAAGCGTACCTCAACAATATAATGGTGTGGGTGTACCTCAACAATATAATGGTGTAGGCTTACCTCAACAATATAATGGTGTGGGTGTACCTCAACAATATAATGGTGTTGGTGTACCCCAACAATATAATGGTGTAGGCGTACCCCAACAATATAATGGTGTGGTCGTACCTCAACAATATAATGGTGTAGGCTTACCTCAACAATATAAGGTGTACCTCAACAATATAATGGTGTTGGTGTACCCCAACAATATAATGGTGTAGGCGTACCCCAACAATATAATGGTGTGGTCGTACCTCAACAATATAATGGTGTAGGTGTACCTCAACAATAGAATGGTGTGATCGTACCCCAACATTATAATGGTGTGGTCGTACCTCAACAATATAATGGTGTAGGTGTACCTCAACAATATAATGGTGTTGGTGTACCTCAACAATATAATGGTGTTGGTGTACCCCAACAATATAATGGTGTGGTTGTACCTCAACAATATAATGGTGTGGATGTACCCCAACAATATAATGGTGTGGGTGTACCTTAACAATATAATGGTGTGGGCGTACCCCAACAATATAATGGTGTAGACGTACCCCAACAATATAATGGTGTTGGTGTACCTCAACGCTATAATGGTGTGGCGTGCCTCAACAATATAATGGTGTGGGTGTACCTTAACAATATAATGGTGTGGGCGTACCCCAACAATATAATGGTGTAGACGTACCCCAACAATATAATGGTGTTGGTGTACCTCAACGCTATAATGGTGTAGGCGTGCCTCAACAATATAATGGTGTGGGTGTACCTCAACAATATTATGGTGTGGTCGTACCCCAACAACAGAATGGTGTGGGTGTACCTCAACAATATAATGGTGTGGTCGTACCCCAACAATATAATGGTGTAGGCATACCCCACCAACATAATGGTGTGGGCATACCCCAACAACAGAATGGTGTGGGCGTACCACAACAATATAATGGTATGGGCGTACCCCAACAATATAATGGTGTGGGTTTACCCCAACAACAGAATGGTGTGGGCGTACCCCAACAACAGAATGGTGTGGGTGTACCTCAACAATATAATGTTGTGGTTGTACCCCAACAATATAATGGTGTAGGCGTACCCCAACAATATAATGGTGTTGGTGTACCTCAACGATATAATGGTGTAGGCGTGCCTCAACAATATAATGGTGTGGGTGTACCTCAACAATATAATGGTGTGGTCGTACCCCAACAATATAATGGTGTTGGTGTACCTCAACAATATAATGGTGTAGGCGTACCCCAACAATATAACGGTGTTGGTGTACCTCAACAATATAATGTTGTAGGCGTACCTCAACAATATAATGCTGTGGGTGTACCTCAACAATATAATGGTGTTGGTGTACCTCAACAATATAATGGTGTGGGTGTACCTCAACAATATAATGGTGTTGGTGTACCCCAACAATATAATGGTGTAGGCGTACCTCAACAACAGAATGGTGTGGGCGTACCTCAACAACAGAATGGTGTGGGCGTACCCCAACAATATAATGGTGTTGGTGTACCTCAACGATATAATGGTGTAGGTGTGCCTCAACAATATAATGGTGTGGGTGTACCTCAACAATATAATGGTGTGGGTGTACCTCAACAATATAATGGTGTGGTCGTACCCCAACAATATAATGGTGTAGGCGTACCCCAACAATATAATGGTGTTGGTGTACCTCAACAATATAATGGTGTAGGCGTACCCCAACAATATAACGGTGTTGGTGTACCTCAACAATATAATGTTGTAGGCGTACCTCAACAATATAATGGTGTGGGTGTACCTCAACAATATAATGGTGTTGGTGTACCTCAACAATATAATGGTGTTGGTGTACCTCAACAATATAATGGTGTGGGTGTACCTCAACAATGTAATGGTGTTGGTGTACCCCAACAATATAATGGTGTAGGTGTACCTCAACAACAGAATGGTGTGGGCGTACCTCAACAACAGAATGGTGTAGGCGTACCCCAACAATATAATGGTGTTGGTGTACCTCAACGATATAATGGTGTAGGCGTGCCTCAACAATATAATGGTGTTGGTGTACCTCAACGATATAATGGTGTAGGCGTGCCTCAACAATATAATGGTGTGGGTGTACCTCAACAATATAATGGTGTGGTTGTACCCCAACAATATAACGGTGTTGGTGTACCTCAACAATATAATGGTGTGGGCGTACCTCAACAACAGAATGGTGTGGGCGTACCCCAACAACAGAGTGGTGTGGGCGTACCCCAACAACAGAGTGGTGTGGGCGTACCCCAACAACAGAGTGGTGTGGGCGTACCTCAACAACAGAATGGTGTGGGCGTACCCCAACAACAGAGTGGTGTGGGCGTACCTCAACAACAGAATGGTGTGGGCGTATACCGGTCATAAAAAATATTATTCTATTATTAATATTTTGTTAACAGTCTGTTACAGATACAATTTTAAGGTGAAATGTTTTGTGTTTTTTCTGCCATTTATGCCACCAATACAAGTAAATGTCAACTCAAGAACATTATTTGGGTATGCGTTAACAGAATATTAACTTTTAAAAGTTATATTTTCAATGGACAGTTACTTTAAACGTCTATGAATATGTGTCAGACTGTGGAGATGAGTGGGTGTGGGAGAGAGTATGTGTGAGGAAAGTTTACATTTTTTCCCTCTATGGGCAAGTGACTGTGGTTGCTCTGTATGCCCCTGATGTGCTGTAGCCCTCCCCCCATGTCCTGAGGCAGCGGCCCATGTGTCAACAGAGCGCCACAGAACAGTATTCACGCCATGCCCTTTAAATACCAGCCCCTGACCCCCCACTCCCTGCCATGTAGATGTGCCTCATTTAACTCTCTGCTGGGATAGTCAGCACATACTACCTAGTGAACTGCAGCAGGAGGCCCAGGGCAAACACACACACAAATACACTCACACACACACAGACACAGACACAGCAAGGCCGGTGCCAGAACGAATCAGTTGGATGGGCATTTGATTTCCATAGGGGGGCCAGTGGACGTGCACCATTCTTTTTAACAGTATGCACAAATAATCATTTTGTTGTTGTCAGTACAAAAGGTCAGTACAAAACCATCACAAAAGCAATAATGGCATTATAATGACTATACTGAACAAAAATATAAACGCAACATGTAAAGTGCTGCATGTTTCATGAGGTGAAATAAAAGATCCCAGAACATTTCCGATATGCACAAAAAGCTTATTGCTCTCACATTTTGTGCACAGATTTGCTTACATCCCTGTGAATATTTCTCCTTTACCAAGATAATCCATCCACCTGATAGGTGTGGCATGTCAAGAAGCTGATGAAACAGCATGATCCTTACACAGGTGCAACTAGGTGACAATATTGGTGACAATATTACCGCCAATATTACCGCCACATGGGCAGTCATGAGTCATGACCGCAGTAAAATTCCATGTGACATGGTAATCTCCTTTTATGCACTCTGGACATGCTTTGGTATTACCCAACTTGCTAACTACCATCAGGTCCTAATGGCCTGGTACTCCGGGCTCTATTGTCCCTCTTTAGAAACACCACAAAAATCCTGAATTAAAATGATGATTGTGCCATTATACAATGCATAGCCTAACGCATATTACATTACGCATGGTAGAAAAACATAAAACAAAACTGATTTAAGATGTCTTTGGTACATAATTGGTCTAGCCTACACTCCAAAATTAAACAAATTAAAGTAAATCACTTCTGAGTGTGGACCGTATTATTATGCAGATTGGATGGACTGGTTACCTTATGCTACACTCCAGACTTTCTATCCATGAGTCTGGAAGAGAACGTATAGCCCTAGGCGATGCTGTAGGTTCATTGATTGTGCAGGGCGGCTTACAGTTAGCCTACAATTTGTGCATTTGTATTTGATTTTGAATAGCCTAGTAACAGGACATTGTTTATGTTTCTATAATTAATAGGGTGACACATTCCCTTCAGCTTTACAGAATATCACCAACATGCGTTTCCATCCCCTCTCTCCATTATTCCTTTCTCGAGCGCGCAGATGGCTGTCAACAGTTTAGGGAAATATGTTTAATTGCGAAAACACATTGCTATTGATGTTCCTGAACAGATTTCACTCGGTTTCCCAAATGAAGCCCTGGGTAGCTGCAGGAACAAGGTTGGAGAGCCCATGGCAAACAGAGTGCGGATGGAATATCACCTGTCGGGCCAGCGAGATCATGCTCCTCAAACAGTGGTTGATGCTTGGAGTGAATTAAGTGTTCTTCTATTTATTCATCAGCTGCTCATATGAAGCACATGCTGAAACCCAAGTGGCTTACAAAGTAGACAGGCAGGAAAGTGTGGCCTCCATTCACTATTCGAATGCATACAGACGGCTTGTATTTCCCCCCCTGCCCCTTTGATAAATGGGCCATTCTAAAACAAAACTAATTTGACATATTAGTAAAGATTAGATTCATTTGAGAATAGTCTGATTGGTGAAAATATGATCACTTGATGAGAGAACAGCTGTGAAGCCTGAGGCAAGGAACAGGGCGCAAGGTTGTTTTTTTGCTACTTTCTCAAATAGTCAATAGTCACATCAAGCAGCCCATATATGTGTTGATTCCTAAGACATTCTAAAGGTGTGTATCATTCACAACTAAAGTTGACAAATAAATCTAGCACATAGGATCTATGATCACTTTTACACTCAACATAGACACTTTATATGCCCACTCGCTCTGTAATGGGAAAAATATCCTTTTTATTTGATTCAGCTACATTCAATTATATTTTTCTTACTATAAAATCAGATAAAATAAAATAATGGCACAGGACTTACACTACACGACCAAAAGTATGTGGACAGCTGCTCGTCCAACATCTCATTCCAAAATTGTTGCGGGGACTTGCTTGATATTGAGCGATTAGGCCTGGCTCGCTGTCGGCGTTCCAATTCATCGAGAAGGTTTTCGATGGGGATGAGGTTAGGGTTCTGTGCAGGCCAGTCAAGTTCTTCAACACCGATCTCGACAAACCATTTCAGTATGGACCTCACTTTATGCACGGGAGCATTGTCATGCTGAAACAGGAAAGGGCCTTACCCAAACTGTTGCACAAAGTTGGAAGCACAGAATCATGTAGAATGTCATTGTAGACTGTAGGGTTAAGATTTCCCTTTACTGGAACTAAGGGACCTAACCCGAACCATGGAAAAACAGCACCAGACCATTATTCCTCCTCCGACAAACTTTATAGTTGGCACTATGCATTCGGGCAGGTAGTGTTCTCCAGGCATCCGCCAAACTCAGATTCGTCTGTCGGACTGCCAGATGGTGAAGCGTGATTCATCACTATAGTGAACACGTTTCCACTGCTCCAGAGTCCAATGGCGGCGAGCTTTAAACCACTTCAGCTGACACTTGGCATTGCACATAGTGATCTTAGGCTTATGTGCGGCTGCTCGTCCATGGAAACCCATTTCATGAAACTCCCAACGAACAGTTCTTGCGCTGACGTTGCTTCCAGAGGCAGGTTGGAACTCAGTAGTAAGTGTTGCAACCATGGACTGACGCCTTAAGAAGGAAAGAAATTCCACTAATTAACTTTTAATAACAATGCACACCTGTTAATTGAAATGCATTCCAGGTGACTACCTCATGAAGATGGTTGAGAGAATGCCAAGCGTGTGCAAAGCCGTCATCAAGGCAAAGGGTGGCTACTTTGAAGAATCTCAAATATAACATATATTTTGATTTGTTTAACACTTTTTTGGTTACTACATGATTCCATATCTGTTATTTCATAGTTTTGATGTCTTCATTATTATTTTACAATGTAGAAAATAGTAAAAATAAAGAAAAACCGTTGAATGAATAGGTGTGTCCTAACTTTTGACTGGTGCTGTATGTGTGAAATTAGTTTATGGAAGGTGAAATTTTGAGGCAATTATCAGGGTTATTATCAACTTGCCATGGCACCTTCAACTATCAGGAGAACTACGTTCGTGAGAAGCAGGGGCAATGGAGGAAAACCATAAAAAAATGATGTCCTCTTAAAACTGGTTATAACATCAGTTCTGTTTGTGATATTAAGATTATAACAAAGACGGTGTGTTTTATAGACTGATTTAGAAAAAGTCAAGGACAGAGGGGGGCATGACTTTAAAAATGGCAGAGTAATATTTTTTTTAATGAATGAACAGTCCAAATGACTGCTTTAGCAGTACTAGTGTGGGTTTTATAGTAAAGACATGTAATTTAACTGTACAAATGTATGACCTTTTAATGTGGTATGAACACAACCTGTCATGATGGTTTCATCTGATTGTCAAATAAATCACTTATAAAGTAGGTTACTTTTGCACGTTCGTCCAAAATAGCGTTTTAGCGAGCGAAACAACGCCCCTCTGTCTTACAAGAAAAGAGAAAGACATTGCCATACTATTTTAGTCCAGACAGAATCAGATACATGGGCTACACTTACTGAGACAGAGGGGAGCTCTTCCGCTCGCTCAAATACTTTATCTGAGATTGATGCATCTTTCCGTCGGCTCGCGTCTTGGTCAAATAAATTGTCAGTGGTGTAAAGTACTTAAGCAGAAATACTTTAAAATACTACTTAGGTATTTTTTGGGGGGTATCTGTACTTTACTTTAGTATTTATATTTTGGGCAACATTTGCCTTTACTTCACTACATTCCTAAAGAAATGTGCTTCTTACTCCAAACATTTTCTCTGACACCCAAAATAACTTGTTACATTTTGACAGGAAAATGGTCCAATTCACACACTTATCAAGAGAACATCCCTGGTCATCCCTACTGCCTCTGATCTGGTGGACTCACTAAACACAAATGCTTCATTTGTAAATTATGTCTGAGTGTTGGAGCATGCCCCTGGCTATCCGTAAATTTAAATAATAATAATAATAATTGTCCCGTCTGGTTTGTTTAATATAAGGAATTTGAAATGACTTATACTTTTACTTTTGATACTTAAGTACATTTTAGCAATTACATTTACTTACTACTTAAGTATATTTAAAACCAAATACTTTAAGACTTTTACGCAAATAGTATTTTACTGGGTGTCTTTCACTTTTACTTGAGTCATTTTCTGTTAAAGGTATCTTTACTTTTACTCAAGTATGACAATTGAGTACTTTTTCCACCCCTTGTAAATGATCATTATTTAAATATTTTATTTGGATGGGCGGTAGGGCAGCCCCCCCAAGGCCTGCCCATAATGCCTGCCCTGACACACAGGCTGAAATATTCCCACCGAACTCCATGTGGTTTGTTCAATCACAGTTTAGGTGATGGTATTTTTCTACATTGACGGGCCAAATTCTAAAGCAATGTGTGTATTATCATTGTCATCGTAGAGATAATGATGCCATCACTTCCCATGATATCACATCATTGCCAAATTCACAATGATCCACCTCTGACACTTCTCTTTGTGTTCAGTGATTTGTTTTCTCATCAGTCCCTAAGCTGGTCTAGCCTCTCATATTTCGTTCCTGCAGGTCAGGTCTCCTCTCATCGCCCCTCAGTCAGAAGCATCTTCTCACTTGTTTAGGATTAAATTGAGCTTTGTCATGGGCAGCAAAAGGCTGATTGGATATTTATTACCCAGACATACATGTTTCTTTGCCCTGGAAGTAGAGAGCTGGCCTCTGAGCTGTCCTCTGTCTCTGTCACAACACCCCTGGTCTGGTCTGGGGTGATGCTGAGAATTGACAAGGCTTAGCTGGGGGAAGCCGGTTTAAAGTGTCCGGTGACTATACTATATCCGATTTCGGTAGAAAGTTAGTTGCAGCGTAAACTCACTAGAGAGAGCAAAGCTGTTTGACATAATGGAGACTTTCACAGGGGAACAGCGAAGTAGTTTATCAAGTTAGTACTCTGTGATAACCTTAACACAAGGCTATCATGGTGTGTGTTCTCTATCAAACAAAGATATCCGAGTGGATTCTAGTGATTTGCTTCTGGCTTGAGGGAATCCCTTTTTACTGGCTAATTTAGACAAAGCTTTGGCTGGAGATGATAATAGCTTTTTATGACAACAGATAAAGGCTTTGAAATAGCCTCGCTTTAAAAGGAACAGTATGTTTGCGATGATCAAACTGATCTTGCTTGATCTGTCCTTCGATCAAACTCACTCACTTACTCACCTGTTCACACACTGTTCTCACACTCAAATTTCTCAATATATAGAGGGATACACACACATGCACACAAACACACACACACACAAACAGAGACACACACTCAGCTCTCACACACATCCCGAACACACACTTTCTCAATATGTTCCCACAGCTGCTGCTGTTTGAAAGCTGTCCAGATAATTAACTTGTGGACTGGTGGTTGTAATGAGCGTCTTGACAGCAGAGGAACAATAAATAAACTTTGTCTTGTTGGCCCGACGGGTCTGCTTCAGCTTTACTCATCCCTCACACACACACACACACACACACACACACACACACACACACACACACACACACACACACACACTCTTATCCATCCTCCATCTGGCTGGGATTGATACTGTGGAAATAATTATAGAGCAGCAGTAAAATAACAATAGCGAGGCTGTACCTGTACATAGTCAATGTGCAGGGGCACCGGTTACTTGAGGTAATATGTACATGTAGGTAGAGGTGTGTGTGTGTGTGTGTGTGTGTGTGTGTGTGTGTGTGTGTGTGTGTGTGTGTGTGTGTGTGTGCATCTCTATACAGTATACTGAGATCTGGCCTACTTTCCCCTGTTTTTCCAGGTATGTTTCAACTGGTAACTGTTCAGCTGACATTGCTCATTAGGGCCGGCCCCGACCCAAAAAAAGAATGGTCAACCGATAGTTGTCTGTTCTTTCGACCAATCGTTTGGTCATCATTTTTAAACGTGTATTTTTCGATATATAGACACACCCTATGTTTGAATAAAATCAACTTTATGTAGGCTACTGTGCTTGTCTGATGCTTTAAAAAATGAAGACACAGAAATGACTAAAGAGGGAGCCAGAGATTAATATAAACAGAGGAAAAAACCCTGTTCCCGACCCTCCGACTGCCCGCTGCTGCTGGTCCACTCCTGAAGTTGCTGGTAATAGGCTACACCAGTGGGTGGCAACCATTTGGAGTGCCAAGTTATCGTACCATTTCTACTGATCTGCGTGCCAGTTATAATTTTCACTAGCACATTTTTGTGGAACAGTTTCATTTAATTTATATTAAAGTTTTCATGTCTCAAAATCTATGTAACGTGGTTAATCAAAAATCTATCTAAATGAAAATGATACAAATCAAAAAATTACTTCTATTGCCATTGCCAATATGTACAAATAGCCTACATAAACCAACAAATAAAATCATTGCAGCCTACAGGCAGAAAACATAAAATATAAAAATAAATATCCTATAAATCACATTGGCTACGCATGGCCTGTCTGAAAATAACTTGAAACATTGCATCCGATATTAACTCCAGCCTGATCATGCTAGCTAACTTGCCACATTGTTTAAGCTTCGGACAGACACAGCTGTAGACTATTTGCGCATGGGATTGGAAGTAATCATGTCGGCCTATTTTTATGTTTCCACTGGACATTATTCCCCCCTTTCATGTTGTGGTTATCGAAAGGGAGAGAGCTGGAAAGACTTTTAAATAGGCTACATTGAGGAACTATTGGCACATTTTGTCATGTATGCTCCCTCTCCGGCCTCTAGGTCACCAGGCTGCTCGTTATGGCACACACCTGTCCCCATCGTTACGCACATCTGCGCATAATGACACTCACCTGGACTCCATCACCTCCTTGATTATCTGCCCTATATATGTCACCCCCTTTGGTTCCCTCTCCAGGTGTCATTGTTTCTGTTCCTGTGTCATGTCTGTGCGTTGTTTGTGTTTCTTATTTTGTATTATATTGTGTATATTTATTAAAACACTCACTCCCTGAACTTGCTTCCCGACTCTCAACGCACAACGTTCCATATTTATAGGCCTACATGTGACCCCTGAGTCACAGTAATCTCCTTTTTATATACTCTATACATGCTTTGGTACTACCCAACTTGCTAGCTACCATCAGGTCCTAATGGCCTGGTACCCAGACTCATGGATAGAAACCTTTGCGTGCAGGCCAAGAAGCCTAGGTCGAATTCTATGCGTAATCAGGTGCGTGTCCTCACTCAAGATTGTCTTTTGTTTGGGGCGCTCCTGTCAATGAATTAATTGACAACTCATAAGTGGAATGAAATAAACCAAAACTTTTTCTCACAAGTGAAGTCTAGGTTGTGTGCTCTGCAAACAACATGTCCACTCCTACAATGACAACGGTAAGACTGTAATAATAATATATTGAATGCATTAACCTAAATTACCGTAACCAAACAAACATTGTAGATTAGAAATTATGGGACTTAACAGTAAATGTAGGCTACTACTGGTGATACTGGTGGGCCATCCCTGCGGGCCTCTTCAGGGAATTAGTCCACTGAGTCAGGTGTGAAAGACAGTTGTCTTGTGTGCCATAAATCGTTTTATATACAATACCAGTGAAAACTTTGGACAGATCTACTCATTCAAGGGTTTTTCTTAATTTTTTACTATTTTCTACATTGTAGAATAATACTGAAGACATCAAAACTATTAAATAACACATATTGCACACTCTTGGGGTTGCACACTCTTGGCATTCTCTCAACCAGCTTCATGAGGAATTATTTTCCAACAGTCTTGAAGGAGTTGATATGCAGAGCACTTGTTGGCTGCTTTTCCTTCACTCTGCGGCCCAATTCATCCACAAACCATCTCACTTGGGTTGAGGTCGGGTGATTGTGGAGGCCAGGTCATCTGATGCAGCACTCCATCACTCTCCTTCTTGGTCAAATAGCCCTAACACAGCCTGTAGGTGTGTTTTGGGACATTGTCCTGTTGAAAAAAACAATGATAGCCCCACTAAGCACAAACCAGATGGGATGGCGTATTGCTGCAGAATGCTGTGTTAGCCATGCTGGTTAAGTGTGCCTTGAATTCTAAATAAATCACAGACAGAGTCAACAGCAAAGCACGCCCACACCATCACACCTCCTCCTCCATGCTGGATGGTGGGAACCACACATGCAGAGATCGTCCTTTCACCTAGTCTGCGTCTCACAAAGACACAGCGGATGGAACCAAAAATGTCAAATTTGGACTCATCAGACCAAAGGACAAATTTCCACCAGTCTAATGTCAATTGCTCGTGTTTCTTGGGCCAAGCAAGTCTCTTCTTCTGATTGGTGTCCTTTTTAGTAGTGGTTTCTTTGCAGCAGTTTGACCATGAAGGCCTGATTCATTCAGTCTCCTCTGAGCAGTTAATGTTGTCTGTTACTGGAACTCTGTGAAGCATTTATTTGGGCTGCAATTTCTGAGGTGCAGTTAACTCTAATGAACTTATCCTCTGCAGAGGTAACTCTGGGTCTTCCTTTCATGAGAGCCGGTTTCATGATAGCGCTTGATGGTTTTTGCGACTGTACTTGAAGAAACGTTCTAAATTCTTTAAGTTTTCCAGATTGACTGACCTTCATGTCTTAAAGTAATGATGGACTGTCGTTTCTCTTTACGTTTTTGAGCTGTTCTTGCCATAATATGGACTTGGTCTTTTACCAAGTAGGGCTGTCTTCTGTATACCACCCCTACCTTGTCACAACACAATTGATTGGCTCATACGCATTAAAAAGGAAAGAAATTAGGAAGGAAGAAATTGAAATGCATTCATGAAGCTGGTTGATAGAATGTAAATGAGAGAAGGTAAAGCTCTGCCTTATCTCAGCTCACTGGTCACGATAACAACACCCACCCGTAGCACGTGCTACAGCAGGTATATCTCACTGGTCATCCCCAAAGCCAACTCCTCCTTTGGCTGCCTTTCCTTCCACTTCTCTGCTGCCAGTGACTGGAACGAATTGCAAAAATCGCTGAAGCTGGAGACTTATATTTCCCTCACTAACTTTAAACATCAGCTATCTGAGCAGCTAACCGATCTCTGCAGCTGTACATAGTCCATCTATAAATAGTCCGCCCAATCTACCTACCTCATCCCCATATTGTTTTTATTTACTTTTCTGCCCTTTTGCACACCAGTATCTCTACTTGCACATCATCATCTGCGTATTTATCACTCAGTGTTAATCTGCTAAATTGTAATTACTTCGCTACTATGGCCTATTTATTGCCTTACCTCCTCATGCCATTTGTACACACTGTATATAGACTTTCTTTTGTTCTATTGTGTTATTGATTGTACACTTGTTTATTCCATGTGTCTCTCTTGTGTTGTTGTTTGTGTCGCACTGCTTTGCTTTATCTTGGCCAGGTCGCAGTTGTAAATGTGAACTTGTTCTCAACTAGCCTACCTGGTTAAATAAATAAAAAATGCATGTGCCAAGAGTGTGCAAAGCTGCAAAGGGTGGCTACTTTGAAGAATCTCAAATATAAAATAAATTTTGATTTGAAACCTTTTGGGTTACTACATGATCACGTGTTATTTCATAGTTTTGATGTCTTCACTATTATTCTGCAATGTAGAAAATAGTCAACAAAAGAATAACGCTTGAATGAGTCGGTGTGTCCAAACTTTTGACTGGTACTGTATATATTTGCCACTACGCCACAAATAAAATCTCTGTTGACCAACAGCTTATCCACCAAATAATCGACCAGTCTACTAAACGGGGTCAGCCCTATTGCTAATTTCCACACTTTAAGAAATGTACCAACCATGACAAATGCAAAGGAATAAACAGACCCAGAATAACTGAGCCCCGTCGTCAACATTCTGCGTCGTCAGCACTGGTAGCTACGAAAACCACAACAGATGGCAAATTAATTTTGAAATGACACACACACTCATTTTTAAAGCTGTGTTTTTATTTACATATATATTATTATGATTTTAGTCTGCATATTAGATTGCGCTGCAGCACATGATAGATATACTTACAGTATATCATCCAAGCCAATTTGGATATTGATATGGTTCACAGTTATTTTCTCCGAGAGCCTCATCAGTCACCATCAGGCTGGTGGAACAGGGAAGGTACAGGCTATTTATTCATGCTAAGCCATCGTGACAGCTCTTGATGCGTGGCCTTCCTCAGTTGATTGGTTGATTGATTTGATATACTTTATTTTGGGGTATGGAAAATACAAACATTTGGACCCAGAGGATAACTCATGAAAGCATTATGCAAAGTTTTATACAAACGTATTCCCAGTGTAGTCCAGATATTTGCATGTCTATATCCCTCTTGCAGAGGCAGAAAGCATTGACAATGCCTCCGTGGTGTAAAGTACTTAAGTAAACATTGTTGAAAGTACTACTTCATTCATTTTTTGTGGTATTTGTACTTTACTTTACTATTCATATTTTTGATTACTTTTACTGTTACTTCACTGCATTCCTAAATACAAGTATGTGTTTTTTACTCCATACATTTTCCCTGATACCCAAAAGTGCTCATTACATTTTGAATGGTTAGTAGGACAGGAAAATGGTCCAATTCACACACTTATCAAGAGAACATCCCTGGGCATCCCTACTGCCTCTGATCTGGCGGTCTCACTAAACACAAATGCTTCTTTTGTAAATTATGTCTGAGTGTTGGATTGTGCCCCTGGCTATCCATAAAAAAAAACAGAAAAATATTGTGCCGTCTGGTTTGCTTAATATAAGAAATTTGAAATTATTTATAATTTTACTTTTGATACTTAAGTATACTTAAGTATATTTTAGCAATTACATTTACTTTTGATACTTAAGTATAACCAAATACTTTTGGACTTTTACTCAAGTAGTATTTTAATGGGTGACTTTCACTTTTACTTGAGTCATTCTCTTAAAGGTTCTTTACTTTTACTCCACCACTGCAATGCCTTTTTGCCGAATTAAGTTCTATAATGTGTTTTGTACCTTTTCTTTCTCAAGGTTACCCGAACATTGTGGCGACGTACGGCCGTGGATACACTGGATTCGCCCCGAGCTACAGCTATCAGTTCCCTGGTAAGTTCTCTGCTCTTCACATGTCTGTCTTAAAGCCCTGTTTAGCTCACCTCCCTCCCGCCCTCCATCGCACACACACACACACACGCACGCACGCACGCACACACACACACACACACACTCGCACACACACACACTCGCACACACACACACACACACAACACAAACAAACATACCAGATAAGCTGTGGAGTGAGTGATAAGTGTGTTACGTGTCTGGATTTCTGAACCAGCCTGTTGAAAGCTGCAGTATGTGGTGTAAATAGCTTACTCTTTTTAGCCCGTGTATGAACGCCACCATGACCAAACGGCTAAAATGGAGGAGGGATTTTCAAGCCCTCAGCCTCACTCCCAATGTATGCAAATCCATCTGTCGGGGAGGCAGAAAAATGGCAGACGTACACACAGTCACACAGAGTCAGATTGGAAGTATTTTTATATCCAGCCCTATGTGCATCAAAAACTAAAATTAGTTAAAAGCGTTGACTTGGAGCCGGGTGGGTCCCGGTTGATGAGCCCAAATGGAGCACATGTTGTGTGAAGGTGAGCAGCTGTACCTGCAGCCTGCAGTGGGAGGCAGAGCGGGGTTGCGGGTGGGGCCCTCTGGCCAGGGAGATGTGGCGCTGTGATACAGCACGCCTCAGGCAGGCATCCTGTTGATTTCATGCTTTATTTAAGCACTTTACACAGAGTCTGTTTGCCGTGCCAGACATCAGTCCCGCCACTGATAAGGCAGAATGGGAAATGTCTGACAGCAGCTCAGATCTATGTAATAGGTTTTTGAAATAGGGACAGGGGTGGACAGGGGTGGGGGGGACACAGGTGTTACCACCCTGGGGTCAGACATAATAATTTGTCAGAGGTGCCTGGGCTGAGAGCTGTAGGAGGACAGGAGGACTGGGAGGGAGAAAGAGGAGGAGGATAGAGGAAGGCCAGGAAACAATAGATTACTCATCTCTTCTTTGTAGAAGGGTCCTACCAACATGAAAGATGTTCAGACATGAGAAGGGCCCGATGGAAATCTGCAGGGATGATTTCCTGCTCACCTATACCTTTACATCAGTCTGCATATAGAACCAATACAACTCTATGTATAGTAGAGGTAATGTTTGGCTTTATTTGCATTAGTTTCATTTGCTTTTATATTCCAAATCTCTTCAATGGGACATTTTATTGGGAGATTTGACCTTTTACCACATAATACAGAATCTTCTGGCCCTAGACGTGACATGATGAAGCACATACTGTATGTTGTTTATGACACACTTAGGGCCTATAGATGTTTTAATGCAGGAGGTTGGTCGTGTTAAACTGTATTTAAAGGGCATCATAAAGCTGTGCAGTTGTTCAGCTGTTAAAACGGCCACCAGTCTCCAGGCCTTTGACAGGGTAATTGGAACTTTTGAAGTATAAATCAAAGTCCATGTTAAATGCTCTATCCCTAGGCCAAGTATTGATCATGTTGCCTTCCCATCCGCACGGAGACGCGGACGGCAGTTTATATACATAATCAACGGGCCCATGCTGGAGAATTTCATGCTGTACACTGTAAGTGCATTGAAATAGATGAATAAATGCTTGAATAAATAAATAACGGGGTGTTGTCTGTGGATGGAGCGATGAGAGTGGGGTGAATTGTCAGGCGCTAGAAAAGTCAGTGATGTGACTAAGCCCTGAGAAGGGGATTGAAATATCAGCAGCCTGTGATTATTCCCCCTCATACATACACGGCCTGATGTCAATGCGCGCACCTGGGGTAAACCCGACTATCCCTTCATTATACACACACAGCACCTTAACCAGAGGGGCAATTTCACCTTCTTACACCCCCCCTACCACGTCCCCCTCCCTGTCTCCCAACAAAGGCTATCTCCGCCCTATATGCCAGCCTCCACTCTCTTCTCCCTCCTGCCTCCCACATGACCCCCCTGCCTCCCTTCCTGCCCCCCCTCCAAAACCGCTGCCTTCCTCTGTTTTCTCTGTCTCCTCCCAAACTCCCTGTCTCTCTCCTCCCTCTAAACCACCCCTATTTAGAGGACTACTACACTTCCACTAGGCCTCCTGCCAGTGTCATTATTGTAGACTGGATAGGTATGAAAGCCCATGTGGAAACCTGTCTCCTGGTGTCTGTGGGGCTAGAAACCATGGCCCCCACCCAGCCAGCATCAGATACGATGATACACTGATGTTACAGGGCAGGTCTCTGGTCGGTAGATTGACTCAGTGGAGGCATGGGAGATGAAGAGATGGGGAGATGAAGATATGGGGAGATGTGGAGATGGGGACTTGAAGAGATGGGGAGATTAAGATATGGGGAGATGTGGAGATGGGGACTTGAATAGATGGGGACTTGAATAGATGGGGAGATTAAGATATGGGGAGATGTGGAGATGGGGACTTGAAGAGATGGGGCCTTGAATAGATGGTGAGATGAAGAGATGGGGAGATGTGGAGATGGGGACTTGAAGATATGGGGAGATGTGGAGATGGGGACTTGAATAGATGGGGAGATTAAGATATGGGGAGATGTGGAGATGGGGACTTGAAGAGATGGGGACTTGAATAGATGGGGAGATTAAGATATGGGGAGATGTGGAGATGGGGACTTGAAGAGATGGGGAGATGAAGATATGGGGAGATGTGGAGATGGGGACTTGAATAGATGGGGAGATGAATAGATGAAGAGATGTAGAGATGAAGAGATGGGGACTTGAATAGATGGGGAGATGTGGAGATGGGGACTTGAAGAGATGGGGAGATGTGGAGATGGGGACTTGAAGAGATGTGGAGATGGGGACTTGAAGAGATGGGGAGATGTGGAGATGGGGACTTGAAGAGATGGGGAGATGAAGAGATGGGGAGATGAAGAGATGGGGAGATGAAGAGATGGGGAGATGAAGAGATGGGCAGTTGAAGAGATGGGCAGTTGAAGAGATAAAGAGATGGGGAGATGAAGAGATAATGAGATGGGGAGATGAAGAGATGGGGAGATGAATAGATGTAGAGATGGGGACTTGAAGAGATGGGAAGATGAAGAGATGGGCAGATGAAGAGATGGGGACTTGAAGAGATGGGCAGATGAAGAGATGGGCAGATGAAGAGATGGGCAGATGAAGAGATGGGCAGATGAAGAGATGGGGAGATGAAGAGATTTGCAGTTGAAGAGATAAAGAGATGGGGAGATGAAGAGATAATGAGATGGGGAGATGAAGAGATGGGCAGATGAAGTGATGAGCAGATGAAGTGATGAGCAGATGGGGAGATGAAGAGATGGGCAGATGGGGAGATGAAGAGATGGGGAGATGAAGAGATGGGCAGTTGAAGAGATAAAGAGATGGGGAGATGAAGAGATAATGAGATGGGGAGATGAAGTGATGGGCAGATGGGGAGATGAAGAGATGGGCAGATGAAGTGATGAGCAGATGGGGAGATGAAGAGATGGGGAGATGAAGAGATGGGGAGATGAAGAGATGGGCAGATGAAGAGATGGGGAGATGAAGAGATGGGGAGATGAAGAGATGGGCTGTTGAAGAGATAAAGAGATGGGGAGATGAATAGATGTAGAGATGGGGACTTGAAGAGATGGGAAGATGAAGAGATGGGGACTTGAAGTGATGGGGAGATGAAGAGATGGGGAGATGAAGTGATAGGGAGATGAAGAGATGGGGAGATGAATAGATGTAGAGATGGGGACTTGAAGAGATGGGCAGATGAAGAGATGGGCAGATGAAGAGATGGGCAGATGAAGAGATGGGCAGATGAAGAGATGGGGAGATGAATAGATGTAGAGATGGGGACTTGAAGAGATGAGCAGATGGGGAGATGAAGAGATGGGCAGATGAAGAGATGGGCAGATGAAGAGATGGGCAGATGAAGAGATGGGCAGATGAAGAGATGAAGAGATGGGCAGTTGAAGAGATAAAGAGATGGGGAGATGAAGAGATAATGAGATGGGGAGATGAAGAGATGGGGAGATGAATAGATGTAGAGATGGGAAGATGAAGAGATGGGCAGATGAAGAGATGGGGACTTGAAGAGATGGGGAGATGAAGAGATGGGGAGATGAAGTGATGAGCAGATGGGGAGATGAAGAGATGGGGAGATGGGGATATGAAGAGATGGGGATATGAAGAGATGGGGAGATGAATAGATGTAGAGATGTGGACTTGAAGAGATGGGAAGATGAAGAGATGGGCAGATGGGGAGATGTAGAGATGGGGAGATGAAGAGATGGGGAATTGAAGAGATGGGCAGATGAAGAGATGGGCAGATGAAGAGATGGGCAGATGAAGAGATGGGGAGATGAAGAGATGGGGAGATGAAGAGATGGGCAGTTGAAGAGATAAAGAGATGGGGAGATGAAGAGATAATGAGATGGGGAGATGAAGAGATGGGGAGATGAATAGATGTAGAGATGGGGACTTGAAGAGATGGGAAGATGAAGAGATGGGCAGATGAAGAGATGGGCAGATGAAGAGATGGGCAGATGAAGAGATGGGCAGATGAAGAGATGGGGAGATGAAGAGATGGGCAGTTGAAGAGATAAAGAGATGGGGAGATGAAGAGATAATGAGATGGGGAGATGAAGAGATGGGGAGATGAAGAGATGGGGAGATGAAGAGATGGGCAGATGAAGTGATGAGCAGATGGGGAGATGAAGAGATGGGCAGATGGGGAGATGAAGAGATGGGGAGATAGGCAGATGAGGAGATGAAGAGATGGGGAGATGAAGAGATGGGGAGATGAAGAGATGGGGAGATGAAGAGACAAAGAGATGGGGAGATGAAGAGATAATGAGATGGGGAGATGAAGTGATGGGCAGATGGGGAGATGAAGTGATGGGCAGATGAAGTGATGAGCAGATGGGGAGATGAAGAGATGGGGAGATGAAGAGATGGGGAGATGAAGAGATGGGGAGATGAAGAGATGGGGAGATGAAGAGATGGGGATATGAAGAGATGTCAGAAGGTGAATTCACCAATTTGTAAGTCGCTCTGGATAAGAGCGTCTGCTAAATGACTTAAATGTAAATGTAAATGTAAAGAGATGGGGAGATGAATAGATGTAGAGATGGGGACTTGAAGAGATGGGGACTTGAAGTGATGGGGAGATGAAGAGATGGGCAGATGAAGAGATGGGCAGATGAAGTGATGAGCAGATGGGGAGATGAAGAGATGGGGAGATGGGGATATGAAGAGATGGGCAGATGAAGAGATGGGGAAATGAAGAGATGGGGAGATGAAGAGATGGGGAGATGAAGAGATGGGGAAATGAAGAGATGGGGAAATGAAGAGATGGGGAGATGAAGAAATGGGCAGTTGAAGAAATAATGAGATGGGGAGATGAAGTGATGGGCAGATGGCGACATGAAGAGATGGGCAGATGAAGTGATGAGCAGATGGGCAGATGGGGAGATGGGCAGATGGGGAGATGAAGAGATGGGGAGATGAAGAGATGGGGAGATGAAGAGATGGGGAGATGAAGAGATGGGGAGATGAAGAGATGGGCAGATGAAGAGATGGGCAGATGGGGAGATGAAGAGATGGGGAGATGAAGAAATGGGCAGTTGAAGAGATAAAGAGATGGGCAGATGGGGAGATGAAGAGATGGGGAGATGAAGAGATGGGGAAATGAAGAGATGGGGAGATGAAGAAATGGGCAGTTGAAGAGATAATGAGATGGGGAGATGAAGAGATGGGCAGATGAAGTGATGAGCAGATGGGGAGATGAAGAGATGGGCAGATGAAGAGATGGGCAGATGGGGAGATGAGCAGATGGGGAGATGAAGAGATGGGGAGATGAAGAGATGGGCAGATGAAGAGATGGGCAGATGGGGAGATGAAGAGATGAAGAAATGGGCAGTTGAAGAGATAAAGAGATGGGGAGATGAAGAGATAATGAGATGGGGAGATGAAGAGATGAAGAGATGAAGAGATGGGGAGATGAAGAGATGGGGAGATGAAGAGATGGGGAGATGAAGAGATGGGCAGATGGGGAGATGGGGAGATGGGGAGATGAAGAGATGGGCAGATGGGGAGATGGGCAGATGGGGAGATGAAGAGATGGGGAGATGAAGAGATGGGGAGATGAAGAGATGGGCAGATGGGAGATGAAGAGATGAAGAAATGGGCAGTTGAAGAGATAAAGAGATGGGGAGATGAAGAGATAATGAGATGGGGAGATGAAGAGATAATGAGATGGGGAGATGAAGAGATAATGAGATGGGGAGATGAAGAGATGGGCAGATGGGGAGATGAAGAGATGGGGAGAGGAAGTGATGGGCAGATGGGGACATGAAGAGATGGGCAGATGAAGTGATGAGCAGATGGGGAGATGAAGAGATGGGCAGATGAAGAGATGGGTAGATGAAGAGATGGGCAGATGAAGAGATGGGGAGATGAAGAGATGGGCAGATGAAGTGATGAGCAGATGGGGAGATGAAGAGATGGGTAGATGAAGAGATGGGCAGATGGGGAGATGAAGAGATGGGCAGATTTGGAGATGAAGAGTTGGGGAGATGAAGAGATGGGGAGATGAAGAGATGGGGAGATGAAGAGATGGGGAGATGAAGAGATGGGCAGATGAAGAGATGGGCAGATGAAGAGATGGGCAGATGGGGAGATTAGTGTGGCTTGTAAAAGAGCAGGTGCAATTTTTCCTTCCTCCCTCTGATCAGACAGGAGGAAGAGGGCGCTGCGGCAGTGAGAGGTGAAGCATCAGGCAGGGCGATGGTGGAAAGTTAACTTTTCACTCCTAGCTAATCCCCCCTGGCTTTCCCTGTAAAACGATCTTCTACTCCTGCCTCCCCGCTACCACCACACAGCGTATTCCTCTTCCAGGCAGCCCGTCTCTCATAGTCCATGACCTTGATGTAGAACATGCAAGGTGAAAACACATTTTCTCGGTCCTTGTAGCTTCCAGGGATTTGCAGTAATCTCGGTTGCTTGGGAGGTTAAAAATGGATTTTGGCCAGGGGAGTGCAGCTCATTTTGTTTTGAAGCACCCACTGTAAGACAGAGAGGAAGGGGATAGAGTGGAGCTAATTTTGTTTTGAAGCACCCACTGTAAGACCGAGAGGAAGGGGATAGAGTGGAGCTTGGAGAGTGTTGCATATGGCTGCATATAGGCCACTGGCACTCATTTGCCTAATATCTGTGTTGTCTTTGGATACATAAGTGGTTTTATGGTGTCGTTAGTATTGCGCAAGTCATTGAGTTTTTTATTGACGTTTTGTGTCAGTATTTGATTGGATGGACTGGCTTGGTGCAGGTGGCTTTGTGCTGTACGCTGGTATTGACCTCTGTTGTGATTGTGAAGTTTTATTTTAGGCACTGTGATAACTTTAATATGATCAGAAATGAATTTAGAACGGTTTGCTGGCATAGAGGACCTATGGTAATGTAAGGAGCTAATTCTTCACTTATAGTACATCTGTTGGTGGACAGATTATCTGGGGGGTTTTTTCACACACATCTACACTATCACTGAGGTGGTGTGTGTGGAGCAGTTTTGTGGCAGGGTCCTTTTTGTACAGTGTGTTTCCTGGCCTTGTCAACACATCCTGCTGTTTTCACAAATATCAGCCGTGCCAGCTGTTCGGTGGCAGATAAGAGGACTGGAGACCACAGTATGCTACTGTACCGTCCCTCCCCTGCGTATTCTCCAACCCACGTCCCCCTCTCTCCTTCCACCACCTCTACCAACACAGCCAGTCACTCAGCAGCCCAGAGCACTCCCTCATTTCTATGGGACAGAAACAGACATTTGAAAATCAGGAGTGAGCATCTCGCTCTGTGTTACTATAAACTTGCTCCAATCCAGCAGGGAATACAGATCGCCAGAAACCCTCCTGAAACCCTCAATAAAGACATGGGCTAGACCGGAGAGACAGAGGACCAATCTTGACCAGGGGTCAAGGGGTCAGGTGTGAGAGTCTTCCCCACCCTAGCTGCCATGGCGTCACCTCCTCCAACCTGACCCTCATCATCAAAGGTGATACGAGAGGAAATAACATCCGCCTCGTCTTCTTCACTTTCTCTGTTTTATTCGGGCACGCCGAAGCGCTGCGATGTCATTATGGAGATAAGCCATCTGGAAGAAGTGTTTGGGAATGCCAAGCTGGCAACAGTTATTGTGTTCTCCTGCATAGATGTCTCCCCCATTTCAGAGATGATGATTCCTCCGGCTTTCATTTCAGCGATGGCTGCTGTTTGAATCCCTGGTGTGTATTGATGTGTACGTAGACATATACACACACACACATGCTTAAAGATGCTGTGAAAATAGACCAGTCGCCTTCACCCCTTCTTCATGCAAACATAGGCCCGCAACACACACACAAATTACCTTGGTGTACACACACCACATACACAAACACACATTTAAGTTATATACCCCCCCCCACCACCACCACACACACACATCCTGACCCTAGGCCAGTGTTCTCATTAAAAGCAGGCGCTGCGTGGACTTGATATCCTGATGTGTGATGTGGAAAGAGATGGTGGAGGATGGAGGGGGTTAAATGCACATCCATTCTAATGGTACTGATGGGTTGACACCTCGCCATAGCCATCTACTCAGCCGTCCGTTCTTGCCAGCTATTTACAGCATTTGGTTTACTTAGTGTAGATTGTGTGTGGGGGGGCAATTCTCTGTGTGGGTATGGGTATAAGATGAGAGTGGTTATGAACTCTGATCCAGGTGAATAAAGAGAGAGAGAAAGATTGGGGGTCTGTAAAGGGGGGGGGGGGTCTGTTAGCAGACTGCCTGACACCACACTGACTCACAGATTGTCTCTAATTGGTAAGGCTGCTCATTAACCCAATGGACGTGTGGAGGCAGTGGCATTCCACGAGTCACAGGCCTTAAAATAGGGCATGACGAGCGGCATCATCTGCACACTCACACGGCACTTCTCTCCAGCCATGGTTCTGTCATCATTAACTCTGGTGAAACTGGAGGTCTGACGTCAGTCTGCAGTGCGGTGTCACAACTTATGTATCTCTGTGAAGCCCTGCAGGCTGGTCCCAAATCAGCTCCACTACTCTGTGTAGTTATATATAGACCAAGAGCAGGCCCTGCAGCCTGGCCCCAGATCAGCTCCACTGCTCTAACTGTGTCCCTCCTTTCTCTGTAAACACATGCTGCAGTCAGAGCCCAGTGCAGTGTGCTGTTGGCTGTCCTAGCAGGGCTCTGCAGGCTGTGTGTCTATGCGGAGCCACACAGGGTCTAATGGATAAGGCATCTCCAGCCCAGTGTGTGTGTGGGTGGGTTGGGAGGGGAGCCACGGCATCTCTGTACCTGGCTAATGCTCAGTGACATGCTGGCCGTATGGATGGTCCAGCCCTGAGCTGGTGGGAAAAATGAAGCCCCAAAGTCTTAATCCTCAGTGTGAGCTATAGACAGATCAGCAGTGCATCCAGAACGCTACAGCCCACTGTGGAGCTTGATGCCCCAGCGTCTGCTATGGTTAAGATGAGCTGCTGTGACAGAGGCAGACAGAGGAGACAGTGTTGCTGTCAGCCCAGTGTCCTATATTGCAGGGGTTCTCAAAGTGGGGTCTAGGTACTGCAGGGGGTACGTGACCAGATCTCAATATACACTGAGTATACAAAATATTATGCTCTGTCCATGAGATAGACTGACTAGGTGATTCCAGATGAAACCTATTGGTCACTTATTAAATCCACTTCAATCAGTGTAGCTGAAGGCAGGTTAAATAATGATTTTTAAGCATTGAGACCAATGTTCCCTCTAAGCTGCATGCAGGACTGCCTCGCAGAAGAAATATCAGTGCGTGCAGAGAAGCACGAGATTGAACTTTCTAGAGTTTTCCCTGTACTCTACACAGATCGGTGCACCATAACCAATCAGAGCTGCAGTAGGCCTATATGCAAATAGACCATTTCCATGTATGGATCTGTGCCATTCACTTTGAACTGGACTGTGTTTACAGCATGAGTGGTTGTGAGTAGATACACTTGTTTTGAGGTCAAAGCGAGAGCTACATGTAGTGTGCACACTTGTACATTTGGTCTTATCCTTTGCTAGTTATTGAGTTATTAGCCCAGATAATTTGTAGTCAGCAATGGGGTAGTGATTGCTTCCTACAAGAGCACAAAACGTGTGCATTTCTAGGCATCTTTGAGAAGCGAGTCAGGTAAAGAGCTATTTTTTTGTTTTAAAGGGGCAGTGATGTAATTTGAAACATGTTTGACTATGCTAAGTAGCCAATAGGCAGAGGGTAGCATAACTTGTCTGATTCTCTGTAATGATGGTATGGGAATAATGATGCATTTTATTTTGTAAAGTGGTTTCTTGCATCAAAGAACACAACAACATGTTCAGTCACCTCCTTGTCTGAAGGACAAGTGGATAAACAGGTTAATGTCAAGCCCTCCATGTTTTTTCAAAAGTCTCATTGAATGTAGGCCTACATTGAACACTTATCATTGGCAGATACTGTAGGCTGAATGATAGAACAGCTATTTCCAAATGTTATGGAATGCATTTTCGCCATTTTTTATGGTAGGCCTACATTATGATCAAATAGCCACACTAGCCTACCACTGTTAAAATTAACTAAAGGCTTGTATAGAATTTTCACAACGCTGGAAGTTTGCGCTCAGCAGACCTGACATTTTCTCAGCGATTCAATTTTTTTGAGGGGAGCATTGCTTGACACAATTCAGATGGTGAATAGGCAAGACAAAATATTTAAGTACCTTTGAATGGGATATGGTATGTGTCAAGCGCACCAGTAAGTGTCAAGAACTGCAACGCTGCTGGGTTTTCAATGCTCAACAGTTTCCCGTGTTTATCAAGAATGATCAACCACCCCAAAGGACATCCAGACAACTTGACACAACTGTAGGAAGCTTTGGAGTCAACATAGGCCAGCAGCCTTGTAGAGTTCATGACCCGATGAATTGAGGATTTTCTGAGGGCAAAGGGGGTCTGCAACTCAATATTAGGAAGGTGTTCTTAATGTTTTGTGCAATCAATGTGTATATATATATATAAATATATATATATATATATACAGTGGGGCAAAAAAGTATTTAGTCAGCCACCAATTGTGCAAGTTCTCCCACTTAAAAATATGAGAGGCATCTAATTTTCATCATAGGTACACTTCAACTATGACAGGCAAAATGAGAGAAAAAAAATCCAGAAAATCACATTCAAGGATTTTTTTATGAATTTATTTGCAAATTATGGTGGAAAATAAGTATTTGGTCACCTACAAACAAGCAAGAAATCTGTCTCTCACAGACCTGTAACTTCTTCTTTAAGAGGCTCCGCTGTCCTCCACTCGTTACCTGTATTAATGGCAGCTGTTTGAACTTGTTATCAGTATAAAATACACCTGTCCACAACCTCAAACAGTCACACTCCAAACTCCACTATGGCCAAGACCAAAGAGCTGTCAAAATTGTAGACCTGCACCATGCTGGGAAGACTGAATCTGCAATAGGTAAGCAGCTTGGTTTAAAGAAATCAACTGTGGGAGCAATTATTTGGAGATGAAGACATACAAGACCACTGATAATCTCCCTCGATCTGGGGCTCCATGCAAGATCTCACACCGTGGGGTCAAAATGATCACAAAAGAACGGTGAGCAAAAATCCCAGAACCACACGGGGGGACCTAGTGAATGACCTGCAGAGAGCTGGTACCAAAGTAACAAAGCCTACCATCAGTAACACACTACGCCGCCAGGGACTCAAATCCTGCAGTGCCAGACGTGTCCCCCTGCTTAAGCCAGTACATGTCCAGGCCCGTCTGAAGTTTGCTAGAGAGCATTTGGATGATTCAGAAGAAGATTGGGAGAATGTCATATGGTCAGATGAAACCAAAATATAACTTTTTGGTAAAAACTCAACTCGTCGTGTTTGGAGGACAAAGAATGCTGAGTTGCATCCAAAGAACACCATACCTACTGTGAAGCATGGGGGTGGAAACATCATGCTTTGGGGCTGTTTTTCTGCAAAGGGACCAGGACGACTGATCCGTGTAAAGGAAAGAATGAACGGGGCCATGTATCTTGAGATTTTGAGTGAAAACCTCCTTCCATCAGCAAGGGCATTGAAAATGAAACGTGGCTGGGTCTTTCAGCATGACAATGATCCCAAACACACCGCCCAGGCAACGAAGGAGTGGCTTCGTAAGAAGCATTTCAAGGCCCTGGAGTGGCCTAGCCAGTCTCCAGATCTCAACCCCATGGAAAATCTTTGGAGGGAGTTGAAAGTCTGTGTTGCCCAGCAACAGCCGAAAAACATCACTGCTCTAGAGGAGATCTGCATGGAGGAATGGGCCAAAATACCAGCAACTGTGTGTGAAAACCTTGTGAAGACTTACAGAAAACGTTTGACCTCTGTCATTGCCAACAAAGGGTATAAAACAAAGTATTGAGATAAACTTTTGTTATTGACCAAATACTTATTTTCCACCATAATTTGCAAATAAATTCATTAAAAATCCTACAGTGTGATTTTCTGGATTTTTTTTCTCACTCTCTGCCATAGTTGAAGTGTACCTATGATGAACATTACAGGCCTCTCTCATCGTTTTAAGTGGGGGAACTTGCACAATTGGTGGCTGACTAAATACTTTATTTTTACTATTTTTGCCCCAAAACTGAAATAACACATATGGAATCATGTAGTCTTCAAAAAGTTTTTATATATATATATTATATATATTTAGCCACATCCTTTGCCTTAATCACAGCTTTGCACACTCTTACCATTCTCTCAACCAGCTTCATGAGGAATGCTTTTACAACAGTCTTGAAGGAGTTCCCACATATGCTGAGCACTTGTTGGCTGCTTTTCCTTCACTCTGCAGGTCCAACTCATCCCAAACCATCTTATTTGGGTTGAGGTCGGGTGATTGTGGAGGTTAGGTCATCTGATGCAGGACTCCATCACTCTCCTTCTTGGTCAAATAGCCCTTACACAGCCTGGAGGTCTGTTGAATAAACAATGATAATCTCACTGAGCGCAAACCAGATGGGATGGTGTATCGCTGCAGAATGCTGCGGTAGCCATGCTGGTTAAGTGTGTCTTGAATTCTAAATAAGTCACAGACAGTGTCACCAGCAAAGCACCCCACACCATCACACCTCCTCCTCCATGCTTCATGTTGGGAACCACACATGATTATCTGTTCACTTATTTGAGCTGTTCTTGCGATAATATGTACTTGGTCTTTTACCAAATAGGGCTATCTTCTGTATACCCCTCCTACCTTGTCACAACACAACTGATTGGCTCAAACACATTAAGAAATTCCACAAATTAACTTTTAACAAGGCACACCTGTTAATTGAAATGCATTCCAGGTGACTACCTCATGAAGCTGGTTGAGATAACACCAAGAGTGTGCAAAGCTGTCATCAAGGCAAAGGGTGGCTACTTTGAAGACAAAGTTCAGCTAAGGGATATACAATGTAATATTATTCATCTACAATTTATTTTCTTAACCCTGGGCGCCATGGGCCTGGTAGGCTCACAAGGATATTGGTATCCACAGTACTCCACCAATTATCAATTGTTCAGCTCCAATACTTCTTGTATTCACAAAATCATATATATTTTGAACATAAATACAATTTAATTTAAAGTAACTATCCAGTGAAAATCTCACTTTTAATGGTTCATGTTCTGTAAACTCATACCCAAATAATGTTGTTGACTCGTCATATACTCGTATTTGTGGCCAAAGCATGAATAAAGAATCGAAACAAAAAACTAAAATGTGTATCTCTTACAGAATGCTTGTAACTCGCATGAAGATTTCTAAATCAAATCAAATCAAATGTATTTATATAGCCCTTCGTACATCAGCTGATATCTCAAAGAGCTGTACAGAAACCCAGCCTAAAACCCCAAACAGCAAGCAATGCAGGTGTAGAAGCACGGTGGCTAGGAAAAACTCCCTAGAAAGGCCAAAACCTAGGAAGAAACCGAGAGAGGAACCAGGCTATGTGGGGTGGCCAGTCCTCTTGTGGCTGTGCCGGGTGGAGATTATAACAGAACATGGCCAAGATGTTCAAATGTTGATAAATGACCAGCATGGTCCAATAATAATAAGGCAGAACAGTTGAAACTGGAGCAGCAGCACGGCCAGGTGGACTTGGGACAGCAAGGAGTCATCATGTCAGGTAGTCCTGAGGCATGGTCCTAGGGCTCAGGTCCTCCGAGAGAGAGAAAGAAAGAGAGAATAAGAGAGAGCACACTTAAATTCACACAGGACACCGAATAGGACAGGAGAAGTACTCCAGATATAACAAACTGACCCTAGCCCCCGACACATAAACTACTGCAGCATAAATACTGGAGGCTGAGACAGGAGGGGTCAGGAGACACTGTGGCCACATCCGATGACACCCCCGGACAGGGCCAAACAGGAAGGATATAACACCACCCACTTTGCTAAAGCACAGCCCCCACAAAACTAGAGAGATATCTTCAACCACCAACTTACAATCCTGAGACAAGGCTGAGTACAGCCCACAAAGATCTCCGCCACGGCACAACACAAGGGGGGGGGGGCACCAACCCAACTCTAATGACCATTATATTCCCACACCATTCTCTTCTTGGAGTAAGCCCACACAATTCCAACACAGAAAAGCTGCTTTTTAACATTCTTAATTGCCATTTTTTGGAAGGCAAAATATTTTACTTATATTGTAATGAATTTATGTCATATTTTGAAGAAATCTTGAAACACTGGACAGTTACTTTAAGCTTTAAAACGGCAAGTTTTTCAATTTGCCTCATGGCAAAATGTGTAGAATTGTAGGAAATTAGCTTGAAAACTACAACATTTTCTCTCCAATGCCAAGCAGCGTCCTTTAAAATGTTCCTTCCTAGGGTCCAAGACTTGGTTTGTCCGGCCATGCACTGCAAGTCATGGTAAAACTCCTTTTTTTTTAATGTCATCTCACTCGAGTTGTGTTCTGATTATGAGGGTGCCCCTGATGAATTTGCTAACACAAAAGGGGTCCACAGGCCCCAAAACATTTGAGAACCCCTGCTCTATTGAGCTACCAGACTGGAACAGAACCTCCTCTGCTCTGCCTCTGGCTCCGGACCTACAGGAGAGTAGAAGAGGAGAAGAGAGCAATATGTTGATGTTATGAGACTGAAGAGGCTCTTCTTCTTTCTTCTTGAGGCCAAACACCCACCAGGGTTCCAAAATCAGCAAGTGCCCTCCTCCAGCCTCCTTTCCTTTATTCTTACCTCTCCTCTCTTCTATCCTCTGGACAGTACTAATGGTTCTCCAGTCCTCTATAGCCTCTTCCCCCAGCGCATGGCTCAGCAGCTACACTCACTCATTAATACAACACAATCCCTCCCCACACTGGGCCTCCATTTTGACTCATACATTGTTTATGACTTCCTCAATCAGTGGCAGGTCGTATAGCAGAATTGCTGTATAACTCACTGAATGCTCGGAGCCTGACTCTGCCAAGTACAACCAATGTATTACTCTCACATTATTGAGAGAACTGTTTCGCCTTGTATTGAATGGCAGTAAAGGTGTAATTGTGTACCATAAAACATGGTTTAAGCAGTGGCGACAGTGATGAGTGTGTAGTATGCCTGCTACACACTAGCATGCACACACACGCACTGCTCCTGTCCCGTAGAAATATACACCCCTCAGCTAGGGGATTAATCTGAGCTCTGAGTTTCGTTGATGACCTGACACTTTAAGCTACTCTCTTTCATCTTAGCATACCTCAGTTTGTTCCCCTTGTCTAAGTTTGTTCCTCCTTGGTGTATGGAGAGGACCATTATTAATGCACAACAAATTAAAGCTGTTTACTTGGGTGTTAATGACAGGGGGCCTACTGTAGGTGGCCTAGCCTAATTAATATCAACGCCCCAGGTCCCAGGGGAACCACACTGGCATCTTGTTAGGAGGGCGGTGTCCAGTAGACACAAATACACACATACACATACACACACACACACACACACACACACACACACACACGCACACATTTGTTTTACTATCCTTGTGGGGACCAAACAATTGATTCCCATTGAAAATGATATATTACCCTAACCCTAAATCTTACCCTAACCCTTAACCTAACCCTAAATGTAGCACTAAGCATAACCCCTAAGTCTAAAATAGCCTTTTCCCTTGTGGGGACTGGCAAAATGTCCCCACTTGTTTTACTGTCCTTGGGATGACTTCTGGTCCCCACAAGGATAGTAAAAAAAAACACACTCTGCACTTGGCTCTTTGATTCAACAGGATCCCACAGGCTTAAAACTGTCATGTTTTAAGACCTGCTTCTAGATCAGATTGGGATGTTACACCGACACAGAGTTCCAGATAAAGACCCAGCTGTGTGTCCTGGCCGGGTCTCTACTAACTCTAGATCAGAGACCAGCATAAAATTGATGAGCGGGAGGCACGACCATGTCCATCATGACTATGTAAATCATGACCATGCCAGGTTTATGGTATTACATGTATATAACCTGAAAACTACTGAGGCTGGACATCTCCATACTCCTGATTCTCTCTCAACTCTGCAGCAGATTGCCTCGGCGCTCCATGAGCTGTGTCTGTGCTGAGGATTATTTATTTTGTTAGACAAAATGTTCTGACTGCTCCAGTGCACTCCAACACCGTTGGTATAATCGGTCTGAAAGTCTTTGAAAGTTAAATGGTACGTGTGAACATCTCTCTCAGGATCCAAGTAAGTCACCCTCATAAACTATAGACACTATAAGACGCGATGACAAAGTAATATAGGGCAGGGGTCGTTTATCATTCCCTCACCATATAGTAGCTGTATGAAACGCAGAAACGTGGCTCATGTGCTGCTGCTGGGTAGACGTGTGCGTGTTTACAGAGGTGTGACCGCTAGTATTTGCTGGACCAACGTTTGTAATGGTTGAAGTGTTACAGTGTTGTGGCTGTTGTGGCATTAAATATATTGCTTCATTGTAGTTCATGAGGAAATTCACCTTTCCTCCTCAACTACAGTAGCTAGCTGTTCCTTCTGTCTTCTGCTCTATGGAGGAGGAGATAGGGCAGGGAGCATCAACTACGGGCCTATTTTTTTCTTGAGTGGATGGTCAGGGGGATGGAACGTAATTGCAAATCATTTGTAGACTGCAAATTGACCGCAACAAGCCCAAACAGATATGATGTTTGACTGGTTAGTGTTACTCATTGTGTATTTATTATTACTTTTATTATTAGGGGATTTTACTTTTCTATTATTTATCTGTTTTCTTTCTCTCTGCGTTGTTGGGAAGAATACACATTTATTTCATTTCAAACATCATTTCAAACCTTTTGTATATGATCACATACAGTATATCTCTCTTATTATGCGTGGGATTACCTTAGAACCGATTTCCAAAATTAAAATAACTTGGAGTTGATTTGCTGGTGTTTTTACAGTCTTTTTATGTCCAACAATAAAAATAAAAAAAACTCTGGGGGCCAAATAAAATCACCCGCGGGTCTTCAGTTGGGCAACCCCGATATAGGGATTTGGGATCTTTCCAAATCTCTTCGCTTCCTGTAATTACCAGCATAAATCCAGGCTTTTCTGGGCTCTGGGCTTTCTCCCTATTTCTATAAATGACTTTCCCTCTCCCAAATCAAAACCCATGAAGTCCTTATAACAACGGATCAGTGTACCAAACAGTTTCATTCCAAACTAAATCCTTTGGCCTTCATTGACACAGAAAGAGACACTGTTCACACTAGCAGACAGACACACATGTGTTCTCAAATACATACTCACACACATCCACAAGGATGAACGCACACACACACACACGCACATATCCACAAGGATGAACGCACACATACACCAATCCATTGACCGCATGCAGACACAAACACACACACACAACTACTCTAGCCGACATGAATAGACAACCCAGTCTTTTAAACCCAGTCTCTCCAGTGCATGCTCGCAGACACACATGCTCAAACATTGTGAGTATTAATTTCACTTATACGAAGGAGAACTTGCTGTGTGGTTGTTTTCATTGATTCAGGAGAGATGAGCACCTACTGCATGTGTGGCAGGTCATGTAAACGCCACCTGGTTCTCTCCAGCTCATCTGTAGCTTGTCTGTGATACGGCTGGCAAACAGCCTTTTCCAAAACAACAAAAGATGAGACTTTGTGCTGAGGTATGACAACAATTGGCCTCTTCTCAGTCTGGAGATGAAAAGATGGCATCTGTTTCCTTCCCTCTTGTTTGTCGTTTTTTATTTTTGCCATTTCTTTTTTCAAATGTGCATGTAAAAGTGAATGTCGGGAGGACTGACCCCCTCCCATTTCCCCCTCCCACCTTCCCCATCCTCTCCTCAGGGCAGCCACAGTGAGGCTGCCTCTCTCAGAGCTCCATGTCTTCTCCTGTGGGCCATGACTGTGTTTACAGACATACTGTATCCCCTCTGGAGTTGGCTCACCCCCCCCATACAGAGAACTTTATGTTCCCCTCACAGACAGGCAGGCGGACGGGCGGACGGACGGACGGACGGACGTGCCTGGGGCCAGGAGTGTAAGGAGAGTTCACTTATATTGGAAGGGTAAACAGAAGAGTGAATAATATGACTATGTCAAAATAAAGCAGCTACATTCTCCAGCTCTTGCTATGCCCTGTGGATTGTTATAAAAGCATTGTATATTTCAAAATATAGTTGTTGAGTGCTAAGCAGAGCAGGGAATTGGTGGTGCATTGTCATTGCTAGGTGAGCTGCAGCAGAGCAGAGCAGAAGCCGATGTTGGTCTACAGCCGAGTACAATACAGAGGACACTGACACGGCTGTGACCTTACTGTGTGGCGCTCGCTGCATCAGTCTATCGCCGTAGTGATAGCGTCATAGTGACGTGCCACACTGGGTTCTGGGAAAAGGGGGCCGGACACAGAGATAAAGCCAGTGGGGGACATGGAGCAGGAGAGAGGTATAAAATGTTGGCATGGATAGAGTTTCACGGAACGGTGAGAAACGAGCAGAGTTAGTGAGATGGATTAGGTATAGATGAGTGTAAGGTTTGACGGGATGACAGATTGGAGTGAAAAACAGTGGTAGTTTCATAGAGAGAGAACGGGAGATAGATGGAGGACAGAGGTGAGCGTAATGGCGTCACACAGCTGCAGGGGGTCAGGATGGTTATATATAGAGGACAGACTGATGTATTGTGGAGAGAGCTGGGACGAGATTGCTGTCACTGTGAACGATCTCCCTCAAAGGAAGTGAGGAGAAATCCATGTTTTGCTGTTTCTCTTAATCTCTTTGTATAAGAAAGAGGAAAGTATTACCGGACGTCAATGACAGCTTTGTGGTTATGAATAGATGACATACCTCATGTTGTTTTGAATTAGGTGGAGACAAAAAGTCTCAAAGAGAGGAAGTGTATACTGCAGTGCTGCTGTGAGTCTAATCAGTGCTTCTTTCTCTCTCTCTCTGCTGTTGAAGTGGAGCAAATGCCTGTGCTTTCAGCCGAAGAGGGGTGGAGGAGAGGAGAGAGCGCTGAGGACAGGTCCCCAGAGGCCCCCTCGGGCCCCCACTCCATAAACAGATGTGTCCTTGTCCCCAGTCTCCACCAAGAGAGCGCAGCCACTGAAGTGGCCAAATAATAGTGACAAATTTAAAGCTAAATATTGTCTTTATCTCGTCAGTATTAAAAGGGCCATGAAATTGATTTAATGCGGCAGCGCCTCTCTTGGGCGGCTTCTTACCGCCTGAACACAAAACAATGAGCCGCAGCGATCTATTAATTAACCCACCTAATCCTGCAAAGTTAATCTGTCTCCACAACTTTGCTTGCCACTAACTTTGAATCCACAGGGTCTACTGGGGGCGTCGTGACAATGGCAGGGAGGGGAAGATACAGTACTTAGAAGAGAGAGAGAGAGAAACGAGCGTTGACTCCAGCAGAGGGCTCTTCTGCAAGCAACAGCGGGGCTGGCGTTTGTAGCGAGGAAGGGGTTCGTGACCGTCATTAGCATAGCATTCGAGCTGATTTGTGTTTTTCTGAAGAGATTAAATGAAAGGTGTGGAATATCAGAAGGGCTGTTTGAATCAGGGCCGTCTTAGACTTGTGAAGAATGGGGACTGATTGTGAAATGCTTCCTGTCGGTCGGTCTGTATGTCTGTCTGTCTCTGAGCTCTCACCTCTCTCTCACCTCTCTGAGCTGTGAGATGTTTTTCTGGGAATGGCAGCTCCTTGCTTCTCACCCACCTTACGGTCCCAGCACAACGGCACCTCACACCAGCGCTCTTGCTCACGCTCACATTGTGTCTGCAGAGGTGTGAATTACCTCATTCTCAGCAGGGCACGGAAAACCAATGTGTTTTTCTCCTCCGCTGCGGTTCCTCTGACCCTGCCCTCTTGCCTCCTCTAAACTGCCCCTTGCCTGCCCCTCATCAGTCTTTGTGTGAGCCCCTCTGGGCAGAACTGTAGGGGGACTCTGGCCCAGACAATAGGTCACACCTTGGTGGTCTTCTCACCTCGACGGCATCAGAGAAACATTCTCAACTTCCTCCAGAGAGGACTCAACACTTCCCCTGTGTGTCTGTCTGGCTGCTAGTCAGCCCAACACACACGGAACACAACCCACAGAGAACACGGAACATATCACACACAATCCAAAACAGAACACACACACAGAACACTTTCTGCTTTGAAAAGATCAAGACCACATCTATCTGGCTGTCTGGCTGGCTGGCGGAATTCTGAGATTGAATTTTCTCATTAACAGTTCCTGTCAGGATAATGTGGGCTGTTCGATTATGCAGAAGGGTATTAGGGCCAGAGTGAAGAGTCAGGCTAGTCGTCAGGCCTAATGACATGCCATTCCTCTGTGTGAGAGAGGGAGGGGAGGGGAGAGGAGAGAAGATAGGGGCTGCCGTCTCTGGTGTCAGGCGCTGGGCATGGACGAGTCTCTGTCAGCCAGGGATGGGTGTGTTCATTAGAGAGAGACTGCACTGTAATTACATCGATGCTGTAATAGAGGCATAGACACACAGGCTCAATGTGTTGCTTTAATTGCACAATGTAATGATCCTGGTATTAGTTAAAATGTTAGAGCACTGCACCATTTTACTGAGTAAAGAGCTAGCGGTCCTACTCTGCTAAATACTGTTCAGAGCATATTTGAACACCATATTAAGAGATTAACAGATTGGCTCCGAAAATCTAAGAATAACGAGAAATTGTAATTTTCTTGCAATGAGTATTGAGTGAATATGAACATGACCATGAGGAGGAGAAGAGTTTCCGACCCCCACAAAATGTCAAACTCCAATTTGAGCGCCTGAAAACAGAAATATTTTTGATGCATTCAGTTTTGCATTCAAATCGCCAAAACTGGTCCATAGCAACTGGTAACTGCTGCCAGATGAAAATACACCACAGTGGCAGATCTCCCAGAGAGCAACGCTGTAAAGCTCTAAAGAAGCTGGTCTCTCCCCAGAGTAAAGCCGTTGACATCCCCCCCCCCCTACCCCCAGCCAAGAGAGTCCCCCACGCTAAATGGAAATATGGCAGTATGGCACAGAGAGCCTCCACCAAGCAGTGCCCATTAGCTGCTGCTAACTCAATTAAGAGGCATGAAAAACTGAGTACGATCAAAACGATAGTGAGCGTGTCAAGGCGTCCTAAGTATTTAATTTGAGTAAATGATTGTGCCACTCCCCCCCCCCCCACACACACACACACACACTGACAATTGGGTGAGTGAAGGCTCAGCGTGGAAGAGAGGACCTCCCGCCTACCCAAACCTCTCAGTGATTGCATATATATGTGTGTGTGTGTGTGTGTGTGTGCACATACATGCGCGTATATCTATGTGTGCCTGCCTATGCATTCATGTTCACAAATGTATCTCCCCTCTCTCTCTGTCCCTCTCTCCCTCTCTCTGGGTGTAAATAGGAGGGCTGTGTAAGTCAGATCCCAAAGCGTATTGATAGCACACTAGAACACTGTGGTGATCTCCAGTGGAGCGGCCTCTGGGTCCTACTAGCTAGGTCTGGGATGATAGTGAGTGACGTTTGTCCTCTGTGTACCCACAGGCTTCCCGGCGACGGCGTACGGACCGGTGGCGGCGGCGGTGGCGGCGGCGCGTGGCTCAGGTAGGGGGGCCCGTGGAAGAGGCGGCTACATGGCGTACCCACAGAACGCAGGGCCAGGTAAACTCTGCTCTGTCCGTGTTCTGTGTGGCTGCTGCTCCCTCCAGCTTCTCTCGCTGCTCTGCTTCTCCTTAGCACACTCATAGAAACATGTATAATGTAGTCCACACACACTGGAGCCCTAAATACTTAAATGAAGTGCACAGGCAGACATTTTATTCTCCAATCCTAAAACTGACTAAGAATGACTCACAAAAATAATTGGGTGTCAAGCACATAAAGTAGCTCGATCGATTTCGAACACATTTTGACTTGTGTTATTCTTCGTTGGCAATGTGCTGCGATAGGTCTGCTCTAGCCCTCAGTGACTAACACTGCTTCTCCAACCAAAGAACCTGGAGACATCCACTCACTATAAACACACACAGCACTGATTGATTAGCTAACACTGTACACATGTGTGTGCAGAGCGACTTGAACCAATAATCTGAAGCACCAGACTTGCAAGTTTCTCCCTGTTTCTCACTCGTCATTGATTCGCCAGTCAGCTTCATTAACATATCTGGCTCTGTCCTCCTCAATAACACTAAAGCAATCAATAGCAGTGAATAACAACCTAGGTGTCGGAAATTGACAAGCAGCATCCAAGCTCTAGGGAAGAATGGCTTTCTTAATCAGACTCAGGTCGTCTCTCTCCAAGTGCTACTGTACCTACCATAGTACTATACTATGTCATGTGCCTTCAGAATGTATTCATACCCCTTGACTTATTCCACATTCCATACTTTCTGAACGCACTTTTTTTATATATATATATATATATAT
Organism: Oncorhynchus masou masou; assembly: GCF_036934945.1. Classification (NCBI taxonomy): domain Eukaryota; kingdom Metazoa; phylum Chordata; class Actinopteri; order Salmoniformes; family Salmonidae; genus Oncorhynchus; species Oncorhynchus masou. The sequence continues at coordinate 58,658,683 of NC_088223.1, forward strand.
ACATATATATATATATATATATATATATATATATATATATATATATATATATATATATATATATATATATATATATATATATATATATATATATATATATATACATATATATAGTGGGGCAAAAAAGTATTTAGTCAGCCACCAATTGTGCAAGTTCTCCCACTTAAAAAGATGAGGCCTGTAATTTTCATCCTAGGTTCACTTCAACTATGACAGACAATATGAGAAAAACAAATCCAGAAAATCACATTGTAGGATTGTTAATGAATTTATTTGCAAATTATGGCGGAAAATAAGTATTTGGTCAATAACAAAAGTTTATCTCAATACTTTGTTATATACCCTTTGTTGGCAATGACAGCAGTTTTGGGGCTGCTGATGGGCAACACGGACTTTCAACTCCCTCCAAAGATTTTCTGTGGGGTTGAGATCTGGAGACTGGCTAGGCCACTCTAGGACCTTGAAATTCTTCTTACGAAGCCACTCCTTCGTTGCCCGACGGTGTGTTTGGGATCATTGTCATGCTGAAAGACCCAGCCACGTTTCATATTCAATGCCCTTGTTGATGGAAGGAGGTTTTCACTCAAAATCTCACGATACATGGCCCCATTCATTCTTTCCTTTACACTGATCAGTCGTCCTGGTCCCTTTGCAGAAAAACAGCCCCAAAGCATGATGTTTCCACCCCCATGCTTCACAGTAGGTATGGTGTTCTTTGGATGCAACTCAGCATTCTTTGTCCTCCAAACACAACCAGTTGAGTTTTTACCAAAAAGTTATATTTTGGTTTCATCTGACCATATGACATTCTCCTAATCTTCTTCTGGATCATCCAAATGCTCTCTAGCAAACTTCAGACGGGCCTGGACATGTACTGGCTTAAGCAGGGGGACACGTCTGGCACTGCAGGATTTGAGTCCCTGGCGGCGTAGTGTGTTACTGATGGTAGGCTTTGTTACTTTGGTCCCAGCTCCCTGCAGGTCATTCACTAGGTCCCCCCATGTGGTTCTGGGATTTTTGCTCACTGTTCTTGTGATCATTTTGACCCCACGGGGTGAGATCTTGCGTGGAGCCCCAGATCGAGGGAGATTATCAGTGGTCTTGTATGTCTTCCATTTCCTAATAATTGCTCCCACACTCTCTTCAAACCGAGCTGCTTACCTATTGCAGATGCAGTCTTCCCAGCCTGGTGCAGGTTTACAATTTTGTTTCTGGTGTCCTTTGACAGCTCTTTGGTCTTGGCCATAGTGGAGTTTGGAGTGTGACTGTTTGAGGTTGTGGACAGGTATCTTTTATACTGATAACAAGTTCAAACAGGTGCTATTAATACAGGTAACAAGTGGAGGACAGAGGAGCCTCTTAAAGAAGAAGTTACAGGTCTGTAAGAGCCAGAAATCATGCTTGTTTGTAGGTGACCAAATACTTATTTTCCACCACAATTTGCAAATAAATTCATTAAACAAATTCTCATTTTTGTCTGTCATAGTTGAAGTGTACCTATGATGAAAATGACAGGCCTCTCTCATCTTTTTAAGTGGGAGAACTTGCACAATTAGTGGCTGACTAAATACTTTTTTGCCCCACTTTATATGCTCCTGCGGTATGATCATGTGAATGTAAGCTTCAATGTCCTGATGGAAACTGTTTGGAAATATGACCCATCACACACACACACACACATGCACACACACACACACACACACACACACACACACACACACACACACACACACATACACACACACCCTGCCCGTCTTCCTCTTCTCTTTTGAGCTGCATTCACTTCAGCGCAGGCAACACAGGAAGCCAATCAGATGTTCTGTCTCTCCAATCAGGCCTCTTGATCTTGCGTTTTCAAAACAAACAATCTGCCAAACAATGGAGCTCAACGCCATTCACTGAGAGTTAAAAAGGGATGTGATTTGCTGATGATTCCTTGGAGAGGATGAGACAGGGGCACATCTTGTACAGTTGTCAGATCCTGACAACTCTGTGTTGCCTGATAGTGCTGGTAGATGATGTATGGGGGTAGAGTGATGGTGACCTCACAGGTCTCCTGTAGTCTAGGTAATGAGGAGCCATAGGAGGCTCTCTCAGCTCTGATGTTTGAGCCTCCATAGTTTACTGCACACACACACACACACACACACACACACACACACACACACAGGGTTGATAAACAGGGTCGAGCGCTGAGGAAGACGAAGCGTGTTTAAATGTGACCTTCCTCTCAGCTAATCTCCCGCTCGTCTCCTCTCCGTTGTGTGGCGCCGTGCCGGGGTGAACGGGTGCATCTCGTTACCTCCCCGCCGCGCTCATATTTACCCACACGCTTATCATCCCACAGAGCGAGCAAGCCTTAAACCCTCGTCTCTGTCTTCCCCTCGCCACGTGGTTGGCTGCTCACCGGTGTGCCTGCCTGCTCCGCAGAGAGCCAAGGGTAAATGAAAGACAGTCCCCAACACTGGGTTCTGTCACCCTCCTCTCTGGCTCTGACAGCCCACGGCTTAATGTCACCGGTCAGATCGACACCATGCTCACATGGCCTCCCTCTCTATGACAGTGCTGCTGCTGCTGCTGCTGATGGAAGGTATTTTTAAGTCCTCCGAGGGGCTCTTTACTCTCTGGGTAAAGCAGTCCCAAGGACTGGCCTTGCCTTGCCATCACGCCATAACAACTTAGCCCTGAATGACAAGAATGGAATCTGAATGTTATGCCAAGTGTCCCTTCCCGATGTTTGTCCTTCTGTGGATGTATGATAGATGATGAGCCTGTATTACTGAGGTCATATGTGAAAATGTATGTTCTGAATAGGTATAGCTGTTTGACAGAAACTGATGGATAACATTTCATTGATGAGTTATTGCTATGTTAGTTTGTTTTCTGGGATATAATCAGCAGAGTTGATCAGTGAGTATGTTAACACGCACTCTAATCATTTGATAGGAAACGGATTAGGGCAGTAGGCTGAGTATGGCAATAGTCATATATAAACATCTTACTCTGCTTACCCTGAGCGGCGATCATCATCGCAGTAAGCATATGGCAATTAAAACACCCGGTTTTCTGAGCAAATCTTTCAGATGATTAGGACGTGTAAACACGTTAATGGGAGGTCCAGCGGTGTGTTTGGTCTGCGCGTGTGCCAGCACCAGCCGCGCCAGCCTATGAAAGTGTACGTCTTAGAAAGAGTTTTCACACAGAAACACACCAACTCAGAATCAAATAGTCTTCGCCAACAAACACAAAAAAACATGGTTGCTCTTCTTGCAAAGCTTGTCAATGTTTTAATCAAACTATTCTATTAATCTGACGATCCACAACAATCGTATTGGTGTGTGCATGTAACCATACTCACTGAGAAGACAATAGGGGTTGTTATTGATGGACTCTGTGGCCCTGTCATTCCCATGGACAAAGTTGATTGATCAGTAAGTCACAGTAAAGTCTAGTGCGCTCTGACCTGAACTTTTTGGGCTCTAACAATGAGATCACCCATTACATTGAGATCACTGGATCTAGGGGCAGCAAGTAGCCTCGCGGTTAGACCGTTGGTTGCTGGATCGAATCCGAAATGGTTGCTGGATCGAATCCCCGAGCTGACAAGGTAAAGAATGTCGTTCTGCCCCTAAACAAGGCAGTTAACCCACTGTTCCCTGGTAGACTGTCATTCTAAATAAGAATTTGTTCTTAACTGACTTGCCTAGTTAAATAAAGGTCACATGTCTCCTCTTTGATCCTCCAACAGAGGGAGATCACCCATCAAAGGGCTGTCTTTTAGAGGCAACATCATCACTTTGGACTGTAGGTGTGCGCGTTGAACCTTGGAGTTTTGCTAACAGTATTCAGAGCCAGATTTCCACAGCCCCATAACTCTGCCTTACAGAGACGGCATACTAAGAACAAACTCTGTAGCTACAGGTGCCTTTGAATGGGGAGTGGCAGCATAGCTCCATGCGCTAAAGGAATAAATGAAATTTGACCAACACAACAGAAACGCCATGCATATCCATGGCGGGACTCAGAATCTCCTCATTTCCACACATCAAAATGTGCCTGTTTATATGTGTATTTCCCACTATGTTGAGGTATAAATATAGTATAATACTTGTAGAGATATCATCCTCAATATATGTTCATGTCATCTTCACCAATCAACTGCATTACACTTAAAAATGGCTTCAACTACCACCACCGATTTCTATATGACTAGCTACACTGTAAAGGGGTTGCCGTGAATTTGACAGTAACTTACAGGCAGCAAAGTGGCAAGTAAGTTACTGTATTTTATATTGCAGTACACCTACTGTATTCTGTACTGTGTAATGACACACAGTGCAATACTGAAGAATGTACTTATTGCCCTGTAAAAAAACAAATGCTACTGTCATTGTCATGAATTAATGGAATTCGTTGTGTGGAGGTTTCACAGTATTTTACTGTAATTACATGGGATTGGTGCAAGTAGGTTGGCTGATAGGTAATGTGTTTTGCACATTACAGCATATCAATTCATATTTGGTGTTTTGGATCAGTTGCACTTCTAGAGGGCTTAACAAAGGCTTCCTTACTGGCAGCAACTACAGGGCAAAATACATGCAGCCATTCCAATCTGTCCCTGTAAATGTTTCATTGATGGGACATTATAACCACATACTATATGAGTTAAACTGGTACAGCTCTCACACTAACGGTTGGAACAAATATAGCCTCTTACAAGGCACGCCTCAAAATATGTTAATGATATGTTAATGAGAAGAAGAAAAATACGGTACAGCAATTCCTTCCCCGCCCACAACAGTCTCCCGCAATGCACCATCAATTACAGTATGCTGCAGTATAATGCTTTCACAGTATTTTATTGTTGATAATAGCCAAGATCACAGTAGAAATTAGTTTCCCTTGACAGTATATGCTACCAGCTTATAAAACAGACAAATACAGTTGAAGTCGGAAGTTTACATACACCTTAGCCAACTACATTTAAACTCAGTTTTTTTTTTCAATTCCTGACATTTAATCCTTGTAAAAATTCCCTGTCTTTGGTAAGTTAGGATCACCACTTAATTTTAAGAATGTGAAATGTCAGAATAATAGTAGAGAGAATTATTTATTTCAGCTTTTATTTCTTTCATCACATTCCCAGTGTGTCAGAAGTTTACATACACTCAATTAGTATTTTGTAGTATTGCCTTTAAATTGTTTAACTTGGGTCAAACGTTTCAGGTAGCCTTCCACAAGCTTCCCACAATAAGTTGGGTGAATTTTGGCACATTCCTCCTGACAGAGCTGGAGTAACTGAGTCAGGTTTGTAGGTCTCCTTGCTCACACACGCTTTTTCAGTTCTGCCCACAAATGTTCTATGGGATTGAGGTCAGGGCTTCGTGATGGCCAGTCCAATACCTTGACTTTGTTGTCCTTAAGCCATTTTGCCACAACTTTGGAAGTATGCTTGGGGTGATTGTCCATTTGGAAGACCCATTTGCAACCATGCTTTAACTTCCTGACTGATGTCTTGAGATGTTGCTTCAATATATCCACATAATTTTCCTGTCTATTTTGTGAAGTGCACCAGTCCCTCCTACAGCAAAGCACCCCCACAACATGATCGGCTTGCAAGCCTTCCCCTTTTTCCTCCAAACATAACGATGGTCATTATGGCTAAACAGTTCTATTTTTGTTTCCTCAGACCAGAGGACATTTCTCGAAAAAGTACCATATTTGTCCCCATGTGCAGTTGCAAACCGTAGTCTGGCTTTCTTATGGCGGTTTTGGAGCAGTGGCTTCTTCCTTGCTGAGCGGCCTTTCGGGTTATGTCGATATAGGACTCGTTTTACTGTGGATATAGATACTTTTGTTTCTATACAGAACGTGTCTCCTTCCTGAGCGGTATGACGGATGTGTGGTTCAATCGTGTTTATACTTGCTTACCATTGTTTGTACAGATGAACGTGGTACCTTTTGGCATTTGGAAATTGCTCCCAAGGATGAACTATACTTGTGGAGGTCTATAATTGTTTTTATGAGATCTTGGCTGATTTCTTTTGATTTTCCCATGATGTCAAGCAAAGAGGCACTGAGTTTGAAGGTAGGCCTTGAAATACATCCACAGGTACACCTCCAATTGACTCAAATTATGTCCATTAGCCAAGACATAATTTTATGAAATTTTAGTGTATGTAAACTTCTGACCCACTGGAATTGTGATACAGTGAGTTATAAATGAAATAATCTGTCTGTAAACAATTGTTGGAAAAATGACTTGTGTCATGCACAAAGTAGATGTCCTAACCGACTTGCCAAAACTATAGTTTGTTAACAAGACATTTGTGGAGCGGTTGAAAAACAGGTTTTAGTGACTCCAACCTAAGTGTATGTAAACTTCTGACTTCAACTGTATTTCCAAATCAGATTTTAGTAACCACATTGTGAGCCTGTTACAACATCACATAAATGATGACGGAATTCATAAATATCCACTTTGTTAGATCAGGTTTTTTTGAATGGCCACCATTGACAGCGTTTCTGCTCTTTCCCCCACGGTCTGCGTTCCATTGCCACCTCACCCAGGGCCCTTCTCCACTGGAGGCCAGTCTGTCCTCTCCCTCTTGGACTGGTCAACGTGCCTGCCTCACTCAATCTGACTCCACATCTGTCTGTCTACCTGAGGAGCTGCTTGATTGACATGTTAGCCTGGGGTTTAGACCACCTCCTTTACACCCGCCACCTCCTTCCCCTCTGATCTCCCCTCCTCTTTCCCCTCTGATCTCCCCTCCTCCGTCCCCTCTGATCTCCCCTCCTCCGTCCCTTCTGATCTCCCCTCCTCCGTCCCCTCTGATCTCCCCTCCTCCGTCCCCTCTGATCTCCCCTCCTCTTTCCCCTCTGATCTCCCCTCCTCCTTCCCCTCTGATCTCCCCTCCTCCGTCCCCTCTGATCTCCCCTCCTCCTTCCCCTCTGATCTCCCCTCCTCCTTCCCCTCTGATCTCCCCTCCTCCGTCCCCTCTGATCTCCCCTCCTCCGTCCCCTCTGATCTCCCCTCCTCCGTCCCCTCTGATCTCCCCTCCTCCGTCTCCTCTGATCTCCCCTCCTCCGTCCCCTCTGATCTCCCCTCCTCCGTCTCCTCTGATCTCCCCTCCTCCGTCTCCTCTGATCTCCCCTCCTCCGTCCCCTCTGATCTCCCCTCCTCCTTCCCCTCTGATCTCCCCTCCTCCGTCACCTCTGATCTCCCCTCCTCCGTCCCCTCTGATCTCCCCTCCTCCGTCCCCTCTGTCGCACTCAGAGATATTTCTGCCGGCTCTCAGTCTCTCATTCAGGCCCTTTCAGCTCCTTCCAGAGGAATGAGCTCTTATTATGTGAAGCGGAAATGAGTGGGATGTTTCAGAGTCTTGGAGATGAGATGGCCTATTCTCTTCTCAAGGCCTCTGTAACGTCTGTAAACCTGCATCGATCGCCAAGGAATTTCTGCTGCCGAGCTCATGAGGGCCGAGGATGTTCTTTTGATCTTTTCTCTTCTTTCTTCTTAATGTTTTGCTTACTCTACCTCTTTGCCTTTAATTCTCTCTCTATGACTTGCTCTCTCTCTCATTTTCTTCACCGCCCTCTGCGCCCCTTCCCTCTTTCTCCTCCTCTTTTTCCCTCTCCTTCTCTCCGTCCCATCCTCCTTCCCCTGTGAGTTAGTGGATGTCAATAAGATGCTAACTCAGTGGGAGCGGATCAGTCTCGTCAGCTAAAGAGGCCCCTTACATGTCCAGTTCTCCTGGCCAACGGTCCCTTGATACACAATAAGTGCATTGTGCTGAAGGTTAACGTGGCTTCAGTTCCGTCTGTTATTATTTCTGTAATAAAAGCACATCTCTCAGGGCCTTTTCTATGGCCAATCAATTCTGTCTTTATCCTCAGTGCCCCAGTGACCTCAGAGACCTGGGGAACACTGAGGTCATGCTTTAATGTGACCTTTCCCACTACACAGAGCACAGTTTAATGCTTTGGTAGTAATATTTCTATGCCCGAATAATTGTGCTTTTAAAACAGCACTTGGCAGTGCAACATGTTATCCCCACAGAGGGATTTAAACTGTGAAATAGTATTTAAAATGCCCCTGCTTTTGGAACAAGGGATGTGTTGTTTTCAACATACAACTTGTACTTTCTGCAACATGTTGACATGAATCTGTAATGACATCATTGACATAAATTTAATAAATGGTATGTTATCTATCTATGTTTGGTTTGATCATTTATACCATGTGATTGATATCCCCTAGGAAACACTCTATTCCGCCTTAGAGAGAAACAAGAGGTTCTCATGTAGATTTAGATTTCAGTATTCTCCTCCACTGAACCCTGGCTGTTTTTGTTTTCTACTGAGCAACCCACAGCTTGCTCGGAGAGGGAAATATTTTGGCACATTTTGCCACATTATCTGAGATCATTATCCATTTCCTCCCAACAAGCTCTGTGATCCTGGGAAGTGCCCCAGAGGAGTCTGGGATTGGCTGTGTTCATCGGGCTAAATTAATCTGGATCCCCAGTCCCCATGGGTGCTCAGGTCCGTCCGTTTGTCCCAGATGCTGCTCCGCTTAGTTCAGCGACGAGCCCAGAAGAGCATCACATGTCCTGGGTACGAGCATGCCAAACCAATCCATGTGACAATGGTATACTCTGGGTTTGACTGGGGCCCAGAGAGAAGATGTGACATGTGGGGAGGGTGAGGAGTTCCTGTCCCTCTCTCCCCTGCTCCTGTCCTACAGTGCAGTGGCTCACACAGCTGTGGCTGGCAGATGTTCAGGGGTCACAGAAGAGAATGCCCTGGGATTTGGTCCATGCTGTGCTTCTCCAATGGGCTTCAGGCTGGAGCCATGGCCTCACTCACTTTGGTTTCTAGTGGAAGTCAGAAAATCTTTTGCATGAACTCATTTAAAGACGTATAGCTTTACCTTATAAACTATTAACATTCTCTTTTATGTTATTTTAAACATGTTCTTTCCCTTCGATGATGCACTCCTGGAAGCTCTCAGTGTTTCAAAAACTATTGAAAAGGGAAGAAAGAGAGAAAGAATGAAAGTCTAAAAGAAGAATAAAGACCTGGTTATGGGGTAGTAAATGCAGAAATATATCATCTGTTAAACTTCATTAGCCAAGCCTTTCTGAGCACAAAATGACAAGACATTAAATATGTATTATTTATGAAATGTCGGTGCTTTTTGATAAGGGGGTCTAGTGCTGTTAATTAGTCACTCATTCAGTCAGAAAATGCTATTTCAAATAGAAAGTGAAAGCTACTCTCGGCAGCACAGAGAAATGGCATAGGTGGAAATGGAGTAGCTAATTACAGTCGCTGTGAAATTCAAAGCTAATTTGGGAAGCCGTATGACAGGTTTATTGACATCCTCCGCAGAGTGACGTGTGCGGAGGGCCACCAGGGACTTGAGAGGGGGCATGGGAGAGAGGGATGATTGGGAGCAAATGTCGCTCTAGGTGTTTGTGTGTGTGTGTGCCTGTGTGCCTGTGACTGTGTGTGCGTGTGCCTGTGACAGTCTGTGCGTGCCTGGGTGTTTGTGTATTAATATTTGTGTGAGTATGTCTGTGTGTATTTTGGGGAATTGAAGCTTCAGTGTCAGGATAAACACAGACTTTTGTTAGAGAACACTGGTGCACTCTTAAACACCTTGTCCTCTCTCTAAAGTGGTAAAGTGGAGAGGAATATGCCCTGTATTTTAGCACGAACATGATAGGGTTCTTTGTCTGTTTTTTCATAGAGAGGAGCAGAGTAGCAATACTTTCAAGGCAGTGGTTTGCAATCCTTCCTTAGAGGCAGTCATCTGGCAAAGTGGAAATGAGAGAGGAGCATTTATCCACTTGAAGAAAGCCATCTTCGTGATGGCAGTATGCTATGAGAGAAGCAGCCTCTCCAGCATTGAACTGTGGAGCTCTTAGCTGGCCGATGAGAGCTGACCACCCCCATCCCCAGCAGCCTCTGGCCAGTGGGCAAAGAGAGAGAGAGAGAGAGAGAGAGAGAGAGAGAGAGAGAGAGAGAGAAAATTAGAGGGGGGGATGATTATCAGTATAAATGGAGCTCGGCGAATGATTCGCACTGCTGGGCCTCCTGATCTGGTCTCCAAGGCAACCTCAACCTGCTCATTTGTTTTGTAGATGAGTAATTACATCCAATTAGACCAGAAGGGGGGGGGGGATCAAGTCCAAAGAAGGGGCCATTGTTCCGGTTAGATGGTGTGAATATTAATAATGGGATTGTCTCAGGCTCATAGCAGATCAGTGATGCAGCTGTGGGGACCTACTACAGCCTACTGCCCCTATCACACTACAGAGATGATCAGTGTGTGTGTCCCTTCCACAGACTGCATGCCTAGTTAAATCTCCTCAGTGTAGTGTGGTAGTGCATCCACCTAAACCTGACCATGAAAGAGCAAGGGAAGACATCTTACACTGCACATAGTGTCCTGCTCAGTTGAATAGTCACAGACTGTTATTGCAGAAGGAACGACAGGACACATGGTGCAGCGGCTGTCTGCAAAGCATTGTTTTATGGCACCGCTTCTGTCCTCAGTCACCTCAATCAGAATGTTATGTTTTATGTTCTGCCTTGGTGAGTACTGATAGCCACAATGCATTTATTATTGACAGACAAAAACAGAGGAAGTTTATAGGTAATCATGTGGATGCTCCTTGCATGTGAAAGAGCTCAGAGGGTAGTGTCTTGTATTCTAAGGAAAAGTCATTGTGTCATATGATATTCCATGTTGGTTTATTAGTATTCATTTGTGGTAGTTGTATTGATAGGACCAGATGTTCCTGTAATGTACAAATACAGTAGAGCAGTTTATAATGAGCTATATTCTAAAGCACCACTGGGATTCACCTAAACTACACACATTGTATGCATACACACATATACAAGCCCCCTCCATCCCCCAACATCAATGTGCTAGTGTATCTCTAACAGCTTGATAAAGAACATATGTCTGTTTAGGTGGATCTCAGGAAAGCCATTATTTCTTTGGTGCTCAGAGACTTTTCTTCACTCTCATTCTGTTCTGCACCTTCGCCCAAGTGAAAGTTGCTTAAAACATTTGTATGCTCTGAAAATCAAATTAGTTGGGGAAGATAATCAAGCTATCCGGCCTCTCCCAGATGTGTGCTTTTCAGGCTTTGATCCATAGAAGGAAGCATTTTCAGACTCATTTTATTCATATGCTGTCCCACAGATGGCACTATCATTAGAAGCAATCTACCTGAACAATAAAAGTAATTTTGCCTGGCTTTATTAGATAAGACCTTGCCGGCAGCTGAGGGCTAATTGTCCGTGTCAGCGCAAACAAAGCCGCCATGTGTATTTGTTGTGTGTGTTGATGTCGTCTTTGTGTCCTGTCGTTCCTGCTATCGTAGAATTGGCGGATCTATGCAGATTGTAACAGGAAGCTGCCATTGTCGGGGGCCTGACAGCCAGTACCATGAGGATGTGGCACGGTTGGCATGGCTTCCCTCCCCTCTCCCCTCCCTTAGCCCAGCGCCTCTCAGACGTTTAACTAACGGGGGAGATTGTGGCAAGGCCTTTGTAAAGGTTGCTGCTTGTTTGTTGTTAAAGATCTAATTAGGAAGAGGAGAGGAAGCAGAGGAAGCTTGTCTAATTAGAGGTGAGCATGGAAAAAGCACCTCGGAAACTCAAGGACGGCCACCTATTAGCGTGGATGTCACAAACAGATTAAACGCAAGTGTCCCTAGTTTCTCTCTTCTTGGTCTCCTTACGATTAAAGCTGGCTGAATGCATATTTCCGTGAATGTTGCCTGAAGGCAGCTTTCCATAGCACAGGCAGAAGAAAGGAGGGATTGGGGGGCGGGGGTGAAGATAAGGAGGTAGAACGCTCAGGAAATTTGCTCCCTTATCCCTCTTCTCCACTCCTGGAAGAGAGTACATTCTTTAGAGAGAAAAAAGCAGTGACCCTCTGAAATGCCCTCGTCCATAATTCAACCTGGCCCATCCTCACTGAGTCCTCATCCCCGTACTGCAGAGGGAGTGTCATCCAGGTCATTGCTGTGTGTGAGTGACCGCCCCTGCCTGGGAGGACAGGCTCTGTGGTTAGTGGCATGGTGACGGCGTAGGGTACAGAGAAGATGCAGCTGGGTTTAATGACGGCGGTACACGTGCAGAATGCTGAACGACCATGTGTAAGATAAAGGCACAGACAGACAGATAGACAGCCTCCAGGACTGAGATACAGAGACAGACTGAGGACTGTGGGTTGAGGGCAGTGACTCAGCACCTGTCTCTTGGTCTCATGTCCTTTCATATCCTGTCTGTATCACACTGAGAGGAGACAGCTCTGTCAGACCACTGGAGTCAGCAGGTACTTAACATTCTCTCATTTCTAGACTTTTTTGGGAAGACTTGTCTCAGGCTAGAAAGATTTAGGTGAAAGTAGGTTTTTATCATTCATTCAGCCATTCTTCTTGCGTTCCTGCATCGACCCATTTACACATAATTTCCGTCATTGTCCCATTAATGTCGCCCTAAATCAGAGTTTTCCTCATTGATAAAGACCGATCGATTTTCCATGGCAGCTGCTTAAGAGAGATGTAAAGGGGATTATTGTCTTATGGAGCTGTCTTCCATGTGTCACCGTTTACATGACTGGAAGTGGGAAGCAATGTGGGAAGCCTGCCATTTTAGGGGCCCATAATTTGAGGAGTGGGCATGGAGCCCACGTAGCTCTCGGTGAAACGAGGGGGGCTCTAAAGCGCCGGTTGAGGAGCACGCCTGTGTTTGGATTTCATTTGGCAGCTGCTAACAAGCTCATAATGGAGGTCTAGGTGTGACACGGCTTTGATCGCCTCTTCAGCTGGAGACCCAAATAAACAAACACACGGTGGGGAGACCCGCCGGGAAAAGAGCCGCTGACGCCAATCTCAGTTTTTTTCTTGAGTGGATTAACTCCCCATATTGAAGAGGTGCACAATGCAACATGTGCCTTTAATGGCTCTCTTTATATGAGCAGTTTGTCTCAGATTATGAGGACAAGCAATAAACGTCAGCATGTCGTGTTGCTGAATGACGATTTCTGAAGCGTTGATAATCCTCCATCTGTGTTGAAAGAAGGGTATGTTGGAATAGCCCAAGCTTAATTTTGGAGTGTTTTGGAGTCTTTCCTTCTATTTATGGTCAATACACATGAATGTGTCTCTTTGTTATCAAACCAGGAGAAAATGTCACATGCATAGACCTCAATCTGCAGTTGTAGTGGTTCAAAACCAGAGGCTTGAAATTAATTATTGATTTGTGAGCATTCGACATTTTCCTCCCGTTGAATGATGAGAGTTTCCTTCAGGTATGTCCAGTAAGCATTGTAGTCATCATGATGAGAGTTTCCTTCAGGTATATCCAGTAAGCATTGTAGTCATCATGATGAGAGTTCCCTTCAGGTATGTCCAGTAAGCATTGTAGTCATCATGATGAGAGTTTCCTTCAGGTATATCCAGTAAGAATTATAGTCATCATGATGAGAGTTTCCTTCAGGTATATCTAGTAAGCATTATAGTCATCATGATGAGAGTTTCCTTCAGGTATATCCAGTAAGCATTATAGTCATCATGATGATGAGAGTTTCCTTCAGGTATATCCAGTAAGCATTATAGTCATCATGATGAGAGTTTCCTTCAGGTATATCCAGTAAGCATTATAGTCATCATGATGAGAGAGTATATCCAGTAAGCATTATAGTCATCAGGTAGGTATGTCCAGTAAGCATTATAGTCATCATGATGAGAGTTTTTCAGGTATATCCAGTAAGCATTGTAGTCATCATGATGAGAGTTTCCTTCAGGTATATCCAGTAAGCATTATAGTCATCATGATGAGAGTTTCCTTCAGGTATATCCAGTAAGCATTATAGTCATCATGATGAGAGTTTCCTTCAGGTATATCCAGTAAGCATTATAGTCATCATGATGAGAGTTTCCTTCAGGTATGTCCAGTAAGCATTATAGTCATCATGATGAGAGTTTCCTTCAGGTATATCCAGTAAGCATTGTAGTCATCAAACAAAGCTCTATTGACCTGCATTTGTAATAATTATCCAATATCACCCCTCTCTGTCAATTGCAGGACAATGTGAGGGAATCAGGTTAGACTGATTCGTGTCTAGGCTTCAGAGACAGCCATTCCTGCTACTTCACTGTTTGTCTTATGATTGTTAATAGCCAGTCAATCATCCTGTTATCTTAGACAGTCAACCATTGAAATGTGTTGGGTTCCCTAGAGGGATGATGCACTAGTCTGGTGCTGACAGACTCCTACACCTCAGACACAGACTGGCAGCAGGTTCTGCTGGGGAGAGAGAGCAGGGAGAGGACGCCATGTATCTCAGCTAAATGAACCCGTCATAATGTCACACACCAACCATGCCATGCTAAAGAGTCTGGACAACATTGACTACTGTGAAACATTGAAACCAAACATTTTCCACAATGATGGAGTCCCTTCCCCTCCCCTTCCCCACCCTATACTGTACCTCTCAGGCTTTCCCGATTATGGGTTTTACTCTGCGCCCAGTGACCAGAGGGGGGCGCCCTGCTCCTTTGCGGACTATGGCTCCCTGGGGCCCCAGGCGGCTCAGATGCTGCACAGTGAGCATGCCACCTCCGCCTGCAACTCCCCCCTCCAGCACCTGCACAGCCCGGATCAGTTTAAGAGCCCAGGTTTGTATGTGCGCATCTCTCCCATTCACCTTCTGGACTGTTCAGTTTGATTCATGATGTTTCCTCCATACAGATGATCTATGCTTTTTTTGTCTACGTTTTCTTTGTCTATAATGGGAAAAATAAAGGTGAAAAGGATGAATGTTTTGCCAGCAATGCATTGCATGTTTTATCCTCCTTTTTGATTTTCAATGTACCTTTTTATGTTTATTTGTGAGGTTTATTCCATGCCCCTGCTTGCACCTAGGGGAGGACATGTATGTTTTACTCCATGTGCATGTAACAGAGCATGGGAGGCAGAGGACTGGACCACCATGTCCTCTGTGAGAAAGCTAACATTTACTTGTCATGTCTCCATCCACATGAACATTTGAACCTTTTGGATCTCTACGTTTGAATGAGAGAGACTGACTGACTGGATGACTGACTGACTGACTATCTGACTGACTGGCTGAAAGAGTTAGTCAGTTAGAGCATATTATGAATGATTGAGTGAAGGAAAATGAAAGGACCTGTGGTGAAAGCATGATCACCTCCATTATCGTTCTGTGAACAAATAGGCAGTCAATCAGTAGGCATGATTTGTGTATACATTATAGTAACATTACATCCTAGTACAGTCATATGCATCATTTAACCATTACACTAAAACAGTGGTATGTTTCAGTATGATAGTGTTTGGTTTTTGGCAGAAGCGTTTATAATTTTGTTTGTCTTTCCCCAAGGTTGTATTCTAAACATAGTGAAAACTGTATGTTTTGCATCTTATAACTCAATGGAAAGCAATTGTGTTTCTATGCCATTTCCTCTACAGATAATACATAGCTATGACCATTTAATTTCAATTGATTACCCTCATTCTAAACTTGCAGGGTCAGCTATTTGTTTGGTCATAGGTTTGTTCCTGATAAAACTAACAAGAGATGTCATTTCAGTAAATTTCATCTCATATTTTGAGCAGTAAGTGTTGAGAAAAACAATGTTGAGAGGAAAAGGTTGTGAGAAGTGTTTGTTTCTGAACCCAGCTCAGGGGATGTCAGGCAGAGAGCTGTAGATGTGATTTGGTGGTGTTGACCTGCTCCACGGTAGATAGTGCTGGGAGCCCCTCTTTGTCAGGTTTCTTGTTGTATCAGTCCGTTTACCAGTCATCCTCCGTATACAGTATGTGCACAGCTGAAATCCTCAAACAATGTTATTCACAATGAAATACATGATATTCCTGAAAGTATGCTAGACTGCATAAAGTGAAATTGGTTACTGGTGTGTTGTTCTTCCCGACCAGGTCCTATCCTTGTGTTCAGATGAAGTGGTAGAATAGAGACAGTAATGATGTCTGATGATGATGACGACCCATCCAGACAGAATGATGGTGCTGTCACTGCTCTGTAGAGTCCTACTCCATTGTACCAGTGAAGGAGTGGTGACCAGCAGGCAGCGGCAGGTGTTGCGCCCCCCTGCAGTCCGTCCCTGTACTCCTCACTAGTCCTGCCTCATTGGCTTTGGCAGTGGACAGGAAAGGACATCTTTAGGCCTCATGCTTAACAGCGAAGATTACACAGATCTCCTGGTTTGGAGGCCGGCCCAGTCTGGGTGGAGATTTGCCTGCCTGACTCATTGGGATGGATGTCTGTCCTAGGGCTTCACAGGGGATGGCAGGACTGCAGGACCGCAACCACTTCCTGCATTTATCCACAGAGTGGTGATAAATGGGCTCTGATTACACACAGCTGTACAGAAGAGGGGGAGAACAAACAGCTTTGCTAAGACACCTACAGCATTGTGCATATAGGTCAACATGCAAAGCCAAAGTGCTGAAAAGCACAGCTTTTGATGTGGGGATTGTATAGTGTGTCGATGATTTTATTTTGTCTGCGCTTGGCTGTAGAGGAGGAAGTGTTTTGTGGCCCTCCTCAGGTAGTAAAGGCTCCTTCTGGTTTCTAATTATGCCCAATGGGTACAGGTGGGGAAGCTGAGCTCTGGTTCTCCACTGAGACAGGCTCACAGCCACGAGGAAATTGCCACCGCCAGTTTGAATAGAAATGCTTTCATGGCAAATGTTAATTGTAAACCTCCTCCTAATGTTAATTGTAAACCTCCTCCAAATGTTAATTGTAAACCACCTAAATTGCCTCTACAGGGTGGCAGGTAGCCTAACGGTTAGAGAGGCGAGCCAGTAACTGAAGGGTTGCCAGTTTGGGTCCGACGAGAAAAATCTGTCGGAAGTGAGCTGGCAACTGGAGGGTTGCTGGTATCAAATCCTAGATGCCATTGCTTGTCGCTGTGCCCTAGGTGCTCAGTGTGGCGGCCCCCTGTACCTCTCCAAAACCTGTATATGTATGTACAGTATGTGTGTCTTTCGGAGGGGTTGGGTTAAAAGCGGATCCAAATTTCGGTTGGACCTTGTGTGCGTTAGTAAGATATGGTATGCAAACTGCTTCAGTTATTAAGTCCTGATTACAACAAAACCCAGTTTTGTGTTGTCCAAGACTTAAAACAACACTGTCATATTGACCCACTGCGTTGTTGTTGCTCAGATACTTGAGCATGTTTATCCATATCTCCTCACCCCAGTCTCACACAGACACCGAGGCGCATCTTCAAGCCTCACCTGGTTTGCCTTTTTGTTGAACCTTCCTTTTCAGAGTTAATGTATTGTTGCTGAAAATAAGAAAACGGGAAGGAATAGAACCCCATTTGCATCAGCACCTTGCTCCCCAATCCAAACAAACATTCTGTCACAGCAGCAGCAAGGTACAAAGTGACATGAATAATAACCTAGCGAGTGGAGTTGGTGCGTGTCAGATGAGTCACCTGTGTCTTAAAAGATGCTGTGTAATCAAAGGCTGGTTCATTAAATTAGCATGGGCACCACTAAGCCACCAGTCAGCCCCAATAAGTGTAACTCATGTTTTGCTGTTAAACTTAATGGCTGAGCCTGTGTAGCCCCGGGGTTTAAGGAAAAGCATGAATCCTGTTTCATATGAAGAGGGGATGCTGTGCGCAGTTCAATAGAATCCACCAATTATAAGAAATTAGGATTACCGTTTAAACTGAAAATAGCAGTAATTGCTTAATAAGCAAGCCTATTAGGGGCTGTTCTGTACAGATAAGAGAAGTGAGGCAAGCCATGGGAAAGGGCCTGCAGTTAAGCAGCAGTGTCACCCTCATTAGATCCCTATGCTCTGGGACAGGTTCTCATTTTACATTTAGGAAGAAACCCACTGTTGGCTGGGGTTTTGTGCTGCTCAGAGTTAGTATAGATGAATTAACACAACAAAGTTTGGAAAGTGATGTGTCACAACTTCTGAAGGACTATAGCATCTGATAAGGGTGTGTGCGTGTTTTGCATGTTCAATAGCATCTTAAGCTTGTTTTGAAGTGTTATGCAAGGAATCACTGTACAGTACCGATTCCATTAGCCTCATGAGCTTAAATCTAGCGTTGTGTATATATTTATAATAGAAACGTCAAGCACATAGCTACTGTAAAAGAGCAACTGTCCATTTGTATACAAGCACCACAGCTCCTCGTGAAGGAGATATGCCACAGTCCAGAGCCTCAGAGCTCTGTAGAGGTTTTTCCCCTCCATTTCTAATTGAATTTGTGCATTTATTTTCATGGTTTGTTTCTCAATAGGGGTGAGATGGAGGGTTATGTGAATCTGACAGCAGAGGATATTGAAGTGGTGTAGCTGTTATAGGGTTTTAAGACATCTGTGCCTTCTCTCCCCCTCTGGCTTAGTTTTATATTGGCCATCGCTGGGTGTCTGGGTTTTCAAAAGGCCTTTTTATTAGTCTGACTTGCTCCGAGCCACAGGGCATAGGTCGGAGGTCACACAGAGCGGTTCGTTTACATCTCCACATTGTGTACATGTGGATGAACTTAGGGAAAGCTTTTATGTTTGTATATTTCCCAGGGTTTATATCTCCTCTGTCTGTAGAACACTTGTGTCCATTGCTTTCTTGCTGGAGTAGGAACATAATCAGAACTCTTTCTGCAGTTCACTGAAATCAGAAAATGGCCAGGCCAAATGACCATGGAATAGATGTATACTGTAGATAGTCAATATTCAATTCAATAAAAAGTGTCTATATATAAACTCAGCAAATAAAAGAAACGTCCTCTCACTCTCAACTGCGTTTATTTTCAAACTTAACATGTGTAAATATTTGTATGAACATAACAAGATTCAACAACTGAGACATAAACTGAACAAGTTCCACAGACATGTGACTAACATAAATAGAATAATGTGTCCCTGAACAAAGGGTCAAAATCAAAAGTAATAGTAACAGTCAGTATCTGGTGTGGCCACCAGCTGCATTAAGCACTGCTGTGCATCCTCATTGACTGCACCAGATTTGCCAGTTCTTGCTGTGAGATGTTACCCCACTCTTCCACCAATGCACCTCCAAGTTCCTGGACATTTCTGGGGGGAATGGCCCTAGCCCTCACCCTCTGATTCAACAGGTCCCAGACGTGCTCAATGGGATTGAGATCTGGGCTCTTCGCTGACCAGCAAATGGTCTTGCAGGAAATCATGCACAGAACGAGCAGTATGGCTGGTGGCATTGTCATGCTGGAGGGTCATGTCAGAATAAGCCTGCAAGGGTACCACATAAGGGAGGAGGATGTCTTCCCTGTAAAGCACAGCGTTGAGATTGTCTGCAATGACAAGCTCAATCCGATGATGCTGTGACACACCGCCATAGACCATGACGGACGCTCCACCTCCAAATTGATCCCGCTCAGGCCTCGGTGTAACGCTCATTCCTTCAACGATAAATGCAAATCCGACCATCACCCCATGTGAGACAAAACCGCGACTCTCAAAACCGCGTCAGTGAAGAACACTTTTTGCCAGTCCTGTCTGGTCCAACAATGGTGGGTTTGTGCCCATAGGCGACGTTGTTGCAGGTGATGTCTGGTGAGGATCTGCCTTACAACAGGCCTACAAGCCCTCAGTCCAGTCTCTCTCAGCCTATTGCGGACAGTCTGAGCACTGATGGAGGGATTGTGCGTTCCTTGTGTAACTCGGGCAGTTGTTGTTGCCATCCTGTACCTGTTCCGCAGGTGTGATGTTCAGATGTACTGATCCTGTGAAGGTGTTGTTACATGAGGTCTGCCACTGCGAGGACAATCAGCTGTCCGTCCTGTCTCCCTGTAGCACTGTCTTAGGCATCTCTCAGTACGGACATTGTAATTTATTGCCCTGGATACATCTGCAGTCCTCATGCCTCCTTGCAGCATGCCTAAGGCACGGTCACGCAGATGAGCAGGGACCCTGGGAATCTTTATTTTGGTGTTTTTCAGAGTCAGTAGAAAGGCTGCTATAGTGTCCTAAGTTTTCATAACTGTGACCTTAATTGCCTACAGTCTGTAAGCTGTTAGTGTCTTAACGACCGTTCCACAGGTGCATGTTCATTAATTATTTATGGTTCATTGAACAAGCATGGGAAACAGTGTTTAAACCCTTTACAATGAAGATATGTGAAGTTATTTGGATTTTTACGAATTATCTTTGAAAGACATGGTCCTGAAAAAGGGACGTTTCTTTTTTTTGCTGAGTTTACATTGGAATGTTTTGTCCAATCAGGTTAGATGTATCGGCAAATCAAAAAAACATAAACTGGTTTCATACCTGCCTGAGTATAGTATCTTAACTATAGGGTACCTCTTGGCAATTATATTCAAAATAACTTCATTAAAATGAACTCTTGTCCACAACATACATAACTTAACCTTTTAAGCTGCAACCTTACTGGCATGGTCCAAGTATCTCTGGTGGTCTGCTTATGGTTTCTATGGTGCATGGTTGAGTGTTATCACTGTATAGTATACCTAGCATGTAGAAATCTCAAGAATATCACTCTGGATTCATCTATTTCATTGCTCTTGCCTCCTGAAGCCTGCAACATATCTTTTATCAATCCCCAACAAAATGTATGAGATGAACATGCAAACAGGCCTCAAATGGCATTTCCAATTACTCACTAATGTGTGTGCTCTGTTTAATTATAGTATTGATTAATATACCTTTTGCCAAACATATGAATCCAGTAATGTATTCTTAGGTTTGAATGTATATATTGTGGAAGAATAAACTAGAATGAATAAGAATGAGCTAGCTGCATGTACTTTCTCATCTATGGTGCACCATGGTGTAACTGAACTGTTGCGCCCCTGCTGTGCTCTCTGTGCAGGGGGAAACCCACCTCGGCCTGGAGGTTTCCCTGGTGCCAACAGCCCTGGGCCTGTAGCCGAACTGTACGGCCCTGGAGGCCAGGACTCTAATGTGGGCAACTACATCAGTGCTGCTAGCCCCCAGCCTGGCTCCGGCTTTGGCCACAGCATGGCAGTGAGTACAGTACGCCTTCTTTGTTCACTGACCGTCCTGTCTGTCTAGCTAGCCCATTAGACTGCTGTCCTTATACATATATGTGTTAGTGTTACAAGACAGCAGAGCAGTAGGCAATGCACACCGCCCATTATAGTTTCACTGCTCAACTCCCTCTCTACCTGTGACTGTTTTCACCACTAACTACACTCCAGGTGAATCACCTGTGCCAAATCTAATGAGATTTGACTGAACCAATCAGATGGGGAGGATCACAGGGCTGGTGTGTTATTCTGTCAACAATAGACTTATGTAAATAAAACAATGCATAAAACAATTGAGGAAGAGAATGTTATGAGAGGGAGTGACAAAATTGCATAAGTTTAATGTCATTTTATCAAGCAAGTAAAACTCACATGATATCCGGACTGAAGTTCATTTACACACACATGCTATCAAACCATTTACTCTGCTCAACGTTAAATCTTATAACTGACCTGTCTCTTTGCACCCCCAAAGTTTCCAAATTATTTCGTGTTCATATCCCTCTCTGCCAGTCACCTGCCTCTTTAAACACTGTGAACTTGTTCAAACTGTCACCATTTTGTTAGTGTCTCCTAGTTTACCCGTGTCAGACAGAGAGTGGAAATGTCAGAAGTATACTGAAAAAAAATATGAACGCAACATGCAACAATTTCTAAGATTTTACTGAATTACATTTCATGTGGAGGTCCTGGGCTGGCATGGTTATACGTGGTATGCGGTTGTGAGGACGGCTGGACGTACTGCCAAATTCTCTAAAATGACTTTATGGTAGAGAAATGAACATTCAATTCTCTGGCAACAGCTCTGTTGTACATTCCTGCAGTCAGCATGCCAATTGCACGCTCCCGCAAAACTTGAGACATCTGTGGCATTATTGTGTTGTGTGACATAACTGCACATTTTAGAGTGGCCTTTTATTGTCCCCAGCACAAGGTGCACCTGTGTAATGGTTCTGCTGTTTAATCAGCTTCTTGAAATGCCACACCTGTCAGGTGGATGGATTATCTTGGCAAAGGAGAAACACTCACTAACAGGAATGTAAACATTTGTGGATTTATTTTAGCTAAATGAACTTTTTGTGCATATGGAACATTTCTGGGATCTTTTATTTCAGCTCATGAAACATGAGACCAATACTTGACATGATGCGTTTATATTTTTGTTCAGTGTAGTTTTGGGGGTTTTAGAATCAGATGAATTCTCTGGAAATGAGCTGCCTCTCAGAAAACGTCAGGACTCTTGAGGACAGAGCAAACCAGTAATCATGAAAGCATACAGTAAGAAGAATAGGCCCATTGAACAAGATTAATTGCAGAAAATTCTATAAAAACACTTAGATTGGATTACAGCGGTAGAAATGGGCAGGAGACCATGTTATCTCCTTGTCTTTTAAAATAGCATGCTTGCGCCCATTGTTTTCTGTTCTTTTGTTTTAACCTTTGCAGTTTGCATCCATAGTCTAGCTGACCCAGATACAGATGGACAGGCTTCTGAATTCATTTGGATCCCTATTTCACATGGGATCAAGCTGTTGTTGGGGAGATTTAAATATTTCCCTGTCTGAACGCTAGTCAGAATAAGGCCACCCATTTGTACATTTCTCAATAACAATATTATGTGAAGAGAGATATGATATTTTTGATGCAGCTATACTTCTTTACAAAATAAAATCCAGGTTTTAGTTGTAGGTTTCCCACAGGGGCTGTCAAAATGCGTTTTTAATTTCTACTTCAGTTGTACTGAATTCCGTTCAAACTAATCCACTTTAAAATGACTCAATGAATCGAACAGAGTGCAATGAACCGGTGAATCGCCGTGGTAGCCTTCTCACCTCCAGTGCACATGCAGATTACGTCTCTATCCACAGCATTAAGAAGGGAAATGACTCAGAACTAAAATGCACCTTTTAATTATTTTCTGTGTTACATGCAGCCAAAGTAATCACATGATGGAACTTGACATGTTTCAACCTAACGGATGACTTCAGTCACTTTGACTTGCCACAGGATCTCCCAGTTTGGTGTCATAGCACTGACTTAAGAGACGTCAGACGATGATGTCAATGCCAGAACAGTTACTGTCTTATACCATGGCATTGTCGGATACATTTATTATTGGCTTGAATGGCATTCTGGAGCGTACGTTATTTCGCTATAACGCACAGCATATTTGCACGGTAGAATTCAACAGCTATCGTTCATTCTCACATGTTATGTTTGAGCTGCTTTTTAAAGCAGAAGTCGAATTGAAAACATTATTGATATTGTTGAATTCAATGTTCATATTGGTAAGCTAGGACTGATGGTTTGGTTAGCAAGTCTGTTTGGTTACCTCAGCAACTACTTTAGCTATCTAGTAAAATTGCTAGCTACTTCAGTGGATGTTGAACGCATTTCTATCGACAAATGTGTTAAATTATAGCCATGGTATGAAATGGATAATCAACTCGGGGCTCTACGCGTCGGTCAGTTCCACGTCGTTCATTATTTTCGATAGATTTGATTATCCCTTTACATAAACAATAATGGACTGGGCTTAATTCCCCTTTGGCCCTTGGATTTGAATTGAACAAGATGACAAAGAAAACAAAACATTTTAGATCTTTTTTAGCATGTTTCATTGAAGCGTTTCTATAAATCGATTTGTCCTTAGTTTGTTAGACACAATAGACAGATGAGGAGCTAGATAACCGGCTCAGTTTAAAATAAAATACAAATTGGCTTTTTGTTCTTTCTGCCCTCTAAGAATGCTGTGTCAGTTTCCCAGTTCACTTATAGGTTACAGACAATGTGGGTGATTGGCATTATGCACATTAACATACAGTAGATCACGCTGGGGAGAGCGTGCAGAACAGGCTGATCATCATAAGAGATTTTGCATGACAATGCTAAGTAGCTTTTGCATGAATTAATGAATATTGTTCATGTTGGCATGAATGAGTATATATATGTATCTCAAAAGTGAAATCTTTATGTTCCTCACAGGTCCTTAGGCCCTTGTGCAGTAGTTGGCTAGGCTGGCAACTATGTGTTGAGGGATTGTTGTTTAAATCTTCTCTTCAAAACAAATTGTGCTTCAATTTGCCTCTAGTCGCACTCTTCTCAAACTTTCCTTCTGTTTTGTCTCTATTGTGCTAATGATTCATTCAATATGTCATCATTCAATCATCCGTGTAGCTTTTTACTCAATTCTAGCTCTCTTCCATCGATCATTAGAATCAACTGAATCATTTAGAAGATGTGAACATTCCGTCACCATGTGTAATTGACCTCCAGTAGTTGTGGGGTTTTGAAGATCGGTGAATAACAGTGTAAACACTCTCACTGAGTAAGAAAGAGCACACTGGAATCTGTAAAATGCTACAAGGGACAGGTTCTTCTCCCTAAGAGAATTAAAAACCCATGAGATTTACGATGATTATCTATTGCTCTAGTGATCGAAATGATGAACAGGAACAGAGAATACCCATTCATGCTAGCAGAACAAAATGGATACAATGTACTCACTCTTTTTTCTCTTGAAATGCATACTGACAAAGGTACTGACTGTACACTTTTAGGGCCCGTTGATTGCGACAGCTTTTACAAATGGATACCATTGAACAGGTGGTTGGTTGCCATCTCATTGGAGGTATTATATTCCATTTATATTGTTCAGCAGTCTTTACCCATCTGTTTATTTAGATTTACCTCATTACTTTGTTACATCAACTGCAATTTCACCTTTCCTTTCTTCTGTAAAAATGCATACAGGAAACCTGTATTTCACATCATCATCCTACAAACTTGTACAGATACAGAGACAAGCTTTTTGAATTAAGCCTAAAATGCTAAATGTGTGCGCAAATGGCAAATTAACAATATTGCATGCTTTTACAATACATAATGAAGCTTTTGTTGTGGAACTTGTCCTCCCTGATTTACTGTATATCTTTCACTAATCCTATAGGCCGACATCAATAGAATACCAATAATGATATTCTTGGTTAAATTGACTGTGTACTGTTGCTTTCTCTGGTTTGCATTCATGGTGGCAAAAGACTGGGTTCATTCTCCTGTTGTTTAAAGTCAAGTCAATGTGTCAAGTAAAGCCCATGACATGTCAGCGTCTGTGTAATGCCTATTGTCTCTGGTTGACGTTGTTGGTCAGGGACTCATCTGAAGATAATAGCCAATGTTCCAGTTATTAATATAATTAAACACAGCAGGGTGGCAGATAGCCTAGCGGTTAAGAGTGTTGGGTCAGTAACTGAATGGATGCTGGTTCGAATCCCTGAGCCAACTAGGTGAAAAATCTGTTGATTTGCCCTTGAGCAATGCACTTAACCCTAGTTGATCTGGATCAGAGCATCTGCTAAATGACAACAAGAATGTAAACACACTAAATTAACCTTTGTTAACTCTGATGGTGTTCAAAGTGTATGAGGCAAGAGAAAGCAACAGTATTAGATGCAGTTGATGTCAACTGGAATTCTGGGAGAATGAGTTCCTCCTCATAGCTGTGCTTGTGATCACTCCACTATAGTAGAATGCATTTGTCTCCTGTGGTTGTGTGTAAGTCTGTTTTTCATTGCTATTACACCTATGAAGATGTTCCTCATTGTCTTACACACACTGTATAGTAGCAAACAATGTTATAAGATTATTGTATTGTTTTGTTAGTATGCTAGGTTATGGTAGGTTAATGTACATGTTCCTAATTGTTTCACTGGATCTGTGTTCCTCAGCAGAGTCTATCTGGTGGTCCAGGGAAGACAGGCCGAAGCTTCTAATTAGCTCTGAGTATAGGTGATGCCATCCAACTTCAAGCACTACAGCATTACCCAGGAGAAATGAGAGGTGGAACCACAACAACAAAAAAGTTCAAATCATCTCAGAAAAAATTAACTGCTGTATCATAATCCAACCCTGTAACCTGACAACCTGGTTTGGTATGTTTCATGTTGATTTCATTGACTTTTTTCCTTTCTTTTATTAGTTCTTTGATTAGCTTCAGAGAGAGGCATTTTAGTTTCGCCTTATTTGGAATTTTGTCTTCTAGTGTACTCATGTAAATGGTTTTGTCTTCTAGTGTACTCATGTTAATGGTTTGGTTCTCTCTTTTGGGGGTCATAGTTGAATGTTCGCAAGTCATGCCTACACCTTTGGTACCAATCATTTAAACAAAACAGATCAGAGCTTCAGGTGTCTTTTTGCACACAAAATAAGTCCAAAGTGGAAAGGTTTGGAAAAAAAACATCCATTTAATTTCAAATTACATATTCGAGAGTGTAACTAACTAATGCATTTTAGTAGCTGTTTTTTTGTTGTGATGTCTCATTGTTAACCATAATTACCTATTTTTTGGGCAATACAAAGAGGACTCCAATATTTTTATGGTCCTTTTTTATAAATGTTGTTTTTGTTGTTTAGAAAAAAAACATGTATACTATAAACAATTTCATATAAATACATTGTGAATTCAAGATTTAAGAAAAAGAAATGTAACTGTAAATATTATTCCAATCGTGCATAACCAACTTGATGAGAGGATAGCATATTTTTGTGATGGTGTGTCAAAGAAATGTTCTAGCGTGTGAATAGAAAAAAAGCTCGAAACAAATACTATTATCCTTTACTGCTCGGAGACAGTGACTACCCCAGTGTCGGACAGAACACTGATGGCTTGCTCTGGAAATACTCAAGCTGAATAACTTTACAAGTGTCATACCAGCATATTTACAAAAGGTGAGTTCAGTGCACAGTTCAGTTCAGTTTTAAGGTGAGTTCAGTTTTAAAGGAACAAAAAGATCATTGGTATCTTTTGTCTAACCAACTTATTTAGAAATCAATATTATTTCAAAAAGAGTGATCATTTCATCCAAAGCACACTGTATTTAGTGTTGAAGAATAGAACTCGAGCCTAAGCATTTTACAGTGCTCTACGCATCCTGACACTTTTATACTCCGGAGAGAAAAACTCAACTTGTTTGGAGTTTGTTGTTGTTTGTTTTCTCCTGCTTGTTCCTGTTAAGTTTGTGACGCAGTATCTGGACTCTGTGGTAGAGTCCGTGTATAACACTTGTTCTCTCCATCAGTTCTCTTTTCAAATGAATTAGGAAGGCAAATATTTTGATACCATACCTCAGTCCTGTGAGTTATACCTTGGAATTGTGACAGGTTTAATTTATTTTAGTGGCAAATAGATTAAAACATTGAATGGAGAAAAAAAATCATTGCACTGTGAGCAGTAAAGAAAGAACAGGCCATTTCCTATTTGCACATGTATATGTTGGCTATTTAAAATGGTTGTGTCTGGGGTGAAGTATGAAGAAATGTTGGACGTTGCTCCTCTCTAGAATAGGCACACACAGGGGTGAATAAACAGATTGACAGATCGCAATTAACTGATTAATTACTACCAATGTTTTGTGGTCATGTCTTTGGATTTCATTGTATGGTGTACGTCAACTTCTAATCTAAAATATTGAGATCCGGCCAGAAGACACTGAATAAATGATTCATCCTTTTAATCATAGCTTGATGCGCAGATTTCTTATGCAGTATGTGTAGGGACAGGTTTTGCTCGAATATAGAGAGACATTTAATGACATGCTTTAAAGTGCAAGTAAGAGTTGTAAACATGATGATGGAATGAGTGGTGTCTATTCTGATGATGTACTTTTCCTGCTGCAAATGTATTTGATATTTCATTTCACCTGATGTTTCATTTCATTAGCTCTTTGGTTCAGAACAACCAGGTGAAGGAAAATACTGGATTGCTTTTGAACGATGTGGAGATAAACAAGTAATAATTTAAATGAGAAAACAGAAGAGAACCGGTGTAATGTTCAAATGTAAAAGAAAAAAAGAAATACAAAAAAAAAAAAAAAGATGCTTCTTCACTGATTTCAATTTTGAGTCAGGAGGTTTTATTGATATTGTGGTTACTATTAATAATTGTAATATTATATTAAAATGTACTGTGCATCCATCGATTTCTCTCTTTCCATTCCCTGTCACCACATACAATATTTTGTTGATCATCCATGCATATCAAGTGTGTACAAAAAAAATCACAATTAACTTGTAACAGAGTGCTGTCTTTGATACCAGTGTAGTGGTCTATGCTCTTCTTTGTTGTTCTCCCTTGCTCTGGCTTTTTCCTCTGCCTCCTTCCTCTGTCACATTATACCCCACCCCCTCTCTCTTACTCTCCTCTATCTCCTTGTAATTAGTTGTAGGTGTAATGTTATAGTACTTGTAGTTATTAGTGGATTTAGGGCCAGTAAGGATAGAACTTGCTCTTATTATCAAAGGTTTGACATACATTTGCAGGCAATTATTTGAATAGCAGTTCCATGCCATGTTTCATATGTCTTTTTCCTTTTCTGTTGTGTTTTACCGATCTCACATGGTTTCAACTAACCAAAGCTCTCACAGAAGACCTATAGAGAAACAAATTGCTGTAAGATAAAAATTTTAAACAAGGCATTATTTGGATATTCTCCACCCTTGAATGTTTTAAAAGGGGTGTGCCATACTACCTTAAATGCTAACGCTAGATATGCAAAACATTTTTTTGTATTACTTTCTAAGGGACACAAGCTATAATTATGAAAAAGATTTTATGTGCGGAAACAAATCATATATTTTTTTTAAAGTTAACATATTAATGATGATGATGATGATAACAATAATAATACCACTACTAAACTGTAATATCTTTTAATCTTTGTACACTTAGAAAATATCCCAGATGCCTATAAGGCTCTGCTATTTTTAGATACCACTCGGTTTTTTAAGTGTCTCTGCCTTTTCTTTCACTCCAAAAACATCCATTTTGTGAATACTTTTTTTAGTCCCTGGAAATCAGCGCTTTATTCTAATCAAAGACAGGCTTGTATATGTTCTCTGTTAATGTTGCTCTCACAGATCTAGACAGCTATGCTTACTACTTCACAATGGTTGCAAAGAATTTTAGGTCATCTAACTTCTCGAGGGGATCATTTGATGCCATTACATACTTGGAGCAAAGATTACACAGACTGAATCGTCCTAATGATTGTTTCTTAACTAGTTCACCTGTTGTTGAATGTCTTCATACAGTAGTTCAGGTGGTTAGTAAAACTGTAATGTGTATAGCAAGGGGGAGGACAATGTCAAGTTTAATGAAGATCATTTACAGGTGGGGAAGTGCATCTAAGCTTAGATATTCATGTATTTTCTCACTTATAATAATAGGCAGCACTTCTAGATAGATATTTTGGCCTTGGATCCTTTTGTCAAGGATTTAGTATATTGGAGGACAGAGTAAGTCAAATATTGTAGATGAATTCAATAAGACTATTATAGGAGTTGATATTAGAGTAAATATTGGATTAATTCATAGATTTACTGTCCATAACATGTTCACAAAGAAATGAAAAAGGTGTGTGGCAGGATGAAAATCAACAGTCCAGGTCCTACATACAGATCTGTAGCAGTTTTTTTAATATATATTTTTTATATTTAACTAGGCAAGTCAGTTAATAACAAATTCTTATTCACAATGACAGCCTACAACAGCCAACGCTGGGCCAATTATGCGCCGCTCTATGGGACTCCAAATCACGGCTGGTTGTGATACAGCCTGGAATTGAACCAGGGTGTCTGTAGTGACACCTCAAGCACTGAGATGCAGTGCCTTAGACCGCTGCGCCACTCGGGAGCAGTTTTATTTAATAGATATTCTATACAGTACTCATGATAACATTGCAATGCCTTGGGGTACTTATTCTATAGTTATCTCCTCCTCTGATTAAAGTAAAGGCTGGTTATCCCATTAAGAAGCTCATTTCCTTTTGATCTGTGTTCAAATATTATTTTGATTTGATCCCGTAGCTTGGACTTTAAGGTAGCATGGCTCTGTTGCTGTCATTTTATTTGTCATTGACAGCAGTTTACAGCTGATGAATGTTACACATCTTAGTAGAATAGAAATTCCATTGAAGAAAAAAAAAACGTTGGTTTTAGAAAAAAAAATCGGAAAGGACAAAAATGACCTGGAAGGTGTTGATAATTGGAGTACTACCGTATCCATTTAAACTTGAATTTTGAGGCAAGTGCTAGGCAATGGCCAATCATTTCATCCCATCATCCATGAATCACCCGTGTTCATTAGTTTGTGTACATACAGTACATACATGTTCTGTTATGTGTACACGTGTCTGACCTGTATATCCTTCATGTGAACATGTGTGACTAGATGAGAATAGTGGGCCTTCTGTATTCTAGACACAGCAAAACCCTGTCTCACATGGGTCTGTATAACATAGTAGCCAACACTGTTTTCATCACTCGCTGTCAAAACAGTCAACGTTATGGTAAGCTAGTGTGCTCTTTTGGCATTGCATTGTCTTCAAAATTTTAACTGGACCTTCTTCAGTGGTCTGGCATAGGTAATACATTAAGGATGACTGTAGCAATGAGTGAGCCATCCTCTAGTTTCTTCCGGATAGTCTTAACGTGTGTGGGTCGGAGTGCACGGCTGCTACTCCAATCTGTAGTAACGTATGAGGAAAAGTGGGCAGTCTATGACTGCACAGCATAATGAGGCTATTGTCCTTCCACTTAATATCCACTGTTTTCCAGAGTGGAGGAGCAGCCTTCCACTGAGCTCCCCCACTGATTTGCTGTCTGCTCCTTATTTGCCTTTCCTAACACTTGCCCATTTTTTAACGTTAACAGACTTTTTACGGCGAGAGACTGACAGAACTGACTGACGTCTGAAAGCATCTTTCAGGTCTTCTTGTATGGCTTGCTCAAGCCCTGTTGTAAAATAAACTCAAATGGATGGGGGTCTCTCACATCTCAGATGTGGAAAGTATAATTTTATATTTGTATTTTCAAATAATAATAATGATGAAAAAAATTGTGAAAGGTTTCCATCCTCTACTGTGGTCCAGAAATCGATGTGTCTGTCTGGAAAATAAAATAAAATAAAATGAACTGTTTTATTCCTTGTTTCTTTGCTTAACTGTTGTAATAAGATTGTATTATTCATCCTATAAAATGTTGACGGTCTCAATATTGCCAGTAAATGCAACATTTAAGGTATTATGAGCACCGAATGGTACAATCATATACAGCGCCTTCAGAAAGTCGTCATGCCCTTTGGCTTTTTCCACATATTGTTGTGTTACAGACGGAATTTAAAATGGATTCCATTTAGATTTGCTTACACTGGCCTACACACAATACCCCATCATGTCAAAGTGGAATTATGTTTTTTTTTATATAGAGAATTTTAGAAATGTATTAAAAATTAAAAGCTGAAATGTCTTCAGTCAGTAAGTATTCAACCGCTTTCTTATGACAACCCTAAATAAGTTTAGGAGTAAACATTTGCTTAACAAGTCACATAAGTTGCACTCTGTGTGCAATAATAGTCTTTCAAAAATTATGTTAAACACTATCTCATCCCTCTACCCCACTCATACAATTATCTGTAAGGTCCCTCAGTCGAGCAGTGAATTTCAAACAGTAGATAAAAAATAAATAAAGCAGACATTAAACATCCCTTTGAGCATGGTGAAGTCATTAATTACTTGGATGGTGTATCAATACACCCAGTCACTACAAAGATACAGGCATCCTTCCTAAATCAGTTTCCGGAAAGGTGGAGACGAGTCACTCAATAGCCATCCCACACACACACTGTAATGAAGGTAAACTTTTTAATAAGGTATTTCAATAAATAAAGTAATACTGAAAAAAATGTGGTCTGAATACAAAGTGTTATTTTGGGGGCGAATCCAATACAACACATTTCTGAGTACCACTCTCCATATTTTCAAGCATAGTGGTGGCTACATCATGTTATGGGTATGCTTGTAATCGTTAAAGGACTGGGGAGTTTTCAGGATAAAAAGAAAACTGAATGCACAGGCAAAATCCTAGAGGACCTTCTTCAAACTACTTGAAAATCTATATCAAGACCTGAAAATGGTTGTCTCGCAATGACCAACAAGAAATTTGACAGAGCTTAAGAAATTTTGAAAAGAATAATTGGTAAATGTTGCACAATCCAGGTTCAGAAAGCTTTTTGAGATTTACCCAGACAATCTCACAGCTGTAATCGCTGTCAAAGTTTCTTCTACGAAGTATTGACTCAAAGGTATGAATACTTATGTAAATGAGATATTTCTGTATTTAAGTTTTCATAAATTTGCCAACATCTCTGTTTTCACTTTGTCATTATCCCTTTTGAATTGAGTCAGTAACACAACAAGATGTGGAATATGTCAATAGGTATGAATACATCTGAAGGCACCGTATATACATTTTGCCTAGCTTTGAACAAAATCAGACAAAACTATTTTATCCACACTATTTTGTTACTATTTTAGATAGAAAAAAAAAACAATACAATACTTATATCCGTGGATATCAATCAATGGATATCAACTTCTTTCTCCCATATTATTGAAGCTGACCTGTGGTCTCTTGAACTCTAATTCCCTTCAACACACAGTATCAAGTCCCTCTAGTTGCGATCTCAGTCCGTCCAGTCCGTCTAACCCATGTACCTAATTCTGCAGGCCTGGGTCTGAGGTAGCTTCTCTCTCTGTGATGGTGTTTAGTTTTATTAATCATACTAACCACATTTTATTACAGGTGCCCCCAGGTTCACTGTCTGCTTATTAAAATATTCAAAGGTGTTTAATTTCATTTTTTTGCACAGGCCAAGGGGAAAACATTTGTCTTAGCCAGTAATTATATCACCCCACCACACCTAACACAGAGATCTCTCCTGAAGATCAAGTCAGGGCTCTTAATAGAAGCTTTACTTGAGATGAGGTGAAAACAGCCCATTTGGTGAAAGCGCAACAATGATGGATAGTGTGCTGCGGAGCTTATTCAGCGTATATTTAATATCTTGCATATTGCAGCTTTATTGTTTTCAAAGGCACCTCGCTCATGAGGTCGGATAGTTTGGTGCTTTTTGTGCAATGCAAAATCACTTCTATTTGTCTCACTATGACTCTCAATATGTTTATGGACCACGTTCAACTTTGAGTTCAGCCAGAGATGCAGTCAAATGGAAAGCCTGTTTCTTTGAGTACAGTACAATAAAATGATGAGCAAAGAAAATAGATTGAGTACATTCCCGGATGCTTAAAGAGACTGACAGTTATTTTGCAGCCTCGTAGGGGAGACGAGTCACTCAGTAGCCATCCCACACACACACTGTAATGAAGGTAAACTTTTTAATACGATTGTCAAAACGTAATCAGTTATGTTTTACTTGAGATGGAGAATTGCAAATGTGTGTCATCAGCAGAACTGCTTCCTTTTGTTCTCCTTCCATTTGAAACGGTGTCTCATCTTCATGATTCAAATTGCTCCAGAGGATTAGAGAGATCAGGGTTATTATGAATGTGATGAAGTCAGTACTGCCTCATTCCCCTCCCTCCTCATTCCCTTACTGATGCAGACTCTTTTTACTGGTCCTACATTGCATAACTACTATGGAAAGGACATTGCCATCGCTGGACAATGGTAAGACTCCACTGGCCAGTCCATAGAGGAATGTCCATAACACTGACCAGCCTTATCTCAACAGTTTATATTTATGTAATGACCTGCAATAGTTCACCTATGACTTTGACTGTGAAGGATAGACATTTTGGAACAGGGAAGAGAAGAACAAGCTAATCACTGCAGGAAAACAGCACTGCACGGCAAGCGTACCGGAGCGCCAAGTGTAGGTCCAAGAGGCTCCTAAATATCTTCTACCCCCAAGCCATAAGACTCCTGAACAGCTAATCAAAAGGCTACCCCCCCCCCCCCCCGAACACTGCTGCTACTCTGTTATTATCTATGCATAGTCACTTTAATAACTCTACCGACATGTACAAATTACCTCAATGCCGGTGCCCCCACACTGGTACCCCCTGTATATAGCCCCGCTATTGTTATTTACTGCTGCTCTTTAATAATTTGTTATTCTTATCTCTTATTTTGTTTCAGGTATTTTCTTAAAACTGCATTGTTGGTTAAGGGCTTGTAAGTAAGCATTTCATTGTAAGGTCTACACTTGTTACAAATAAAAAAATATTTGGTTTGATTTAAAAAAAATGTTTGTCAGATAGCCCATTATGGAAAGGGATTTGTATTGAGAAAAGCAATTTCTGTCTATTTCAAGTTAAATACATCTTGATCAACAGAGACGAATTCTGCTTTATATGAAATACCAGAATCAATTTGCTGTGTTTGTCATTTAGTAGTCTTGTGAAGCCAGCCATTGTAGTTCCTGTTACAATACCAATAACTAGCCTACTGATTTAACTGCACTTGTTATGTCTAAGGGTCTTAGGCCTAGCTACATGGTCTGTAACCTGTTTTGATGTGTGCATAAATGTGAGAAGTAAGAGTATGCGACCAGGTGTTGAATGCATGCACCCGAAAGACAGCAACCTTAGATTAGGTCCAGGGCTAGCTCAGTCATATCTCTTGGGGCGGCAGGGTAGCCTAGTGGTTAGAGCGTTGGACTGGTAACCGAAAGGTTGCAAGTTCAAATCCCGAGCTGACAAGGTTGCCCCAAATCTGTCGTTTCTGAAAATAAGAATTTGTTCTTAACTGACTTGACTAGAACAGGCAGTTAACCCACTGTTCCTAGGCCGTCATTGAAAATAAGAATTTGTTCTTAACTGACTTGACTAGTAATTCATTATTAGGCACTCGGACAATTTGCTCCTACCAAAAGTCTCTAAAAAGATTGAACCCAGGAGCAACCTTTGACCCCTCTGCTTCTAAACTGGGAGCCCAACTCCATTCACTCAGCCCATGGTTACAAGCACCAAACTCCATCTGATATGAAGGCAATGATGAGAGACTTGGAGCAACCACCACCAGGGACAAGTGAACATCGACCACAACTTCATCCAACTCACTAGGAACACGATCCCTGTTCCCAAACGCCTCTTTTCTCCGGTCCTGAGCACCCACTGGAAGGGAACCACTAGCCATATACTCCTCATTTTCCTCCACCTTAACTGTCGTCTGCTCCCCAACAACAGGAAGTGACAAAACCGGTGGATCTGTCTTGTCCACCAAACTCACTTCTTCAAGCTCCTGATTCTCATCACAAAACACAGCTGTGTCACCCCGCAAATGTCAGACCGTAGGTCCCAGCGAATCCTCACTAACCTCACAACATGACCCATAGCTCAGTTAAATAAACACCTGACAGACAAACATCCTCTTGGTCAGCCTGCGGAGGAACCACATCCGCTCCTCCTTTGGAAAATAATGTGTCACCTAAATTGACCTCATCCTTAATCTGCAGAGGGTAGGCATACACTTCACATACTCTACATGAACAAAAGATTGTGGACACCTACCCATCGAACACCTCATTCCAAAATCATGGGCATTAATATGGAGTTGGTCCCCCCTTTGCTGCTATAACAGCCTCCACTCTTCTGTGAAGGCTTTCGACTAGATGTTGGAACATTGCTGCAGGGACTTGCTTCCATTCAGCTACAAGAGCATTTGTGAGGTTGGGTACTGATGTTGGGCGATTAGGCCTGGCTCGCAGTCGGCATTCCAATTCATCCCAAAGGTGTTTGATGGGGTTGAGGTCAGGGCTCTGTGCAGGTCAGTCAAGTTCTTCTACACCGATTTTGACAAACCATTTCTGTATGGACCTCGCTTTGTGCACAGGGGCATTGTCATGCTGAAACAGGAAACGGTCTTCCCCAAACTGTTGCCACAAAGTTGGAAGCACAGAATCGTCTAGCATGTCATTGTATGCTGTAGTGTTAAGATTACCCTTCACTGGAATTAAGGGGCCAAGCCTGAGCCATGAAAAACAGCCCCAGACCATTATTCCTCATCCACCAAACTTTACAGAGGGCAAAATGCATTGGGGCAGGTAGCGTTCTCCTGGCATCCGCCAAACCCAGATTAATCCGTCGGAGTGCCAGGTGGCGATGCGTGTTTCATCACTACCTACCAAGCTTTACACCACTCCAGCCGATGCTTGGCATTGCGCATTGGTAATCTTAGGCTTGTGTGCGGCTGCTCGGCCATGGAAACCCATTTCAGGAAACTCCCGATGAACAGTTCTTGTTTGGAACTCAGTAGTGAGGGCTGCAACTGACAGATGATTTTTACACACTTTCAGCACTCAGCGGTCCCGTTCTGTGAGCTTGTGTGGCCTACCACTTCGCGGCTGAGCTGTTGTTGCTCCTAGACGTTTCAACTTCACAATAACAGCAGTTATAGTTTGACTGGGGCAGCTCTAGCAGGGCAGAAATTTTACGAACTGACTTGTTGGAAAGTCACTGAGCTCTTCAGAATGGGTCATTTTACTGCCAATGTTTGTCTATGGAGACTGCATGGCTGTGTGCTCGATTTCATACACCAGCAACGGGTGTGGCTGAAATAGCCAAATCCACTAATTTGAAGGGGTGTCCGCATACTTTTGTATATTTTGTGTATCTTTGCCCAGAAGTTTTCAGCAATAGACACACAAGAATCACCTTCATCATTAGGGAGAACCATTTCCTGGGAACCACTATCTAGTCTGGCATGAATGTTTCCTCCAAGTCCCCACACAAATCATCCTCCTCCCCATCTGGTTTGCTACCAGGGCCCGGTTTTCCAAAAGCATCTTAAGGCTAAGTTCATCGTTCGAACCTTCGTAGGAGCATTGTTAAAACTCTGAACTGTTTCCCAAAAGCATCATTATTAATGTTACACTTAAAAACGCTTGTGATCTAACGCCTGCCTCAGACAACTTGTAGAACAGCTAAGTGCATCTCAAGATGCTTTTTTGCCCTCCCGCATCACTTTATACAGAGAAGGTAACCGCTAAATATATAGTTGTGGCCAAAAGTTTTGAGAATGATACAAATATTAATTTTCACAAAGTCTGCTGCCTCAGTTTGTATGATGGCAATTTGCATATACTCCAGAATTGAATTTGAAAGAGTGATCAGATGAAGTCCCTCTTTGCCATGCAAATGAACTGAATCCCCAAAAAAACATTTCCACTGCATTTCAGCCCTGCCACAAAAAGGTCCAGCTGACATCATGTCAGTGATTCTCTCATTAACACAGGTGTGAGTGTTGACAAGGATACGGCTGGAGATCACTCTGTCATGCTGATTGAGTTTCAATAACAGACTGGAGGGTGGTGCTTGGAATCATTGTTCTTCCTCTGTCAACCATGGTTACCTGCAAGGAATCACGTGCCGTCATCATTGCTTTATGCAAAAAGGGCTTCACAGGCAAGGATATTGCTGCCAGTAAGATTGCACCTAAATTAACCATTTATCGGATCATCAAGAACTCCAAGGAGGGCGGTTCAATTGTTGTTCAGAAGGCTTCAGGGCGCCCAAGAAAGTCCAGCAAGCACCAGGACGTCTCCTAAAGTTGGTTCAGCTGCGGGATCGGGGAACCACCAGTACAGAGCTTGCTCAGGAATGACAGCAGGCAGGTGTGAGTGCATCT
Source organism: Oncorhynchus masou masou (assembly GCF_036934945.1). Classification (NCBI taxonomy): domain Eukaryota; kingdom Metazoa; phylum Chordata; class Actinopteri; order Salmoniformes; family Salmonidae; genus Oncorhynchus; species Oncorhynchus masou. The sequence goes on from NC_088223.1 coordinate 58,696,257, forward strand.
GCATGCACAGTGAGGCAAAGACTTTTGGAAGATGACCTGGTGTCAAGAAGGGCAGCATAGAAGCCTCTTCTCTCCAGGAAAAACATCAGGGACAGACTGATATTCTGCAAAAGGTACAGGGATTGGACTGCTGAGGACTGGGGTAAAGTCATTTTCTCTGATGAATCCCCATTCCGTTTGTTTGGGGCATCTGGAAAAAAGCTTGTCCGGAGAAGACAAGGCGAGTGCTACCATCAGTTCTGTCATGCCAACAGTAAAGCATCCTAAGACCAGTCATGTGTGGGGTTGCTTCTCAGCCAAGGGAGTGGGCTCACTCACAATTTTTCCTAAGAACACATCCATGAATAAAGAATGGTACCAACACATCCTCCGAGAGCAACTTCTCCCAACCATCCAGGAAGAGTTTGGTGACGACCAATGCCTTTTCCTGCATGATGGAGCACCTTGCCACAAGGCAAAAGTGATAACTAAGTGGGTCGGGGAACAAAACGTAGATATTTTGGGTCCATGGCCAGGAAACTCCCCTGACATTAATCCCATTGAGAACTTGTGGTCAATCCTCAAGAGGCGGGTGGACAAACAAAAACCCACAAATTTTGACAAACTCCAAGCATTGATTATTGCAGAATGGGCTGCCATCAGTCAGGATGTGACCCAGAAGTTAATTGACAGCAGGCCAGGGCAGATTGCAGAGGTCTTGAAAAAGAAGGGTCAACACTGCAAATATTGACTCTTTGCATCAACTGTAAGGGTTTTCCTGTGGTGAAGTAGAGGAGGACCAAAATGCGGCGTGGTTATATTGATTCATGTTTAATTAAAACAGATAAATATGAACACTACAAAACAACAAACGTGGAAAACCAAAAACAGCCCTATCTGGTGCAAAACACAGAGACAGGAACAATCACCCACAAACACACAGTGAAACCCAGGCTACCTAAATATGGTTCCCAATCAGAGACAATGACTAACACCTGCCTCTGATTGAGAACCATATCAGGCCTAACATAGAAATGGACAAACCAGACACACAACATAGAATGCCCACCCAGCTCACGTCCTGACCAACACTAAAACAAGGAAAACACACGAATGTTGGTCAGAACGTGACAGTACCCCCCCTCAAGGTGCGGACTCCGAACGCACAACCTAAACCTATAGGGGAGGGTCTGGGTGGGCATCTGTCCGCGGTGGCGGCTCTGGTGCTGGACGTGGCCCCCACTTCACCGTAGTCCTCCCCCACCTTGTCCGCTTCTGTGACCTCCTAGCCACGGCAACCCTACTAAATAACATGGGACAGAGGGGCAGCTCAGGACAGAGGGGCAGCTCGGGACAGAGGGGCAGCTCGGGACAGAGGGGCAGCTCGAGACTGAGAGGAAGCTCAGGCAGGTTGATGAATCGAGCAGATTCTGGCTGGCTGGTGGTTCTGGCAGATCCTGGCTGGCTGGCGGTTCCGGCAGATCCTAGCTGACTGGCGGATCCTGGCTGACTGGCGGATCTGGAAGATCCTGGCTGACTGGCGGATCCTGGCTGACTGGCGGATCCTGGCTGACTGGCGGTTCTGGCAGATCCTGGCTGAATGGCGGATCCTGGCTGAATGGCGGATCCTGGCTGAATGGCGGATCCTGGCTGAATGGCGGATCTGGAAGATCCTGGCAGACTGGCAGTTCTGGCAGATCCTGGCTGAATGGTGGATCATGGCTGATTGGCAGTTCTGGCAGATCCTGGCCGACTGCCGGATCTGGAAGATCCTGGCTGACTGGCGGATCCTGGCTGACTGGCGGATCCTGGCTGACTGGCAGAACCTGGCAGATCCTGGCTGACTGGCAGATCTGGAAGAGTCTTGCAGATCTGGAAGAGTCTGGCTGACTGGCAGATCTGGAAAAGTCTGGCTGACGGCGCTGGGCAGACTGACGGCGCTGGGCAGACTGACGGCGCTGATGGCGCTGGGCAGACTGGCGGCGCTGGGCAGACTGGCGGCGCTGGGCAGACTGGCGGCGCTGGGCAGACTGGCGGCGCTGGGCAGACTGGCGGCGCTGGGCAGACTGGCGGCGCTGGGCAGACTGGTGGTGCTGGGCAGACTGGCAGCACTGACGGCGCTGGGCAGACTGGCGGCACTGGGCAGACTGACGGCGCTGGGCAGACTGGCGGCACTGGCGGCGCTGGGTAGACTGGTTACACTGGGCAGACTGGCAGCACTGACGGCGCTGGGCAGACTGGCGGCACTGGGCAGACTGACGGCGCTGGGCAGACTGACGGCGCTGGGCAGACTGACGGCACTGGCGGCGCTGGGCAGACTGGTGGCACTGGGCAGACTGGCGGCGCTGGGTAGACTGGTTGCACTGGGCAGACTGGCGGCACTGACGGCGCTGGGCAGACTGACGGCGCTGGGCAGACCGACGGCACTGGCGGCGCTGGGCAGACTGGTGGCACTGGGCAGACTGGCGGCACTGACAGAGCTGGGCAGACTGGCGGCACTGGGCAGACTGACGGCACTGGCGGCACTGGGCAGACTGGTGGCTCTGGCTGCTCCATGCAGATTAACAGCTCTGGCGGCTTCTTGCAGACTGACAGCTCTGGTTGCTCCATGCAGACTAGCAGCGCTGGGCCGACTGGCGGCGCTGGGCAGACTGGCGGCGCTGGGCAGACTGGCGGCGCTGGGCAGACTGGCGGCGCTGGGCAGACTGGCGGCGCTGGGCAGACTGGTAGCTCAGGCAGTGCTGAACAGAGAAGCTCTGGCGCCTCTGGACTGAGGGGCTCTGGCGCCTCTGGACTGAGGGGCGGAATCTCTGGTAGCGCCGGACAGGCGGGAGCACCTGTGTTGATGGAACGGAGAGACAGCCTGGTGCGGGGTGCCGGCACTGGTGGTACCGGGCCGGGGACACCCACCTCCGGGTGAGTGCAAGAAATAGGACACACTGGGTTGTGAAGGTGTACTGGAGACCTGGTGTGTATAGCAGGCATCAAATCCCCCGGAACTCCAACACACGTTTCAGGCTGAGTACGAGGAACTGACACAGGTGGCATCGGACAGCTAACACGCTCCTCAGGGCGAATGCCGTGCATACTATGCCAAACCAACAGCTTTCTCTCTACTCTGTCCAATACATCCTCAACACTCTCAGACTCAGCTTCGCCGACAGCTCCAATTCCATCCATGGCTCCTTACGGTAAACAGGGGGAGTTGGCTTAGGTCTGGCTCCTGCCTCTGCCACACTCTCCCTGTGCCCCCCCCCCAAGAAATTTTTGGGGGTGCTTCTCGGGCTTCCAGCCACTCTGCCGTGCTAGCTCCTCATAATGCCGCCTCTCTGCTTTCGCTGCCTCCAGCTCGGCTTTGGGGCGGCAATATTCCCCTGGCTCTGCCCAGGGTCCTTTCCCGTCAAGGATCTCCTCCCAAGTCCATTCCTCCAAATAGTGCAGCCTCTCCCACTGCTGCTGCTGCTGCTGTTGCTCCTGCTGCTCCCTCTGTTGCTTCTCCTGCTGCTGCTTCTGCTGCTGCTGCTCCTGCTGCACCTGTCGCTTCTCCTGCTGCCTCCATTTACCACGTCGCTTGGTCCTTGGTTGGTGGGTGATTCTGTCAGGGTTGTCCTGTGGTGAAGTATAGGAGGACCAAAACGCGGCGTGGTTATATTGATTCATGTTCAATTAAAACAGATAAACATAAACACTACAAAACAACAAACGTGGAAAATCAAAACAGCCCTATCTGGTGCAAAACACAGAGACAGGAACAATCACCCACAAACACACAGTGAAACCCAGGCTACCTAAATATGGTTCCCAATCAGAGACAATGACTAACACCTGCCTCTGATTGAGAACCATATCAGGCCTAACATAGAAATGGACAAACCAGACACACAACATAGAATGCCCACCCAGCTCACGTCCTGACCAACACTAAAACAAGGAAAACACACGAACGATGGTCAGAATGTGACATCAACTTCATGAAATTGACAATAAAAGCATTTGACACCTATGAAATGTTTGTAATTATACTTCATTATTCCATAGTAACATCTGACAAAAAATATCTCAAGACACTGAAGCAGCAAACTTTGTGGAAATTAATATTTGTGTCATTCTAAAAACTTTTGGCCACGACTGTAGAATCACGTGGTTTATCCATTTTTCTGTGACTGCCAATAACTCCAAAACATGATATATACCCAAACATGTGCTCAATGAAATCAGTGATTTAGTGCATTTTTATAGTTTAAGCATTAGATTAAGCTGCCTCAGTATTTGCAGCAGTAGGTGTTAATATCTCTCTAGGAGCTGATCCGTCGTCAGTATTGTGAAATAATTCAGTATTGACACATGCTCCAATGAAGCACTTACCAAAACGCATGTTACATCTTCGGCCATAGTAGGAAAGAAGCATTGTTAAAACACTCGCAAGCCTATGTTCCATCGCTATCTGAAAACCGGGCCCAGCAATCTTCTGAACATGAGTAACTTCACACACTGGGGATACACCAAAACTCTCCTTGCGAGACTCCGCCCCCTGACACACCAGCCATTTCACTAGGGTTACACAAACCTGATCACCTGGGGAAACTAACTCATCACTTGAACACTGTTGGCTCAAACACCCCCATATTCAAAACCAGCATGCCAAACAGAACCTTTAAATTTACTGACAAAAGTCAGTTAGCCACTAGATCATCGCTAACCAAACAATACATCCATGCGCTTCACGCCCCAGAGATAACCAGAGACAACTTGAAAAAAAACAGCACGCCGTGCACAAAAGCAACAAACCATAGCAACAGTTAGCTACTAGCCTAGCGCTAACACAAACGCATTCACCAAAACTACAAACCATAGCAACAGTCAGCCATGTAAACACTCTGCGGCAGAGCTGAAGCTCATCTGAGGTTGTGCATAGGATGCTGTTTAGCCATAATCAGGATATTTTTCGACTAACCTTTACTTGGCAGGTGCCGGAGGGGATGGCTGCTGTTTTACGGTCTCCTTACCAACTGTGCAATTTTGTTAGTTTTTTTTCGTTGTTTGTAACTTATTTTTTTACGTATTTTGTACATAATGTTGCTACTACCGTCTCTTATGACCGAAAATAACTTCTGGACATCAGAACAGTGATTACTCACCTCGAACTGGACAAATATTTTTTATTTAACGAGTCCGACTCGAAGGATGTACTGCTTTCTCGGTAACAGGCCAAAATCCCCATCATTTGCGAGAAGAAAAGACGGTGAAAAAGTGGTCGGAGGTCGGGCTGCCTTCTGAGAATTCGTAGGCGAGTGAGAAAACCCCTTGGACCATCCGTTCTATTGGCCAATGTGCAATCATTGGAAAACAAAATGGATCATGTAAGATCAAGACTATCCTACCAATTGGACATTACAAACTGTAATATCTCTTGCTTCACCATTTCATGGCTTAATGACGACAGGGATAATATAGAGCCCGGCGGGATTTTCCATGCATCGGCAGGACAGAGAAGCTGCATCTGGTAAGATGGTAAGACGAGGGGCGGGGGTGTGTTTATTAGTCAATAACAGCTGGTACACGATGTCTAATATTAAAGGAGTCTCAAGGTATTGCTCGCCTGAGGTAGAATATCGCCTGAGGTAGAAAACCTTATGATAAGCTGTAGACTACATTATCTACCAAAAGATCTATATTATTCGTAGCCATCTATTTACCACCACAAACCGATACTGGCATTAAGACTGCACTCAACCAGCTGTATAAGGCCATAAGCAAACAAGAAAATACTCATCCAGAAGTGACACTCCTAGTAGCTGGAGACTTTAATGCAGGCAAACTCATTCCTGACAGAGGAAAAAAAAACGCTAGACCACCTTTCTCCACAAACAGAGATGCATACAAAGCTCTCCCTCGTCCTCCATTTGACAAATCTGACCATAATTCTATCCTCCTCTCTTCTTGCTTACAAGCAAAAACTAAAGCAGGAAGTACCAGTGACTCGCTCAATATGAAAGGATCAGATGACGCGAATGCTACGCTACAGGACTGTTTTGCCAGCACAGACTGGAATATGTTCCAGTATTCATCCAATGGCATTGAGGAGCATACCTCCTCAGTCATCGGCTTCATCAATAAGTGCACCGACGACGTCGTCCCCACAGTGACTGTACGTACAGGCAACATCCGCATCGAGTTGCCGCTTTCAAGGAGCTGGACACTACTCCGGAGGCTTATAAGAAATCCCGCTAGGCCTTCAGATGAACCATCAAACATGCAAAGCATCAATACAGGATTAAGACAGAATCCGACTACACCGGCTCTGACGCTCATCGGATGTGGCAGGGCTTGAAAACTATTGTGGACTAGAAAGGGAAACCCAGCCGCGAGCTGCCCAGTGACACAAGCCTACCAGATGAGCTAAATGCCTTTTATGCTCGCTTAGAGGCAAGCAACACTGAAGCATGCATGAGAGCACCAGCTGTTCCTGACGACTGTGATAATGCTCTCGGTAGCCGATGTGAGAAAGACCTTTAAATAGGTCAACATTCACAAAGCTGCGGGGCCAAATGGATTACCAGGACGTGTACTGAAAGCATGCACGGACCAACTGGCAAGTGTCTTCACTGACATTTTCAACCTCTCCCTGACCGAGTCTGTAATATCTACATGTTTCAAGCAGACCGCCATAGTCCCTGTGCCCAAGGAAGGGAAGGTAACCTGCCTAAATGTTTACCGCCCCGTACCACTCACGCCGGTAGCCACGAAGTGCTTTGAAACGCTGGTCATGGTTTACATCAACAGCATCATCCCAGATACCCTAGACCCACTCCAATTCGCATACTGCTCCAATAGATCCACAGATGATCCACAATCTCAATTGCACTACCCTTTCCCACCTGGACAAAATTAACACCTATGCAAGAATGCTATCCATTGACTAAAGTTTAGTATTCAACACCATAGTGCCCTCAAAGCTCATCACTAAACTAAGGACCCTGGGACTTAACACCTCCCTCTGCAACTGGATCCTGGATTTCCTGACGAGCCGCCCCCAGGTGGTAAGGGTAGGCAACAACACGTCTTCCACGCTGATCCTCAACACTGGGGCCCCTCAGGAGTGTGTACTTAGCTACAGAGGGTAGTGCGTACGGCCCAGCACATCACTTGGGCCAAGTGCCATCCAGGACCTATATACTAGGTGGTGTCAGAGAAAAGCCCCAAAAATTGTCAAAGACTCCAGTCACCCAAGTCATAGACTGCTTTCTCTGCTACTGCACGACAAGCTTTAGCCAAGTCTAGGACCAAAAGGCTCCTTAACAGTGTCTACCCCCAAGCCATAATAATGCCGAACAATGAATTAAATGGCCACCCGGACTATTTACATTAACCCCCCCCCCCTTTGTTCTAACACTGCTGCTACTCGCTGTTTATTATCTAGTCACTTTACCCCCACCTACATGTACAAATTACCTGTACATTGACTCGGTATCGGTACCCCGTGTATAGCCTCGTTATTGTTATTTTATTGTGGTACTTTTTATTATTTTTACTTTTGTTTATTTGGTTAAAAAAGTAAGCATTTCGCGGTATTCGGGGCATGTCACAAATAAAGTTTGATTTCATTTTACTTTGTTCATTCTTGATTCAAAAGAAACTTGTAGTTGTAGTTACAGGTTGTACCTGTGAATCTTCCTAAATATATGTAATCCACTTTTTGTATCGAATGAGAAATGCCTCTTGTATGTGTGGAGATCTTTGTTTTGGTCGCACTTTCTGATGCGCACACATCTACTTCTTCACATAGTCACGACCACAGATGTGTCGCATTGAAAGGACTACTTTCTGCAAAGATGTTAGGAAATGCCACCTGCAACTGAACATATGTTTATAAGAGACAAGTTTCTTCCGAATCGAAAACAAAGAAATTATTGCCAAGTAAAGGTTAGTTGGCCAGCATCCCGGAGTCGCCTCTTCACTGTTGATGTTGAGACTGGTGTTTTGTGGGTACTATTTAATGAAACTGCCAGTTGAGGACTTGTGAGGCGTCTGTTTCTCAAACTAGACACTAATGTACTTGTCCTCTTGCTCAGTTGTGCACCGAGGCCTCCCACTCCTCTTTCTATACTGGTTAGAGCCGGTTCAAAAAAAGTTGCTTTTCTTTCAAAAACATGGACATTGCTAAGTGACCCCAAACTTTAAAGGTAGTGTATATATTTGTAAAAACATATTTGGGGGATTGGAAGTAATGCAGACAATTACATTGAATGAAGCTACAATCTGTAATATAAATGCTGATCTACCTCCAAACCTGGAAATCTAATCATGCAAACAGCGCCAACTGTAACGGTCTTGAGACGACAGACGCTGGGAGACTGGAAGCAAGTACAGGGTGAGGATTTAAAAACAGCATCTGGACAAGAGAAACAAAACATAAATGCAGACACGTGGATGAATCTGAGGAAGTGACAGATATCGTGGAAGCAATCAATGACGTGATGGAGTCCAGGTGAGTCTGATGAAGCACTGGTGCGTGTAACAATGGTAACAGGTGTACGTAATGTTTGCAGCCTGGCAACCTCGAGCGACAGAGAAGACGTGACAGTAAGCCTCCCTCTAGGGGTTCCACCTGGCATCCTACCTGGGCGAGCCTGACGGACCGGACGAGGCACGGGAGCCCGACGAACCGGCTGAGGCATGAAGTGGGAGCCTGCGGAGCCAAATGAGGCTCGTGAGCCTCTCAAGTCAGCTGAGGCATGAGAGCCTGATGAGCCAGCTGATGTATCCCCGGTTGCGTCGGCAGTGGCACCCAAACGTCACCAAAATTAAAAAATGCAAAAATGCTTCCCTGATGCTTCCAATATTGGTGTCTGCATTCTATAACGGTCTTGAGACGACAGATGCTGGGAGAAGGGAAGCAAGTACAGGGTGAGGATTTAATAATAAATAGACATGAAACAAGCAAAACAGCGTCTGGATAAGAGAAACAAAACAACATCAATGCAGACAAGGGATGAAACTGAGGAAGTGACAGATATAGTGGAGGCAATCAATGATGTGATGGAGTCCAGGTGAGTCCAATTATGCGCTGGTGCACGCAACGATGGTGGCAGGTGTACGTAATGACGAGCAGCATGGCGACCTCTAGGCCTATGTAGCAGCCAGAGAGGGGGAGCGGGTGCAGACATGACACCAAAAAAAGCTACCAAAACCATAGCCAAAAACAATCAACTCGGCCTCCCGGGTGGCGCAGTGGTCAAGGGTGCTGTACTGCAGCTCCAGCTGTGCCATCAGAGTCCCTGGATTCGCGCCCAGGCTCTGTTGTAACCGGCCGCGACCGGGGGGTCCGTGGGGCGACGCACAATTGGCCTAGCGTCATCCGGGTTAGGGAGGGCTTGGTCGATAGGGGAGTCCTTGTCTCATCGCGCACCAGCGACTCCTGTGGTGAGCCGGGCGCAGTGCACGCTAACCAAGGTGGCCGGGTGCACAGTGTTTCTTCCGACACATTGGTGTGGCTGGCTTCCGGGTTTGATGCGCGCTGTGTTAAGATGCAGTGCGGCTTGGCTGGGTTGTGTAAACAGACAGAAGTAGACTCATCTGCATACAGCAGTGTGACAGCGCCTCATAGAAAGAGGCTCCCTGTGATTTCTCCATGCACTGAACTACCACCACTAGGTCTATGGTGACAGCTCTTTACAACACACACTGGGTTTCACAGACACACACTGGATTGCAGAGACTACTACTACGACATTGTTGCATGGATAATAAGGGGAGAGAATGACGCTCACATTCTGGCCAGAATGGGAGCGTAGTGAAGTAGTGGCAACTCAAAAGGAGAGCTGCCTGGTGGGTCAATGTCCATCTGAATCTGTCGGGGAAGCAGGCGAGAGCGAGCGAGCTCCCAACCTGCACGACCATGCATATTCATGATCTACAGTGCTGCCTGGCTCTCTGTGCAGCTCTGCTGTTCTTAGTTAGTTTGCATGGGCTCTCTACCGCAGTGAGGAGTGGAGGACACTGCACAGACCTTGGGGCTCCTCAGCACTCATTAACAGCAATTAAGAGCCAGTTTGAAATGCCGGCAATGCTTAATTTCCAATTACAGATTTGTTAGATATGGGTGAACGTGACAGAGCTATGTTTAGAATACATCAGCGTAACTTGGAAAACTATGTTTATATCTTTAAATTAGAAAGAAATGAGAGGTTGGAAATAATATATTTTACTGTGATATATACCGGATAGATGCAGTGAAATGTGTTGTTTTACAAGGTCAGCCATAGTAGTACGACGCCCCTGAAGCATATTAGGGTTAAGTGCCTTGCTCAATGACACATCGACAGATTTTTCACCTCGCCGTCTCTGGTATTCTAACCAGCAACCTTTTGGTGACTGGCCCAATACTCTAACCATGGTGCTCGTACTATACTTAAGTATCATTCTGCCTTGTATTCCCAGGAATTCTTCTGAAGATAGAATCAGAATCACCTTTATTCTCCATAATACATTTGCATGTACAGGAATGGGAGTCAATAAAATGGTGCTGCCACAATGAGCAGAATGAAAAGAATGAACAGAGTATACAGACAAAATATATAGACACAGAATTTACACAATTTACTTACAGTTATGTACACTATGAACACTGAACCTAAAAACTACAGACTACACTACAAACACTATAAACTACATTATAACTTATGCATGTAGAGATTTTACAGGATAATGTGAAATGGGGGAACTATACAGTACTAGTAAAATGTTTGGATACACATAGTCATTCAAAGGTTTTTCTTAATTTTTTACTATTTTCTACAATGTAGAAGAATAGTGAAAACGTCAAAGCTATGAAATAACACATATGGAATCATGTAGTAACCAAAAAAGTCTTAAACAAATCAAAATATATTTTAGATTTTAGATTCTTCAAAGTAGCCACACATTGCCTTGATGACAAATTTGCACATTCTTGGCATTCTCTCAACGAGCTTCACCTGGAGTTCTTTTCCAACAGTCTTGAAGGAGTTCCCACATATGCTGAGCACTCGTTGACTGCTTTTCCTTCCCTCTGAGGTCCAACACATCCCAAACCATCTCAATTGGGTTGAGGTCGGGTGATTACGGAGGCTAGGTCATCTGATGCTTCACTCGCCCTCTTGGTCAAATAGCCCTTACACAACTTGGAGGTGTGTTGGGTCATTGTCCTGTTGAAAAACAAATTTTAGTCCCACTGAGCGCAAACCAGATGGGATGGTGTATCTCTGCAGAATGCTGTGGTAGCCATGCTGGTTAAGTGTGCCTTGAATTCTAAATAAACCACAGAGCGCATAGGGCAGTGAAAAGAGCAATGTGCAGTCTAGGATGAAAGTACAGGTTGCATCGTTCATGGATGAATATTGCAGAATGCAAAGTCAATTAGTGAGAAGAACATTGTGGACCAGGTGGTTGGTTGGTGTGGGCCATGACACGGGAAGAAGCTGTTCAGGTGGCGGGAAGTGTTGGTCGTGATTGACCTGAACAGTTTGCCAGAGGGAGGCTTTGGAAGAGGGAGTGACCGGGTGGTGGAAGGGGTGGGCAATTTTTCCGGCATGCTTTCTTTCCCTGGAGTGGTGGCAGGTTCTCAATGGAAGGCAGGTGATAACCGATGATCCTCTCAGCAGACTAGATAATCCGTTGCAAACCAAAAAGAGCTATGCTTACTATATGTGCACATATGTGGGCATCACAAACTAACTGTTTCCACTTCCAAATCATAGCAGAAGATGAACAAAAAATAGGGAAAGATATTCTTGTTTTTTACAATAAAGCATAATGGAGTCAATTAGTCCCTGTGATGTCTGCAATGGAGAAATGTGTGTCTATGTGGATTTTAGTTGAGGCACTCAGGTGGCTGTCTCCTTCCCCTTCTTTCCCCCATCTCCCCCTCCTGATGTGCCAACTCTGTGGTGTGGTAATTGATGTGACATATTGATGGGCACTCTCCCGCGGCCAGGGAGACACGTACCTGCACACCCTTCCAGCTCGCTAATAATTGCTGATTAAAAACTAGTTAAGAGCCCATGAAGACTAAAATGTGCATTAACCAAATGACCTTCCAGGACTGGGACTGAAAAACAGTGTGCCTTCCTCCACCAAAGTGAACTGACTGCTTCATCTTTGAATATGGCTGCAAAGCTGTTATTGAGGAAGTGCAGATAAGGAGGAAACAGGAGAGTTGTCTGTGATTATGTATACATTTGTTTTCTTGAGAATGTGTTTCAACAATATCCTTTTTGCTTTATCTTTATTGAGTGCTTATCAATCTGTTTATGAGCTTATATATTAAGGGAAGATGGTGACACATAAAGGCCAATGTCTACAGCAAGCTTCTTTTTGTGGCTGATCTGCTATACGGATCATGCTTGATCTCAATTTAATGAAACAAGTAGGTCTTATAATTATTTAATTCTATAAACATGTGCCTTGGAATAAGGTAAGGTCAATGAAGTTGCAATGACCTTTGCCAATCAAACGTCTGGTTACAGATGAAGAGTTTATTTCCAAAAATGCTATATCCAACAATTTTTCACATTTGTATTTTTTCACTAGAAGCGAAATGCTTGTGCTTCTAGTTCCGACCATGCAGTAATATCTAACAAGTAATCTAACAATTTCACAACAACTACCCTTTACAAGGTAAAGGAATGAATAAGAATATGCATATATAAATATATGGATGAGTGATGGCCGAGCGGCATAGGCAAGATGCAGAACAGTTGAAACTGGAGCAGCAGCACGGCCAGGTGGACTGGGGACAGCAAGGAGTCATCATGCCAGGTGTCCTGAGGCATGGTCCCAGGGCTCAAGACCTCCGAGAGAGAGAAAGAAAGAGAGAGAGAAAGAGAGAATTTGAGAGAGCATACTTAAATTCACACAGGACACCGGATAAGACAGGAGAAGTACACCAGACATGACAGACTGACCCTAGCCCCCCGACACATAAACTACTGCAGCATAAATACTGGAGGCTGAGATAGGAGGGGTCAGGAGACACTGTGGCCCCATCCGATGATACTCCCGGACAGGGCCAAAGAGTGATGACCAAAGTTATTAGGTCATCATTCTTATTTGCATATTCCCAGATTCACATGTCCCCAAATTATTTATTATGTCTCTTAAATATGGGTAAATGTATACAAATAGAAAGATAGTTTGTAGTGTCTGTGTGAGATCTCAGCTGACAGAAATGTTGGTGGACGATTCTGGTTCGTATAAAGAGTGGCATCTGTAGCTGGAACCCCTCTAGACTTGAAGTAATTATAGTAGCAGGAATTAGAAATGGTGGCTTATGCTCTCCGTAGACTACCACTGCAAAAATAAAGACAGAAAGGGTGATACCTCGTCAGTTATACATCTGAATGCCTTCAACTGAAATATGTCTTCTGCATTTAACTCAACCCCTCTGAATCAGAGAGGTGCGGGGGGCTGCCATAATCGACATCCACGTCTTCGGGGCCTGGGGAACAGTGGGTTAACTGCCTTGCTCAGGGGCAGAACGACAGATTTGTACCTTGTCAGCTCGAGCACGGAGCAACTGACACAAAACATACTGTCATTGTATCTCTTCTTTATTGTATTATCTACTAAGATTAGGGTTTATGAAGCTCCACGTAACAACAGTTTTGCCCTAGATCAAGCATGCAGCTGACTACTCATTATTCATCATTGTTATCACCCAGAAAGATTTGACTCCCTGAAATCAATAACTGCCTTAGAGCAGAAACTCTATTGAGTAACACACATAAGAAGCAGAGAAAGGCATCAGTCATTGTAGGACGACAGTACAGAAATACTGAGGGCAGAGGAGAGGTTTCACACTGAACCACAACAACCGGTGGTGCTGTCAATCAAGAGATACTGTACATACAGACTAAAAATATTGTGCCCATATAATTTCAAAGGTCACTAGCCTTATATCAATAGATACACTGTCAACATGTAGAAATAGAACCCTAGGGTTACCGTTATCGCTACTCAAATCAAATCAAATACAATTTTATTCATCACATGTACCGAATACAAGAGGTGTAGACATTAATGTGAAATTCTTACGTACGAGCCCATTCCCATCAATGCAAAGTTAAAAAGTAAGAAAAGATGAGCAAAAAAAAAAAAGAATTCTGAAATAGTAAAACAATAACAATAATGAGGCTATTACCGTTACCGATTCAATGTGCAGGGGTACGAGGTAGTTGAGGTAATATGTACAGTACATGTAGTTAGGGGTAAAAGTGACAAGGTAATCAGAATAGATCATAAACAGTGTGTGTGTGGTGTCAATATGCATGTGTGTGTGTTTTGTATGTGTGAGCATACTGTATACAGTGTGTTTCATTAGTCCAGGTAGCCAGGTAGTCTTATGGCTTGGGGGTAGAAGCTGTTCTGCTATCGTGCGGTAGCAGAAAGAACCGTCTATGACTTGGGTGGCTGTAGTCTTTGACCATTTCTAGGGCCTTACTCTGACACCGCCTGGTATAGAGGTCCTGGATGGCAGGGAGCTCATCCCCAGTGATGTACCGGGATGTTCCCACTACCCTCTGTAGCGCCTTGCTGTCGGATGCATATCAGTTCCCATACCAAGCGGTGATGCAGTCAGTCAAGATGCTCTCAATGGTGCAGATGTAGAACTTTTTGAGGATCTGAGAGCCCATGCCAAATCTTTTCAACCTCCTGAGTGTAAGTTGGTAAACGTAACCCTAGTAATACATTGTATTTACAGCAGTAGAGCTAAACATGTCCGTAACCCTATCCCTAGACTGGTACGATATTGTACTTACAGCAGTGGAGCTAATGGTAGGCTAACCATAAACTTAACCCTAACCCTATCCTTGGCTACAGCCCCATAGATAGATGCACACACAAACACACAAAGGACTTTTTCAATATGTAATCCATCAAACCTTCATGCACTATCTGTATAAAATGTGTTTAGGCTGTGGGATTTAAGAAGAAATCAGGGCCTACTGAAAATGACCGTTCAGTCATTCATAAAAGCTCATTCCAACATTTTATCGAAGGAAACATAAATTGACCAGGGATTGTGTTATTTCAAAGAAAGTGCCAATGCTAACTTGAACCAGTGTTTTCATTCAAAATTAATTTCAAATTGCCTGCTACTGAACAACTCTCGATAAAAACAATACTTTTCTTCCTTCATCTTTCAGTTATTGCAAAGAAAACACAATCCCCCCTTTAGATATCTTAAACAATGTATTCCCTGGAGCAAGCATGTAGAGGACCACCAGGCAGCCCCCCAAAAAACAGACTTTATTTTTTCTATTTCAAATACACAGAATCCATCAAATTCAGCACAATGGCAGAGAAAGCAATTTGCTAATAAATGTTTTGACAATGGCTTTCCTTTTTTTTTACCCGAGCATTCAGAGATGTACGCACAATTTAATACCCACAAACAATCAGCGCTGTGAATGGATCGACAGATATTCTGTATTTTTTCTCATTATTGTTCCTGTGCTATGGAAAAGCAGTCAGTGGCCCATATCACACAAAATACATTATCTCATCCTGTCATCCTCTCCCTCAGCGCACACAGCTTAATTAATTCCATTTAGGACCAAACAATATTCACCAGCTTGGTCAGAGGTTATTATGAAAGCCTGTAGCTAATTGTTTTTAAGACAAACTCACCAGCATACTAAACACGCTAAAGAGTGATTAGAAAGAGATACAAAAGTGTGATTTATGGTCCATGTCCACAGTCTTTGTTAGGCACTGAATGTCCACCTTCCTCTCATGACACAGATAACCATGATATTTAGCACAAGGTACATTTGCATATCACATGACATGAGATATCAAGAACAGTAAAGACTTGCTTTGTACATTTTTCAGAAGAAAGACATCTATCTTTTAGGTGAAAACCAACCCCTGAGCACAGTGATTTCAACATGTAGTTTTGATTTACATTTGGTTGAGTTGTCAACTAACATGAATTCCATGTAAAATCAACAAAACATTTCACAATGTCATTGGATTTTGGTAAAAATGTTGTGAAAAAAAATACAAAATTCCCTTACGTTGATGATTTTTTTACAAATTCTATCAGTTTTACACATTGATTCAACATCATCACATAAAATATTTTTGTTGAAATGATGTGGAAACATTAATGTTTTTGCCCAGTGTTTCCCGCTGTATGTGCTTTCCTGACAAGACTGACAACATGAGTGAATCCAGCGGCTAGTAAATTTTTAGATAAACGGTGTGTGACATAAAGGGCAAGCAGTGGAGTGTGCTGGGCACTATGCTACAAGCAGCCAGTGGTTCACCTGAGGCACTGTCCACAGGCACAGGAAGTTTACCCCACCATTCTCCCTGGGAACAGAGGCAATTTAGCATTCCACACACACAGAGAGCAGGGTGTCACTGTTAATGAAATGCCTTTTGGTCTAATCCAGCATTGCATCCTGAATAGATTCCAGCATATCTCTCCCTCATATCCACTTTCCTCTCTGTGCACTCTCCCCCTCTACCCCTCAGGTTATTAATCATGATGGCATTTGATGCTAAAACACTAGGGTATGCAGAAATGGGCCTTGTTCTCAGCATGGTGTTGTCTGCGTTTCTCTGTCTGATGTGTTCTGGGGCTCAAATCCTCTCTTTGGTAGATGGGCCGTTACTGTATCATCTATGATATGTACTGTACCAGAAAAAACTTGCAGAGAAACTTGACAGCCCCATCTGCTTCCTTTTTTTGTACGGAATAGAATAGAATAGAAATGTTTGACAGCAATATTTGCCTAGAATTTCTGATTGTTTAAATTCCCTTCTATTCTGGTGGATATCAGCTTTTCATCAATGAGGTGCTTCTTCTCTTGTGTATTTTCCACACACCATGTGCATTTAGTGCCATCCTGGCAACATAAATCAGCTACAGAGCCTTCAGTAAGTATTCACACCCCTTGACATTTTCCACATTTTGTTGTGTTAAGGCTGAATTTAAAATGGATTAAATAGAAATGTTGTGTTGCTGGCCTACCCACAATACTCCATAACGTCAAAGTGGAATTATGTTTTTAGAACTTTTTACAAATTAATAAGTGTGGTGTCAGGAAAACAACCTCTCACTCAACGTCAACAAAACAAAGGAGATGATCGTGGACTTCGGGAAACAGCAGAAGGAGCACCCCCCTATCCACATTGACGGGACAGCAGTGGAGAAAGTGGAAAGTGTTAAGTTCCTCGGCATACACATTATGGACAAATTGAAATGGTCCACCCACACAGACTCACTCAACAGAGCTTCTTCAACCTCAGGAGGCTGAAGAAATTTGGCTTGTCACCTAAAACACTCACAAACTTTTACAGAAGCACAATTGAGAGCATCCTGTCGGGATGTATCACCGCCTTGTACGGCAACTGCACCGCCCACAAATGCAAGGCTCTCCAGAGGGTGGTGCGGTCTGCACAACGCATCACTGGGGGCAAGTACCTGCCCTCCTGGACACCTACAGCACCCGATGGTCACAGGAAGGCCAAAAAGACCATCAAGGGCAACAACCACCTGAGCCATTGCCTGTTAACCCCGCTATCATCCAGAAGGCGAGGACAGTACAGGTGCATCAAAGCTGGGACCGAGAGACTGAAAAACAGCTTTTATCTCAAGGCCATCAGACTGTTAAACAGCCATCACTAACACAGAGAGGCTGCTGCCTACATGCAGACTTGAAATCATTGGCCACTTTAATAATGCCACTTTAATAATGTTTAAATATCTTGCATCACTAATCTCATATGTATCATGACACAAGGTGAGACCCAGATGCTGACACAGGAGGCAGATGGTTGAAGTCTTACAATATTTATTAATCCAATAGGGGAAGGAAAGAGAATGGTTGTGAACAGGAAAAAAGGTCAAAACCAGTTCAGAGTCCAGGAGGTACAGTGTGGCAGGCTGGCTCGAGGTCAGGGCAGGCAGAATGGTCACGCAGGCGGGAAAGAAGTCTAGAGTCAAGCAGGGGGTCAAAACCAAAAAGAGAATAGGAAAACGAGTACGGGAAAAAACACGCTGGTTGACTTGACTAACATACAAGACGAACTGGCACAGAGAGACAGGAAACACAGGGATACATACACTGGCCCAGAGAGACAGGAAACACAGAGATAAATACACTGGGGAAAACAAGCGACACCTGGAGGTGGTGGAGACAATAACGAGGACAGGTGAATCTGATCAGGGTGTGACAATATGTATATTTTATATCTATTGCATCTTGCCTATGACGCTCTGTCATTGCTCATCCATATATTTATTACAAATCATTTACATATTTCTGTGTGTATTAGGTAGTTGTTATGGAATTGTTAGATTACATGTTAGATATTGCTGCACTGTCGGAACTAGAAGCACAAGCATTTCGCTACACTCGCAATAACGTCTGCTAACCATTAGTATGTGACTAATACAATTTGATTTGATGAACTCACTCTGTGTGCAATAATAGTGTTTAGCATGATTTTTGAATGACTACCTCATCTGTACCCCACACATACAATTACAGTGCCTTTAGAAAGTATTCACACCCGTTGACCTTTTCCACATTTTACTGTGTTACAGCCTGAACTTAACGTTTGATTAAATGTAGATTTCTTTTGTCACTGGCTTACACACAATACCCCATAATATCAAAGTGAAAAGATGTTTTAGAAATATTTACCAATTAATAAAAATGAAAAGCTGTAATGTCTTGAGTCAATAAGTATTCAACCCTTTTGTTATGTGTAGCTCAGTTGGTAGATCATGGCGCTTGCAATACCAGGGTTGTGGGTTCGATTCCCACGGGAGACTAGTATGGGGGAGAAAAATATGAAAATGTACGCACTCATTACTGTAAGTCACTCTGGATAAGAGCATCTGCTAAATGACAATGTTATGGCAAGCCTAAATAAGTTAATGAGTAAAAATGTACTTAACAAGTCACAAGGTCTCCCAAGTGGTGCAGTGGTCTAAGGAACTGCATCGCAGTGCTACCTGTGCCACTAGAGGTCCTGGTTTGAGTTCAGGCTCTGTCACAGCCGGCTGAGACCAGGAGACCCATGGGGCAGTGCACAATTGGGTTAGAGGAGGTTTTGGCAGGCTGGGATCTCCTTGTCCCATTGTGCTCTAGCAACTCCTGTGGCGGGCAGGGCGCATGCACACTGACACGGTCGCCAGGTGTACAGTGTTTCCTCTGACACATTGGTGCCTCTCGGGCAGTGTGGCTTGGCTGGGTCTTGTTTCAGAGGACACATGGCTCTCGACCTTCGCCTCTCCTGAGTTTGTACGGGAGCAATGGGACAAAACTGTAACCACCAATTGGGGAGAAAAGTTTGTTTTTTTATCACATAATAAGTTGCACTGTGTTCAATAGTAGTGTTTAACATGATTTTTCAATGACTACCTCATCTCTTTACCCCACACATACCATTATCTGTAAGGTTCAACCACAAAGTCCAGGGAGGTTTTCCAATGCGTCGCAAAGAAGGGCACCTATTAGTAGATGGGTAAAAATAAAAACAAAGCAGACATTGAATATCCCTTTGAGCATGGTGAAGTTATTAATTACACTTTGGATGGTGTATCAATACACCCAGTCACTACAAAGATACAGGCGTCCTTTCTAACTCAGTTGCCAGAGAGGAAGTCAACCGTTCAGGGATTTCACCATGAGACCAATGGTAACTTTAAAACAGTTACAGAGTTTAATAGCTGTGATAGGATTAAAATGAGGATGGATCAACAACATCGTAGTTATTGCACAATACTAACCTAATTGATAGAGTGAAAGGAAGGAAGCCTGTACAGAATACAAATATTCAAAAACATGCATCTTGTATGCAATGAGGCACTATGTTACGCTCGTCGTTGGAAGGAGTAGACCAAGGTGCAGCGTGGTAGGCGTACATCTTTTTTTTATTTGATGACACCGAGAAAACAACAAATACAAAATGCAAATACAAATACAAAATGCACAGTTCTGTAGAAAGATAGACAGCTGCCTCTGATTGGGAACCATACCCGGCCAACATAGAAATACACAAACTAGAGTACCCACCCTAGTACCCACCCTAGTCACACCCTGTAAGCATGTTAGGTCCAAAATAGAGAAATAAAAGTCTCTCTAAGGTCAGGGCGTGACACACTAAAGTAAAAGTGCAAAAATGTGGCAAAGCAATTCACGTTTTGTCCTGAATACAAAGTGTTGTGTTTGGGGCAAAACCAATACAACATATTACTGAGTACCACTCTCCACATTTTCAAACATCAGTGGCTGCATCATGTTATGGGTATACTTGTAATTGTTAAGGGAGTTTATCAGGATGAAAAAAATATGGAATGGAGCTAAGCACAGGCAAAATCCTAGAGGAAAACCTGGATCAGTCTGCTTTCCACTAGACACTGGGAGATTAATTCACCTTTCAGCAGGATAAATCTACACTGGAGTTGCTTACCAAGAAGACAGTGAATGTTCCTGAGTTCCAGTTACTTGAAAATCTATGGCAAGACCTGAAAATGGTTTTCTTGCAATTATCAACAACCAATTTGACAGAAATAATAATGGTGTGGAAACATCTTAGACTTACCCATCTTAGACTTAACCATCTTATACTCACAGCTGTAAATGTTGCCAAAGGTGCTTCTACAAAGCCTTGGCTCAGGAGTGTGAATACTTACAGTATGTAAATACGATATTTCTGTATTTAATTTTCAATAAATCTGACAAGAAATACTAAAAACATGTTTTTAATTCATTTTGAATTTGGGCTGTAACACAACAAAATGTGCAATAAGTCAAGGGGTATGACTACTCTCTGAAGGCACTGTAGTAAAAGGAATCCAACAAGCCACTGAGCTCAGACGAGCTGCAGGAAATATTGGTTTACATTTGATAACACTACAATGATCCCACTCTGTGGACCAGGTGCCAGCTGTGATCTGTTGGAAATGGAAAGTACTAAAGTACTTTCTGTTGAATTTGATCCTCTTAAAGATGCCATTAAATATTGATCAGGCCTAGGAATGGTCAATAAGGTGCTATTCAGATGTTTGGCTGTGAGCCTGGGATCCACGGTCTGGTGCCTCATGAGTCACGACTTACAGCCGAGGGGTACAGTCACAGACAAGAGCATCTCCTGCCCCCCCTTTAGCTACACACACATCCTATTCCTGGGGGGAGCGTGCAATTAAAATAAATATAGATTTACAGTGTGACTATATCTGATCACTTGAAATCACCGTACATTTTATCACACACAAACATATGGGATTCACTAACATCATTCTCCGGCTCCCCTCCTTGGTTGAGAAGTTTCTGTTGTTTCATCTCTTGATGGCCCGGGGCAAAAGGTTGAGACACATATCATTCATCCTTTCCACAGCAACTGTTCCTGTATTGGACAGCTATGCAATCAGTGGCCCATCAGAGCTGCAGTCTGGATGTAGCCCCTTTGTCCCTCTCTGCTAGCCATCATAGTCAGATAAGATTATCACAGACAACCTCAACTCTGACTGAGCAGCTCCAGTCTGGACGACAAGAATGAAAAAGGGAGGGGCTCCCTACTTCATTTTATTTATAGCCCAATCTCCAGAAGGAGCCTCTTCCTGTCTTGTCAAGCTGACGCTTCTATTTTCAAGCCCTGCAGAAGGAATTGCCTTTCAGAACCCAATTTGTCAAGGGCAAAGCATGGCCCTCCAAGGAAAGGCCTTGACAGCTGCATTGAGATCAGTGGCAACTTTATCAAACCACACATCAGGAGGATTTAAAGCTCCACATCAGTTCTATGAATAAGGAGATACATAAAGATGATAAACACTTCAAGAGACAGTCATCGTCCAGTGCCCTGAAGAAACTGAAATGCAAATGTTTCAAGAGGATTTATTTGTCACATCAGAAAAAGGAAAATCACAAAAGACATTTGATCATTTCTAAGTAGGAGAGAGTTGGCTAAGTTGAGCCGAAGGGGTAAGCTGAGCCACCCGTGTTTCTAGGAAACCATACTCAAAATGTATAATTTGACCAAATATTTTGGAAGAGGTCATTATTTCATGTCTGAAGGAAGAAACCACATAGAAAAGGTAGTAAGCATGTTAGGTCCAAAAAGGTCTAATTAATGTATTGTATTAAGAGGTTTCATGATGCCTGTATCTAAACCAAAGTAGATAAGTTTAATATTTTTCTATACATCAGATGGGGTCCTAGCATGAAAGTGCATCCTTGTAGCTGTGTGGGCTAATTGTTACGTCCATCGTTAGTGGTAAAATGACCGGACCAAGGTGCAGCAAGGTAGGCGTACATTTTATTTATTAAATGTTCCACCAAAAAAAACAATAAACAACACAACGAACGTAAAGCTTCGGAGTGCAACACATGCAACAAACAGAGACAAGATCCCACAACCTAAATGTGGGAAGAAGGGCTGCCTAAGTATGATCCCCAATCAGAGACAACGATAGACAGCTGCCTCTGATTGGGAACCACACTCGGCCAAAAACAAAGAAACAGAAAACATAGAATGCCCACCCATCTCACCCCATGACCTAACCAGATAGAGAAATATAAAGGCTCTCTAAGGTCAGGGCGTGACAGTACCCCCCCCCTCCCCAAAGGTGCGGACTCCAGCCGCAAAATCTGACTCTATAGGGGAAGGTCTGGGTGGGCATCTATCCTCGGTGGCGGCTCCGGTTCGGACGTAGACCATGGATCGTCGTTGGAGACTCTGGACCGTGGATCATTGCCGGAGGAACCGGACCGTGGATCATCGCCGGAGGCTCTGGACTGGGGACCGTCGCTGCAGGCTCCGGACTGGGGACCGTTGCTGCAGGCTCGGGACTGGGGACTTTCACTGGAGACTCCGAACTGAGGACCGTTGCTGGAGGCTCCGGACTGGGGACCGTCGCTGGAGGCTCTGGACTGGGGGCCGTCGTTGGAGGCTCCGGACTGGGGGCCTTCGCTGGAGGCTCCTTCCACTGGATCGTCACTGCAGGCTTCGTGCCATGGATCGTCACTGCAGGCTCTGGGCCATGGATCATCACTGGAGGCTTCGTGCCATGGATCATCACTGGAGGCTTCGTGTCATGGATCATCACTGGAGGCTTCGTGCCATGGATCATCACTGGAGGCTTCGTGCCATGGATCATCACTGGAGGCTTCGTGCCATGGATCATCACTTGAAGCGTCGTCCATGGATCATCACTGGAGGCTTTGGGCCATGGATCATCACTGGAGGCTTTGGGCCATGGATCATCACTGGAGGCTTCATTCCATGGATCATCACTGGAGGCTTTGCACGTGGAGCCGGAACAAGTCTCACCAGACTGAGGAGACGTACTAGACGCCAGGTGCGTGGAGCTGCCACAGGGCTTACCAGGCTGGGGAGACACAATGGAGGCCTGGTACGTGGAACCAGAACAGGTCTCACCGGACTGGGGAGATGCACTGGAAGCCTGGTGCGTGGAGCTGCCACAGCGCGTCCTGGCTGGATACCCACTTTAGCTCGGTGAGTGTGGAGAGCTGGCACAGGACGTACTGGGCTATGAAGGTGCACTGGAGGCATAGTGCGTAGAGCCCGCGCAGGATATACTGGACCGTGGAGGTGCACTGAGGTCTGGAGCGTAAAGCTGGCATAACGCGCCCTGGCTGAATACCCCCTGTAGCACGGCAAGTGCGTGGAGCTGGAACAGGCCGCACTGGGTTGTGCTGGCGAACTGGGAATACCGTGCGTAGAGCTGGCGCTTCTGATAGAAACATACCCAGTACATGGTTGCCATATTCGCAAAAATGTCTGTACTTTCTCGCATTTGCCATTTAAGCAATAATGACGCCAGTTATACCAAAACAATACACAAGACAGAGTTCCTTCTCCAGGTTTTAATGTGGAAAAATAGACAAATTACAGCTGAATCACTTGGGACCAGTGATTAGTGGTAATATATTCCTTACAGTAATATTACAGTAATACACTGAGTGTACAACATGTTAGGAACACCTGCTCTTCCCATGACATAGACTGACCAGGTGAATTCAGGCGAAAGCTACAATCCCTTATTGACGTCACTGGTTAAATCCACTTCAATCAGTGTAGATCAGTTCCCAAACTGGGGTACGGGGGTACGCGCAATTCCTTCGGGGGTACGCCAAATAAAAATGTAATTCACATTCACATTTTTTTTTTCCCTTTTCTTCCTTCACATTTTCAAACAGTCCATTTATATTTTCCATTTGGGTGAGGTTTTTCTCTCCCCTGAGTAGCCTCATTTCACTGCCAAAAATAAAATGAAACCATCTAGCGTTCAGCGAAATAACACAATGTCAAATATAAGTAGCCTAGCCAAATAATTAACATCCAATCACATTAACCATTACTAACGGTCCGTATGTAGCCAAACGTAGCTGCTGCTCATTCCGTTTGCTCAAAATGGATAAATGGTTTAAAAAAGTAAGGCCTGTGTCTATAGAGACACATACCAGCTCTACTGGTAGTACTGCTACTACCAGCAGTACTACACCTGCACCTGTCGACGACACAAGTTGTTCTGCTTCCATGACCACATCCAATGCTAGCATTAGCAATTCTACATTTATTGTTAGCCCAGCTAGCATGGACACTGACAGTTGTGAATTTGATGTAGCCGAAAAGCTACTGACCCCTTACCTGGAAAAGCACCGAACAACAGACAAGGACGTTGGATCATCGAAGAGGCGCAAATATGATGAGAACTACATTGATTTGGGGTTCACTTATATTGGGAGTAGTACCACAGTGTGTTATATGTGCAAGCGTTCTATCTCACAACTCAATGAAACCTTCACTCTTGCGCAGACATTTAGAAACAACATGCCAATTTGAAAAATAATTTTTTTGAGCAAGAATTAAGACGACTTTTGAGTAGTAAGACATGTATAAAAGCAACAGATACCATTACTAAGAAATGGCTGGAAGCGTCTTATATGATGAGCTACCGAGTGGCTAGGACAGGCAAGCCCTATACTATTGACAAAACAGTGGTAGGCCTGATCGTTGTGAAGCAGCACGACAAAACCTATTCCACCTCAGGAGATTTAAAAGATTTGGTATGGGTCCTCAGATCCTCAAAAGGTTGCATCACTGCCTGGTATGGTAATTGCTTGGCCTCCGACCGCAAGACACTACAGAGGGTAGTGAGAATGGCTTAGTGCTTCACTGGGGCCAAGCTTCCTGCCGTCCAGGACCTCTATACCAGGCAGAAGGCCCTAAAAATTGTCAAAGACTCTAGCCATCCTTATCATAGATTGTTCTCTCTGCTACCACACGACAAGCGGTACCGGAGCGCCAAGTCTAGGTCCAAGAGGCTTCTAAACAGCTTCTATCCCCAAGCCATAAGTCTCCTGAACAACTAGTCAAATGACTACCCAGACTATTTCCATTGCTCCCGCCTCTCCACATCACTGCCACTCTCTGTTGTCATCTATGCATAGTCACTTTAATTAACTCTACCTACATGTACATATTACCTCAACTAACCGGTGCCCCCGCACAATGACTCTGTACCAGCACCACCTGTATATATTGTTATTTTTTACTGCTGCTCTTTAATTACTTGTTATTTTTGTCTCTTATTCTTATCCGTATTTTTGAAATCTGCGCTGTTGGTTAGGGGCTCGTAAGTAAGCATTTCACTGTAAGGTCTACACCTGTTGTATTCAGCGCATGTGACTAATAAAATTTGATTTCATTTTTCCTGCTGCCGTGGATATGGCTGGGACAATGCTGGGGGAAAGGCCAAAAAACTATACAGACCATGACTTCAAAACAACACTGTTTCACAACGCATCAGTGACATGGCAGGAAATGTTTTGAAACAATTACTGCTTTGCATACAAGCCAGTGAATTCTATGCTGACGATAAAAAGTTTGGGAAGGTCTACACCTGTGGTAGACAAAGGGAGGAGACAGGCTAACGAAGAAATGTTGAGCCTTGAGACAATTGAAACATGGGAGTGTGTATGTGTTCCATTCATAGGGTGAATGGGCAAGATAAAATATTTAAGTGCCTTTGAATGGGTTATTGTAGTAGGTACCAGGCGCACCGGCTTTAGTGTGTCAACGACTGCAGTGCTGCTGAGTTTTTCACGCTCAACAGTTTCCTGTGTGTATCAAGAATGGTCCACCATTCTATGGGAAGCATTGGAGTCAGCATGGGCCAGTGTCTCTGTGGAACACTTTCAACACCTTGTAGAGTCCATGCCCTGGCGAACTGAGGCTGTTCTGACAGCAAAAAAGGCTGGCAACTCAATATTAGGAAGGTGGTCCTAATGTTTTGTACACTCAGTATATATTTCCCTTGACGGAGTGCTGCTGAATGTAGAAAATGGCTCAACTCTCCCCTACTAACATTGAATAATATTAGACTCACATACAACAAAGGAGACCACTTCAACATCTCAGTACAAAGAGCTACAGTGAAGGAGTATTACATGACAATGCATGCCCATGCAGTTTTTGTGCAGCCATGCTTTGGTGAGGGATATCACTTACCTTATAATGTAGACCTTTCATCTCAATATCATATTGGGTCTCCGTTTGACTTTATTCCATTTTAGTGAGCGACAGAGTTGGTAAGTGGGACTCTGGGCTGAGGCTCGGTCATCACCATTTCCTACCACTGTCAGAAATGAATCCTGGTTTATTTAAAGCACAAATGAATAAGGTCAGATTCATCATAGTGTTCTTCCTCTCATAGTTTAAATTTTTAATGTTATTCAGAGGACAAAAATAAGCTTTCTCCTCCATTCCTGATCTGTGATATCCCATTACTCATGAGTTCTCACTCTGGAACTCATATATCTGCGTAGGCCTGGTAGGTGCTGTGAATGCAACTACTTAAAGCAGCAAGGACCTGGTACTGACTGTGAGAATTGACACTGTTTTCAAGGTTATTTTTGATCCCGAGAGAAAGAGCCCTTCCCAAGGGCAGAAGCAATTTAGAAATCAAAAATAAGTATTTCATGACCATACTCTCAGTTTATATCAAGGCTCAAACTTTCAGCACAACATTTAAAAAAAGATTCCGAAGAAAGAGTAATACGTGTGTATATCTTGATATCTTAGACCTCAAGATGTTTTCATCCAGTCCCAACTAGAGATAATCCTTTTTTTAAAGACATTCTTATGAAATGGTCATTAAATGATCATTCGTGGGTAGCCTTGTTGAAGTGGATGAAGTGGACATTTGGATTGCTTCAACCAATTACTGACAGCTTTTCCAGCTCATGAAAAAAGTCCTTGATGCTCAGAAACAGGTTGGTGTAATTTTTGCCTCGAGGGCCACATTGGGATTTTAAAATGAACAGAGTGCCACACAGATTGTTTTCAGAACGATTTGTTTGTCAAAAGCAATTTGTGGGCCAGCAAAGTGCAGTTATTTGAAAACATATAGGTCCATTATAATTTCTACATACTTTCTATTTTGTTTTATACATTCTAGAGTGGGTTTTTTAACCACCAAAAATATAGACATTTTTTTACTCAAACCTCACAGCATTGGTGCTCATAGTGTTGGGTGAGACAGGATCTTTCCAGCGCTAATCAGATTATCCTGCAGTGCTGTGCTTGGTGGAGGAGGCCCTGTCTTTGAACTCTCTCTCATACAGACGCATACAGCCCACACAGCTCTCTCATATGTAAGAAGCTCTTCGGGGCTTTATAGGGGGAGGTATGTTAGCTCTCTCTAACCCACACCCACAGGTGTCTGTGTACAGTCATTACACATGCTATCTCTTTTTCCTGAAACATGACTTATTTTTGCTTAGTGACATCAGGCATTAGAAACACTGTATCAGTGTAATATAGTATCATATTTCAAGATCCATGTTCATAGTGGCGCCACGCTGGTGCTGATGAAAGGCAAGGCAAGCTTAATTCTGACCCATGCAGCCTGTCAATCAGGAGAGGACGAGATCCTGTTAGTTTGGGGATGATGAGAGTAAGAGCAACCTTGTCAGCCCTCACCATCATAGCAGGGGTGGCTCAAAGAAGTTATATGTTATATGTTACATTAGATACAGTCAGTGGCTGAGAAACAGAGGCCGATTTGGCTGAGTTCCTTCACATTCTCCTGTACTACAGGGACACAGGGAGGGAGGGGGACTGGGCCTGCATCCTTATTTATTCTCAGCCAGGCTGGTGGCAGCAGGTGCGTCCCTAACTTGTAGTTATGGCATCAATTTAAATGACAGATAATTACTTTTGTGACAATGTGCCAATTAGATTAGGCCCAGGCAAACAACATAACAGCAATTTGCTATGCTCTGGTGAGCAATAACACACCGATCATCATTAAGAGCTATGACCAAAATAGCATGCTGCTGTGAACCGCAAATACTATTACAAACCAAAACGGAAATGGAGAGATCTGCTTGGAAAGAAACCTGGAGGATTATATTTCTCTGACCTGTTGAATAACATGAATAAACTTTAATTAACTTATTTAGCCTTGCTTCAGGCCACAATGATTGGTAAAAGTAAGCTTCGAGACAGCAACTGTCTGCTAAGTTTTTCCAAAAAGATAAACTGACAACATATAGTGGATGTTGTGTCTACGACGTCAATGCGTCTCTGAATCTATATTTAACGGCCAAAATAAAGGAAACACTTGAGTAAATGAGAGATACAAAGAATATTGAAAGCAGGTGCTTCCACACAGGTGTGGTTCCTGAGTTAATTAAGCAATTAACATTCCATCATGCTTAGGGTCATGTATAAAAAATAAATAAAAAATTTAAATGCCCAGTTATTATTTTGGCTATCATGGCTAGAAGAAGAGATCTCAGTGACTTTGAAAGAGGGGTCTTAAAGTAGCATAGTGGGGTTTACAGGACAGGGTGTGTATGTTTCAGTCACCAGATCTCAACCCAATTTAATACTTATGGGAGATTCTGGAGCGGCGCCTGAGACGGCCTGAGAGCGGCGCCTGGAATTTCTCATGGAAGAATGGTGTTGCGTCCCTCCAATAGTGTTCCAGACACTTGAAGAATCTATGCCAAGGTGCATTGAAGCTGTTCTGGCGACTCGTAGTAGCCCAATCCCCTATTAAGAGAGTCCCTTATACCTACAATTGATTGCGCTGATGTCATTCTCAGTTAAACAGAGAATAGCTCAGAGGTTTTCCATGAACGCACATCTCTCTTCTCCGCTCTGCCTGGAACAAAATGAGACTAAAGCAGCTGGGCCATATGTTTATAATATTCAGTCTTCGTTTACAACCCATTTATGACTGCCTACCTGGGGAGTCTTCAGCATAATTCATTGTTATTATGATCTAATTGGTTTGCAAAAGGCTTAATCTTCCTTCAGGAATTAACAGGGTGGTGTTGGGGGTGGGAGGGTGCTGGGGGTACGGTGGTAAAGGATTTGAATAACTAAAGCTTGCGGAGAGGCATTCTCTCTTTTTTGTTCGCTCTGACTGACACTTTGGCAGCACCATGACGCATTGCTTGGGGTGGCTCCCAGAGCGAGGCACCTAGCTAACGAGAACTCAGTCATGGCAGCCAACTTCATGTTGTTTATCTGAAACAGACGTCGCCTCTTCCCCTCCGTCCTCATGCCTGAATGACCGGCATGAAGAACGCCAGGGGCCAATGTCAAAGCACGAGGGCACCTTTACCCATAAACGTCTCCTTTGAAATAGCCGTTGGGAGGTGCTACCTGTTGGAAACGGTGTGGGCCGGAGACGGCACAGTCACACAGAGGAATATGCACCAGGGAACTTTCCCCGGCTTCCTGTCAATAGAGCTTGGAGTGAGGCTCCATGAATAATATATCTTCTGGCATTTGCCGTCGGGGGTCTTAAGAGGGATGAAACGGCCGCGATGCCAGTCATCCGGCACGCAGCGTGACAATTGTTCTCTCTCAGTTGTCATGGGGATTCTTATTTATTTATTCGTTCTCCAGTTTTATTGGGATATGGTGATGGACCGGGGGGGGGTTGTTTTGTGGATGATGCATGCCTCTCTGAAGGCTGATCTTAAATGTATTAATTTGCTCTGCTACGCTCCGAATAATTGTCATGCACTGCCAGATTTACCTTTTACAGGCCTGTTATTCCCAAACTCATATTTACACCTGGCTTTTTCAGTTCTGAGCTGCTCCCGGACTCACAGCTGTCACTCTAGTTACACACACACACACACACACACACACACACACACACACACACACACACACACACACACACACACACACACACATTCGCGCACACACAAGCACGCACACATGCACAAACACAAACACAAGCACACACACACAATAATAGATATCTCAAATATATATACTGAACAAAAATATACATGCAATAACTGAATGACAGTTCATAAAATGAATTCAGTCAATTGAAATAAATTAAGGCCCTAATCTTTAGATTTCACATGTCTGGGTAGGGGCGCAGCCATGGGTGGGCCTGGGAGGGCACTTGGGAGCCAGGCCCACCCACTATGGAGCCAGGCCCAGCAATTCAAAATGAGTTTTTCCCCACAAAAGGGCTTTATTACAGAAACCCTCCTCTGTTTCATCAGCTTTCCAGCTGACTAGTTGCAGACGATCCCGCATGTGAAGAAGCCGGATGTGGAGATCTAGGACTGGCATGGTTACACTTGGCCTGTGGTTGTGAGGCCGGTTGGACATACTGCCAAATTCTCTAAACACCATTCGATGTGGCTTATGGTAGAGAAATTAACATCCAATTCTCTGGCAAGATCTCTGGTGGTCATTGCTGCAGCCAGCATGCCGATTGCATGCCCCCTCCAAACTTGGGACATCTGTGACATTGTTTTGTGTGACAAAACTGCAAATTTTAGAGTGGCCTTTTATTGTCCCCAGCACAAGGTGTACCTGTGTAATGATAACGCTGTTTAATCAGCTTCTTGATATCCAACACTTGTCAGGTGGAGGGATTATCTTGGCAAGTGAGAAATGCTCACTAACAGACAAATTTGTGCAAAACATTTGAAATAAATAAGCTGGGATCTTTTATTTCAGCTTGTGAAACATGGGACCAACACTTTACATGATATTTTTGTTCAGTATAGAAATGTGCACAAGCGGGAATGCTATTGTACAGTATATCTCATATGAGAGAATGCTTGGATACTCTGTCTGCCATACAGTATGGATAGCAATTGTGAAGGCAATTTCTGAAAGCTTCTGTCTCATCATCTCCCTCATTCTGGGCACTTTACTGAGATGATGGACAGAGATGATCTGTACGTTTTCAGCCTTCCGTCTGATTTCACGGCACCTAGTTTCTTTGTTACACTATACTTAACTACAGATTCAAAAATAAAGAACAAAAAGGGAAGCCAAAATCAAAGGCCTTCCAAACATCCGTGCTGCTTCGCATGGTTTCAGTAGGAAGTACACTGCAGCAGGCATCTGCCCTTCAATTTGCTACAGATGACAACTGCTCAGTGAACTGTGCTGCACGCACTTTAGACTGAAAGGCCTTCCTGTCCAGTCACAGATGGAGCTGAATGATAACAGCTTCACCCAGGGGCAGCAGAGGAACGTTACCCTCTCTTGTCAGAGAAACTCTCGTGGCTTCAGGCTATTATTCAACAATGACATTTCCCGGCTAATCAATATCTCATCATTGGCAGTCAACACAGCCTGATCCCTGTCCCTGGAAATAGCTGGTGTTCTAAGCACACATATACCATTGTGCACACTTGGTGTGTGTGTGTGTGTGTGTGTGTGTGTGTGTGTGTGTGTGTGTGTGTGTGTGTGTGTGTGTGTGTGTGTGTGTGTGTGTGTGTGTGTGTGTGTGTGTGTGTGTGTGTGTGTGTGTGTGTGTGTGTGTGTGTGTGTGTGTGTGTGTGTGTGTGCATATATCAGTTGTCACATCTCACAGCAACTATTTCACGATGAAAACTTAGCCTACATCAATTAATTGATAAATATGTGACAGGCATTATTAGATTAGATTTCCTCGACATCCAATCTTCTCATACTTGATAATGAGGTGAGAAAATATCCTCTCTTTACTTTGGTTTCTTTCTCTCTATGCAAATCATCAAAGAAACACATGAACACCACAAAACAAAACGCACATCAGGCTCAGAATGGTGAAATGTCAGTCATAGTTCATAAGCTAATAAGCTTTAAGGCCCCATGAGATTCCCATTCTTTTCTTGTGCAAGACAAAGCAGTTGAGGAGGCGGATGATGGAGTGAGGTGTGATGATAGGGGGTTTTATGGTAAATATGAGCAGGATATAAGTCAACAGATAAAATAAGTCACTCAAAGCCGTTTCCTCTCCATTTCACACACTGCGATACAGTTACATTTTAGAGCTGTCCATCAAAGTGACTGGCAGCCAGGCCCTCTTCAGCGATAACACAAAAAAAAACTGTGCTTTCGATATAGAATAATATCCTATTTTCTATGATAATTACAGACACCATGCCTATTTCATTGTTGTTTTGGGGACACCTTAGATATTTAATGACAAAAATGTGTCGGCTCAATCAGAAATTACCTTTACATTTCTATCGCACAATCTGTAACACTTTAGCAATACAGATTGAATAGAGCCTATACCAAGGCAAGAGATAGAAACACAATAATTTATTGATAAACGAAATATTGAAAAACGTCTTTTGCATAGAAGTGTGGGCTGTAGCATTTATGTTTTCTAATTAAGCAATAATGCCCGGGGGGTGTGGGGGAGAGGGGGGGTGGTGGTATATGGCCAACCATACCATGGCTAAGGACTGTTCTTAGGTACGACGCAACGCAGAGTGTATAGATACAGCCCTTAACCGTATATTGGCCATATACCACACCCCCTTGGGCATTATTGCTTAATTAGAAAAAGCACAAATTCACGCACGCAAACAGACACACATGCCAGAGGTGCCTTATTGCTATTATAAACTGGTTACCAACATAATTAGAGCAGTAAAAATAAATGGTATACGGTCTGATATACCACGGCTGTCAGCCAATCAGCATTCAGGTCTCGAACCACCCAGTTTAGAATTACTAATAATTATCAATCTTGCAGAATGTGCAGACAGTGTATGGCACTCGCTAAATGCAGTATGCATGTTTTGAAAAAGTCACTGCGAAATATCAAAAAAATCTACAGCTACAGCTACAGAAATGTGATAAAATTAGCAATTGCTCTTTTGTTTTAGAAACTGCATTCATAATCAAGTGGGAAGGTGGTATTTACCACATTCGACTGGGAAAAATCCACTTAATAACTAATAATAATGCTGCCCCTCCAACTCATAATTGCAACTAGGAAGACCTCGATCTTTCCCACATGCTGAACTCTAACGCCATGAACCACTGAAAATGGAAGCAAAAATGGCCGTGATTTCAACTGTCAATGGTGAGAATAGTTCATTAGTACCTTCCACGCTCCAAGCACGTGAACACTCCAAGTCCTTCCTCCAAAATACACAAGTCGTTCCTCCGATCACTCCAACATGATGTGAACGCAGCATTACTAGTGGGAAACTCATCTATCATCCCTGGGGGGCAATTCGTATGATATGTTACGAATTACAATTTGTACAATATGTTACGAATTTATAAGCGCTTAAGATCCCGGACTGCATCTTTAAATGCAAAAACAAAACATTATTTATAAAAATCAATATATTAATATGGTTTTTGTACACTATAATTTGTTTGCGAGCATGATAGCTGTACTTTTAGTTTATGGTTGACGCAGCTTGACGTTGGTGTTCTACCCAATAAATTACTGGGAGTTTATATATATAGAGAGAACGTGCAGCTCTTTTTATAAAATAATTTGACGCAGCTTGTTTGCCATTAGCCAATCTGAGTTTCTCAACAAGTTTAAAGCATGTGAATGCATCCAACTCGTATTTACTCAATTACAAATGGAAATGACCACCTTCCCACTTGGTTATGAACACAGCATAATTTCAATAGCTCCAAATTATACTGCAAATGAAGGGTGTAACTTTCATCATAAATGGTGGATGGAGGGTGTTTTCCAGGTCAGAGTTATAAAGCTAATTTATCAAGTTTATAAATATCAATATTTTTTTTCATGTTTTCCTTTCAGAAATCGTACACAGATATTAAGTGTGAAATTTATGCAACAGTTATAAATGCGGCCCCTGGGCCCTGCTCATCCATACAGTCTTACGGCCGGCCTGCCTCCTGCCCCATGGAGGAGGACTGATGTCTGGGTAATGGGTCTCCCATCCCTGGGTGAGCCATTTTTCCATTTATCTTAGTTGGAGGGTGGCTGGGTGGGCTGGCAATGGGGTGGATTGATGGGTGGTAATCAAATGAGGGCCAGTGTTGCTGCATCACCTGCATAAGGGACGAGCCCTCCTGATGTGACAGCTCCATTGAAGGCCCACACTCAGCACTCAACGTGGATTCTGATATTAATTGGTGTGTTTGGCACTGCCCCTGTTGCTGCTTGGCACCACCAGGCGCCGTAAACTTTTCTCCATTTATTACACTCAGTTCACTTGAGTGGCAGAGTAGAATGCATTCTGATCAATTAATTTCCAGTCCATGCTCCATTGGCATCATTTATACCTACACCTTAGGTCCTTGCCAGGAATCTAACCGAAAAAACCCAATTACCTGCCTGGGAAGACGTTTTCAAAGGAAATATTGGGAAAGCTTGGACTGGTGCCAGCAGGAGGAAATACAGCTGAGTGTTGCTGTCCTTGTAGCATCAACACACACACTGACAACACCAAGCACACTTTTAGTCAATCTTCATTCCATCAAAGCATGCACGTATTGTAGTAGTACAGTGTATACAAATCATATGCTTTTATTCAATTTTTTATTTTACTTTTATTTTAGCAGTCCCATTGAGACCAAGCTTTGAAGAGCAAGGTATGATAAGAGTCTCTCACTTTCTTCACATTACAGTAGGTTGGCTTACACCACTGCTACATCAACTGCAGGTAGAAAATTTCATTGAGGGATAATTTGCAATACTGATCATGATGAGTCAATCACTTGACTACAACCCAGTCTGTATGTTGAAAGGTGCATTTACAGGAAAGAGAGCCAGGGCTTTTTTCACTTCATTTTGAGCTTAAAAACTCTAAATGAGATCCTCTGTTGAGCCATGTTATCTTTGTCCACAGTCACTCTGGAATTCATAGACTATTTTTTACAATCTCATATCTATCATTTTCATTGCTGTGTTTATAACTCATCTCCACACCAAAGATAGGCCTCTTACCGTCAGGATTGCTTTCCAGTCGATTGTGCGCGAACAATCACAGGTTCTATTATCATGGAGGCATTTTTCCAGGTACAACAGGGTGAGAGGGAGCATCAAGAAAACCACTGTCTTTTTTTCACAGCAAAAATAAGGTTAATAATAAAAGACAGGGACAAGGTCATTGCTTTCAAATTACGCTTAGCCTGATCTCAAATATCTCCTTTGTCAGCTACAGGGACTGGAGAAATTGTGGCGGTGGGAAATTGCTAGCTTTCATGAAGCCAAACACCACAAAAGCCCCTTTCATTTAACCCCTTGGCTTTGTAAGCCCTGACTCGCTGGGTCCTTTTGAATGGAGACCTGGGTGTAGAGACCAGAAATGAATAGGATCAATCTCCCTTCTGGTGCTGGGACATGGAAAGGAATTCTCCTCTGGTTAGGAATAGGTAGGGAGGGAGGCCATTCATACGCTCTGCCAATCCTAATTGCTTCACTATAGATTTTATACAGGACTTCAGTTATGGTAGAATGGTAGATTTTGATGGTATGAACTGGAAATATTGCAAATATATTTCTATGGTTTTTTGAGAATCAAAGTATCATTTAAATGCCAGCTTTTAGCAGTTATCTTAGAGTATGTGGTGAGCATCACTTTTTCTCTCACATGTCTATTTTTAATGCGGTTATTCTATTACAGCATCACACAAATATCCCTTTAAGAATACTGAATACACACAGACAGAATGGTATGCAAAACGATGTAACATGCTCTCCTTTTTCTCTACCATATCCTCGGGTGTGTATCCACACTATACTTTCAGTGCTGACACAATACCATCATTATTTTTACTTGCTGTGGTATTTTGGCTCGCTGCACTCAAATTAAATAATAGCACAGTGACAATGTGTGCATGGCTGTATTTAACAGCTTATATCAACCTCCTCCATTCACAGTATTCCATCCATACACTGAGAGCAGGACTGGAGCTGACAGAGGGGGGGGGGGGCAGATAGAAAGGACAGATCACAGCAGTAAAAACACACCTGTATTTGTATTGTCCACATCCTGTAGGATCAGATCCATCAACAAACCCTCACTTCCTCCACCCAACCTGGTCTCAGAGTATTTCGTATTATTCTGTACGTTATTCTGTTAGTATCATATCTTACGTTTGTTATGGTTAAATTTGTAACATATTCATAACAAACACTTCAGCGAGCAGGCCTTTCTAATCAACCTGGCCTGGGTATCCTAGAAGGATACTGACCTCATCCCATCAGTAGAGGATGCCTGGTTATTCTTTAAAAGTGCTTT
Organism: Oncorhynchus masou masou; assembly: GCF_036934945.1. Lineage (NCBI taxonomy): Eukaryota > Metazoa > Chordata > Actinopteri > Salmoniformes > Salmonidae > Oncorhynchus > Oncorhynchus masou. Next base: position 58,732,778 of record NC_088223.1, read on the forward strand.
CCTCACCATCTTAAATAAGCATGCCACATTCAAAAAGTGTAGAACTAAGAACAGATATAGCCCTTGGTTCACTCTAGACTTGACTGCCCTTGACCAGCACAAAAACATCCTGTACTCCATTAGCATCGAATAGCCCCCGCGATATGCAACTTTTCAGAGAAGTTAGGAACCAATATACACAGTCAGTTAGGAAAGCAAAGGCTAGCTTTTTCAAACAGAAATGTGCATCCTGTAGCACAAATTCCAAAAGGTTTTGGGACACGGTAAAGTCCATGGAGAATAAGAGCACCTCCTCCAAGCTGCCCACAGCACTGAGGCTAGGAAACACTGTCACCACCGATAAATCCACGATAATCAAGAATTTCATTAAGCATTTTTCTACGGCTGGCCATGCTACCCCTACCCAGGCACACAGCTCTGCACCCCCCACAGCAACTTGCCCAAGCCCCCATATCGTGTGAAATCCGTAAAGATTGGAAAGCTGCCGCGGTCATCCCCCTCTTCAAAGGGGGAGACAGTCTAGACCCAAACTGTTATAGACCTATATCCATCCTGCCCTGCCTTTCCAAAGTCTTCGAAAGCCAAGTTAACAAACAGATCACCAACCAGCTCGAATCCCACCGTACCTTCTCCACTATGCAATCTGGTTTCCGAGCTGGTCATGGGTGCACCTCAGCCACACTCAAGGTCCTAAACGATATCATAACCACCATCGTCAACCTGGCCAAGGCTTTCGACTCTGTCAATCACCACATCCTTTTTTTACCCCTTTTTCTCCCCAATTTCGTGGTATCCAATTGTTTAGTAGCTACTATCCTGTCTCATCACTACAACTCCCATACGGGCTCGGGAGAGACGAAGGTTGAACGTCATGCGTCCTCCGATACATAACCCAACCAAGCCACACTGCTTCTTAACACAGCGCGCATCCAACCTGGAAGCCAGCTGCACCAATGTGTCGGAGGAAACACCGTGCACCTGGTAACCTTGGTTAGCGTGCACTGCACCCGGCCCACCACAGGAGTCACTGGTGCACGATGAGACAAGGAAACCCCTACCGGCCAAGCCTTCCCTAAGCCGGCCCTCCCTAATTGTGCGTCGCCCCACGGACCTCCCGGTCGCCCCACGGACCTCCCGGTCGCGGCCGGTTACGACAGAGCCTGGGCGCGAACCCAGGGTCTCTGGTGGCACAGCTGGCGCTGCAGTACAACGCCCTTAACCACTACTCCACCCGGGAGGCCAATCACCACATTCTTATCGGCAGACTCAACAGCCTTGGTTTCTCAAATGACTGCCTCGCCTGATTCACCAACTACTTCTCAGATAAAGTTCAGTGTGTCAAATCGGAGGGCCTGTTGTCCGGACCTCTGGCAGTCTCTATGGGGGTGCTACAGGGTTCAATTCTCGGGCCGACTCTTTTCTCTGTATACATCAATGATGTCGCTCTTGCTACGTACGTATGATTCTCTGATCCACCTCTACGCAGACGACACCATTCTGTATACTTCTGACCCTTCTTTGGACACTGTGTTAGCAAACCTCCAGACAATCTTCAATGCCATACAACTCTCCTTCCGTGGCCTCCAACTGCTCTTTAATGATAGTAAAACTAAATGCATGCTTTTCAACCGATCGCTGCCCCCGCCCGCCCGACTAACATCACTACTCTGGACGGTTCTGACTTAGAATATGTCAAAACTACAAATACCTAGGTGTCTGGTTAGACTGTAAACTCTCCTTCCAGACTCACATTAAGCACCTCCAATCCAAAGTTAAATCTAGAATTGGCTTCCTATTTCGCAACAAAGCCTCCTTCACTCATGTTGCTACACATACCCTCGTAAAATTGACTATCCTACCGATCCTTGACTTTGGCGATGTAATTTACAAAATAGCCTCCAACACTCTACTCAGCAAATAATATGCAGTCTATCACAGTGCCATCCGTTTTGTCACCAAAGCCACATATACTACCCACCACTGCGACCTGTATGCTCTCGTTGGCTGGCCCTCGCTTCATATTCGTCGCCAAACCCACTGGCTCCAGGTCATCTATAACTCTTTGCTAGGTAAAGCCCTGCCTTATCTCAGCTCACTGGTCACCATAGCAACACCCACCCGTAGCACACACCCCAGCAGGTATATTTCCCTGGTCATCCCCAAAGCCAAGTCCTCCTTTGGCCGCCTTTCCTTAAAGTTCTCTGCTGCCAATGACTGGAACGAACTGCAAAAATCACTGAAGCTGGAGACTTTATGTCTCCCTCACTAACTTTAAGCATCAGCTGTCAGAGCAGCTTTTTTTTTAAATTTTATTTAACCAGGTAGGTCAGTTGAGAATAAGTTCTCATTTACAATTGCGACCTGGCCAAGATTAAGCAAAGCAGTGTGAGATAAACAACAATACAGACTTACACATGGGATAAACAAACGTACAGTCAATAACACAATAGAAAAATCTATATAAAATGTATGCAAATGTAGAAAGATTAGGGAGGTAAGGCAATAAATAGGCCATAGTGGCAAAATAATTACAATTTAGTATTAACACTGGAGTGACAGATGTGCAGATGATGATGTGCAAGTAGAGATACTGAGGTGCAAAAAAAGCCAAAATAAAGGTAGTTGGGTGGGCTATTTACAGATAGGCTGTGTACAGGTGCAGTGATCAGTAAACTGGGGAGGCAGGTAGCCTAGTGGTTAGAGTGTTGGGCCAGTAACCAAAAAGTTGCAAGATCAAATCCCTCAGCTGACAAAGTAAAAAATCTGTCATTCTGCCCCTGAAAGAGGCAGTTAACCCACTGTTCTTAGGGCATCATTGTAAATAAGGATTCTTAACTGACTTGCCTAGTTAAATAAAGGTGACATGAAAATCATATCACACATTTTGAAAATTCCTAACATATTGTAGATTTTGTAAATTCGTAACATATATGGACATCCACAAACTAATACATGCCATACAAAACGTAATATATCATACTAATTGGAGTACGGATTTATGTACGGAATAATACGAAATGCTCTGAGACCAGGTTGCTCCACCATGCAATAAAAGATGTTCATGTCACAGACAAAGACACTATCTGAGACAACTCAGTCTTATCCTTCCCGCCCCTATGTCAAGGGTAATCTTGTTCCTTGTTCGTCATATTGGCCACCACAATGAGAGGCATCATCACTCTTGCCTGGGCCAACAAAAACGGACAGTGATGGTGAACAGAGAGGACCCGTGTTGGACCACAGATACTGTCAACATAAAGCTTAAGTGAGAGATTTGAGAGAAAGGGGAGGGCGAGAGGGACGGACAACAACAACAACACTATCTCTTGCATTCAAAGCCAAGAGATCTGGAGGCCATCTTTTCAAAACCTGCTTTATCTGTGCATTCTTTCAATGATACAATGAATAACAAATACTTGCTTCACTTTGCAAAGGTCACATTTTAGCAACATGTAGTCTTATTTCACAGAACGTCTGTTTTTGCATTTGATTTGAACAGTTCACTGACGGCTCATACAAACATGCACAGTGCATCTGTGCTGCTATCTTAGTTGACCTGTCTTCTTATTCAGGATTCTGCACTATGTATATGTCAATAGGCATATTTTTAGATGGCCATCATACAGTACCCTCTACTGTATTTAAGCCTTGTTGCATTGCAGACAACAAAATCATAATAAAACGCATACCATACTGTAAATGTAAATATTTGAATAAAAGTCCATTTAAACCCAACCACATCTGTTATGACTGCAGCCGGTCATATCAAGCTTTATTAGATAACATGTTTGAGCTGAAAAGCTTTTAAGAGGCATGTTGAAGGGGCTTCTCCTTTTCCTTTCCTTAGGAAAAATCATGGGCCCACAGCACCATCTACAGGGGATCAGCATGTGTGGTAGCCATTGGTAGTGGTCGTACAGCTGTCGTGAGACTCAAACAAGATTAGGGGGCTCAAACGTTTCTCTTTTTTATCACCAAAAATGTTACAGAACCATTTTCCGTTAATAATGTCACCTGCTGGTGCTGTGAATTTGCTCTCATCTACAAGAAAAAACTAAGAGAAGAACAAGAAAAAAACAACACTGCTGTTGATGTCATTCGTTGGAAACCTTGTTAAAGGTCAAACAGGATGGGATGACATGCTAAAACATTGCCAATGTTTAGCCAGGTGAGTGGATGAGAATTAAACCACAACACAGGGAAGTGATTCAAAATAAACGGGACTGCTTCAGAGTCCAATAAAGGCCACTGTTTTTACCACTCAAGTGGATATGCTGTCAAGGGCTGGTGGAGTAATCTGTTCATACTCACGGCCATTTCCTTCCAGCATCCGATAGCAAGGGTTTTTCAGAGTATTCGTGGCATCCCCTTTGTTCCTTTTGGTCTCTAGTGAATGCGTATAGCTTCAGCTCCTGCTCAGTGGAAGGATGTGTGTGTGTGTAGGTTGGCCCTGATAGGTCTAATACAACACAGCTCGAGGACATATCGTGACCTTGGGACTGACTAGAAGGCTCTATCTGACATTTTGATCAAAATGAGTTATTCACATAGAGTTACTGTTATAGTGAGATACACTATATATACAAAAATATGAGGAGCCCTTTTTTAAAATTCTATTTCACCTTGATTTAACCAGGTAAGCAAGTTGAGAACAAGTTCTCATTTACAATTGCGACCTGGCCAAGATAAAGCAAAGCAGTTCGACACATACAACAACATAGCGTTACACATGGAGTAAAACAAACATACAGTCAATAATACAGTAGAAAAATAAGTCTATAGACGAAGTGAGCAAATTTGGTGAGATAAGGGAGGTAAAGGCAAAAAAAAGGGCATGTTGGCGAAGTAAATACAATATAGCAAGTAAAACACTGGAATGGTAGATTTGCAGTGGAAGAATGTGCAAAGTAGAAATAGAAATAACCTGGTGCAAAGGAGAAAAATAAATAAATAAATAAATATAGTAGGGGAACAGGTACAGGTGGAACAGGTACAGGTGCACCTGTATGTACAGATGCAGTAATCTGGTGCTTAAAGCTAGTGAGGGAGATAAGTGTTTCCAGTTTCAGAGATTTTTGTAGTTCGTTCCAATCATTGGCAGCAGAGAACTTGAAGGAGAGGCGGCCAAAGGAAGAATTGGTTTTGGGGGTGACCAGAGAGATATACCTGCTGGAGCACGTGCTACGGGTGGGTGCTGCTATGGTGACCAGCGAGCTGAGAAAAGGTGGGACTTTACCTAGCAGGGTCTTGTAGATGACCTGGAGCCAATGGGTTTGGCAACGAGTATGGCGCGAGGGCCAGCCAACGAGAGTGTACAGGTCGCAGGGGTGGGTAGTATATTGGTGACAAAACAGATGGCACTGCAATAGACTGCATCCAGTTTATTGAGTAGGGTATTGGAGGCTAAGTCGAGGATCGGTAGTATAGTCAGTCTTACGAGGGTATGTTTGGCAGCATGAGTGAAGGATGCATTGTTGCGAAATAGGAAGCCAATTCTAGATTTAACTCTGGATTGGAGAATGTTTGATGTGAGTCTGGAAGGAGAGTTTACAGTCTAACCAGAAACCTAGGTATTTGTAGTTGTCCACATATTCTTCATATTCAAATGAGTTGATTCGGCTATTTCAGCCACACCGGTTGCTGACGTGTATAGACGTTGTTATTGTAAAGTTTAAAGGTTTTGGAGCAACAACTACAAAACAGCTCTGAGGTCTGGGACTTGAAAAAGACTCCTTATCTCAAACTATACATTTTGCAGATAGAACCTTATAGTCCCAAGTCCTTGATTAGTAATATCATAGGTTTTGGTCCACTTTTTCAACTACTTAGATTTTTTCCCCACCACTTTTTTCAGAGGAAAGGCCACAATTCAAACTCTTTTTGGTAAAAACAAATAAATACATGTGCCTTAGAACATGTTTAAGTCCCTTAGGAGAGACTGCTGTTTTTGGTCTTGTTCTATATCAATATAAAAACCTCCATGGAAGGTGTACTTCACAAAAATGACAAACTTACCACATTTTATAGATTAGTAACAAGTAGTTTACGAACTAACTAAGTAGTTTACTAACTTTTTTCAGAGACCAAAAATATATATCAGTTTATTCATCCAGTGCTAAGCTTTAGCAATGTTGCTAGTTATCCATGGGATATAGTGTACTTGTCATTTTAGGGAACTATCACTTTAACAAATGTGTGATGAACATGAGTTAATATATTGATGATGTGATTAGAAAGAATGAAGTGTATTCTTTTTTATTGAAATCTTTCACAGATAGAACCTTATGGCTGAACTCAAATTACATGTCCGACCGCACCCCCCCTAAAAAAACGTATTTACAAATATATTAGGATTGTGATAATCTGCACTTCAGTAAATACCTTAATGGGTTATGAAAGAAGAATTTACTACAAAACAATTCTGAGATCTGGGATAAGAAACTTTGATACTCAACATCTCAAAATGATGCTTTGCGCAGACTGAAACTTATAGTCCCAAGGTCTCAATACACTAAGCCACAAACCAACTCTCTACTTTAAGGAGAGGCAGACAGACTAGCCAGGTAAGACACATAGTCCAAATTGTAGGAGGGGACAGATACACTGCTTAGGCTGAGATATGGGTAGATAAGAAATCCACAATGTGGTAAAGAAAAACGATTAAATCAACGCAATGTGGAAAAGTGTTCAAGATGCTACATGCATCTTCCCTTTCCCTGGTACATGGCAAGAGCTCATGGCTATCCCGAGGGACTGGATGATCAATCATAGGGTCACACAAAGAACACACACCACACCCCATACCGTACACCAGTCATATGTACCAGGGATAGGACTTTATGTCAGCAAACAGTTGGCTACCAGGAGACAAGCTAATCCCCTGGTGGAGATAATGCCCAGAGAAAGAGAGGAAGGAGACCCAGTTTATTTTGGTAGAAAGTCTGCCTTAAGCCCACAGCCTTCTAATACCTGCTGACAGACTAGGCCACAAATCCAAGGCCGTGGCACAGGATGACAGTCCATTACAGGAACACACGTCCCTGGGGGGATTTCACCAGGCCATGATGGAAGCATTATTACTATCAGCAGAGTAATAGCCTCGGGAATGGATCAGTGTCATAAACACTGACTGATGCGCCATATGCTCCCATAGGAGGTGAGCCACCGGAGGGCTCAGAGCAGAGCCCAACAGCAGTCTGAACCGCTAACCAGGAGGCAGGAAGGAGAGGTGAGAGAGAGAGTTACATAGAACATGTTTGTTGGTGGATGAACTTTCACCCCTTCAGGCAGCAGAGAGGTCATTCTTACTACGCCATCATAGAACTTTATAAGCAGTGACAAGCTGAAATTGGCATGTTTAGACCTGGCTGGTAGAGGCCAAGCCAAAATATCCAACAAAGATGGTGACCAGCCTCATGAGAGGTCTAGTTGGATAAGTAGAACAGGATATAAAGTAATGCCTATGAGGGTGAACATCAACATGATCAACCTTTTTCATCAAACATTCACTTAAATACATATTGACTGTAATGACTTCCCACGTGAGAGTTGCTGTATTCAGGGAACACTGATGAGTTGAGGTATAATGCACTGCCCAGGTAGCACATAACATTCTGAGAACCATGAGTTTTTTAGAGCTTGGTGAGAGCGTGGGTGTCCTATGGTTATTTTGCATAAAACCTTCCCACAATGTTCTGGGTGCACAGATAGCACATGACATTTTGAGAACCATATGCCAATGGGCACACACTGGTTGAATCAATGTTGTTAAATTACGTTGAACCAACTTGGAATAGACGTTGAATTGGCGTCTGTGGCCATTGAGATGTTTCTTCGGTGGGAATTTCAGGACTTCAGCATAGCTGTCACGTCTACTCCATCTCCAGCGCGCGACATCGGAAGTTTACTCATTATTACGCACACCTGTCACCATCATTACGTGCACCTGCGCCTCATGAGACTCACCTGGACTCCATCACCTTCCTGATTACCTCCCCTATATCGGTCACTCCATTTGGTTCTTTCCTCAGGCATTATTGTACGCTATTCGTGTTTCTTGTTTTGTTCCATGTTCTGTCATTTATTATTAAATACACTCCCTGTACTTGCTTCCCGATTCTTAGCATACATGTTACAATAACGTTTTCTGCAGGTTTACACAAAGTCATGTTTTCAAAACATAAAGAAAACTGCATAAAAACCACAAGAAACAGTAACATTCAAATAATGTTTTAAGAGGTCTTAAAAAAAATACATTTCATTCTAGGCGTCTACAAAACATTCTAGGCATCTACAAAACTACAAAATATGTTCCAGTGTGTTGGCCTCGCCCACTAATTGGCAACACCTGATCTAAATGAGTGCTTGTTTCCTTTGAAATGGGGTCTGTTTAAATAGAAAAAAATGGCATGCTAGCTCCATCCTGGTGGCACAATAGACTAATTCCATAGATAAAAACAGAAGATCAAAGTTTTGAATCTCACTGATGCCATGCCACAATAAAAAAGAAAAGTGTTTGCATGATTAATGCCTAAGGAAATTAATATCCATGTGTCCTATCTGTGCTTGTAGTTCAAAACAGTTAACCTAAGCTAGAAATGTTATTAAAACTCTTATTGAAACATGTTTTCAGAACATTAATTACCCTCAAATAACCTATAATTTCCATTCTCAGAACATTAATAAAACCTCCCAGGAAAGCTTTCAGGGACCCATAGTAAAACGTTCTCAGAACCTCCCTGTAACCTGAAAAATAATATTCACCGAACAGGCTAAAGTTTCACTTCCGCTCTCAGAGAGTTTAAAAAACGATCAGATTTAAAATGGCTTTGTTTCTAGAATAAATTGGAAACCCAAAACGTACATTCCCACAACTTCCAAGGAACTAAATGTGCTGGCTGAGTGCATGGCCATTGCAATCCTTCCCATTTCTCACTGCACATTCTCCCAGTGGGATTTTAAAATGAACTTCAATTATCCTTTTTTCCTCTTGATTGCATTTTCATGAGCAGCCAGAAGTGTAGTAAAGTCCTGACTGGTGATTCACTCATGAGGTGATGGTTTACTGCCCTCCCAAACCCACTTCATCAAAACAGATAGCAACAGTAGCTCTGCTATACCAACCCATCCACCCACTGATAAGAGCAAAGGTCATGGACTGGCAGGTGCTGTTCATGAAAGAGGCGGCTTGGAGCCCCAGGAAGTCAAAATGAGACAGTGCACATCCTGTGCACATCCGGACCCTTGAATTACATCCTCCATAATTGTTGTCCTCTGAATTACTCCAAAAAAGTCCCAAATGGGCTGGAGACATCTCAGAGCTGTGTGAACTCCACTGTCAGAAATCTCTGGGTTTTCAACTTTCCTTCCCCTTGACCAAATGCCTTCATTTGGAACTTCTAAGACTACACCTTGAGAAGCCTCATCTGTCCCATCAAGGTCCTCTCAAGCCTCACTCCGGCTATCAACAAATCTTCTCACTGCACCACTCCTGTCACCCACCTCCTCGCTCACTTTTCTTCTCATCTGTAGGCACCCTTTACCCCCTCCACCCTTTAGAGAAAAAAAGGGATACAGAGAGAGTGAGCTGAAGAAAAATGAGATAAACACTAAGTGTGTCTTTGAATGGTAGAGATAGAGACCCAGACACTGGCAGTCTGGGAATGAAAGTATGTTGACTTTCCTTTCATCTCAGTCCTCTCCACCACACCTCCTGTCTACCCTGAAACTGACAGACTTTCTTTCAGACATGAGGACGCTAAAGGAACCACAACAAAACACAGATTTAAGCTTTGCTGATGCTAATCTGTCTTCAAGCCATTCCAGACTTGACGGGATACACAAAAAATCTCTGGAATTAAGCAGGATGCCTAGCTGATTCAGAACAAGATAACAACATGCTAGTCGTTTGCAGCTAAGTGAATCTAAGCCTTTACATAGTTCCCAAAAAATCTATGCCAGGAAATAGCAATATCATGTCCATGCTCCACAGAATACATAATCCATCAAACACTATGGAACATACTAATACTCCCACTAGCTCTACCGCAGTTCCATTCATGGTTCCCTCCTGAACACACTCCTCCTTTTTTAGAGCTGTAACTGACAGAAGGCTAAGTGAAAAAAAGTCTCAAAGGCAGACTCAGCAATTACATCATCATACACAGTGGGGCAACTTCCTGCAGACAGAAATCAACAACAATAATATTCAGAGACCTTTCGTCATTAAAGACAAAAATATGATTATTAAAGAGTATAAGCAAATGGTTAAACAGGTAAGTTGTGAAGGTGAAAACACCTCATGACTGAGAGGAAGCTAAATAAAGAAAATAATGGCCAATACTCAAAAAGGGCTTTAGTTTTTGAGATACCCCTACCCCTGGTAGATCAAAACACAACCATGTTTTTTCACATCTATACATTTATGAAATTGATGGTTGTGAAAAAAAAAATATTTTACTGCCAAAGTGGTTAAATGTAAAGATATTGTGACACTCCCTAAATGCAAAACGTGCAGACTAATGCATGGTGGGCCACGTAAGCCAATATCTAACCCAATATTACAAGCACTGATGTTGCTAAAATATGAAATACCATTTGTCAGTTGTCTGGACTACATACACAAATAAACAGCATTGGGATATTTTATTGCAGCTTGAACATATAGACTTGTAAACATAGAGATACAATAGGCTGAAACATCAACTATTAATATTTATCACAAATGTAAGCTTTACCTTTTGGTAGCTGATTAATATACAACTTTCAAAGGGAAATTCCAACTCTTCGCAGTGCTTGAGGCGTCACTACAGCCCTGGGTTCAATCCCAGGCTGTGTCACAGGTGTTCGTGACCGGGAGACCCATGAGGCGGTGCACAATTGGCCCAGCGATGGGACAAGACTGTAACTACCAATTGGATGTCATGAAATTGGGGGTAAAAGTATATAATATATACACTACCATTCAAAAGTTTGGGGTCACTTAGAAATGTCCTTGTTTTTGAAAGAAAAGCACATTTTCTGTCCATTAAAATAACATACAATTGATCAGAAATACAGTGTAGATATTGTTAATGTTGTAAATGACTATTGTAGCTGGAAACAGCTGATGTTTTATGGAATATCTACATAGACGTACAGAGGCCCATTATCAGCAACCATCACTCCTGTGTTTCAATGGCACGTTGTGTTAGATAATCCAAGTTTATAATTTTAAAAGGCTAATTGATCATTAGAAAACCCTTTTGCAATTTGGTTAGCACAGCTGAAAACTGTTGTCCTGCTGATTAAAGAAGGAATAAAACTGGCCTTCTTTAGACTAGTTCAGTATCTGGAGCATCAGCATTTTTTTGATTCGATTACAGGCTCAAAATGGCTAGAAACAAAGAACTTTCTGATGAAACTCATCAGTCTTCTTGTTCTGAGAAATGAAGGCTATTCCATGTGAGAAATTTCGAAGAAACTGAAGATCTCGTACAATGCTGTGTACTACTCCCTTCACATAACAGCGCAAACTGGCTCTATCCAGAATAGAAAGAGGAGTGGGAGGCCCCGGTGCACAACTGAGCAGGAGGACAAGTACATTAGAGTGTCTAGTTTCTCAACTGGCAGTTTCATTAAATAGTACCCCCAAAACACCAGTTCTTTAACACTTTTCTTTAATAAACAAGGACATTTCTAAGTGACCCCAAACTTGTGAACGGTAGTGTATATATGTTTTTTTAAAGGTAATTCTGCTCTAAGGAAAACAAGTGGGCTGAGACATTGAAAACTGTCATTTGTTTTCAGTCAAAGGTTCCTGTGTGGATTTTATATGTTCAGCCTCTTGCAATTACGTTAGGAGACCCCCCCCTAGATTTGAATGCAAATCCATTATGGTGTCCAAATCCAATATGGATACCATTAAACAATACCATTAAATGGTGGTTTAATCACTTCAAGTTTTAAGTGAGAGACATTTTTCAGATTTGTGTACTGTACTTATGACGTGTACGTAATACCATTTTTGTGTAATTCAACTATGTTTGGAATCAATAGGCCTGCCATAGCTACACTCAAAGACCACTGTTTGGATATAGAAGGCAGCAGACTGCTTGGCATGGCGACATCAAGTATTTATTAAATCTAGAATCAGCTTCCTATTTCGCAACAAAGCCTCCACTCATGCTGCCAAACATACCCTCGTAAAACTGACGATCCTACCAATCCTTGACTTTGACGATGTCATTTACAAAATAGCCTTCAACACTCTACTCAGCAAATTGGATGCAGTCTATCACAGTGCCATCCGTTTTGTCACCAAAGCCCCATATACTACCCACCACTGCGACCTGTATGCTCTCGTTGACTAGCCCTCGCTTCATATTCGTCACCAAACCCAATGGCTCCAGGTGATCTATCTCAGCTCACTGGTCACCATAGCAGCACCCACCCGCAGCACGCGCTCCAGCAGGTATATTTCACTGGTCACCCCCAAAACCAACTCCTCCTTTGGTCACATTTCCTTCCAGTCCTCTGCTGCCAATGACTAGAACAAACTGCAAAAATCACTAAAGCTGGAGGCTCAAATCTCCCTCACAAACTAAGCACCAGCTGTCTGAGCAGCTCACAGATCACTGCACTTGTAGATAGCCATCTGTAAATAGCCCATCCATTCGAAATGGTCAGTAATCTGTTTGTTAACTTGGCTTTCAAAGACCTTAGAAAGACAGGGTAGGATAGATATAGGTCTGTAGCAGTTTGGGACTAGAGTGTCACCCCTTTTGAAGAGGGGGATGACTGCGGCAGCTTTCCAATCTTTGGGAATCTCAGACGATACGAAAGAGAGGTTGAACAGGCTAGTAATAGGGGTTGCAACAATTTCGGCAGATCATTTTAGAAAGAGAGGGTCCAGATTGTCTAGCCCGGCTGATTTGTAGGGGTCCAGATTTTGCAGCTCTTTCAGAACATTGGCTATCTGGATTTGGGTAAAGGAGAAATGGTGAGGGCTTTGGCGGGTTGCTGTGGAGGGTGCCGGGCAGTTGACCGGGGTAGTGGTAGCCATGTGGAAAGCATGGCCAGCCGTAGAGAAATGCTTGTTTAAATTCTCAATTATAGTGGATTTATCGGTGGTGACAATGTTTCCTAGCCTCAGAGCAGTGGGCAGCTGGGAGGAGGTGCTCTTATTCTCCATGGACTTTACAGTGTCCCAGAACTGTTTTGAGTTAGTACTACAGGATGCAAATTTCTGTTTGAAAAAGCTTGCCTTAGCTTTTCTAACTGCCTGTGTGTATTTGTTCCTAACTTCCCTGAAAAGTTGCATATCACAGGGGCTATTCAATGCTAATGCAGGGTTGGGATGTGGAATTGGAGACAAGCGGGAGTGGAGTTGCAGTGCGGGAGATAGAATGATGGTCAAATATAAAAGTAAAAAATAAAGTAAAAATAAAACATATTAAAAAGTATGTTTGAATGACAGTGACGGGCAGTGTTTTTACAGCTAATGCCGGTTTGCTTGAGGCTGATGCCGTGCAGGTGTTTGTACACATGCATATACACACACTCTCATTCAAATAAACGCAGACAAGAACACACACATACATGTAGTAGTGCCAGACATGCACACAAACATATACAGTCGGCGTTGATGTTATGATTTTAGTTGTCCTTGATGTCCTTTGTTTTTTAAATTATTATTTTGCATTGTTGTTTGCTGTTTTCTTGTCTTTTTCTTTTTTCTCTTCAGTTCATTCTCTTGGTTGTTGGTGCATTGGGGGGTTCTTGGGGGTGGGGAATGGAATTAATGACATTTTTTATTTATTTTTTTTCCTCTTGGGGGGGACTGTGGAAGGGGTCTCGAATGGTTGAGGGACAGCTATTGGGGAACTGTGTGGGGATCTTGGAGGGTTCGGGTTCACGTTTTTTGGCCTGGTGGGAGATCTGTCAACGTGCCCTTGAGCAGGGCATTGACCCTGGATGCTTCTGTGTGTTGCTCTGAATGGGAGTCTGTTAGATGACTGGTATGGTGTAGTTGTTGAGCGGCTTCACTGCAACTATATTGTATGTTTCAATACTCAATAAATAAAATGTAAAAAATGTAAAAAAACACAAATTTGAATGAGCTTTCATGCTGTGGTGACTTATGTTTTGGTCTGGGAAACTGTTCAATTATCCCAACAATGACATAATTTTAAATAAAACACAAATTATTTAACTAGGCAAATCAGTTGACGACGTACCCCGGTCAAATCCTAATCCGGAGTACCCTGGGCCAATTGTGCACCACCATATGGGACTCCCAATCACGACCAGTTGTGGTACAGCCTGAAATCGAACCAGAGTATGTAGTGACGCCTAGCACTGAGATGCAGTGCCTTAGACCACTGCACCACTCGGAATCCCAAAAATGCCATCTATGGCAAAGAAGAGGCCCCTTAGGATAGTCAAAGTTAAACAAAGATGCTGCATGTGATTGTTTACTGTGGCTGGGGATTGACTGTGAGATAGTGGTCTTTGTGCACCATGTTTGGTCAGTTCCACCACCTGTTCAACCCCTTTACTTTCCATCAAAGCCCAGGCACCATCTTCAAATGTTTATGTGCTACGTCCCTCATAACCAATGCTTTATAGTCATAGTCTATGACCTACACTCTAAGTAACCTCTCGGTTCTGCCACTCTCTTCATCTTTTGCTTGACCTGCCTCAGGCAATAATCACAACCAACTACCCACAGTAAATATCAGTCAAATAATCATCCTAAACTCTTAGAAATAAAGGTGCTATCTAGAACCTAAAAGGGGTTCTTTGACTGTCTCCATAGGATACCTCTATGAATAACCCTTTTTGCTTCCTGGTAAAACCCTTTTGATTTCCATGTAGAACCCTTTCCACAGAGGGTTCTACATGGAACCCAAAAGAGTTCTACCTGGAACCAAAAAGGGTTATACTATGGGGACAGCCGAAGAACCATTTGGAACCCTTTTTTCTGAGAGTGTACCTGATTCCAAATAAATATAAAGCAATATTGAGCATGTGACCTGCAGGACTTTCTGCCACATTCAACATAAAAAACTTAAACCGCAGGTCAATAAAGTGTTGGAAAGATGTACGGGCAGGTCTGTTTGTGACAGCCCTTTCACAGACTCTCCTTCACAACCAGACAACCAACCATTTGATAACATTCCAGTTACTTATTGGCATGCAAGCTGCATCTGCTGAGTGCCTGCACCCAACTGTTATAGAAATGGAAACTGATCACCACACAGCCCTGAATACCCTGCCAGTCATACAGGAAGGTTACTGCCCTTGTTGCTGCAGCTTGCCCAGAATGACCAAACCAAACCAAATCAAATCAAATGTATTTATATAGCCCTTCGTACATCAGCTGATATCTCAAAGTGCTGTACAGAAACCCAGCCTAAAACCCCAAACAGCAAGCAATGCAGGTGTAGAAGCACGGTGGCTAGGAAAAACTCCCTAGAAAGGCCAAAACCTAGGAAGAAACCTAGAGAGGAACCAGGCTATGGGGGGAACATGACCAAAATGTATAAATGTTCAGAAATGACCAACATGGTCAAATAATAATAATCACAGGCAGAACAGTAGAAACTGGAGCAGCAGCACGGGACAGCAAGGAGTCATCATGCCAGGTAGTCCTGAGACATGGTCCTAGGGCTCAGGTCCTCCGAGAGAGAGAAAGAAAGAGAGAAAGAGATAATTAGAGAGAGCATACTTCACACAGGACACCGGATAAGACAGGAGAAGTACTCCAAATATAACAAACTGACCCTAGCCCCCCGACACATAAACTACTGCAGCATAAATACTGGAGGCTGAGACAGGAGGGGTCAGGAGACACTGTGGCCCCATCCGATGATACCCCCGGACAGGGCCAATCAGGAAGGATATAACCCCACCCACTTTGCCAAAGCACAGCCCCCACACCACTCGAGGGATATCTTCAACCACCAACTTACCATCCTGAGACAAGGCTGAGTATAGCCCACAAAGATCTCCGCCTCGGCACAACCAAAGGGGGGGGGGGGCGCCAACCCAGACAGGAAGATCACATCAGTGACTCAACCCACTCAAGTGACGCACCCCTCCTAGGGACGGCATGAAAGAGCACCAGTAAGCCAGTGACTCAGCCCCTGTAATAGGGTTAGAGGGAGATAATCCCAGTGGAAAGAGGGGAACCAGCCAGGCAGAGACAGTAAGGGCGGTTCATTGCTCCAGAGCCTTTCCGTTCACCTTCACACTCCTTGGCCAGACTACACTCAATCATATGAACCACTGAAGAGATGAGTCTTCAGTAAAGACTTAAAAGTTGAGACCGAGTTTGCGTCTCTCACATGGGTAGGCAGACCATTCCATAAAAATGGAGCTCTATAGGAGAAAGCCCTGCCTCCAGCTGTTTGCTTAGAAATTCTAGGGACAATTGGGAGGCCTGTGTCTTGTGACCGTAGCGTACGTGTAGGTATGTATGGCAGGACCAAATCAGAGAGATAGGTTGGAGCAAGCCCATGTAATGCTTTGTAGGTTAGCAGTAAAACCTTGAAATCAGCCCTTGCCTTGAATGGAAGCCAGTGTAGGGAGGCTAGCACTGGAGTAATATGATCAAACTTTTGGTTCTAGTCAGGATTCTAGCAGCCGTATTTAGCACTAACTGAAGTTTATTTAGTGCTTTATCCGGGTAGCCAGAAAGTAGAGCATTGCAGTAGTCTAACCTAGAAGTAACAAAAGCATGGATTAATTTTTCTGCATCATTTTTGGACAGAAAGTTTCAGATTTTTGCAATGTTAAGTAGATTCAAAAAAGCTGTCCTCGAAACAGTCTTGATATGTTCGTCAAAAGAGAGATCAGGGTCCAGAGTAACGTCGAGGTCCTTCGCAGTTTTATTTGAGACGACTCTACAACCATTAAGATTAATTGTCAGATTCAACAGAAGATATCTTTGTTTCTCGGGACCTAGGACAAGCATCTCTGTTTTGTCCGAGTTTAAAAGTAGAAAGTTTGCAGCCATGTGTCTGAAACACATGCTTCTAGCGAGGGCAATTTTGGGGCTTCACCATGTTTCATTGAAATGTACAGCTGTGTGTCATCCACATAGCAGTGAAAGTTAACATTATGTTTTCGAATGACATACCCAAGAGATAAAATATATAGTGAAAACAATAGTGGTCTTAAAACGGAACCTTGAGGAACACCGGTATTTACAGTTGATTTGTCAGAGGACAAACCATTCACAGAGACAAACTGATATCTTTCCGACAGATAAGATCCAAACCAGGCCAGAACTTGTCCATGTAGACTAATTTCAGTTTTCAATCTCTCCAAAATAATGTGGTGATCAATGGTATCAAAAGCAACACTAAGGACAGATGCAAAGCCTTGGTCTGATGCCATTAAAAGGTCATTTACCACCTTCACAAGTGCAGTCTCAGTGCTGCGATGGGATCTAACACCAGCCTGAAGCATTTCGTATGCATTGTTTGTCTTCAGGAAGGCAGTGAGCTGCTGCGCAACAGCCTTTTCTAAAATTTCTGAGAGGAATGGAAGATTCGATATAGGCCGATAGTTTTTTATATTTTCTGGGTCAAGGTTTGGCTTTTTCAAGAGAGGCTTTATTACTGCCACTTTTAGTGAGTTTGGTACACATCCGGTGGATAGAGAGCAGTTTATTATGTTCAACATTGGAGGACCAAGCACAGGAAGCAGCTCTTTCAGTAGTTTAGTTGGAATAGGGTCCAGTATGCAGCTTGAAGGTCAGCTGCGCAAGTCAGGCCCCAGGACTACATCCATTACTTGCTACTTTCTCTTCTCACTCTGTTAGCACACACTCTCCAGCTAGCACATTTGCTTCCTTGGAAGTTGTGGGAACATACTGTATGTTTCTGGTTTCACATTGGTTGTGGGAACAAAGCCATATGTTTCCTGACATGTAAAACTGAAGGAAGAAAATTACGTTCTGGTAACAGAAGTTAATATTTTGCCTGTTCTGGGAACATATATTTTTAGTTTGCAAGGAGGTTCTGAGAATGCTTTACTCAGCTCATTGAAAGTTTTCCTGGGAGGTTTTATAAACGCTCTGGGAACATAAATTATAGGGTATTTGAAGGTATTTTAATAACTTCCTTTAAACTTTCACTGAATGTTTCAATAAGACTTTTAATAACACTACTAATGTATTTGGGTTATTTTTTATTGATTCATTCCAAGCATAGATAGCACACATGGAAATTGATTTCTTTAAACCTTAAACACGCAAACACATTTATTTTATTATTGTGACACGACATCTGTGAGATTTGAACCTATAATCTTCTGCTCTCTATCAATGGAATTAGTCTTAGGCACCACCAGGATGGAGCTAGCAAGACATGTTTTTACACATACAAAGTTGTTCATTTTAGTCTATTCCAATGGTCCCCATTTCAAAGAAAACAAGCACTCATTAAGATCAGGTGTGGCAAATTAGTTGGAGCTTCCAACACACCGGTGCATCAATCTATGCCTTCGGAAAGTATTCAGACCCCTTGACTTTTTCCAGATTTTGTTAGGTCGCAGCCTAATTCAAAAAATTGATTAAACTGTTTTTTCCCCTCATCAACCTACACACAATGTCACGACTTCCGCCGAAGTCAGACCCTCTCCATGTTTGGGCGGTGTTCGGCGGTCGATGTCACCGGCCTTCTAGCCATCACGTATCCATTTTTCATTTTCCATTGGTTTTTTTCTTGTCTTCCTTCACACCTGGTTCCAATCCCATCAATTACATGTTGTGTATTTAACCCTCTGTTTCCTCTCATGTCCTTGTCGAAGATTGTTTGATTGTATGTGATGTGCATGTATTATGTTGGTGTGCGACGGGTTTTGTACCCACTTTTGTTATTTTGTACATTTTGGTTTTTGGAGTTTTATTAGCATTTATTAAACAACTCCGTCTTTACCAAGTTCGTTCTCCCGCGGCTGACTTTCCTGCCACCAACACGCACCCATTACACACAATACCCCATAATGACAAAGCAAAAACAGGTTAAGACATTTTTGCAAATGAATAAAAAAATAATAATAATGAAATATCACATTTACATAAGTATTCAGACCCTTTACTCTGTGTTGAAGCACCTTTGGCAGCGATTACAACCTCGAGTCTTCTTGGGTATGACGCTACAAGCTTGGCACACCTGTATTTGGGGAACTTCAATGCTGCAGAAATGTTTTGGTACCCTTCCCCAGATCTGTGCCTCGACACAATCCTGTCTCCGAGCTCTGTGGACAATTCCTTGGACTTCATGGTTTGCTTTTTGCTCTGACATGCACTGTCAACTGTGGGATCTTATATAAACAGGTGTGTGCCTTTCCAAGTCATGTCCAATCAATTTGTAGAAACATCTCAAGGATGATCGATGGAAACAGGATGCAACTGAGCTCAATTTCGACTCTCATAGGAAAGGGTCTGAAAACTTATGTAAATAATGTATTTCTGTTTTTTGTTTTTAATTGGAAAAAAATGGGTCAATATCATTAAAAGTGTTATTTTTTTGTCTGCAAGATAAATCATTCAAAATTGTGTATAAAAAAAAATATACACTGGATCAAATTTCAAAAAGGATACTTGTGTGTGTATGCCTTAATGATAATAGAAGCATAATGACATAGACTTCAAAGTCAAATTTATACATTTTTGACTATTTTCTTTCAGTGGTAGGAGGCAATTTTTAAATGTCCCAAGTGCTGCACAATCAACTTCAACGAGAATAATTAGGAATAGAATTCTACATTTAAAAAAATATTTCAAAATGTGAACATTTTCTTCATTAAATGTTATCTTGTGTATAGTGTTTTTATGTTAAATGCTGCACTTTTTATGAGAATATTGACAATTTTCTGTACGTCCTCAAAATCAATGACATCACAAACAGGAAATTATGTCACTTCCTTAGCGGGAAAACGACTGTGGTGAACTTGATGAGCATCTAGATTTCATACTATTATATTTTCATCATTATATGTTGGTGATGTGATGTGGGAAAGCATAATATGTCCACCCTGTTAAGCAAAAATACAAAAGATGATAATCAAATTTCATAATTTCCATATTTATTTGTCAAACAATGCAAATTTATTTTCAAGTGGCAGCCATTATCCTAGCTTCATCATTATCACTTGGAGCATAGTTGCTAATTTTAGCAAAACATGTCCACCCTGTTATTGTCCACCCTGTTATCCATGTACGTGTAACAGGGTCGACATGCACTCAACAGGGTGGACAAATGGATGGCGCTACAAAGTATTAACTTAAGGGGGCTGAATAATTTTGCACGCCCAATTTTTCAGTTTTTGATTTGTTAAAAAAGTTTGAAATATCCAATAAATGTCGTTCCACTTCATGATTGTGTCCCACTTGTTGTTGATTCTTCACAAAATAATACAGTTTTATATCTTTATGTTTGAAGCCTGAAATGTGGCAAAAGGTCGCAAAGTTCAAGGGGGCCGAATACTTTCGCAAGGCACTGTATATCTCTTCTCACCTCAGATGCCTGCCTTAGACGCCATTAAAGGAACAATGAAGATTCATCAGGTTGTCAGTGTCTCACCAGGCCAGATAAAATACAGGGACATTACTTGTCTGTGCAAGGATAGTGGCATGTTGGACTGTTCTTGTTTTCAGCTCAAAGAGGCAACTCTGGGTGACCATGCAGCATCTAACCAGCTCCCTGCATCTCATGACAAGGCTGACACCACATGGCGACCTGGCACCATTGAACTTAATCACGTAGGGGAGTGGTGTGTTGTCAATTATGACCATGAACAATACCTTGGCATCATCATGGACATAAAGGAATATAACATCTGGCCAAGTCCAAAGGAAGATATTTGTTGGTACTCTGATGGACAGATACTTTGTCTGATGCCAGAGCCACAGGCAGTTAATAAACGCTCTGTGCAGATGGAAAAATAAAGTATGTGGAAGAGCATTTGGGGTGAAAGGGGGAGAGATGGAAAGAGGGGGAGTGAGAGAGAGAGGAAGAGAGGGACAGGAATGTGTTTTAATGCTAATTCCAATTTGGTGTTGTTGTTTTTCACAATGAAACTAAATAGCAGTTCCAATGTTGTTACTACATCTATTTCTATGTAGATGTCTATTCAGTGTTCAGTATTCAGTGTTCAGGATTTAATTTATGTTCTGTCACGTTATAGCGGTCCACCCTATATCAAAAATGTGTGTAATGTATTTTAAAGAGTAAGACACGACCAACACCAACCAATTATAAACTTGGATAAAATATCATTAATACCTGCCTCAATTTAGAAAGATAAGGTGCAAATTAGATGAAATTCAGTATAAAACCAAACATTGTAAACAAAATCTGCTATTTCTTTATATTTTGACCAGAAAAAATGGACAGGGTTGACAAGGGGACACAATAGCTTTATGAAAATGTAAATATTATTAAAATAGTTGAATGAAAGTAATTAAAGACAGTTAAGTGCATGTCCGTAACAGGGTGGACAAAGCATATGGCTGATTCACTGAAAATGTGTTTATAATTATCTAACTCCTGGAGCTTGGCCAACATGCTTTTCTACAAGTCTAATACTTCCTTTCTATAGTAAAACATTAAAGGAATACAACAATTGTAAATGTTGCATGGTCCAAATGGTACTGTTTTGTGATATTGACCCAAATATCTTAAAACCTGTTTTCACTTTGTCATTACGCAGTATTGTGTATAGATCGCTGAGGAAATTTAACCCATTTTAGAATGAGGCTGTAACGTAAACAAAATGTGGAAAAAGTCAAGGGGTCTGAATACTTTCCGAAAGCACTGTAAGTAACATCATTTTAAAAATCAGTCAGTTCAAGCTAGAGATATCAGCGGTGGAAGATGGTCGAGCAACAGCAGTGTTTGTCAGACCATGAGACATCCGGGAAATCGGTATTCTCACGAACACATCTGTAGCATCCGAATGGGTGGGTCTACAAACTAATATGACAACTCTATGGAAAGATGAGAATCTCTGTTTTGTCCTATGACCCCCACAAGCCAAACGGGACTCGTCTGATGTCGGTATGGTTTATGTGATTGCATCCTGAGACCCGACCCCCCAAAAAAGTTTGGGATTTTTATTTTTTATTTTTTACAAATTGTCCTCTGTAGTGGTCATTAGGATGCAAATATAAAATAATTGACATTACAGTCAATGGGTACAGTAGGTTAAAAACACTTACGGCATCTGGGTATCCACTACAAAGGGCATTTCTTGATAAGCTATACAAAGAAACAATTATTACACATCCCTGACAACTCACTTAACTATTTCTGATATATTCACTTACAAGAAACAATTTCAAAATCAATCACACAAATTATACAATGAACAAAAGTATAAATGCAACATGCAACAATTTGAAAGATTTTACTGAGTTACGGTTCATAAGGGAATCAGTACATTGAAATAAATTCATTAGGCTCTAATCTATGGACTTCACGTGACTGGGAATACAGATATGCATCTGTTGGTCACAGATACTTAAACAAAAAGGTATGGGCGTGGATCAGAAAACCAGTCAGTATCTAGTGTGACCACCATTTGCCTCATGCAGCACAACATATCTCCTTCACATAGAGTTGATCAGGCTGTTGATTGTGGCCTGTGGAATGTTGTCCCACTCCTCTTCAAAGGCTGTGCAAAGTTGCTGGATATTGTTGGGAACTGGAACACGCTGTCGTACATCTCGATCCAGAGTATCTCAATAAGTGCTCAATGGGTGACATGTCTGGCGAGTATGCAGGCCATGGAAGAACTTGCACATTTCCAGCTTCCAGGACTTGTGTATAGATCCTTGAAACATGCATTATTATCATTCTAAAACATGAGGTGATGGTGGCGGATGAATGGCACGACAATGTGCCTCAGGATCTCTTCACGGTATCTCTGTGCATTCAAATTGCAATCGGTAAAATGCAATTGTGTTCGTTTTCCGTAGTTTATGCTTACCCATACCATAACCAAGGGGGACTCTGTTCACAATGTTGACAACAGAAAAACGCTTGCCCACACAACACGATATCTGCCATCTGCCCGGTACAGTTGTAACCGGGATTCATCTGTGAAGAGCAGACTTCTCTTGCGTGCCAGTGGCCATCAAAGGTGAGCGTTTGCCCACTGAAGTCGGTTACGACACCGAACTGCAGTCAGGTCAAGACCCTGGTGAGGACGGCGACCATGCAGATGAGCTTCTCTGAGAGAGTTTCTGACAGATTGTGCAGAAATTCTTAGGTTGTGCAAACTCACAGTTTTATCAACTGTCGGGTGGCTCATCTCAGACCATCCCGCAGGTGAAGAAGCTGGATATGGAGGTCCTACGCTGGTGTGGTTACACATGGTCTGTGGTTGTGAGGCCGGTTGGACGTACTGCCAAATTCTCTAAAACGACGTTGGAGGCGGCTTATGGTAGAGAAATTAACATTCAATTATCTGGCAACAGTTCTGGTGAACAATCCTGCAGCCAGCATGCCAATTTCAAGCTCCCTCAAAACTTGAGACATCTGTGTCTGTCACGTTCTGACCTTAGTTCCTTTTTTTATGTCTCTATTTTTGGTTTGGTCAGGGCGTGAGTTGGGGTGTGCATTCTATGTTTTTGTTCTATGTTTTGTATTTCTGTGTTTGGCCTGGTATGGTTCCCAATCAGAGGCAGCTGTCTATCGTTGTCTCTGATTGAGAACCATACTTCGGTAGCCTGTTCCCATCTGTGTTTGTGGGTAGTTGTTTGCTGTTTTTTCACCTTTGTTATTTTGCGTTCAGATTAATAAAGTTAACATGGACACGTACCACGCTGCATTTTCGTCCGATCCTTCATATTCCTCATCAGACGAGGACGAGAAACATTACAGAGGCATTGTGTTGTGTGTCAAAACTGCACATTTCAGTGGCCTTTTATTTTTATTTATTACAAGGTGCACCTGAGTAATGATCATGATGTTTTAGCAGCTTCTTGATATGCCACACCTGTAAGGTGGATGGATTATCTTGGCAAAGGAGAAATGCTCACTAACAGGTAGGGCACCAAATTCTTTAGAAATAAGCGTTTTGCTCGTATGGAACATTTATTTCAGCTCATGAAACATGGGATCAACAATTTGAATGATGTGTTTATATTTTTGTTCATTCTAATTAATAATTACACACACTTCATTTTAAATTTACATAAAATGTGCACATTTGGATGGCAGAAGCTTTTTTAAGAACCAGGGAGATAAAGTTGTCAAGGTCACACCCCCACACATATATAATTGAAAAGCCCAGAATATCCTCTCAAAAGGACAATATGACTTAATACAGTGGCCTCAGAGATAAGGACCAAGAACTGATGTCCACTAGAGAGGACAAAAATGAATTGCTGGGTCTCAGGAGACTATAATGAGTGTGCCCACTCTGGTGCGCTCGAGCCAACAGCGCTGCTGGCTAGAGCGCACGTATAGCCTACATGGTGGACAAAAGAGCGAGATAATTTGTATTTTTAAAACGACAGTCAAGCACTGATTAATATGTCACCAGAATAAGACCCTCGATATTTATTGGAAAGGAGCATCAAGCTCATCGTGTGACTCCGCAAGTTTACTTCGATATGATGGTTATTATATCCATACTTGCTCATAAAATCTTTTCCACCAACATTTCTCGCATAATTCATTTAATCGATACAAAAAGATCCCACCTTGTCTAGAGTATTTTGTTTTGTCGACATTTGGAAAGGTTACCGACAAATGTGACTCACCAACCTGGTTTCGGTCTTATGTAGTAAAATATGAAATTGTTTTTTTTACATCGGTAAAAAGTAGAGACCTACAAAATTGTATATCCTACACTGCATTGTTAAGGAACAATGGGAAAGTAATTCTGCCTTGAAAGTTGATCAACTTGTAACCTCACTTTTGAGAGAATGGCCTTTGAGTGTTTTGGTACCTACTGGAGAGCTTTGTCTACACACATTCAGCATTTTTCACTCCCTCTTAAACCAGCCTCACCCATCTCTTTAAGGAGTCACATGTGAGGTCATGTGCTAAACAGTGATTAGTGTAGTAAAGATTTTCCATCAGGCCTGTCATTACATTTTTTTTCAACATGTACTTTACTTACACAAAAAGGTTGGCTGGAAACCTGGTTCAGTTAACCACTTTTTCAGTAATATATTTTTACACAACCATCCATTTCATAAATAGATGAAAAAAACATGGTTGTTTTGTTCTACCTCAAATTTGGAGGCCTTGCCCCTAGCTTAAAAAGTGCTGAGGCAGGTTCAAAGTGGCAGTGAACAGGAAAGGATGGGGGATGTAGGGAGAGCAAGGCCCAGCAGGAACTGTACAGGATATTAATTGAACCAAGCGCCCCTTGTACCAAATCAAACTTCAGCAGTATTCATACAGTACATGGCTCATACACTATTGAAAATAAATGTATTATTTATTCATATTGCCTTAATTCTTAGATAAATATCAAGTCTACAGTGAATTTGTTTGAACAGCAGCCATACTTACTGGATGAGGCTGTGTGCCTGGAAGAGGATTTGTCAGATAAGACATGCGATTAATTTCAACCGCAACTAACTTAGCTACAAACATATGATACACATGCAGAAAGAAAAGTAGTAAAATACTAAACTAAGGATAACAGAAAGCACAGGAGGCAATGGATGAAACAGAGAAGAGAACAATATTTGACAAGTGGGTTGTTGTTCTGGCTTCAGGAATGGAGGTTCAAATCCACTCTCTTCCCTCCTGTTGCTGCACTCCAGTTGGGCTTTGCGGATGGATGCCACCAACGCCACCGAGCAAGGCAGACAGTCAAACTAGATCAGAGAAAAATTTAAAATCTGCTATGGAGCCCCTGAGACAGTCAGAAAAACAGAAAGCCCAGACACAGGCATCAGCATTACACATCATTCCAACTAACAGCAAACTCAATCCCAAGGCACTGCCTGCCACAATGTATAACTGGCTATACTGTAGTGGTTCAGAACAGCCAGGAGATGGGGGATGTTCTGAGGGTAACAGACAGTGCTTCACCACTCGTGTTCATTTTTTAGACAAACACAAATGACAGGCTGTTTCTCTGCTATCTGAAGTATTTTTATGGACAGGTTGCCAATGTAGCCTCTGCTTTGGGTACTTGTTGTTCCTAATTTCCCACAGTTTCCATGTTGTCCTCTACCTGTAGCATGGAAGGAACTGTGTTTAGAATTACAAACAACATTTTGTTGTTCCTTGCCAGACCAGGGCAAAATGTTTCAACATTTGTCAATCCCAAAATACTGATATAAAATGGCAGAATGGTACCAGAAATCAAACATGATATTACTCAACTTTCAAATGCTCACCGACATAGCCTATATACCATGATGTGAGGTGCTGCAGCAAACTTCAATTTTCATGGAAAATTCAGCAATAGGTGAGTGAGGTGCACTTAATTTTCCACACCTTGTACAGGACCTACTGTGAAATCCTTTCCTGCAATGAGATCTCAATTGAAAATGTTAGGGGAGAACAAAAAAACTGAAACCAGTGAGGATTTTTAACGAAAATTTTACAGTTTAATGGAAACTGAAATTGTGAACACTGAATTTCTTGCATTTATTTGGAAATTGAGGGATATTATCATGCTAAAAAAAAATGCATTTGTTAAATTCTGAAAATAAAACCATTTCACACTAAAACTTGTAAATGTCAACTTGTAAATGCCTCAAATTCTGAGGGGCAAATTTCCTAGGAGCCAATTGATAATCCATCAACAGGCACAGAGATAACAGAGAGAACGAGTACAAAGATGGACTTGGCACCACACACACAGCTGTTTTCTTCAGACACACATCTTAGTATGACCACACCATCTTTCAAAAAGCTACGGTGGAGCCCCAGAAATAAACACTTTTCACTTGTCTTTAACATAATGTGCATCTACAAATAGCTCTCATGTGCCAAAAAGAGTAAACAAAATAGCCCCCACCCTCCAAATGTTTTTACAGGAGGCATGGGAGATGGTGTTCGTGCCATTTTCACCTCGAGTCCAGCATTTCCCATTACAGACAATCGATAACTGGATGAAGAAGCAGCACTTTCGGTAATTGTGATTTCTATTTACATGTTTTTATTTAATTTAAATTTGTCCTCACTCATACCAACACAGACTCCCACAATGGCATTCAGCTGCTGTTGGCTCAGACAAAGGCTGGCTTAAAACATCAGTCTTTCCAATCTAAGAGCATGGACCATACAGCGGCTAAATATCTGAAAAGTACACTAGTACCTTTGGCAAACAAAAAATAAGAGTTGTCAAACAGTATATCAATCCCCTTTAACACATGTGATGAAGAACATCAGGGACAAATTCTTTATAGGAACACTCTGGATTTCTTTCAGTGCTCCTATCTCCACCATTACCATTTGTTTTCAGACACAAAGATCTGAACATTGGGGCTTTATATAAAATTATGAGAATTGAGATTCAATAATGAAATGGTCTTAAAAAAGTAGGTACTTGTTAAGATTTAAAAAAAACGAGACAGCTTAGCCTAATTCTCCCCATCATTTTCCTTTGAAGCAAAATAGTTCCATTCTAGTTGTGCATCTACAAATAAATTAAGTGACACAAAATAAAACAAAAACAGCTTATTAAACATACAAAGTTAATACATTAATGCGTTAGATCAATTCAAAAGTCAAATTCAAAATTGCTCTACTAACTTAACGGACAGACTATAACATACCACCAAGCAGGTTTCATTAAAAGCCCACTGAAAGATGTTGCACGTCATTCGATTTTGAGCTGTGAAATTTATTCAAAACATCTAAAAACGCACATTGCTTTCAGCTTCTTCCATGTCAGTGAAAGGAAGCAGCAAAGGAAGCTGTAAAAAATGTTAAACATTGCAAATGTAGATTATTTTTTATAACAAAAAGACATGGCACAAATGATTTTCAAAACAAACAAAAAAAGATCAAAATCACTGTAAAAGCATACTTTTCACACAGGCACATGAACATGATACAAGGGTCTTGGAAAAAAAGGGGAAACTTGCATATAATTGGAAGAGATCACTTTTACACACACATCAAACAGCAGTCCTCCTATTCAGAACTCAGGGGACTGTGCGAGAATCCTTGAGGTGATTGCACATCCTAAGGGGGATGAAAATAAAGACAGAAATCACTTTCTCAATTTTCTTTCACCACATGCGCTCTCTTGTAGCAAAGTATTTCTCAAACCAACTCCTCTTTTAAGAACCAGTTTTTGGTTTACATCCTATTACACTATCGTTGAATTAATATAGCTATATTATTTTCTTAAATACAAAAAATACCCATTTAACTTCAAGTGCTTTAAAATATCTAAGGGGGAAAACTTATGCGTTATTTCCCTAGAGATCAATGAGCCCTCTTAAGACTCAAATAAAAGGGGACATGTTTGGATCAAAACAATGAACATAATCTGTACTTAGAACTGTTAGAGCACTTTTACACACCGACTTCAAAAGAGATTGCCTGCCCGCTTTCACAAAGAAGCATACTTGTTCTCACACTCAAGATAAAAAATAAAAAGAGAGATTAGGGTTATGAAAATTACAAACTTGTTTTGTTTTTTTACCCCGTGGTATGATCTGGTGTTTTCTATTCCAATATTTTGGGGAACCAAGTAAATTAACATAAATCGACTGCATGAACATTCAAAGTACAAGTAACATTTTTAAAAGAAGATATACATTTTATTTTTTTGCCGTCAATGTCACCATTGCAAACTATTCAAACTTGGTTGTCCATCGCAAAAACAATTCCCACTGCCGATCAAGACAAAAATAAAAACAGATACATTTCTCCATTGTCCAGCATTAGCCAAATAAGATATTATTTTGCTCGATAGGAGTTTCCCCATCTGATAACACTTAGTAAAACACCACATCCCAGAGGTCTATCCTTTGCTTTGAATTCCACAGCGAAGTAACTTAAAAAGGGTCATCTTACCCCTTTTCATTATCTTCAGCACAATACCAGTGTCTACACATGTGAAAATGGTGCATTACTAAAAAGTTCTACCTGATGACAAACAGCAATTTTTCAAATGCAATGAGATTCACAATGACGTGGGGAGCAAGAAAATACCCTCCCCCTGGCTAGAAATGTGTTGGTTTTGGAAAATCAGTTTCTTACTTTTAAAACCTACCCTGTGATGTCACAGAGAATACTTTTTTTAGTACTTTTCTTCTAAACCACAGAAATGTATGTTTTTCATATGTAGAGACACTGGTATGGTGCAGAGATGATGAATGAGGTTGAAAAGTGGCAGAATTGCCCTTTAAGTGTATGTGAGACACAGTTTTGTACACAGCAGGGGTATGTGTGACCTTCTTGTAGTTCCCTCTCAGTCTGCAAGAACAAGCCATGACGTGACCAGAGAGGGCTGGACTAGGAAGCACAGACATAGATTCCTGCCATTGCATATAACCTGGACTGGGAACACAGAAGTGCTTCAGGTCATGAATGACAAAAGATTCAAAGGACAGTAAGAGATCACCCTGTCCAATAACAGGTGGAAAACGGTGCAAATCAGTGTGCTTAAAGTGAAATTGCCTAAACAGAGAACTTAAAAAAGTTTGAAGCCTACATAACATGTATGACAGCTGCTTGCAAGCAATGTCAGTGTTTTCTGTAAGCTAAATATTTTGGTATTTTATTATTAAATATGACTCCAATTCAATATTTTAGCAATTCAAATTTGAGCACAATATGAGGATCTTGTTTTGAACCATTTGGCAGAAAACAAAATTGTTCCAACTTTGTCATGGCTTTACCAATGCTACCTGAGTGACATTTGTTATTTATTCATTTATTTTTCTTAAAAAGAACAGTCCAACCAAAGCCATTCTTAAAAGAAGTTAGTATGTCATTATATAAATATATATATACACAGTACCAGTCAAATGTTTGGACACACCTACTCATTCAAGGGTTTCTATCTATTTTCACTATTGTAGAATAATAGTGAAGACATCAAAACTATGAAATAGCACATGGAATCATGTAGTAACCAAAAAAAAGTGTTAACTCAATAGAGTTCAGATTCTTCAAAGTAGCCACCCTTTGCCTTGACAGCTTTGCACACTCTTGGCATTCTCTCAACAAGCTTCATGAGGCAGTCATCTGGAATGCATTTCAATTAACAGGTGTGCCTTAAATTAATTTGTGGAATTTCTTTCCTTCTTAATGTGTTTAAGTCAATCAGTTGTGTTGTGACAAGTTATGGGTGGTATACAGAAGATGGTCTTTTACCAAACAGGGCTAAGTCCATATTAAGGCAAGAGCAGCTCATTACTCTAAGACATGGTTAGTCAATTCGTAAAATGTCAAGAACTTTGAAAGTTTCAAGTGCAGTCGCAAAAACCATCAAGCGCAGATGAAGAAACTGGCTCTCATGAGTACCGCCACAGGAAAGAAAGACCCTGAGTTACTACCTCTGCTGCAAAGGATAAGTTCATTAGAGTTAACTGCACCTCAGATTGCAGCCCAAATAAATGCTTCAAAGTTCAAATAACAGAATCATCTCCGCATCAACTGTTCAGAGGAGAATCAGGCCTTCATGGTCGAATTGCTGCAAACAAACCACTATTAAAGGACACCAATAATAAGAGACTTACTTGGACCAAGAAACACAAGCAATAGACATTAGACCGGTGGAAATCTGTCCTTTGGTCTGAGGAGTCTAAATTTGAGACTTCTGGTTCTAACCGCTGTGTCTTTGTGAGATGCAGAGTAGGTGAACGGATGATCTCCGCATGTATGATTCCCACCGTGAAGCATGGAGGTGTGATGGTGCTCTACTGGTGACACTGTCAGTGATTTATTTAGAATTCAAGGCACACTTAACCAGCATGGCTACCACAGCAGCAATATGCCATCCCATCTGGTTTGCAGTTAGTGGGACTATCATTTGTTTTTCAACAAGACAATGACACCAAGACACCTCCAGGCTGTGTAATGGCTATTTGACCAAGAAGGAGAGTGATGGAGTGCTGGCCTCCACAATCACCCAACCTCAAGCCAATTGAGATGGTTTGGATCGCAGAGTGAAGGAAAAGCAGCCAACAAGTGCTCAGCATATGTGGGAACTCATTCAAGACTGTTCGAAAAGCTTTCCAGGTGAGGCTGGTTGACAGAATGCCAAGAATGTGCAAAACATTCATCAAGGCAAAGAGTGGATACTTTGTTTATCACTTTTTTGGTTATTTCATAGTTTGAGGTCTTCATTGTTATTCTACAATGTAGAAAATAGTACTAATAAAGAAACACCCTTGAACAAGTAGGTGTGTCCAAACTTGACTGGTACTGTATATCTGTAGTAATTGAAAGATTTAAAAAAACTATGTTAAATAAAGTGCTATTAATCCACACAACCAAATAATTTATGCTAGAGAAAAGAAACTAATGTCCTTCCTTAGCGCAAAACCAAAAACCCAACAGAGGGAGATGGTAGTACCAATGACATCGTGGTTGTCCACTCAATGTATTGCCAAATTTGGCCTGCCTTGACATGTTTAGGCCTCTTGACAGTCACTTTGATCAAAGACTAACTCGATGATATAGTATTATGAAACGCCATCACCACCAAATCTCTATGCACAGTATAACAAAGAGCGGCTGGTCTGGGACATGAAATGATTAGTATTGCGATTGTTTGTCTAATATTTGCTTGGTTATATTATACTGCGACTTCTCACATCTCATCCACACCAGTAAACACGTGCAAGAAATACATTATCGTAAGAGAGAGAGAGATTGAAGACCAAATGCTGAAAGGGCAAATAGTATCCTATGCTGAACAGGTTGGTCAGCAAATCAAAAGCAAATTGCTTGAGCAAGAAAATAAGAAATTTGCCATTTCTCCACATGGTGTCAGCAAATATAGCTTAGACAGGCCTAATGAATTAGACATTTTGAACATTACTGATGAAATACACCAAACAAAAAAAAGTTATTTTGAAATATCACATACATAGATAGCCCTTGCTCCACAATGTCACTTTTCTCATCTTCCCAAAAACTCCCACAATCAAGTGAAAAGCTCAAGAGAACCTACATCTAAAATTAAGGAATAGCCTACATCAATCTTAATCTGAAATTAATGAAATATGTAGACTGAAAACAGCAAGGATTAAGAAGAAATAAAAGTACAAATAAAGCTAAACTCAGATGAAGACAATTAATGCCACAACCTTTTTACTGATTAGCACGGCAACAAAAACTGACAACCGAACCACGAGATTATGACATGGCTTTAGTTTCATTCTGATTTGACACGTCTCTATCTGTGCTCTGGGAGTTTGTTGCTACTGTAGATCACATCTGAAATCGCTAAACCATAGAAAACAGAGTAAAATAGTTGTCAAAACTGATACCAAGCAGTCAGGTCTTTGCTGGGCATAGTTAATTCACTAAAGTAATTAAGACAAATGAATTCCCTAAACATATATATTTCTCATTTAACCTGCAGCCCAACAGGCTTATCAATACTACCAGCCTTCTCATAATCTTCACATTTTGTAAATTTCAAGGCATTCTTAGAATTTCTAGGTCATTTTCTTTTAAAATGTATTCAAATGTGCACATATACTGATGTGTATGCATAAATCATAACACATACACAAATCTACATATATTGGACTAATTTGAATGCATGAGGAAATAAAAACGATTGAGGCATCCTACTGTCAGACAGTCACCACAGTTCAATGGGCAAGAGGATAAAGGCTTGGGAGGTGCAATTTGCGCCTTCCTCAGTCTTATGTCCTCAACACCCAGAGGAAGGAGCTATGAGACCAACATCTATTACAGCAGAAAGTGTCACAAATGTCCATTCACATGGGAGAGGCACCCAAAATTTCTTTCAAGTGTTTGAGTCTTTGTGTAGTCCAGAGCATCAGCCAAAGCTCCTGCTCTCAACTTAATGCCAATAATTGGATTCATATTTCCTCATATTACACCTTCCCTTGTCATCTTCCTCTTCTCTGACGCACCCCCCAAAAAAACAAATCCCATTATCCCATTCTGTATTCCAATAAATGTATGTCACAGGACATGCATCTTTCTGTCCCAATATCACAGTTGACTCGATTTTGTTTTCCAACGGGATCATAACCGCCAAAGACGACATCTGCAGCACCCAGGTAGGGAGAAGGTACATGTAATTGTTGACATTCACTACCTCACTGATAAGGTCCATCCTTGGTCTTGTCATAACAGACTACTCTTTTTGGATCTGGGGGGGGAGAAGGACAGAAATTGAGTGTGAAGGCCCTGGGGAACTTAACACATAATGCATGTTATTCAAACTTCAGCTGTATACCTTTGAACATCAAATAGAAAACCCAACTTCACAACTTAAAAAAATACACTACACAGAAAAGAGACCTTTTACTTTACCTTGTTTTTGCAAATTGAAAACATATTCCATTTCTGTAGAGAGAGAAAAAAAAGATTATCATCTCCAGATGCATAAGACAATTGTATTATTAGACACATTGTCTTTAATGTGAAGATAATGGATTTAAAGCTTTTGGTGCAAGTGAAATAGTAGGTTAACGGTACCAATGTGTAATACATATTAGAGGTCAACCTATTAATCAGCATGGCCCATTAAATAGTGCCGATTTCAAGTTTTCATAATCTGTAATCGGCATTTTTGGAACTACGATTATGGTCGATTACATTGCATTCCACGTGGAAACTGCGTGGCAGGCTGACCACCTGTTATGCGAGTGCAGCAAGGAGCCAAGGTAAGTTGCTAGCTAGCATTAAACTTATCTTATATAAAATAAATCACTCTTCACTAGTTAGCTACACATGGTTGATGATATTACTAGGTTACCGAGCTTGTCCTGCGTTGCATATAATCAATGCTGTGCATGTCAATTTATCAAGTCACAGCCTACTTCGCCAAACGGGGGATGATTTAACAAACGCGCATTTGTGAAAAAAGCACAATCGTTGCACGAATGTACCTAACCATAAACATCAATGCCTTTCTTAAAATCATTACACAGAAGTATTTTTTTAAACTTGCATATTTAGTTAAAAGAAATTCATGTTAGCAGGCAATATCAACTAGGGAAATTGTGTCTTGCACCAATACTCTACTCAGCAAACTGGATGCAGTTTATCACAGTGCCATCCGTTTTGTTACTAAAGCACCTTATACCACCCACCACTGCGACCTGTATGCTCTGGTCGGCTGGCCCTCACTACATATTCGTCGCCAGACCCACAGGCTCCAGGTCATCTACAAATCCATGCTAGGTAAAGCTCCGCCTTATCTCAGTTCACTGGTCACGATGGCAACACCCACCCGTAGCACACGCTCCAGCAGGTGTATCTCACTGATCATCCCTAAAGCCAACACCTCATTTGGCCACCTTTCGTTCCAGTTCTCTGCTGCCTGTGACTGGAACGAATTGCAAAAATCGCTGAAGTTGAAGACTTATCTCCCTTACCAACTTCAAACATCTGCTATCTGAGCAGCTAACCCGATCGCTGCAGCTGTACATAATCTATCGGTAAATAGCCCACCCAATTTTACCTACCTCTTCCCCATACTGTTTATATTTATTTACTTTTCTGCTCTTTTGCACACCAATATCTCTACCTGTACATGACCAGCTGATCATTTATCACTCCAGTGTTAATCTGCAAAATTGTAATTATTTGCCTACCTCCTCATGCCTTTTGCACACAATGTATATAGACACTCTTTTTTTTCCTACTGTGTTATTGACTTGTTAATTGTTTACTCCATGTGTAACTCTGTGTTGTTGTCTGTTCACACTGCTATGCTTTATCTTGGCCAGGTCACAGTTGCAAATGAGAACTTGTTCTCAACTAGCCTACCTGGTTAAATAAAGGTGAAAAAAATCAAAAAATAATAAAAAATAATATTTAATAGAGCAGTCTGACTGAATGTTGGTAGGCAGCAGCAGGCTTGTAAGCATTCATTCAAACTTTACTGCTTTTGCTAGCAGCTCTTAGCAATGCTTGAGACACAGCGCTGTTCATGACTTCAAGCCTATCAACTCCTGAGATTAGGCTGGCAATACTAGTGTCATTAAGAACATCCAATAGTCAAAGGTATATGAAATACAAATGGTAGAGAGAGATAGTTGACGCGTCATAATTCCTATAATAACAACCTAAAACTTCTTAACTGGGAATATTGAAGAACTGGGAATAATGAACCACCAGCATCATATGTTCTCATGTTCTGAGCTAGGAACTTAAACGTTATCTTTTTTACATGGCACATGTTGCACTTTTACTTTCTTCTCAAACACTGCGTTTTTGCATTATTTAAACCAAATTAAGCCCGTTTCATTATTTATTTGAGACTAGATTTGATTAATGTATTATATTAATTTACAATAAAAAAGTGTTCATGCAGTATTGTTGTAAGTCATATATTAATTAATTAGTATCAGCTTTTTTTGGTCCTCCAATAAATCGGTATCGGTGTTAAAATCATAAATCGGTCGACCTCTAATACATATGTTCATAGAATTGATAAAGCAGGGTAAGAGGAGTTACCTTTAGTGTGATAAGTAACAGCAGCTTTCAGATCAAATGACCCCCAGCTACCTCTGTCCAGGCTCTTAGAATGGGGCGGCTCTTTAGACAGTCCCAACACTAGGTTGGTCAGGGGGGCCTGGGCAGGCTTAGCACTAATGTCTTTACAAGAGGCCAACAAAACTGCACCTGGACTCTTAGCCTCGCCCTTTGTCTTCTCCTGTCTAGACAGCTGAGTCTTTTCCCCATCCTCACCCTTCACTGTAGCAGGTGGGCAAGCTGGGGCACTAGTCCTTTTCTCTGAGTCTTGAGCCAAAGTGAGAGGCAAAGGCTCTGGGATTGATAGATTAGAGTCAAGGCCTGGCTTGGCAGCAGGGCATTGCTCCCCTTGAAATGTTACCACCGCAGCCTTGCCCTCCACGGCAGCCACCAGCCCGCTTCCTCCCTCTGGCCCCACGTTTGGCTCATTGATGAAAGACAGCCCCCACTGATTCTGGAAAATGTCCCCCAAGGCTTTCTGATTTGTCTGAGCAGCCTGGGTGTCCACTTGGCGAGCACTAGGGAGCACAGGTTGCATATTTAAAGGGTTTAGGGGGTAAATGAAAAGAGTACACTTTCTCAGATCTACAGCTGCAGGGTTGGTTAAAGAGTTATAGTCATTGTCCAAAGTGGATGCTACGTTCTCCCCACATGGGAGAGAGGTGGCTGGCGGAATACTACTAGCAGCAGGAGTGAAGAAGGTACCAACAGACGGGCAACTATTTCCATCTCCAGAAACGGGGCCATTAGTAAAGCTAGCTGAGATGATGGTTTTCATAGCAGACATGGGGACCTGTGAGAGTCTACCAGGCACCTGAGGAGTCTGCACCTCTCCTCCAGCCTGGGCTGCTTTGTTGAGGTTCTCCTTAACTTTACTTGCATAACTAATCTTGGGCACTATTTTAGCACTACTGTTGTCCACAGGAAATACTGGAGGAGGCTTGAATAAAGTCCAAGAGTCCTCTTTCGAAGAGGAGAGCTTGGCTTTGGGCCTATTCTCAAACTTTTTACCAAAGGCACCTGCAGCAGTCTTACTGTCTGAGTTTTTCTTCTGCAGTTCACCCATAGCCACCTCTGGAGCATCCATCCGCTTGACTGCTGTCTGGGCGTCTGCTTTATGGTGAATTTGCGAGCTCACCAATTTCTCTGTTGGTTCAAGTTCAGAAACCTCTGGCTCCTGTGTGGCATTGCCCTGCTGCATGACTCTCTCCCTTTCTCTTGTCACATGCTCGGTGTTCTTGATGCTGTTGCGTCTGGTCTTGCGTTTCTTAGGAGTAGTATATCCACCTTCTGAGCCACTGCCATCATTATCAGGGGGTGACTTGCTGGAGTAACCATTTGTAATATGAGCAGAGTTTACCACCCCATTCAGAAACAAAGCAGATTCCTTTTTGTCCAAAAACTTTCCCTCATAGTGATTAGTGAAATCCTGGGCCTTGTCATTTATGCGGTCCATATTCTTCTTGTGAACAAGACCCTCTTTGCTGCCCACTTTTGAAAGAGTGGTAAAAACATTGCGTGTTGACTTCTGTTTTACATTAGCATTTATTAAATGTCTGTTTCCATTGCTGTAGGTGGGAAGAGGGATACCAACAAAATCCTTTGCAGACAGAATCTTCTCCCCCTCCACCTCACCGATGTTTATTTTTCCATTGCCTGTAAAAGAAAACAAAAGTCAGTTGCACTGCCAATAATACATGTGTAGACTATAAAGTCCAAGCAAAGTCCATAATTCCCTAACACCTCACTCTCCAAATATATCAAAGGGGACTAACAGACCTAATCTGCCTACAAGAATGCAAGTTCGCAGCTCCTTTTACAGGAAACATGCCAAGGCCTTTATAAGATGCTGTATCATGTCTATTTAGACTGAATAGGTCAGCTGGCAGCAAACAACCACACACCAGTGCCAGATCAGATTCCCTTGAATCTGAGTAGTCCCAAAGCCTACTTGTGACTAGATACCATACAGAAATCACCTGAGAAAAATGTGTGCTGTAGGTAGAAATTACCATGACATGATCCTATAAACGTTTGATAAGGGGAAGGTGGTTGACAATGTAACTGGGCTTGACTTCACTAGCTAATACAAAAATACGTTCCATCGTAGCATCTAAAGACAACATTTTAAACCAGATTAAAGATTATGTCATTGCGCCTAAAATACATGTATAAAATATCGATTAACAAAACATCTTAATGTTATAGCCAGAATAACTAAATTTGTGTTAAATGGTGTTCTATTGTCTTGTCTGAACTGAAGCCAAGGTATGTAACATTTTGTTTTATGCATGCCATCAAGTGTGAACTTGTCGAAAAAAACTGGTAAGGCTACAATTACATTTCAAGTCACTTACTTCGTTAGCTAAAACAAGCAGAAATTAGTTCTGAATTGTTTATTAAAATCAAAATCTCATGAATCAGCCCGCTTGCTAGCAAGAAAATGCTATGTCGTCAAATCACCTACCCAGGCTAACATGTTTGCGTGGCTTCATCATGGTTAAATAAACGCAACAGGCCCAACCCAGCCGAACCTGCTCGCAAGTGTAAAATGTCTTGCACTAACTAGCTATTTCATCCCCGAAAAGTCTCAAAAGTAAGTTAGTTAGCCATCTTGCTTTTGCAGACCTGTCTGCAGCCAGGTGGTAGTAAACAAAATCAAATTGCAACTTGTTTTATGGACAAATCTCACTCTCGTTGCTAGGATTAAACTAGCTAGCTCGTTAGCTTTCCATCTCGCATTTTCTAACATGGCCGACGGGAAACAGCAACTCAGAACATTCCAGTGGAGCCGGCGTGTTGTTCTTAGCAAAACATGTCACGGAATTCCGACCAAATTTGCATGAGTTTTTTGACAAAGTCAACGTATGCACGTGACAAAACAATTGAACTACAAAATGACTAATTAGTAACACAGGGGAATTTGGTCAGGGAGTAGCATAAATTTAGAAATGGGTGGTGAAACCGGCGCACAAGGTCAATCCGCATCCGTCAAACCATCAGCTGTCACGCGATGTTTAACTACCCCATCCAGCGCTTGACCCAGCTAAATAATGAGCTAAATATGTATTTTTAACAGCTTGCAACCACTCTGCTATGAGTCACGCAAACTACATCGACGTAAGTAATAAACTGGCTAGCTAAGTCATTGACATTAGCTAGCTTGCTAACTTTTCCGGATGGCCCAACCTGTTTTCTTCGTCTGCGTTTCCTGATGCTGGTACTGGAAGGAGATCTGATCATTTTTTAGAGATGTTTTGTATTGAATGGGGTTTCTTTCTTCTCCATGGTGGTAATATCGTCTCTCTTGTGCCCGATCTTTGGGCTGTTCCTCCATTGAAGTGTAATATAATATCCGAGCTCGTCTACCAGTATGCACCGCTCACTGGGCAAGTGGAGAGCAGACTATTGAACTGTCCAATCAACGCCAGTGACAAACGGAAGCTATTCGAGGCCTCTGTATTCGTCAGCTGTATATCTAAGAAGTATTTAAAAAATGTTGGTGGTTCCCCCAGCAACATTGCGAAGGTATTGCCAATATATACATTCACCCAGGTTGAACAACTGGAAATATTCTATAAATTAGAAGCGTAGAGAGATTATATTTTATTCAAGCAAATCTGAACTGCCCTAAATGGTCCTCACAGTCACACACCATTGAGACATGTATCCATATACGTTATATGCATGCATCACATTGTGGTTGGTTGGATTTTACAATACATAATTCTGTATCATGCATCATTCTAGCAGGCATTCAACTGACATGGGAAACAATTTAATAAAAATACTAATAATGTCTGTGTAAAAAGCATACCAATTATAAAATATAGTTTAACACATTTTGAAATATGCGTTGTCGCCATCTGATATGGTGTGGTGAACAGCTCTTCCCGACAGAGCTACTGTAAGTTGCTATCCAGGCACCAGGTGGTGGCATTTCATAGTTTAGAGATTTCATCCCACCCTAATCTTCAAATACTGGTAGTCAATGTTTGACCACTAAGTGACCACTCAATTTGTATTTTAAAAGCATATAATGAAACAAATTATTGTACAGCCATATAACCTAAGGGTACTACTATGCCATAAGAAGGATTAAACTGTGAATAGCTTTCATACACCATGACGATGAAACCCACCATTTCCCATTACCTATTGATGAACGTAAGGCACCAGCACCACTTGACATCTCACCACAGAGATGTAATATTGGTTTATGCACATCACATGTGAGTCCTTCCCCATAGAGAACCTATGCACTGCAAGTCTGAGTGATTCAGCCACCCCCACCCTTCCTCTCCCAGCCTGCTCTCTAAGGTGCTGGAGGTCACTGCTTGTGTTGCCGTCTGGACGTCTACTTGAGTGCAGTGAAGAGGAGTTCATGTGAAATACCTGGTCGGTTCTGTTGCTGCTGGCTTCTTTCTTTCGTTTGCTTTTCAAGCTCTCTCCTCCATTTTGGCGCTGTGGGTGATGCAGTAGGACGGGTGGCAGTGAGCAGGCTGGACGTTCTCTCACAGGAGCCACAGAGAGGTTTGGTGGTCCTGGGACCATTGTCATCTGTGGAACGACTTGAGTTTCTCCACCTGCCACTGGGCTTCTCAGCACAATGGTAAGATTCAGCTGTGAGTATGTTCACTTTTGTTAAGTCATTCATTTCTGTGTAGTTGTTCATTGTTTTTAAGTTTATAAACAGTACCAGTCAAAAGTTTGAACACACCTACTCATTCAAGGGTTTTTCTTTATTTTTTACTATTTTCTACATTGTAGAATCATAATGAAGACATCAAAACTATGAAATAGCACATATGGAATCATGTAGTAACCAAAAAATAATAATTTATATTTGAGGTTCTTCAAAGTAGTCACCCTTTGCCTTGATGACAGCTTTGCACACTCTTGGCATTTGAGCCAATCAGTTGTGTTGTGACAAGGTAGGGGTGTTATACAGAACATAGCCCTATTTTGAAAAAGACAAGTCCATATTATGGCAAGAACAGCTCAAATAAGCAAAGATAAATGACAGTACATCATTACTTTACAGTACATCATTACATGAAGGTCAAACTTCTGACTGGCACTGTATGCTCCTACACAGTGTGTGTGTGTGTCACCACCATTGTGGAAACTGTTGACAAAACCCTTTCAAACATTTTTTTATGTTCATTCTTAATTAAGGGCATTTCACTCATTCAAAAGTTCTGGTCCTAAGCCGGAAATGGCATCTAAACGGCTTGTATCAGATCACGTATCAAAGAGCAGACCGTGTGAGACAAACTTGCTTCTTGTCAGGCAACAGAGCTCTTCCTGCACTAGCTAATCCCCATATTCCTTTGGAAACATCACTCATTTCGCAACCATAGGCAAGGTTCTCAATTGTTATCAAAATTATGTTTTTAATATTGTTAGAGGGTAACCCTCTCTTAAACAGCACTACTATACTACTACCATAATCCATGCCTTATGGTAGTAGTGCTGGAGAGCATGACACCCGGTGGCAGGTAGCCTAGTGGTTAGAGCGTTGGGTCAGTAACTGAAAGGTTGCTGGATCGAATCCCCGACCCTGACAGGGTCATTCTGTCCCTGAGCAAGGCAGTTAACCCACTTCCAGTTCCCCAGGCGCCAAAGACGTGGATGTCTATTAAGGCAGACCCCCACACCTCTCTGATTCAGAGGGGTTGGGTTAAATGCGGAAGACACATTTGAAGGCATTCAGTTGTACAACTGACTAGGTATCCCCCCTTACCCAGTTTGCAGTAATGCCAAGTCTCATAGAATGGTTTCCTTATTTGCAGTGGCACATCTTTCGGGGCTCCTGAGTGGGGCAGCGGTCTAAGGCACTGCATCTCAGTGCTGGAGGAGTCACTACAGACCCTGGTTTGATTCCAGGCTGTATCACAACCGGCCGTGATTGGGAGTCCCATGGGGAGGCGCACAATTGGACCAGCGTCGTCCAGGTTAGGGTTTCCCCAGGGTAGGCCGTCGTGTAAATAAGAATTTGTTCTTAACTGACTTGCTTAGTTAAATAAAATAATAACAAATCCTACTGCAGTGTGTACAGTGGCTTAGTGTGTATCACAACCATTCATAAAGGTCAGAACAGATACAGTATATGGTTTGCAGGAAGAAATCATTTTAAGATTCACTCATGTGTCTATATTTGTTATCTGTATTTTAATGGCCATCTGACTATACTGTGATGTGTCCCTGCTTGTCTCCTCCAGCTCGGGCACGCCTCTCCATGCCACAGTGTCCCTGTGAGCCACAGCCACACCCTGGAGGTGCTGGGGACCAGTCCGGCAGAGGACCAGCCAACCAGCAGGGAAGGCAGTTTGTTGACTCTGAGATGTGTTTCTGGTGTAGGGAAGTCCAATAGAATCCAACAAAACCAGGTAGGACAGTGCAAATGGAAGGTTTGAGTGTGGAAGTCTCCTTAATCGTCTCTAGTATACAGTCCCTTTACAAGTCAAAATGTTGAATAAACGTCATTTTAATTTACTCTACCTGTTGTCTGCTAATTTTGTTCTTCTGCCGTTGAACATTTTAGCCAAAATATCAACAGGAAAGCATTATTAAACCAGCTTCAAAACGCAGGTCTCCAAGTGTGGCTCTCACAATTTGTTTGAGGCACAAGCACAAGACGTAAGTGCATACTATTGGAAGTCTTGCAGGTGTTTACATGGTTTTGCCCGTGTCAGGTGATGGACATCTCAATGGCAGTACCAGTTTTTTTTTTTGTAACAGTATTTTTATTGGAATTTCACAATTTTCACCCATATTAAGAGATACAACAGAGACAAAGCACACAGAAAAAACAAGAAAAACAGCACCCACTTACACATATCTACGCGCACATATATACACATACATATACATACACACACATACATATACCCATGCCTATACACGTATATACGCATACATACACGCACGCACACACACACACACACACACACACACACACACACATACACACCCATACATACGTACACCATTTTCCTCTTCCCGCTTGGTGCTTCTCTCACCCCATCACCATTATTGCGTCTCTCAATACATACATTTTAAACAAACTTACAAACAGAATTTAAACAAAAAAGCTCAGTTTAAACCAAGAGGTTAGGTTCCACACATGGAACGTACAGTGTAGTTCCGAAACACATAGATCCCCGCCATTCTAAGAGAATCCTTGCTGAATAATAGCTGATACCTCAGGTTCTAGGTAATTTAGATAAGGTTCCCATACTTTGTAGAACTGGTCTGTTTTAGAATGCAATGTACATGTCAGATATTCCAGAGGCACCCATTCAAATAGTATCTTATGCCAATCTTTAATAGAAGGAACCTTATCACTAATCCACTGTAAAAGGATGTTTTTCCTCGCTGCGAAGGTAAGGATGTTGTAAAGCCTCCTTTTACCCACAGAAGTAACATGCCTACTAGGGAGACCTAACAGTAAAGAAACTGGGTCCAATTCTAGATCAACCCCTAGGATCTTTTCAATTTCTTGCAGAACACCAGACCAGTATCTTTGTATTTTGGTACATGACCATAAACAATGTTAGGGTGCCTGTATCAGTTTTGCATTTAAGACACTGAGGGGAAGAGGAAGTGGGGCTAAAAGCATGTCTGCGATTTGGGGATATATGCAATCTGTGTATTATTCTTAGTTGGATTGCTCTAGTATGATTACATATAGATATTGTTTTTGCATATCTCCAAATGTCCTCCCACATCTCTTCGTCAATAGTAACAGACAATTCTTTCTCCCACACTTGTTTCACCCTCTGTGTGTTGACAGCAGAAAAGGACCATAAAGTATCATAAAACAGACTTACAGACATTTTCATTTGTGGGGGAAAAAAAGCATTCTTTCAATGACAGACACATCAGGGTTACCAATTAAGGTGGTGCTCTTCAGAATATAATGTCTTACTCGTAGGAAGCGGAAAAAGTCCTGCTTTGGGAGTCAATATTTCTCGACCATCTGCTCAAATGACAACAAAATCTTATCGGCAAATAAGTCATTTAGCCTGTGTATGCCCTTATTAAGCCATAAGTTAAAGCCAGCATCCAGCAATCCTGGACTGAAATCTGGGTTGTTAAGAATTGGGGTAAGAGCAGAGGTTAGTTTGGACCTTCCCAGGAAGCGTTGAACTGACCTCCATACTTTGAGTGTGTTAAGTGTAACGGGATTATTGCAGTGATCTTCTACAGACTTGAAACTTCTGAAAAATAAAAGATCCTGTTAGGGGTATTTTGAAAGAGAAGTCTCAATGTCTAACCAAATAGAGGAGTCATCATTTGTGATCCAGTCAGAAATATAACA
Organism: Oncorhynchus masou masou; assembly: GCF_036934945.1. Classification (NCBI taxonomy): domain Eukaryota; kingdom Metazoa; phylum Chordata; class Actinopteri; order Salmoniformes; family Salmonidae; genus Oncorhynchus; species Oncorhynchus masou. Next base: position 58,776,725 of record NC_088223.1, read on the forward strand.
AAGGTGGGCACACCATTGATAGAACCTGATATTGGGCAGGTCCAAGCCGCCCATAGAACTTGGCAGCTGCAATATTGCCATCTTAAGTCTTGGCTTGCGTTTACTCCATATAAAGGAACTTAGCCATCCATTTACATTCTTTATTACCTTATTGGAGAGTAATACTGGGATCATTTGGATTGGGTAAAGTAGTCTAGGTAAAATGTTCATTTTCAAGAGGGATATTCTACCCAACCAAGAAATCGGGAGAGAGTTCCAGCGCTCCAGATCCTGTCTTATTGTATCAAACAAGGGAACAAAATTGGCTTTGTACATTTGCTGGAATTTAGGGGTTACAAATATACCCAGATACATGAAACCTGAGGGAGACCATTTAAAAGGGAAGGGGGGAGAAGTATTAGGTACAGAGTGTAGGCTACCAAGTGGCATAGCCTCTGACTTAGTAAGGTTAATCTTGTAGCCTGAGAATTCACTGAATAATTCAATAATATTAATGAGAGATGTAATTGAAGTCTCGGGACTAGAAATGAATATCAGGACATCATCAGCATACAAGCTTATTTATGGTGAACATCACCAATGAGCAGCCCCTGTATAGCAGGCGTTACCCTGATGGCCTCGGCCAGTGGTTCCATAACGAGTGCAAAGAGGAGGGGGGATAAAGGACAGCCCTGTCTGGTACCTCTGTGTATAGAGAAGCTATTTGACCTTAGCCCATTAGTAAGGACAGCAGCCTGAGGATCATCATACAAACCTTTCACCCATTTTATATAAAGTTGTCCCCCAGACCAAATTTATTTAGAGCAAATAATAGGGAAGACCACTCCACACGATCAAATGCTTTCTCAGCATCTAGGGAGAGCACAAGACCATCCACAGCACTTTGTTGGTAGGCTTGAATTACATTAAGAAGCCGCCTGACATTGTTGCATGACTTACGGCCCTTAATGAAGCCAGTTTGGTCTCCTTTCACAATTAGTGGTAGTGAGTCCTCTAATCTTGTGGCTAGAATTTTAGAAAGCAATTTTCTATCCACATTCAGAAGGGAAATTGGTCTGTACGAGGAACAAGACTCTGGACATTTTCCCTTTTTGAGAGTAAGTGAAATGTTGGCTTCTCTCAGCGTTTGAGGGAGTTGGTCATTTGAAAATTAGTGGTTAAACATATCACGCAATGGCTCAAGGATCAGGCCATGGAACTCTTTATAGAACTCACTACAAAACCTGTCTGGTCCTGGGCCTTACCATTTTGCAGATTCTTAATTGCGAACATTATCTCTTCCTTGGTAATAGGGGCATTAAGGAGGGACCTCTGCTCTTCGGAGATAGTAGGGAGCTCAATCTTACAAAATAAGTTCTCCATTAATTTGGGTGCATCCTTTGGCAGTTCTGAGGCATAAAGGTTTGTATAAAATTTCTTAAATGAGTCACTTATCAATTTATTTTCATATAAATTATTACCATCAGAATCAGTAATAGTAGCAATTGACTGAGAGTCAGCTCTCTTTTTAGCTAGGTATGCCAAGTACTTTCCTGGCTTATCGCCATGTTCATATAGCTTTTGCCTGACAAATCTCATTTTCTTTTCAGCGTCCTGTGTTAGGAGAGAGTCTAATGTTGATCTAATGACTGATATTTCCTTTAATAGGGCAGGAGTGGGCGTTTTAATGTAGTCCTTCTCTTTAGTTCCTAATTCACCCTCTAACATTTTTTGCTTTTCACGCTTTTTCCGTCTTAGTAGCTGTGTATGACATAATCCGACCCCTGGCATACGCTTTACAGGTCTCCCAAAGGAGCGAGGGGTTATCTGTTGATTGAGAGTTAATAGAGAAAAATGCTTAACTCTGTAATAAAATATGATGTGAATGTATGGTCTTTAAGAATGGTTGTGTTCAACCTCCAATGTCTTGACCGATTGAATGCCCCGTTGAGTTTTATGTCCAGGATCACCTCAGCATGATCAGATATGACTATGCTTCCTATCCTAGCGGATAAAACAGACTGCATAAAAAATAATCTATTCTAGTCTGGTGCAGAGGTGCAGAGAAAAAAGTGAACTCTCTGTTGGAAGGATGAAATGCTCTCCAGACATCCGCATACCCCAGATCCTCACAAATAGCCTTAAGTGACTTAGCTTGAGGAGAGAGTGAAGCTATACCGCTGGGAAACTTATCAATAAGGGGGTTCAACAAGCAGTTAAAATCTCCTCCAACCACTGCAGTGTCCGAGTTTAATTCTGAAAAGTCTAGAAATACCTTAGTGAGGAAATCAGGGGGGTGAGCAGGGGGGGAAGTAAATATTCATTATGGAAATGTTCTGCTCTTGTAAAGTACCATTAATTATAACAAAGCGACCAAATGTATCTTTCACACAATTCAAGACCTTAAGTGGTAAGTTATTTTTCACCGGAATTGCTACACCTCTACTTCTGGATGTAAATGATGAGAAAAACACTTGACCAACCCCCTCTTGTTGTAATTTCAGGTGGTCCTTATCATCCAAATGAGTTTCTTGCAACAGGGCAATATCAATATTTTATTTTTTCAAAAAAGACAGTACCTTCTTCCTTTAGAGGGAGCCATAACCCCATTAAATGTTCCATGTACATATACGCAGTCCGTTACCTGCCATTGTATCTTGACCATTCAATATCCAAACTGGATCCTACTGTAAAAGTGGCGTGGTACCTTTTTCCATGTGTTGAACTCTCCTCTATCTCACCGCGCATAAACAAACGATATGTACCCTGAACTCGAACTATACTAAACCCAAAAATTAAACATGTAAAGATCCAAAAGGGGGTTTTCCCACTAGCTAACATGCAGGGGATTTCAACTCTCCAATGTAGACTCTTAAGTCCGCATTGCCGCTCAATAGCCTCATCCTTTATATGTATGGAAAAGAAAATCAATAAAAGAAGATTAAGGCTCTTCCACCTAAAACCAAGCCTGGGCACCAATATGGATTCACACATATCTCAGCCTGAGCAATAGCGGCTATTACTTTAGCAAGAAAAATAATAAAGATATGAATATTACTGAGCCTAGGTACGTGAGGACTCACACCACTGTTTCATGATCAGATTCAACCAAAAATAAACAAAGTTATCCAATGCTGTGGAGGTGCAGCTTAAAGTTATTTACCCGAGAGAGTCAATAAACGCAGCAGCCTCTTCAGGTGTGTAGAGCTTTTTAGGTGATCCGTTGACCATAATCTTCAATGTGGCCGGGTACAACAGTGCGTAGTCCATCTTCATTCTCCTGAGTCAAGCCTTCGCCTCATCAAACGCTTTGCGTCTTTGTACAACCGCAGTGGAATAATCATTGAAGAATGAGACCTTTGGACTTTTACGTTGACTACCATCAGAGCCGATGTTTCTAGCCGTGTCCATGACGTGCTGCTTGTCGGTGAAGTTGTGGAACTTTATAACCACCGGCCGTGGGCGCTGATTGGGACCGGGTATCGGTGCTTGAGAGCGATGGGCTCTGTCCAGCTTCACACGACCAGTCTTAGTGTCCATTTGTAGGTAGCCAGGGATCCATTCCTCAAAGAATTTTACTGAACGTGTCCCTTCAGAATTTTCCGGGAGTCCCACCACACGAATATTGCATCTGCGTCCTCGATTATCCAAGTCGTCAATGTGCTCCGCCATTTCGCGCACCTGTTTCTCAAGTGCTTTTATCTTAGCGTCCATAGATGTAGTTGAAGTTTCCACTGCAGCAATTCTTCCTTCCGCCTCAACAACACGTTTCACAACCCTCTGTAGTTCAGCTGAATGGCCTGCTATTGCTTCCAAGACCGTTCTTATCTTAGCATCGATCACTTTAGTAATGTTATCAGTCATCTTTTGAATCACCAGGTCCATTGTGCCTGGATCCGCAATGGTGTTAGCTTCGCTAACGTTAGCTAGCTCCTCATGCACATCCACAGGGGTGGTGGTTTTGGTCGACTTAGTAGTTCTATTGGGCATGTTGTCGGATATTTTTGCGAAATAGCCGTCAAGACTCATTATATGGTAACTTATTTAGCCAATTATACCACTTTTTCAAGCTAGGAGATTAATGTAAAAATATAAATTTACGAATGCCACGAGAGCTCGCTGAAACACTGTGTTCTCTCTACGGCGCCATTTTGTCCCCCCAGTACCAGTGTTTTGAAAAAGTCAGTTTAATTATTCTGTGGATAATTTTTCTCAAATTTGTAGATGCATAAGGACCAAAAGCACAGAAAACAGGTAGACAACTGGGAGTTCAAATGACATTTATTCAACATTCTGGCTTGTAGATCTCGTGAGAGAACATTTTCCAGACAAATGTACAGCATGGTCTCAGACAGCGGTATCACAGTCTGATGTATTAGATTTGTGTATAACGCATTATTCCTAATGCTTGGAGAGAGAGAAGTGTATAGCACTGAGCAGAAGGGATTTATCTCTGTTGACGGGCCCTGTCTGAAATGTTATTGTTGGCCTTGGGTCTGCAGAGACCATACATACTTACTATGAACTGTATGTAAAGTATGCACATATTAATATACAGTGGGGCAAAAAAGTATTTAGTCAGCCACCAATTGTGCAAGTTCTCCCACTTAAAAAGAAGAGAGAGACCTGTAATTTTCATCATAGGTACACTTCAACTATGACAGACAACATGAGAGAGAAAAAATCCAGAAAATCACATTGTAGGATTTTTAATGAATTTATTTGCAAATTATGGTGGAAAATAAGTATTTGGTCACCAACAAACAAGCAAGATTTCTGGCTCTCACGGACCTGTAACTTCTTCTTTAAGAGGCTCCTCTGTCCTCCACTCGTTTTCTGTATTATTGGCACCTGTTTGAACTTGTTATCAGTATAAAAGACACCTGTCCACAACCTCAAACAGTCACACTCCAAACTCCACTATGGCCAAGACCAAAGAGCTGTCAAAGGACACCAGAAACAAAATTGTAGACCTGCACCAGGCTGGGAAGACTGAATCTGCAATAAGTAAGCAGCTTGGTTTGAAGAAATCAACTGTGGGAGCAATTATTAGGAAATGGAAGACATACAAGACCACTGATAATCTCCCTCTATCTGGGGTTCCACGCAAGATCTCACACCGTGGGGTCAAAATGATCACAAGAACGGTGAGCAAAAATCCCAGAACCACACGGGGGGACCTAGTGAATGACCTGCAGAGGGCTGGGACCAAAGTAACAAAGCCTACCATCAGTAACACACTACGCCGCCAGGGACTCAAATCCTGCAGTGCCAGACGTGTCCCCCTGCTTAAGCCAGTACATGTCCAGGCCCGTCTGAAGTTTGCTTGAGAGCATTTGGATGATCCAGAAGAAGATTGGGAGAATGTCATATGGTCAGATGAAACCAAAATATAACTTTTTGGTAAAAACTCAACTGGTTGTGTTTGGAGGACAAAGAATGCTGAGTTGCATCCAAAGAACACCATACCTACTGTGAAGCATGGGGGTGGAAACATCATGCTTTGGAGCTGTTTTTCTGCAAAGGGACCAGGACGACTGATCCGTGTAAAGGAAAGAATGAATGGGGCCATGTATCGTGAGATTTTGAGTGAAAACCTCCTTCCATCAGCAAGGGCATTGAAGATGAAACGTGGCTGGGTCTTTCAGCATGACAATGATCCCAAACACACCGTCCGGGCAATGAAGGAGTGGCTTCGTAAGAAGCATTTCAAGGTCCTGGTGTGGCCTAGCCAGTCTCCCCATAAAATCTTTGGAGGGAGTTGAAAGTCAGTGTTGCCCAGCAACAGCCCCAAAACATCACTGCTCTAGAGGAGATCTGCATGGAGGAATGGGCCAAAATACCAGCAACCGTGTGTGAAGACTTACAGAAAACGTTTGACCTCTGTCATTGCCAACAAAGGGTATATATTGACCAAATACTTATTTTCCACCATAATTTGCAAAGAAATTCATTAAAAATCCTACAATGTGATTTTCTGGATTTTTCCCCCTCATTTTGTCTGTCATAGTTGAAGTGATGATGATGAAAATTACGGGCCTCATCTTTTTAGGTGGGAGAACTTGCACAATTGGTGGCTGACAAAATACTTTTTTTGCCCCACTGTATGTAATGTAAAATATTGTGCATGAATGTGTTTGTATAATATTATGTATATGGGTCTTTATACGAGCTTGGTCTATAAGAGTCCACAAAGAACATGCATATTTGTGCAGTGTGTATGAGTGTGTGTGTACTTGTCTGCGTGTGTGTGCTTGCTTGTTTGCGCCTGTTCATGTGTGTGCCTTGTGTACGCTGATGCGAAGACTGATGTTTCTGGGTTAATGAATACATAAGGTAAGCTCGTCAAGCAGAAGAAGAGAAATGCAACCATGCGTTTCCCCAGGCATTAGCTTTCAGCTTCAATACAGAACAACCCATCTTGATTTTTACTGTGATGCCAGTAGAAGTCAAGCTCAACCCGGATAGTTTGAAGGATGCCTTTGTGTGATGCTAACATCACATAATAGATACTTAGTCCACAGTATCCTTAACTGGGGTGTGTTGTCTTTAGCAAATGTGCTGTGATGTGCCCTTCTAGATGTGTTTATCATGGGACTTATCATCTGTTAAATTAGCCCCTGACATTCTGTACATGTTACTGTGGCCCTGTTTGTCAATTCCATATTTTCCTGTTTGTTTATGGTTTACAGTTTTGGTAAATTGCTACTTTGTTTGTGCTGTGTTGTTTTTGTCCCTACCGAGGAGGATGGAACTCATTGAACCAGGCAGAATTCTATGGAGAGCGGAGACATTTGTGTTAACACACAGCTTATCTCGGAGGCTTTAATTGGCACATGAACCATGAAGGGACCCCCACTGACTCTCACAGCACTTAGACAGGCTGTATTTAGCATTTTGATTGCTGGTGTTGACGTTGAACTGACAAAGTAGACGTTGCTCAATCATATATAACACAGAGGGAAACATGCCCTGGAAGAGTGTTACTTGTCATTACCATGTTGGATTGAGCGTTTGAGGGTTCCATCTTTCAGACTGCTGGGCTCAGAGGTGGCCTCTGTCAGGGTATTGATTGGCTCTGGAGGCTGAGGTCAGGTCATGGGTCACTCGGGCATCTTTGTCTGTCTGTAGCTGGAGGCTTGGTCTGGTGTGAGGAGGAAGTAATTACAGTACATTTCAAACACATCCATTAACCCCCCCCCCACACACACACACACACACACATAATAATTTCACAGATTCAAACTTTTCACATGATTTTTTTCACTCTGACATCAATGAGACTACAGCGCTTGCTACAGTACATCATTAATTTATCTCCTCATACAAGTATTTGCTAGACGGTACACTGTCCTTCTCTCAGCACATATCTAAGCTGCAGGCTAGAGTTAAATCTAGACTTGGTGTCTTCTATCGTAATCGCTCCTCTTTCACCCCAGCTGCCAAACTAACCCTGATTCAGATGACCATCCTACCCATGCTAGATTACGGAGAAGTAATTTATAGATCGGCAGGTAAGGGTGCTCTTGACCGGCTAGATGTTCTTTACCATTATTGTTAACACAGAGCCACGCTGATCCATCACGACTGGACTGCCGATGTGATCGCCCGATGTGGTCTCAACAGGCTATTCTGTTACGATATCACAAAGAACCATCTACTAGCCCGACCCGCTAGCTTTTCTGAACGCTGTGTCCCCTGCTCGCCCAGCATAGTAGTGACCGAACAGCACCCTAATTCACCCATTGCTGCTCTTTTGACCCTATTATCACTCGGCTACGCAGCTGTTGCCCCCTGGACTGTTTCAATAACACGGTACCTCTCTTTGTTTACCTGTCGGCCCCAGCCTCAAACTCAGGTCCTGTATGTAACTAACTGACCCACTCTGCCCATTCATCACCATTTACCCGTTGTTGTCTTAGCTCTCCTGATCAACACCTGTGATTGCATTATGCCTCTCTCCAATGTCAATATGCCTTGTCTACTGCTGTCTTGGCTAGTTTTTGTTTTTATTGTTTTACTTCACTGTAGAGCCCTCCGTCCCACTCAAAATGCCTTAGCTCTTTCATCCGACCCCACACACATGCAGAGACCTCACCTAGGTTAACTGATTCCTCCAGAGACGAAACCTCTCTCATCGTCACCCAACACATAGGTTTACCTCCACTGTACTCACCTCCTACCATACCCTTGTCTGTACATTATGCCTTGAATCTATTCTACCACACCCAGAAACCTGCTCCTCTTATTCTCTGTCCCCAACGTACTAGACGACTAGTTTTTATAGCCTTTAGCCGTACCCTTATCCTATTCCTCCTCTGTTCCTCTGGTGATGAAGAGGTTAACGCAGGCCCTGTAGCACCTGGGGAATAGGAGTGGAACTGGGGTCTATCATTTGTTGGCTTCTGTAACCGTAAAAGCCTTGGTTTCATGCATGTTAACACCAGAAGCCTCCTCACTAAGTTCATTTTTTTTCACTGCTTAAGCACACACACTCCGCCAACCCTGATGTCCTAGCCGTGTCTGAATCGAAGCTTAGGAAGGCCACCAAAAAATGTTGAAATTTCCATCCCCAAATACAACAGTTTCCGCCACGATAGAACTGCCAAAGAAAACCGATAGAAAACCCATTCTCTCATTTAGAAGGTTAACATCACATTACATTTAACAATATTAGATGTAAACCTGACAGCTTGGAAATGTACACTTTAAGAGATACAGTTATGTGTTTCCTGTCCTTCATGAGATCACCAAATGAAACACACTCGTCATAACTGTCCCTTTAAGTGTCCACGGACCATTCCCACATTCTCAAAAGTAGAAATATTGTTTAGTTCTCCCCATTTTGGGTATTAGGAGTTTTGAATAAAATAAGATCTTTGTTCTGGTAGACTCTCTCAGTACTGCACGGCAGTTTCTACCAGGTATTTATAACCTGTCGTAAATTCATAAAACTAGAGAGAGAGCTATGATCTTCCCCCAGGGCACGTCATGACACTATCTTGTCGTGATGTGTGTGTGTTGTCCTATATTTATATTTTATTTTTAATCCCAACCCCTGCAGGGGGCCTTTTGTCTTTTGGTAGGCCGTCATTGTAAATAAGAATTTGTTCTTAACTGACTTGCCTAGTTAAAAAGGTTAAATAAATAAATGTGTTATCTGTGAAGGATGAGGAGCTATCTCTGACAGTTTGCCTTCACATGACGATATAACAACCTACCAGCATCAGACTGAGGTACGTCAGGTAGGCCAAAACAATCTGAGATATAACTTTTTATTTGTTTGACTTTTATTGTGTATTCATTGCAGGATATGTACACACTGAGAGTATAAAACATTAGGAACACAAGGATGTCGAAAGCTTTTAAAGGCACTTAAATATTTTGTCTGCCCAATCACCCACTGATTGGCACACACACAATCCATGTCTCAAGTTTCTCAAGGCTTAGAGATCCTTCTTTAACCTGTCTCCTCCCCTTCATCCACACTGATTGAAGTGGATTTAACAGGTGATATCAATAAGGGATCATAGCTTTCACCTGGTCAGTCTATCTCATGGAAAGAGCAGGTGTTCCTAATGTTTGTACACTCAGTGCTGCATATAAATCAAACATTAAAATTGCCTTGTAAAGCTCTTATACATTGATCCATTGTTTATGAGGTGGTTGGCAAGAACGTTTTCTATAGATGATCTTTATATGCCCAAATCATCTCTACAGTCTGCTGGTTTTACAGAATCACAAACTCCCAACGCATGCAGTATATAAAATGTAATCCAAATGAAATTATAAATAGTGAGAGAGAGTACTTTAATCCACATTATGGGCTCCCGAGTGGTGCAGTTGTCTAAGGCACTGCATCTTAGTGCTAGAGGCGTCACTGCAGACCCTGGTTCGATTCCAGGCTGTATCACAACCAGCCGTGATTGGGAGTACCATAGGGCGGCACACAATTGGCCCAGCTTCGTCCGGGTTTGGCCGGGGTAGGCCATCATTGTAAATAAAAGTTTATTCTTAATTGTCTTGCCTAGTTAAATAACGGTTAAATAAAAATTATGTAGTCTGGATATTGTCATTGGAAAGAAACACAGCTTCAGTCTGGAGCCTGAATTTGTGACTATTTCTTTTCTTGTTTGCTCCCGACTTTATTTGCCAGTCCACAAAGGTCTTATCTAATTCAGTTACAAGGTAGAACCAAACAAGATATATTATGTATACTTCAGTTTTCTGGTTTTATTAACATCAAGTCTTGTTCTGCTGTTATGTGCAGCACATCAACCAGAGCGATACAAAGATCATGGAACGGATGTCTGTTCTGTTGATCTCATCCGTAGGTTTTTGTTGAGAAGTCACTTTTTATTTACTCATTGTTGGAGTCTGCTCAGGCCTTCCTCTCACAATGTGCCACTATGGATCAGAAGACGGCAAAGGAAGTCTGCAGGATATGGCAAAACCAATTATCAGATCGGTAAGTCACGACATTAGCAGTACTGGTGCGTGGGTAAAATCACTGGTGAAGCCAAGTCTGTAAAAAAAGCCATATTACATGTTGTGATAATTGCATTGTTTGCTCTATAGCCCGTTAAGTCATATGCCTTGTGGCTGTGATATACTGTATCGGTCCAAGGCCGAGACAATAAGAAGACACTGGCAGAAAAAATTCAACCACATCTTTGCTTCATCAGAAAACCGGAGAGCAACCTCTGTCCAGTGAAGTCCACAAAGCATAATGCATGTAACAAACAGTTACATGACCTACAGCATGGTCAAGCCAGTTAATGTTTCTGACATTTTCGGACTGCTAAACAACTGTTGATTTAGAACCATGGAGAGTTACCTCAAGTTGCAAAGAAAACAGGAGCTGCCTTCACTATTCCAGCAACATTTCAAAATCAACATTTTACATAATCAAATCACCCATGCTTATTCTAATACAGTGATAACTAAAAGATACAAAAAAATATTTAGTCCAATCAACTTAAGCTAAATATGATGTGGCTGTCCATGATTCTGATTTCTGTGTGTGTGTGTGTGTGTGTGTGTGTGTGTGTGAGTGTGTGTGTGTGTGAGCAAGCAGAAAAAACATTTACCCTACTTGTAGAGAAAAGCTAATCCTCTTCTCTTTCATGTTGCAGTAACGGTCTATGACCCTGTCATACAGTAAACGGTCTATGACTCTTATTTTTTATTGTCCAAGACTAAAATGTTAGCTTGCTAGCCTAACTTCCTTTCATAGGAACGTTAGCCAGTTAACATTAGCCTTCTACATCTAGCTACATATTGAACTTCCTTCCTCTCAGGCAAGGGTCACAATGTATGAATTCATGGTTGGATCAGAATCACCATTATATTTATTGGCCAGTACGGAGAATTAAGTAAAACCACAAGTCCAAATCCCTATCTCCATCCATGGCTAATTTAGGAAAGGGCTAATTGTAGCTAGCTAGCCATCAGAGAATAACAAAACAACGAGAAGCAACAATTCAAGTTGTTCCTGTCAATTACGTATTGCTCTCAAAGGGATGTGATTGGAGTGAAGCCAAATCCAAACTGGCCTCCCTTGACACATTATTTTTATTTTTGGTGCACCAGAACCATTCACAGCTGAACTCACTCAGTTTAGCTCAACACTGATTGGTTATTATTTTATACTTTGTTTATCAAGGGAGGCCAAATGCTCGCTGGCTTCCCTTACGTTTAATGCTACGGGTGCCAACAAAGTCATATTCTTTTTGACCAGACCGCATCACATGCAGAGACAGAGGGGTGCTGTTTTGCTCACTCGAATGCTTTCTCTAGTGAGATACATTCAGCCTCTTGCGAATTTAAGGAACATTATGAAACACGGAGAGACAAAAGATTAATTATGTTATGTGTTTCATTTTATTTTTCTTGGTCAGTTTTTTGGAGAAGCTTGGCTTCCCTTGGCATCCATGAATACACACCACTGGGAATGAGTTATGTGTTCCTGGTTGGGAAGAAAATGCTAATCACATAATTAGATCCATTGTCATTGACTCTGCAGTGAGATCTGCCCCTCCTGTTCCTCTGCCTTTCCTCTCTGTAGATATGAGTCCTCGGCAGCAGAGTACCGGTCACTGGGTGTAGAGGCAGGCTGCAGACATGTGGGAGAGAGTGATGTCACGCAGTGTCCAGCGCCACAAACACATGCAGTGTACACGGATGGGTGGGCATACAACACGAACGTCTAGCAACCCAAAGGTTGCGTGTTCGAATCTCATCACGGAAAACTTCAGCAATTCATCTTATTAGCAGCAATTTACTACTTTTTAATAACTACTTAGCATGTTAACTAACCCTTCCCCTAACCTTAATCCCAAACCTTAACTTTAACCCATAACCCCTAGCCTAGCCAACTAGCTAACGTTAGCCACAACAAATTGGAATTTGTAACGTATCATACTAATTTAAGTGTTACAGATTTACATTAACAATATTGGCCCAGGTTGAGTCCAGGTTGGCCGACACAAAATTGCATTAAGATTGTTCAGCCTTCCTATTGGTCAACAAAAGATGGTCTGTCTCTGGTTGTCAAATTGGAAGGCTGCACCCTTCCTCTCTTCCATCAGCGTCAATCAGAGGTGTGGTTAAGTACAATCATCAATGGTAGAAATTACACTGCCATTACATGGTTGCTAAAATCATATTTGCCTAATTTCAGTTTGTGACAAAACAAGCAAAAAATGTCTGAGAGAAATGCTGTGTAGAGAATCATTGTACCATCTAAATCTAAATATTGTTTGAAGCTGGTGGACAAAACCGAAACGGAGAGGCTCAAAAGTGGGGAGGGGATGGGGAGTAAATCCAGGAGGGGGAAGAGTTGTTTAGATTCAGCATAAGTGTTGTTGCAATTCGTTCAGCTTCAACAATGTTTAATTTTTTATATAACCTTTATTTAACTAGGCAAGTAAACAAGGGGGAAGCATCTTAGAAATAGTTCCTTTAACGTGTTCACGCTACACGTTCCCCAAGGGCACCCCCCCCCCCCGCTCAACTCAAAAGGTGGCGCACTGAATGCAAAAATATTCTTTGAAATATTTAACCTACACACATTAACAAGTCCAATAGCTCAAATGAAAGATAAACACATTGTTCATCTACCCAGCGAGTCAGATTTCTAAAATGTTTTACGGCGAAAACATAGCACATATGTATATCAAACCACCACAAAGACACAGACGATATGTAGCCATTTTGTCGAACAAAAGATACAATCACAAACGCAGGATTAAAAGACAAATAATTCACTAACCTTTTGAAAATCTTCATCAGATGACAGTAATGGGACATGTTACACAGTACATTTATGTTTTTTTCAATAATATGCAATTTATATCCATAAATCTCCATTTACATTGATGCCATGTTCAGAAAATCCTCAAAAATGTCCGGAGAAATTATAGATAGCTCCGCCAGATAACACCAGATAACAGCAATACACATCATAAATTTTGACTAAATATACATGTTCTACATATAGTTAGAAAGATACACTGCTTCTTAATGCAACCGCTTTGTCACATTTCTTTTTCACGTTACAGAAATCGTTCACTATTCAATAATCTGAGGCGGCGCTCAGACGTAAGCAATATTTCTCCGCTATGTTGGAGTCAACAGAAATACAAAATTACAACATAAATATTCCCTTACACTACATTCTGATCGAAGACCATCAAAGGTAAGAAGTCATACTTACCCAATACATCGTTTTGTTTCAGTTCGTGTGTAGTTATAGTAGCATAGGCTACCCGTGTCAGCTGAAATGCATCCAAAATTACTTCTGGTCCCAAACAGTTGCGCATCAAAACTTCAAAATTACATATTATATGTCGACTAAACTGGTCAAACTAAGTGCAGAATCAAGCTTTAGGATGTTATAAACGTACAAAACAATTGGCGATTCAACCGGACAAAAGCAATTCTTCTCAGACCTTCTGGAACGGATGGATGACTGTGTACAATTCGCGCTCGAACGCGCATGTATTTTCTCGCGACACCCACTATTTTGCCTGCCAAAGGGTCAAAGCTCGCGGGATTTGTGCAATTAAACGCTCTACTGATAGAGGACATCTCGTGGAAGACATAGAAAGTGTTTCCAGATCCATAGCTGGTTGGGAAGGGTGGGGACGATGACGTCAAAGTTGCCCCAACTTTCTGGATGCCAAAACTACTTTGGGAGATTGCCTGCCCTGTGAGTTCTGCTATACTTACAGACATAATTAAAATGGTTTTAGAAGCTTTAGAGTGTTTTCTATCCAATAATTATTATTATATGCATATATTAGCAATTTTGGACAGATTTGCTTTCAGTTTACTATGGGCACGCAATTCATCCAAAAGAGGCAGTATTGTCCCGAGCCTTAACAGGTTTTAATGCAGGAGGTCTCAAACCTTTTGGGGCCGGGGACCTGTTTTGTGATAGCAAATTCCTCAGGGCCCCCCCATAATCAAAACACAACAGATGAGATTAAAAATAGCATACAAGAAGTTTTACTAGGACTTCGGCAGTGCATGGCTGGACGAACCAAGTCTCGGGCCCAGGGAAAGAACATTGCCTCTGCAATTCTACAGAGTTTGTCATGAAGCAGAGAGATGTTTTGTTGTTGGCAGGATATTAGCTTTAAAGCTGCAATCTTAGAGATGTGTGTGCTGCAGTGTTTTGGGTTTCCCCGTTGCAGGAGTCCACTGAGGATAGGCTGAGGCAGTTACTGGAGGTCCACAGGCACCTTGGGCCCAGGTCCCAGCATTGATTTGCCATGCTTTGTGCAAAGCATTGATCTCCTGGTTAAATCTGCCATGCTACATAGCTGTGCTTGCTTGATTTACAATGCTGTTTGTTTTATTTCCATGGGAATGTGCCATATTGCCCAACAAAGTGCCATACTACTGTCGTGGTCAATTTGAGAATGACACAAATATTAATTTTCAAAATCTGCTGCCTCAGTTTGTATGATGGCAATTTGCATATACTCCAGAATGTTATGAAGAGTGATCAGATGAATTGCAATTAATTGCAAAGTCTCTCTTTGCCATGCAAATGAACTGAATCCCCAAAAAACATTTCTACTGCATTTCAGCCCTGCCACAAAAGGACCAGCTGACATCATGTTAGTGTTTCTCTCATTAACTCAGGTGTGAGTGTTGACAAGGCTGGAGATCACTCTGTCATGCTGATTGAGTTCGAATAACAGACTGGATGCTTCAGAAGGAGGGTGGTGCTTGGAATCATTGTTCTTCCTCTGTCAACCATGGTTAACTGCAAGGAAACACGTGCCGTCATCATTGCTTTGCACAAAAAGGGCTTCACAGGCAAGGATATTGCTGCCAGTAAGATTGCACCTAAATCAACCATTTATCAGATCATCAAGAACTTCAAGGAGAGCGGTTCAATTGTTGTAATGAATGCTTCAGAGTGCCCAAGAAAGTCCAGCAAGCACCTGGACTGTCTCCTAAAGTTGATTCAGCTGCGGGATCGGGGCACCACCAGTACAGAGCATGCTCAGGAATGAAAGCAGGCAGGTGTGAGTGCATCTGCACGCACAGTGAGGCAAAGACTTTTGGAGGATGGCCTGGTGTCAAGAAGGGCAGCATGGAAGCCACTTCTCTCCAGGAAAAACATCAGGGACAGACTGATATTCTGCAAAAGGTACAGGGATTGGACTGCTGAGGACTGGGGTAAAGTCATTTTCTCTGATGAATCCCCTTTCCGATTGTTTGGGGCATCCGGAAAAAAGCTTGTCCGGAGAAGACAAGGTAAGCGCTACCATCAGTCCTGTATCATGACAACAGTAAAGCATCCTGAGACCATTCATGT
Organism: Oncorhynchus masou masou; assembly: GCF_036934945.1. Taxonomy (NCBI): domain Eukaryota; kingdom Metazoa; phylum Chordata; class Actinopteri; order Salmoniformes; family Salmonidae; genus Oncorhynchus; species Oncorhynchus masou. The sequence goes on from NC_088223.1 coordinate 58,792,539, forward strand.
GGGGTTGCTTCTCAGCCAAGGGAGTGGGCTCACTAACAATTTTGCCTAAGAATACAGACTTGAATAAAGAATTGTACCAACACATCCTCCGAGAGCAACTTCTCCCAACCATCCAGGAACAGTTTGGTGACGAACAATGCCTTTCCAGCATGGCGGAGCACCTTGCCATAAGGCAAAAGTGATAACTAAGTGGCTCGGGGAAGAAAACATCTATATTTTGGGTCCATTGCCAGGAAACTCCCCAGATCTTAATCCCATTGAGAACTTGTGGTCAATCCTCAAGAGGCGGGTGGACAAACAAAATCCCACAATTTCTGACAAACTCCAAGCATTGATTATGCAAGAATGGGCTGCCATCAGTCAGGATGTGGCCAAGAAGTTAATTGACAGCATGCCAGGGCGGATTGCAGAGGTCTTGAAAAAGAAGGGTCAACACTGCAAATATTGACTCTTTGCATCAGCTTCATGTAATTGTCAATAAAAGCCTTTGACACTTATGAAATGCTTAAAGTTACTATGGAAAACTGAAGTATAATATCTAAAGACACTGATGCAGCAAACTTTGTGAAAATTAATATTTGTGAAATTCTCAAAACCTTTGGCCACGACTGTACATTAAGTAAGCCATCAAACCCAGACCACTTGTTGGGATCATCCTCAGATGAAAGTGCTCTACCAGGCACTTGGTATGATTGGATTATTACAGTATAACAAGAATGTGTGATATAGATGTGTCTAAGATGAAGAGACAGAAATTAGCTCTTTGTCACTGCAAAAAATCTGGATGCACCTGAAGTGAGGACATTATATGGTGCTGATCTAAACATGTCCATATTTCCCTCCTTTCCCCAGCTGATCTGAACAACACCAAGTTCTCTGCCTATCGAACAATACATGAAGCTGCGCCGTGTACAACAGGCCTTGAGATGTGTAATTTAGCAGACGTTCTTATCCAAAGCGACTTAGTAGCAATTAGGGTTAAGTGCCTTGCTCAAGGACACATCTACAGATTTTTCACCTAGTCGCCTCAGGGATTCAAACCAGCAACGTTTCAGTTACTGTCCCAACGCTCTTAACCGCTAGGCTACCTGCCCCCCTACTTCTGAGTATTTTGTATATTGCATTACACTGGGCTGACTCTGTACCGGCACCCCCCCTGTATATATTGTTATTTTTACTGCTCCTCTTTAATTACTTGTTTCTTTATCTCTTATTCTTATCTGTATTATTTGAAACTGCACTGTCAGTCAGGGGCTCGTAAGTAAGCATTTCACTGTAAGGTTGTATTCCGTGCATGTGACTAATAAAATTGGATTTGAACTACACTCCATTGTATTTTGTAACAAGATACTTTCGAAAGCTGTACAAAATACAAAATCATTTTCAAAACCATTTCGTTATAACGGTTCACAATTTTGTGGCTGTCACGACTTTTGCCGAAGTCGGTTCCTCTCCTTATTCTGGCAGCGTTCGGCGGTCGACGTCACCGGTCTTCTAGCCATCGACTATCCACCTTTCATTTTCCATTTGTTTTGTCTTGTTCTCCCACACACCTGGTTTACATTCCCTCATTACTTGTTGTGTATTTAACCCTCTGCACCCCCCCATGTCTGTGTGTAAAATTGTTTGTTGTAAAGTGCTTTTGCACTCTGACTGGTTCGCGACAGGTTATTTTTGTACCCATATTTTGTTGTTCTGGGTGCCGTTGGTTTTGCATATTAAACTGCTCCGGTTATTACCCAGTTCTGCTCTCCTGCTCCTGACTTCCCTGCAGCCAGTCACGCACCCCTTACAGTGGCTTCCTTTCACCCTGCATTAGTATTAAAAGTCTGATGGCACTATGGTGTGATAAGAGCATCTGCTAAATGGATATGTAAAAATGAACAATTGCAAAGCATGCGGAGTATTGCTCTGATGAGCTCCGCCTCAAAACAAGGTCAATGACAATACCCAGTGTGCTTTGCAGTTGTTAATTTTCACATGCACATTTACATTGGTCATTTATCAGATGCTCTTATCCAGAGTGACAGTGCTCCCAGATGTCTTGCTCCCAGACAGACTAACTAACTTTTTTGCTCGCTTTGAGGACGATACAGTGCCACTGACACGGCCCGCTACCAAAACCTACGGGCTCTCCTTCACTGCAGCCGACGTGAGTAAAACGTTTTTTGTTTTTTTTGAATTTATAACCCGTTTCCTCCCCAATTTCGTGGTATCCAATTGTTTTAGTAGCTACTATCTTGTCTCATCGCTACAACTCCCGTACGGGCTCAGAAGAGACGAAGGTCGAAAGTCATGTGTCCTCCGATACACAACCCAACCAAGCCGCACTGCTTCTTAACACAGCGCGCATCCAACCCGGAAGCCAGCCACACCAATGTGTCTTAGGAAACATCATGCACCTCGCCACCTTGGTTAGCGCGCACTACGATACCACAGGAGTCGCTGGTGCGCGAAGAGACAAGGATATCCCTACCGGCCAACCCCTCCCTAAACCGGACGACACTAGGCCAATTGTGCGTCGCCCCACGGACCTCTCAGTCGAGGCCGGCTACGACATAGCCTGGGTGCAAACCCAGTCTCTGGTGGCACAGCTGGCGCTGCAGTACAGTGCCCTTAACCACTGCGCCACCCGGGAGGCCGTGAGTAAAACATTAAACGTGTTAACCCTTGACCGGCTGCAGGCCCAGACGGCATCCCCAGCCGCGTTCTTAGAGCATGCGCAGACCACCTGGCTGGTGTGTTTACGGACATATTTAATCCCAGTCTGCTGTTCCCACACGTGTCAAGAGGGCCACCATTGTTCCTGTTCCCAAGAAAGCTAAGGTAACTGAGCTAAACGACTACCGTCCCGTAGCACTCACTTCCGTCATCATGAAGTGCTTTTAGAGACTAGTCAAGGACCATATCACCTCCACGCTACCTGACACCCTAGACCCACTCAAATTTGCTTACCTCCCCAATAGGTCCACATATGACGCAATAGCAACCACACTGCACACTGCCCTAACCCATCTGGACAAGAGGAACACCTATGTGAGAATGCTGTTCATCGACTACAGCTCAGCATTTAACACCATAGTACCCCCCAAACTCGTCATCAAGCTCGAGACCCTGGGTCACGACCCCGCCATGTGCAACTGGGTACTGGACTTCCTGATGGGCTGCCCCCAGGTGGTGAGGGTAGGTAACAACATCTCCACCCCGCTGATCCTCAACACTGGGGCACCACAAGGGTGTGTTCTGAGCCCTCTCCTGTACTCCCTGTTCACCCACGACTGCGTGGCCACTCACGCCTCCAACTCAATCATCAAGTTTGCGGACAACACTACAGTGGTAGGCTTGATTACCAACAACGACGAGATGGCCTACAGGGAGGAGGTGAGGGCCCTCGGAGTATAGTGTGATGTCAGGACAATAACCTCACACTCAATGTCAACAAAACAAAGAGATGATTGTGGACTTCAGGAAACAGCAGAGGGAGCACCCCCCCTATCCACATCGACGGGACAGTAGTAAGTTTAAAGTTCCTCGGCGTACACATCACGGACAAACTGAATTGGTCCACCCACACAGACAGCGTGGTGAAGAAGGCGCAGTAGCGCCTCTTCAACCTCAGGAGGCTGAAAAAATTTGGCTTGCCACCAAAAGCACTCACAAACTTCTACAGATGCACAATCGAGAGCATCCTGTTGGGCTGTATCACCGGCTGGTACGGCAACTGCTCCACCCACAACCGTAAGGCTCTCCAGAGGGTAGTGAGGTCTGCACAACGTATCACCGGGGGCAAACTACCTGCCCTCCAGGACACCTACACCACCCGATGTCACAGGAAGGCCATAAAGATCTTCAAGGACAACAACCACTCGAGCCACTGCCTGTTCACCCCACTATCATCCAGAAGACGAGGTCAGTACAGGTGCATCAAAGCGGTCCCCGAGAGACTGAAAAACAGCTTCTATCTCAAGGCCATCAGACTGTTAAACAGCCACCAGTAACATTGAGTGGCTGCTGCCTGCATACTGACTCAACTCCAGCCACTTCAATAATGGGAATTGATGGAAATGTATCACTAGCCACATTAAACAATGCCACTTAATATAATGTTTATAATGTACTCATTTAAACTGCTGCATCTTGCCATCTTTATGTAATACATGTATCACTAGCCACTTTAAACTATGCCACTTTATGTTTATATACCCTACATTACTCATCTCATATGTATATACTGTACTCTATACCATCTACTGCATCTTGCCTATGCCGTTCTGTACCATCACTCATTCATATATCTTTATGTACATATTCTTTATCCCTTTGTATAAGGTAGTAGTTGTGGAATTGTTAGGTTAGATTACTCGTTGGTTATTACTGCATTGTCGGAACTAGAAGCACAAGCATTTCGCTACCCTCGCGTTAAAATCTGCTAACCATGTGTATGTGACAAATAAAATTTGATTTGATTTGCATTCAACTAATGTAGATAAACAACAACATATCACAGTCAAAGCAAGTAAGAAGTTTTTAAGAATGTTGTTTATGTTCGTCCGGCTACTTGCAAATGTATTTTTGAATTTTAAAATACATGTATTTGAATTAAATACAATACTTTGGTCTTTAGGGTATTTTGTAGTTGTATTTTGCCATTTATGCCCGTCCTTGTCTGTGTCCTATTTCCTGTCTAAGGGGAGGATGTTCTGGCAGGTGTCTGGTCCTAGTGGATGTGCTGACCAGCAACACCTCAGTGCCCTGCTCCAGGAGCTCATCCAGGTCCCACGGCAGCTAGGAGAGGTGGCCGCCTTCGGAGGGAGCAACGTGGAGCCCAGCATGCCCAGCTGCTTTCGCATGGTGAGCTGGGATTTACGTTGGTCAAAATAAGCATTTAGCTATTACTGTTAAGTACAGCCCAAGGTTTTCCCCATGTTAGTCGCTGTTATAGTACAATATTACAAGAAGGGTAGAAATAAAATCCAATCTGTGTTAAAAACTCTCATTGGATTATCTCCAATCTTGATATGTGATGTTATTGATTTTCAAAACGGATTTTGAACATTCTTTATGCACTTGTAAGATGTACTTTAATCCATTATGTGAGCAGCAGACTAATGTCAAGAGAGGATTTGAGGCTATTTATACGTCTTTGAGAGTAGCTCTGTGACCATGGTGGAGAGATGCAGATGCCTAAACACTGTGAGATCTATTAAACTGAGCATCTAATTTATGATGACAGTTATGCTAACTCAAACCTTATGTCAAACATTCATGATGAATACGGTGAGACATCAATGCCTTGTTTCTGATAGACTCTTATAGATGAGTCAGTCATATGTCTGCGGCCTCAGTCTCATCTTGACGTGTCTGAGATTAGTGTACACTAAATTGTTTGAAGGGGTCATGGCATTTTAATGGGCTGTGTTATCCGAAAGGGCTAATCACCACAGGCCCTGTCTCTGACCTTGTGCTGTCTGGCACTTATGTGTACGCTGCCAGAGAGCATATGCCCTGACTCTGGATCTCTGGTGGTCTCATGGTCCTCCTCTCCTCTCTTCCCCACCATGTGGCTATAGGCTCCTAGGAAAACCTCCATCCAGCTGTCCCACTTCCTGGAGTGGATGAGCCTGGAGCTCCAGTCCGTGGTGTGGCTGTCTGTGCTGCAGCGAGTGGTCCAGGCAGAGAACGCCTAACACCAAGCCAAGTGCTCCACCTGGAAACAGTTTCCCATCAAGAGCTTTAGGTGAGCCACAGGGCCTCAACAGGTGAATGCTATTTCAACCATATAGGGAATGTCAAAGCTGCTTCCTGTCCTGGCATACTACCAAGGGCAAGGCTTTAATTTAACCCATCATTGAGTACTTCAGTACACCCCAGTAAAAAGCATAAATCATAGTCCACAGATGCTGAGATACGATTGTCTCATGTCCCATCTGAGACCACCAAAGTGGGGGATGTACATCCACACAATTCCTAGCCAACGCGTCTCCGGTACGTACGTGTCCTCTATTCATTTGAATGTGTTGACAGTTGGTGAAATTGCTTGAGCTGTGCTGAGAATTCGAAAAGTATAAAAGACAACGGTCCAATGTTGGAGAACACTGCTGTGCATACGCATACACATTTTGGACTCTGATAAACCCATAAGACCAATTTCATTATGCCATTGGTATTTTTTATGTCACTCTCAGCCCATCCCAGCTATCACCATAAACCACCCTCATTTGGTTTCCATGTGTCATATATTTTTCAATTGTGATGTTTTACATACATTGAACCTTTCTAATTGTATATTTGTTATTTTTATTTAAGTAGGCAAGTCGGTTAAGAAGGCATTTTTATTTACATTGACGGCCTACCAAAGGGCAAAAGGCCTCCTGCGGGGACGGGGGCTGGGATTAAAAATAAAATGTATATAGGACAAAACACACATCACGACAAGAGAGACAACACTACATAAAGTAGAGACCTAAGACAACAGCATAGCATGGCAGCAACACATGACAACACAGCATGGTAGCAGCACAAAACATGGTATAAACATTATTGGGCACAGACAACAGCACAAAGGGCAAGAAGGTAGAAACAACAATACATCACGCAAAGCAGCCACAACTGTCAGTAATAGTGTCCATGATTGAGTCTTTGAATGAAGAGATTAAGATAAAACTGTCCAGTTTGAGTGTTTGTTGCAGCTCGTTCCAGTCGGTAGCTGCAGCAAACTGAAAAGACGAGCGACTCAGGGATGTGTGTGCTTTAGTATCCACAGATAGTGAGCTAAAGATGAAAACCTTTTCTGCGAGTATTATTTGACTGACTATGGCTTTCTAAATCACCCAACACTGCTATTTGTAAGGTTCATTTTAAGTGATTTGTTTTAAACCAGAATAAATGGGATCCCTGGTGGCATAGTGGTTTAAGGCATCTCAGTGCTTGAGGCGTCACTACAGACTCCTTGGTTTGATTCCAGGCTGTACCACAACAGGTCATGAGTGGGAGTCCCATAGGGCAGCGCACAATTGGCCCAGGGTCGTCCGGGTTTGGTCGGTGTAGGCCGTCATTTTAAATAAGAATTTGTTCTTAATTGACTTGCCTAGTTAAATTTAAATGTAAAATTAATCTAGGGATTCTGTCTATTCGCAGCAAAACAGAGCTGAGATTGTTGTACGGCGGCAATAATAATTTAAATTGAAAAACATCAAGTGTTGTTTTTGTACCAGTTCATAAACCATGTAATCGGTATGTCAAATCTCTTCCCATTTATTTTGAAACCTGTATGGTGCTGCTGTCAACATTTTTGTCCTCAAACGAAACTCTTATATTTTTCTATTTGTGCCAAATCCTTACAGCCAATTTGCATCTTTAATATATGGCAGGCAAACAAGTTCCCTTCCTTCTCCCTTTTCCACTTGTCTCCTCCATTTTTGTGGGTTATGCTGCAATCAGTTGGTTGTAAATTTGGATTGAGCAGACATTCCCCATATATTTCCGATAGCTACATATGCGACACCGTTTCTATTCATAATATCATTAATAAATATAATGCAGTTTTAAAATAAAAAATCCATAAAGAATGTTGTTTTATTAAGCAGTATATTTGAGTTTAACCATAACATTTACTGTAATATTTGTTCTATCTTTTCTGGAGGATAAAACAGAAATTGTAACCAGCTTTGTATGGCTTGTTTAAGAAAGGGTGATACTTTAAACAAAATTTAATTTTCAATTCGTCGGAAATTAGAAGTTGTAATCTGTATAAAGACAAAAAGGCCATTTTTGAACAAATCTACTGGAGAACCATTTTAGGTTTAAGTATAATTTATGTATGAGTGAAGCTTTTAGTGAGAGGTTTAAAGCTTTAATATTTAATAATTTTAGCCCCCAAACTCATATTCATTATATAAATAGGCACGTTTAATTTGTCTGGCTTAGCATTCCAAATAAAAATAAATATTTTTTGCTCATATGATATAAATAATGAGTCATCTGGAGTAGGCAGTGCCATTAGTAAGTAAGTAAACTGTGATAGGACCAAAGAGTTAATCATTGTGATTTTTCCATAAATAGACAAGTGTTTACCTCTCCATGGTTGCAGAATCTTATTCATTTTTGCAAACGGTCTATTGAATTTGATTGTGATAAGTTGATTTATATTTTTTGAGATGTGAATACCAAGTATGTCTACTGCAACATCCGCCCATTTTATTGGTAAACTACAAGGTAGTGTAAACACTGTCTTTTTAATGATCAAATACGTAATATGGTACACTTGTCATAATTAGGTTTTAGTCCAGAAGCTAGAAAAGTGATCATGAGACTGTGCAGGGATCCAGATTGCGGACTTAAGAAAACTAGAGTCATCAGCATACATTGACATTTTGTTTTTATCCCCTGGATTTCTAACCCCTTGATGTTCTTGTTGGATCTAATTTTATTAGCTAGCATTTCAAATGGTCATAATAAATAGATATGGAGACAACGGATAGCCTTGTTTTACTCCTCTTAAAAGCTCAACACTTTCTGAGAAGTAACCATTATTTACTATTTTACATCTGGGGTTGCTGTACATAACTTTAACCCATTGTAATTGAGATGCACTTAAATTAAAGTAATTCAGGGCATTTATAAATAAATTATAGTCGTACTTTATCAAACACCTTTTCAAAATCTGCTTTGAAGACCAGGCCTGGTATATTTGATGTTTCATCATGTTCAATTGTTTCAAATAATTGTTGTATATTATCTCCAATATGTCATCCATGTAAAAAAAACTGTCTGATCAAGATGAACAATATCTGGTAAAAAACGTTTTTATTCTATGTGCTATGCATTTCGCCAGGAAGTTTGCATCACAACATTGAAGTGGAAAGAGGCATCCAGTTTTTTAAATGGACTGGCTTTTTATACTTACCACCTGGGTCCTGTTTTAGTAGTAATGAAATCAGACCTGGTTGAATACTTGAAAGTCTACCATTTTTATAGGAGTAATTAAATCATGCTAATAATGGATCTTTAGGTACATCAGAAAAGGTCTGATATACCTGGTATACCATCAAGCCCTGGTTTTTCCAGACTGAAAATATTTAATTGCCTCAAAGTTCCTCTTTCTGTAAATATGTTAATTTTATGCCATCATTGTTTACTACACCCAAGCATGGATTCTAGAATATTTCCAAGGAATTGAAATGTCTGTTCTTTTCTGATTTCAGAACAAACCACTTCAGGGGAGAGGATGTGATTTTGCCAAAACACTGAAAAACAAGTTCAAATGTACAGCCTGTCTTCGGGGCAGGGAGTGAGGATTATTAGTCCTAAAGCCTGGGAGGTCTTATGTGATGGAACATCTAGAGACTGTCAACACAGATTGACACTCCTTATTTTGATAGACATCTCTGTGCTTCCGTCAGGTCCAGCTCGTCCCCAAGGCTTCCCCTCTGACACACACTCCAGAATTGAGCACTATACCTGTAGGTATGAGTCAAGAAATAATTTTATAGCATCACCTGCCTGCTGATTCCCACTAGTTGAGTAGGCTTCACCCCAGGGGTATTGATCAGTTGTAACACATTTGTGAATAAGGCTCAGAGAAGTCAGAGAAGTGGGCCAGCCCTACCAGACAGCACAGGAGAGCACGCTGAATGTCAGCAGGGTCGGCAGAACTTCATTTTTTACATTTTTTTATTTCACCTTTATTTAACCAGGTAGGCTAGTTGAGAACAAGTTCTCATTTACAACTGCGACCTGGCCAAGATAAAGCATAGAAGTGTGAACAGACAACACAGAGTTACACATGGAGTAAACAATTAACAAGTCAATAACACAGTAGGAAAAAAAAGGGGAGTCTATATACAATGTGTGCAAAAGGCATGAGGAGGTAGGCGAATAATTACAATATTGCAGATTAACACTGGATTGATAAATGATCATGTACAGGTAGAGATATTGGTGTGCAAAAGAGCAGAAAAGTAAATAAATAAAAACTGTGGGGATGAAGTAGGGTGAGAATGGGTGGGCTATTTACCAATAGATTATGTACAGCTGCAGCGATCGGTTAGCTGCTCAGATAGCTGATGTTTGAAGTTGGTGAGGGAGATAAAGGTCTCCAACTTCAGCGATTTTTGCAATTCGTTCCAGTCACAGGCAGCAGAGTACTGGAACGAAAGGCGGCCGAATGAGGTGTTGGCTTTAGGGATGATCAGTGAGATACACCTGTTCATAACCCAGTTTCTATCAGGCAATGACTCCTGCAGACTATACTTTGAACAGCTGGGTTGACATCAGCAGACTGTGCATAGTGAACACTACTTGCATGCAAAGGATAGCCTGTCAGTTTCTTAACTTTTCCCCCTGACATTTAAGTAATCTGTAGTAGGCTAACTCCTCCGTTTTAATTTGTACATTATACATGCATGCAGTCTTTATATGTCATTATATTCTGCCCTCAGCAGCACTGCCCACAATGTGCCTTTTCTTTGAAATAATCTTCTCCACACAGATGAACATGATGCCACTAACGAGTATGGTGGAGTGGCGTGACTCCTTTGTTTGGGTTTAATCATATTAAAACATTTGGTCTGGCGTGTCCTCGTTCTCTGCCAGATCATGTTTATAAAATGTAAGCAATGAGTGAAGAAGGCACAGAAATGTAATTCTGACAAAGAAAAGCACATAAACCTGACTTAGCAACAACAGCTAGGGTTTCCCTTTTGTAATGTTAAGACTGCTGGATTTGCACTTCTTGGAATTCCCTCCCATGACACATTTCATTTTAAAGTGAACTGTTTTTACTCTCTGCTTCTGTTCCAAGACTCGTTGAGATGGAGAACTGCTCCTTCTTCACTGAGAGCCTGTGAGTTTATCATATAAAGCTCTTACGATACAACAAGATGAGACTGTGTTCGAAAACATTAGGTTATCTTCACTCAGGTTTCCTCACGTCCGCATGGTTCATTCTGTCCTTCCCTCTGTTCTGGTTGAGGATTCTGGTTGAGGATCAGTATCTTGACCGCCTGGAGCCGGACTCCCTGGCATCCTATGACCATTACCTGGGTTATACAGGCTGTGACTGAGGATGAGCTGCAGAAAACACTGGCCATGCTGTAGAATGAGAACAGGTGAGAGGTCACGAACCCTCATGTCCTTTTCATTTTATGAGTACCAAAGTCATTCCAATCACACCCAAATAAAAATATTTCTGGCATCGGGGCCCAGTTTTCCAATGGTTATCTATCTGTATTTTGCCTATCGGATAGGATTAAATGCATGATTAGAACAGACAAATCATTGACTTTAATGGGAACTCACGTTCTAATCATTCTATATGCATTTAATCCTATTCAATTGGCGAAATCCAGATAACTTTTGAAAAACCGGGCCCAGAGTATCTAATCATAATTGGTTTACCTCAGATCTAAGAAAGAAAACAAGTAGGTGGCCAGTACGATGCAGAAAACTTTAGTTAACTATTTACAGATAATATATACATAAATTAGGAGCCAATCAGCCTATAGTTTATATCAGTACGCACAACTACTAAGCGTTTTGAGTACTACAAGAGTATTCTTCAGGCAGTGTTTACCTTAGATCTGCCATCATATCAGAGCACAGTTGTAGACATAAAACACAAAGTACCTTGGGTCACAAAAGTGTAATTCCCCCCAAGGTACTGCAGGGGGAGTACTGACATCGAGAGTGGCAGCATGCTGTGGCCAGGCCTGACCACATCTGAGGGAGGGCTCCGTGGAGCAGTAGGACTACCAGAACCAGGCCTTGCTGGCTGAGGCCAGGGACCTGAAGTACCATCAGGGCAGGCTGGAAACCTGCATGCAGATCCTGGAGTACACCAACAAGGAGCTAGAGTCAGCTCCACCGGCTAAGGTAGATTCTACAACAGGGAGTCCCAGTCAGAGGTTAGCAGACAGGGGGATGCCTTGAATGCAGTCCTATCCACATGAAGGTGCATCCTTTTATTTTCTCGTGATATTAGTATATGTTTAGAGAGAGAGAGGATTCCAAGGACAATGTATCGACTGGAACCCCATCATCAGTGTTACAAAGAGACCAGCTGGGGAGACAGCTAAGCACAGGAGCCAGCAACACTGAACCCCCAGGTAACATAGTACGCTCGTTTGATATGAGGATTAACTGTCAAAAGGCATTAGGGGCCTGTCTAAAAGGGAGCCCTCATGCCTTTGTTTTCCCTCTGTGTAAGCAGGACCGGCCTTAGGCTGGATCACCCTGCTCCAGCTCCATCACCTTCAACAGGCCATAGAGCAACTGAAGAATGTCTTTCCCTTACATGGGACCCAAACCGGCTGCGCGCGTGCGCCATCGTGCATAAATGTATTTTGTCCCCCCACACAACGTGATCATGACACGCAGGTTAAAATATCAAAACAAACTCAACCAATTATATTAATTTGGGGACAGGTCAAAAAGCATTAAACATTTATGGCAATTTAGCTAGTTAGCTTACACTTGCTAGCTAATTTGTCCTATTTAGCTAGCTAGCTTGCTGTTACTAGCTAATTTGTCCTGGGATATAAACATTGAGTTGTTATTTTACCTGAAATGCACAAGGTTCTCTACTCCGCCAATTAATCCACACATAAAACGGTCAAATGAATAATTTCAAGTAATTTCTCTTCCTTCTAGGGTTTTTCTTCTCTCGACTTTATATTGCGATTGGCAATTTTAATAAATTAGGTGCATTACCGCCACTGACCTCGTTTGTCTTTCAGTCACCTACGTGCTACGGGTACCTGCTTCTATAAACTAATGAGATGGGAGAGGCAGGACTTGCAGCGCGATCTGTGTCAGAAATATAACTCATTTCTATTTTAGCCCTTGGCAATGCAGACGCTCGTTGGAGCGCACAAGCAGTGTGGGTGAATAATTGAATAACATAGATTTCTACATTTATTTTGCAACACATGCGACGCGAGCGGTGTGGTCAGCCTGTTAGAGAGAGAACTGTGAGTTCCCTTTCAGTCAACTTTCGTACAACATACTATGGGGAGTCGCTCTCTCGTGACTTCGGTTGAAGCATCTACAATCACGCCAGACAAGGCCAATAAAATCCACACCTCCCTGGAAGCCCCGCCTTCCATAGGTGATAAGCGTGAGGCTTGGATTCATTCCTTCAATTATTCCACATTTCACCTCTCAGGGCTGTAACCAGGGTTTGTGTTTTAGTGAGGTCCAGAAGGGGGCTCCTATGACATTTTCTGAAAGTTGAAGCTCATTTTATGCATTTCTATAAAATAAAATAAATGTTAAAATGCTATTTGGAGAACAGCAAAAACAAGCAAAAATAACCCCAGCCATTATCACCTTGGCTGCTGTAGGTTAATTCACCTCAGTCGCTCTACAAACACATAGCCTATTAGCTATACAATTCTAATGTTATATCCCTGAAAGGGGATATAACATGCCAAGTATTGTGTATTGTGTTCCCTACGGGTTGCAGAAAAGAGCAGGAGGACAACATTTGCTCTTTTAGTATTTCTTCAGTACACCATAAATACTACAGTAATATCTGCAAAAACTCTACAGTAAATACTAGAGTATACTACAGTCTGCAAAAACAACACATAAATACTACAATCTACAATATACTACAATCTGCAAAAACACTACACTAAATACATTATACTAGAATCTGCAGAAACACTACATTAATTACTATACTTTATACTACATTGTTATATTACTACAGTATTCATACTATAGTCAACTATAAGTATTACAGTAAATACTACAGTGAATACTACAATATTTATACCACAGTATAATATAGTATTTTTTTTGTTGAAGCACCTTTGGCCGCGATTATAGCCTTGGGTCTTCTTGGGAATGACGCTACAAGCTTGGCACACCTGTACTTTCTCCCATTCTTTTCTGCAGATCCTCTCAAGCTCTGTTAGGTTGGATGGGGTGTTTTGCTGCACAGCTATTTTCAGGTCTCTCCAGAGCTAAGCAATCGGGGGAGACGGGCCTTGGTCAGGGAGGTGACCAAGAACCCGATGGTCACTCTGACCGAGCTCTAGAGTGCCTCGAGATGGGAGAACTTTCCAAAAAGACAATCATCTCTGCGGCACAGATGAAATCTACGGCGAAGCACGGTGGTGGCAGCATCGTGCTATGGGGATTATGTTCATGGGAAGGGACTGGGAGACTAGTCAGGATCGAGGGAAAGATGAACGGAGTAAAGTACAGAGTGATCCTTGATGAAAACCTGCTCCAGAGAGCTCAGGACCTCAGACTGGTGCAAAGTTTACCTTCCAAAAGTACAACGACCCTAAGAACATAGCCAAGACAACTCAGGAGTGGCTTCGGGACAAGTCTCTGAATGTCCTTGAGTGGCCCAGCCAGAGCCCGGACTTGAACCCGATCGAACATCTCTGGAGAGACCTGAAAGTAGCTGTGCAGCGACGCTCCCCATCAAACCTGACAGAGCTTGAAAGGATTTGCAGAGAACAATGGGAGAAACTCCCCAAACACAGGTGTGCCAAGTATGTAGCGTCATACCCAATAAGAATCAAGGCTGTAATCGCTGCCAAAGGTGCTTAAACAAAGTACTGAGTAAAGGGTCTGAATACTTATGTAAATGTGATATTTCAGTTGGTTTTTTTTAATTAAAATTTGCAGAAATTTCTAAAAACCTGTTTTTGCTTTATCATTATGGGGTAATGTGTGTAGATTGATGAGTGAACAAAAACGATTTAAATAATTTTAGAATAAGGCTGTAACGTAACAAAATTTGGAAAAAGTCAAGGGGTCCGAATACTTTCTGAAGGCATTGTATATATTGGAATAAATAAAAAAGTATACGGACCAAAAATTGACAGCTGCGCCATACAGGTTGCAAAATAATTGGGAGATTTTCAATGTACTGATTCCATGACACGTGGTCTATGAACTGATACACAAAACGACGCTGGATTAAAACACGTTGCAACTAATACAATTTTATATATATATGAGGGATACAACCATCCCATCTCTTCAGATTTTGCTGCAAAGAGAGAATCATTAGATCACTATATATGTAGCTTGTTTTTGGTCACAGGTTCAGAAATGGCAGAAACATTTGTACATTAACTTTTGAGTTTGAGTTTATTTTTATTTTTTACAGGGACAGTGCACATTAATCAACGTTTCAGTAAAAGTGCCGGTTTTAGCCAGCCGGCTAATTTTCAACCGCAGTCCCTGGGCAGGTTATTAAAAACAATTACAATATAGACAATAGCAACATAGAACAAGCAAGACATAGCAACATAGGACAAGCAAGACGTAGCATATAGACAGAGAAACATAGAACAAAAAGCAGCAAGACAAGACTTGAAGCTAACTCTGCAAATAGCACTGCTGGGTGATATGAAGTCATAGTAAATTGATCAATAATATAATAATAATCTTATCAAAGGTGTTTATCTTTCATTTGCAATCTGTAAAAACTATGAGAATAGAAAGGTTCAGAACTTTTGTAAAACATCACAGCACAGTGGAAAAATATATGGCAGCTAGAAATCAAAACTGGATGTTCTTCAGAAATAGATGGGAGGGGTTGAGGGTAGCTGAAGGCTGGGACTAAAAACAAACAAGATAACTAATGTAAACTATACTATCCATGAAATGTATGTAGTATGTATATGCTGGAAGTGGAAGCCTACGTATTGTTGTCCATTAGTTTAGTTTTCTGAGAGTTAGGGAGTGAACGTTATTTATAATAAGGGTTACATGGAGAATATCCATTGCATTGTGTAATAGTGTATTTACACTCTCGCAGCAGCTATTTTAGAAACATAACCTTGCTCTGTGCTTCTCCAAGCATGCACATTGTAGCCTATAGCTTATAGGCTATGGATCATTTGATTGAGACCACACTAATAGCCTTTAGGCGCACTTGATATTGCGGAGAATCAGAGATGAGCGGCGGCGTCAGGCACACATCGATATATAGCCTAATAAGCAACTAATTCTAAAACACTGAGAAATATTGAAATTACATGACCCTCCCCTGGACTAGATTTAGTAAATACTAAACCCTCCCCTTGAAATTGAAAAAGCATGACCCTCCCCCATGTAACCATTCTGTACATGTTGATTCATACTTTAGGAGAATATTCCATCAATGTCACATCAAACATACACAGAACATGGTGGCCATGTTCTCAGAACATAATTTGTTTAGTTCTAGACACGTTTGATGGGACGTTGAAAGAACACTCATGTGTTCAGTTTTCTGAGGGTTAGGGAAATATTCCATCAACTTCCCACCAAACATTTTTATTTTACCTTTATTTAACTAGGCAAGTCAGTTAAGAACAAATTATTATTTTCAATAAGTGGGTTAACTGCCTGTTCAGGGGCAGAACAACAGATTTGTATGTTGTCAGCTCAGGGATTTGAACTTGCAACCTTTTGGTTACTCGTCCAACTCTCTAACCACTAGGCTACCCTGCCGCCCAACATACTAAGAACATGGTTGCCATATTCTCAGAATGTAAGATACAGTATTAAAGTACAGTATTAAAGTTCTACACAAAACGTTCTCCCCCCAAAATAAATGTCATTACATATCACAACTTGTCACTGTTGCCAAGCCCATCAGGGCCCTGATCCATTCATATATCTTTGTTTGGCAAGGTAAGGGATACTCACACACACAGTGTTTTTAACATAGTGTTTTCAACTTACATGACACTTTGACTTACATGATTACATTGTGTATGTTAATTTATCCAGTAATTATTATGCAACATGTCCTCACCTGGGATTTGGACTCACAACCTCTTGATTCACAGCATTTAGATATTTCTGCTATGCCACCATGTCTGTGTCAGTTATCAGTTAATTTGACTATTCTCTCTTCATTGACTTTACATTTCAACAATTTAAGGGCTTTCGGTATAGTTGTCTAATGTTGGTGGGGCATATTAACCAGTTTTAATTATACTCATGAATATCTATGATCAATAAAGGTTTTTCTTGAGTATACTTTAAATTTTCTTAAAAGTGCATTCACCTTATTGCTTACTCCTATCAAGATGTTTCAGATCTACACAAGTACCAAGGGAGGAGGGGTTAGGTTTTCTTCTGGCCTGTGCCTAACTATACTGGCCCAATAAGCACATGCCCTAGAGATATCCCTTATTGGACAGTAGTTAGGGTGTTTGTCATTGGTGCTGGTGGCCTGTGTTCAATACCCACTAGAAGAGTCACCCTACTCTCAGATTCTTAGCAATATATGTTAACGTCATTATTTGGCATAAATTACACCACACCTATCTGTTCTAAGTAAAATGAGTTTCACATTGAAAGATGTGAATTGGTAGAATTTTATATAGCTGAGCATACACACCACATACCATGTAGAACAAACGTATCACATTAGGTCTCATCATTGCATTTTTATCTGTAACATTCTTAAATTATTGCTGAAACATGGCCCAGGAGGTAGTGTTGCTTCTGATAGAAACATACCCAGATCATGGTTGCCATATTCTCAGAATATCAAAAATATGTTTACTTCGAGTAGCATGTCTGTACTTTCTCACATTTGCAATTTTAGCAATGAGGATGCCAGTTATGCAAAAACATTATACACAACAAAGTTCCAAAAACAGATTCTGTTCCAAAAAGTGATTCTGTTCCAAAAATAGAATCACTCGGGACCAGTGTTGAGTGTAATATATTACTTACATGAGTAACGGAGTAATTAATATAAGTTCCTGTCTTTAAATATTGTAATATTAGTTACTTTTTCAAGTAACCCGTTTATTACTTTGAAGCATATCTCTACTGCCGTGTTATATACAGTATACATGTTTAATGCATGGTCTCATGGTAACGGAATTCATGCTGAAGACTAACTTGTTTCCAATAGGCTATCGTATATATACAGTATACATGTTTAATGCCTTGTCTCATGGTAACGGAATTCATGCTGAAGGCTAACTTGTTTCCAATAAGAAACAAGATGACAGCTGTGTTACCCTGCTAAATTGTTTCCTTGTGGAAATGCTCCCATTATTTTTTTCAGTCAAATACAAACTCTGCAAAGGCAGCATTGATCTCTTCATCCGGAAACACCGCATCAAACTTGAAAAAACATCTGGAGGTTGTGCACATAGCTGGTAACCAAAGTTCTGGAAATCTGTGAAATAGAAGAAATCTACACTGAGTGTACAAAACATTAGAAACACCTTCCTAATATTGAGTTGCACCCCCTTTTGCCCTCAGAACAGCCTCAATTAGTCGGGGCATGGACTCTTCAAGGTGTCGAAAGCATTCAATGGGGATGCTGGCCAATGTTGACTCCAATGCTTCCCACTGTTGTGTCAAGTTGTCTGGATGTCCTTTGGGTGGTGGACCATACTTGATACACACAGATAACTACTAAGCGTGAAAAACCCAATTCTTGACACACTGAAACCGGTGCGCCTTCCACCTAGTACCATACCCCGTTCAAAAGCACCCTCTGAATGGCACACAATCCATGTCTCAATGCCTGTCACCTCCCCTTCATCTCCACTGATTAAAGTGTATTTAACAGGTGTCACCAATAAGGGAACATAGACTGACCATGTGAATCCAAGTGAAAGCTGTGTCATAGAAAGAGCAGGTGTTCCTAATGTTTTGTACACTCAGTGTATTGGTCTGGACAATCTATATACCAAAAATGATTAAGATCTGATTATTTGAACGTGTATTCACTTCACTTGATTTGTGAAATGTGTAAAAAAAAATATAATAATTGACCTCGTGTGTCCAAAGACTAAATATAGAAAAAATATTGAAACAGCTGTAGTTCAAACAACAATGAGTTGAATAATATTTGGCACAGGTACAATACTATATGCTTTTAAACAAATACATTCTGAAAAGTATTTTAAAATACATATTCTGAAGTCATTTTAATGATTTAAAAAAAATGTTTTCTCAAAGTCCCAACTTTTATTGGCAGTGGAAGTATGATAGATAATGACAATCTTAATATTTCAATGTGGCCTGTGTAGACACTTGTACTATGTTGACACCAAATGTCATGCAATAACACCAAACATAATTTGTTCAGTGGTGCATTTTGATATTGTATTAAATACCGTACCCTGGCGTGAATGGGTTAATACACATTGAAATGAATAAACAGGCTAATGATGAGAATCATGACCCCGTTTTACAAAATCCATCTAACGTTACTGGATGGAAATCTGATGTGCTGTTTTATGGTATCAGGCCAGTACTATTGGTACCATATACTGTATATGTTGATGTAATATTTCATGATGTTGATATTTTTTACATTTTCAATAATTAATAAATTCATAATTCAATGTTTCTAACATAATTATTTTCCACAATAGTACATTTCCACATGCAGTTATCCATGTCAATATTACATATTCTAGTCTCTCAGTAATGGTTTCAGTAAATGAAAGTCAGATTCCATAATTTCTTCATTTTTACATCCGTGGACTGCGAACAGCCATAAAAATGACTTACCTGTAACAAAGATGGTTTAGTATGGGTTTAGAAACTCTGTGCCAGTAATTTCCATTAAATGATTTTATCTTCTGCTAGGCGGACTTAATCCACAGGACGGCACTATTGTATTGCACAGATCTCTTCTGTCCGCGTATTTCCGGTTTCATCTACATGTGCTCTCCTGACTTATTTTTCTTCCTTTGACCTCCTGCGTCAAGAGTGTGCAGTCATGGTACGGGTTCGCTATCAATTGCTAATTTGTAACCCACAACCATTTAAAATATGTATTTAAACTACTTTATATTGTATGTTGGAGATAATGTGTTGCAACTATTGTTCTCCTTCCCGTTTCATACGAGCCAATTGGTTGTGGCCCTGGAGCGTATTAACAGGAATTGGCTAGCGAATGTTAGCTAAGCAAACACTTCCAATGCAATGTGGTTAAGCTACTTGGCAACTAGCTAACGTTACTGAAATTATTAGAACGCAACGGTGCACATGTTAAATCGGAGAGAAGCCTTAACTATAGTATCTTTGGTACAGTCATTTACTTATTTTTGTATAATTTATCTAGGTAAACGTACCGAAGACCCGCAGGACTTATTGCAAGAAATGTAAGAAACATCAAACTCACAAAGTTACCCAGTACAAGAAGGGGAAGGATTCTCTGTATGCACAGGGTAAGTTTGCTATAGTCTAACCACAAATAGAACAATGAGACAGATATTTCACCGGATGTATAAATGTGAATCATCTGCATTTTGTTTCCACTCACTACCAAATAGCCCAGTAGGAGATGGATTTTGGCTGACATTCTGAAAATTCTCATCCATGAAACATTTGACTTGAATAGTTATCTGTTCCCACAACTATATCTGTTATGAACAGAGTCGACTACATTAAGTGGACTTTTTGTGCTAAGCTAAATTGAGTTATTGCACATGCACCTCACAGGGTAGGCAGTCCCTAACGGATATATGCAGATACATGCTAGGAAGGGCCAGTAGGATCTCGCTAGCTCGTGCTTGGCTCTGCCCTCCTTGCATGATATGACTAATTTGTTCCCATTTGAAACGACAGGCTGTGGTCTATCTTGGCTTAGTTAGAATAAATCTTTGGTCTAAAGTTACTTCCCTTTCTTGTCTGCTTGAACATTCACATGTATTATGTGTGGTATCTACCTTGGCATGCATTTATCAGGTAACTGTCTTTCAGGCAAAAGGAGATATGACAGAAAGCAATCTGGTTATGGTGGCCAGACCAAGCCTATTTTCAGGAAGAAGGTATGGAAGAATCATAATGGGGAAAGATTTACAAATTCACCTTGTCTTCCCCTCCTACAGATGGGACATGTTTGTTTGCAAATTGCCAATGTCTTTGGGTTTATTCTCCATGTCAATACTCATTCTATTAGTCAGCACACATCATTTCCATATTTTTATGTTACTTGCTCAAACCCTTGTGATTTCTCCTGCAGGCTAAAACTACAAAGAAGATTGTGTTGAGGCTGGAGTGTGTGGAGCCCAACTGTCGGCAAAAGAGAATGGTGCCCATCAAGAGATGCAAACACTTTGAACTGGGAGGAGACAAGAAGAGAAAGGTAAGCGTACTGGTTCTCCCCGGTTTTGAGAGCCAGCAAACTTGGCTTCTACTCGAAACCTACTGGCAAACCAGAGCATTGTTTGGAAATAAGGCAGTAGGCAGACAGTGGTGTTAATGAGATTGAGTTAATAGGTGATTTGAATTTCTTTGAAAAAACAATTTCTTATATCTTTTTTTCTCACTCTTTCAGGGCCAGGTCATCCAGTTTTGAGCTCTCTTTTCTTGGGTCACGTGTCAATAAAATATGTATTCTAACTGTACCTGAACTTGTACTGTATTTACTGTCAGTTAATAAACCTTTATGTGTTGAAACATTGGAACCAATCAGATAAGGGATCTTGAGTTGTCTGGCACATTTAGTTCACATTAAAGTACACATTAAAGGTGCGATATGCAGAAATTGCGCTACCATTTCCTGGTTGCTAAAGTTTGCCTAATTTCATTTTGACGAATCATTGTACCATAACTGAAATATGTTTTCCGTAACCTAAAATATTGTATTTTCAGCTGTTTGAAGCTGGTATAGAAAAATTAAACTTAGGATCGGGAAACATAGAAATAGCACACACAAAACTGATCTACTGCCTCTTAGACCTGTTTTCAATGAGAGCGACTGATCTATAACTCACATTCTGTGAAATTTGGTCAGGTTGACCAAAAAGATACATTGCAGCTTTAAATATGTCTAGTGAAGCTTGGGGATGGTACCTTCGCCCGAATTGACTTTCAATGGTGTGAAGCAAATGCTACATAGTCATCTTGCTTGGGGGCAGAATGTTTAGTTGTTAAATACCTCTGAAGGAAAACAAACTAGATAATGCCTATGTATTATTCAGTGTTTCTAATGGAATAGTTGTGGATTTTACATTGACTCAGGAAGATGTACGCTTCATCCTGAACTTTCATTCCCCTCTTATGTATGTTTTCATTCACTGACTTATAAATACTTCCTCAATGGAAGCAAGCTTAGAAACATTGAGACATCTGCATGAATTTGTAGTGGTGACAACAGCCATGGTTTTATATTTAAACAAATTATAAATTTTCACACGAGCCATTGACATTTTTTTTAAAAACACCCAAGACGAGGTGCATAAAGAAAAGGCAGACAATTAACGAAGAACATCGCCTAACTAGACAATTCAAAATGTCCAGCGTTCACTTCTGTTGATTCATGTACCAATAGTACTGTCCCATTACATAGTATTCAATATTAGGTTGAAATCATTTGTAGGGATTTATTAACAATTTGCCAATAATGTAATGTGGCAGGAACGAGTACAAAATACAATTCCGGGAAGGGGGGGAATCCAACATTTCTATGCAGTCCTGCCTCAATATCTGGTCTTGTGTTTGCTCCATGAGAGTGACATTAAAAGTATCCGTAGTACAAGGACTACAATATTTGTGCTAATTAGTGCATTTCATTGGAATTGTAAAAAAAATAGAAAGTTAAAGGGGCAATATGCGTTTGGCACATATTTTTGGACTTAATTTAGATATACTCATTTGATTCTTAATGTTTTTAGGCTAGTGCTTTAAGTTTATCATGTAGGGTCATTAACTGCATCCATAGTGGCCTACACATTTGAGTGGTTATATCTCTCCAGCCTAATCCCATGGTTGTTTACCAAATCAGTGGCGAGGTGGAAACAACTGCAGATTGCCCCCTTAAGGATGATACTTGGACTACATCAGGTTTGCTAACTTTAGTGAAAAAATGAATGGAACTGGACATGCAGTCAATTATTTTTCCATTGGCACAGCGAATGGATTTGACATTGTCTGTAAAAGTGTTCTGTGGAAGACTAGGTTCAACTCCGTATTGGTTTTTAGTGCTGTAATTCAGTCCTCGTGTTGGTTTGTCACAGAGTAGCTCGGATGGCTTCATTCCGCAGCACTTTGTAGGTGAGCCAATAGAAAACATTGAAGCAGAGAAAACTCAGAGGGAACACAGCCCTAGATATGGTGTCGATCCTTTTTGCCCGATCTACAAACTGCCTGCGGATGTCATACAGTGGGAACCCATGAGGTAAGGCCTGAAAGATCGGGGCGTCCATCTCTGGTGGTGCATCTCCTGCTACTCCATAACTATGGAGAAAATAGGCTTGGCTCTGCTCCACCAGCTCCTGCTCCTAAGAAAACAAAAGGAAAAGGGCCAAATGTCTGTCACCCTCAGTCATAACCTGCAATATTTTCTCCACATTACTTGCCGCATACTGGATTATGATTGAACTCTTGCAAAGTCAACAAGGCCTTTGTAAGAATTGGATTTTGTGATAAATACATTTCACGAGGTTAAACAGACAACCTCAACACTAAGTGAGATCTACAGTGCCTTCAGAAAGTATTCACACCCCTTAACTTTTTCCGCAATTAAAGTGTGATAGAAAAAAAATATTTAATTGCAATTGTCAACACAATACTCTGAAATTGGAAGATTTTTATTTTATTTTTAATGAATGGAAAATAAAATGTCTTAGATAAATATTCAACCTCACTGAGTCAATACATGTTAGAATAACTTGTGGCAGCGAATACAGCTGTGAGTTTCTCTAGGTAAGTCTAAGGGCTTTGCTCATTGGGATTGTACAATTTTTCAAGTTAGTTGTTGATCATTGCTAGACAGCCACTTAATTCTTGCCATAGATTTCAACCCTAAACTTTATAAACTAGGCTAGTCAGAACCAGTCAACATTCAATGATTTTCCTGTGCTTCTCTATTCCATTTATTTGTTTAAAAATAACTCCCTAGGCCTTACTAAAGAAAAGTAAACCTGTAACATAACGCAGCCACCACCATGTTAGAAAATATGAAGAGTGTTACTCAGTGTTGTTGGATTTGCCCCATACACAATTCTTGCTATTCAGGACAAAAAGTACATTTTCAGTTTTACTTTAGTGCCTTATCGCAAACAGGATGCTTGTCCTGGAATATTTTTTATACTGTACAGGCTTTCTTTTCACTCTATTTATGTTAGTATTGTGGAGTAACTACAATGTTGTTGACCCATCCTCAGTTATCTCCTATCACAGCCATTAAACTGTTAAAATCACCATTGGCCTTATGATTAAATCCCTGAAGGAAGTGCACCTGTATCTTTGTAGTGACTGGGTGTATTGATACAGCATCAAAGTGTGATTAATAACTTCACTATGCTCAAAGGGATATTCAATGTCTGCTTTTTTCTTTACCCATCTACCAAAAGGTGCTCTTTTTGCGACCCATTGAAAAACCTCCCTGGTCTTTGTGGTTGACTCTGTGCTTGAAATGCATTGCTTGACTGCAGGACCTTACAGATAAGTGTTTTTGTGGGGTACAGAGATGGGGTAGTCATTGAGCCCATGCAACTTGTGACTTAAGCACATTTGTACTCCTGAATTTGTTTAAACTAGCCGCAAGGGTTGAATACTTATTGACTCAAGACATTTCAGCTTTTCATTTATTAATTTGTAAACATTTCTTAACAATTCCACTTTGATATTATGGGGTATTGTGTGTAGATCAGTGACACAATCTCAATTTAACCTCAGGCTGTAACACAATGTGGAAAAAGTCAACGGGTGTCAATACTTTCTGAAGGCACTACCATTTTGTTTTTCTAAGTGAACAAACAGTGGAATACCCCACTAAACTAAACTCCAGTCAGCATGAGAAATGTAGGAGTTTTTACCCTGGCACAGACGCTGCATTGCTGAGGGCCAGGCAGGGTCCCCTGGGAGGAGTTGTTGCCTGGCAAGTTGTTACCTTTCACTTGGCTGCTCTCCCCACTTCCACTTCTCTGCTAATAAACCCAGAGCAACATGGAGGTCTAGCAGGCATACATGAATACTGTGATTCAATCGAAACAACATGCAATGACACATTACTGATTTACATTCATTTTTCAAATGTACATTTAGTAAAGTTGTAATAACTTGTAACTGGTGGTATTTGCGGTCCGTAATTACAGAGGTGTAACAACAAATGCTTGTTACCATGCATGTTACAAATGGGCAAGTTTCTACTAAATTTACCTATTTAGTGTTTAGTTTCTTCCCTGCTCCGTCGGATTTAGTGATAACTGTCACAAGGACTATAATCTCTTGTGCACTGGGTGTCTGAGATTAAAGATTGGAGGCTCAATAGGCTCCAATTACCAAACCAGTGAATGTGCACTCTTCATTTTTGCTAGCACTTGCCACAAAAAAGTACCATCTGGGTTGACCTGGTTAAATTTACAATTACAGATCAGACATAGGTTCACTTTACCGACTAGGGTCTACCATACAAGTGTCATCCCATATTATTTATTTACAGTTGAACCACTCCACAAATTTCTTGTTAACAAACTACATTTTTGGCAAGTTGGTGAGGACATCTACTTTGTACATGACACAAATTTTTCCAACAATTGTTTACAGACATAGTATTTCACTTATAATTCACTGTATCACAATTCCAGTGGGTCAGAAGTTTACATACACTAAGTTGGCTGTGCCTTTAAACAGCTTGGAAAATTCAAGAAAATTATGTTATGGCTTCAGAAGCTTCTGATAGGCTAATTGACATCATTTGAGTCAATTGGAGGTGTACCTGTGGATGTATTTCAAGGCCTACCTTCAAACTCAGTGCCTCTTTGCTTGACATCAGGTGAAAATCAAAAGAAATCAGCCTAGACCTCAGGAAAAAAATTGTAGACCTCCATGAGTCTGGATGATCCTTGGGAGCAATTTCCAAACACCTGAAGGTACCATATTCATCAATACAAACAATAGTATGGAAGTATAAACACCATGGGACCACGCAGCAATCATACCACTCAGGAAGGAGACGCGTTCTGTCTCCTAGAGAATAATGTACTTTGGTGCAAAAAGTGCAAATCAATCCCAGAACAACAGCAAAGGACCTTGTGAAGATGCTGGAGGAAACAGGTACAAAAGTATGTATATCCACAGTAAAACGAGTCCTATATCGTCATAACCTGAAAGACCACTGCTCCAAAACCTCCATAAAAAGCCAGACTACGGTTTGCAACTGAACATGGGGACAAAGATCGTACTTCTTGGAGAAATGTCCTCTGGTCTGATGAAACAAAAATAGAATGGTTTGGCCATAATGACCATTGTTATGTTTGGAGGAGAAAGGGGGATGCTTGCAAGCCAAAGAACACCATCCCAACCGTGAAGCACGGGGGTGGCAGCATCATGTTGTGGGGGTGCTTTGCTGCAGGAGGGACTGGTGCATTTCACAAAATAGATGGCATCATGAGGCAGGAAAATTATGTGGATATGTTGAAGCAACATCTCAAGACATCAGTCAGGAAGTTAAAGCTTGGTCGCAAATGGGTCTTCCAAATGGACAATGACCCCAAGCACCAAAGTTGTGGCAAAATGGCTTAAGGACAACAAAGTCAAGGTATTGGAGTGGCCATCACAAAGCCCTGACCTCAATCTTACAGATATTTGTGGGCAGAACTGAAAAAGCGTGTGCGAGCAAGGAGGCCTACAAACCTGACTCAGTTACACCAGCTCTGTCAGAAGGAGTGAGTTGGGAATAAATTGGGAATTCACCCAAATCATTGTGGGAAGCTTGTGGAAGGCTACCCGATACGTTTGACCCAAGTTAAACCATTTAAAGACAATGCTAGCTAATACTAATTGAGTGTATGTAAACTTCTGACCCATTGGAAATGTGATGAAAGAAATAAAAGCTGAAAGGAATAATTCTCTACTATTATTCTGATATTTCACATTCTTAAGATATATTGGTGATCCTAACTGACCTAAGACAGGGAATTTTACTAGGATTAAATGTCAGGAATTGTGAAAAACTGAGTTTAAATGTATTTGGCTAAGGTTAATGTAAACTTCCGACTTCAACTGTATATTTTAATACAACTTGTGTACATTACCCATTATGACAACCTGAACCTCCAAGTGAGAGGATAAATCCATAAGTACAATGTAACTTCTAGGTGTGATACAGGATTTAGCTGTTTAGAATGAAGTGTATTTTGAGGTGAACTTACATAGTACATTACCCATCCTGACAACCTGGTCCTCATTTTAAGGCTTCCGGAAGCACCTTCCAAGTGGGAGGATAAGCACACTAGTACACCAGAATGCATGTAATATCTGTATGTCCAATGCAATTACTAGGTGCTACACAGGATTTAGGTAGTTAAAATTTAGAGTATGTTGGGGAGTACTTGTAATTAATGTGTACTTATATTGTACGTTACCCATCCTGACCCTCATTTTAAAGCTTCTGGAAACCCCATCAACGTGAGAAAATAAACACAAGTACACTACAGAGTACATGCAATATCCTGCAGGAATCCTGTAGAATTGACAAAATCCTGCAGTGGTATGACTTGTCCTGCAGAAATGTTGAAAATTCTGCACAAACATGACAATTCCTGCAAGAATCCTGCAGGACCAAAACCTGCAGGATATGGCAATTCCCGCAGAACCAAGTAAATCCCAGCACGAATCCTGGCAAACCGCCCTTAGAAAAAAAGATTACAGTCAGAGTGCAGTATAACTGCAGTATGTTGCAAATACTGCGTAAAGTCATTTTTACTGCAGTACTTTTACAGTGTAACTGCAGTTACAGTGCAGTATAACTTCAGTTACGGTGCAGTATAACTGCAGTTATTCTGCAATTACTGCGTCCAAAATACCACAAGGGTGAATCCTGCAGGATTTTGATATTCCTGCACGGTTTATGGTGGCGCACAATTGGCCTAGGGTCATCCTGGTTCGGGGAGGGCGGCGCACAATTGGCCCAGCGTTGTCCGGGTTAGGGGAGGGTTTGGCTGGGGTAGGCTGTCATTGTAAGATAAGAATTTGTTCTTAACTGACTTTCCTAGTTAAATAAAGGTTAAATAAAATTGTAAAAATTCAATGGCAATTCCTGAAGGACCAATTCCAGACCGAATCCTGCAGGATTTTGATATTCGGTAAGGCCATTTCAGATAGTCAAACTACTGGAGGAGATAAAGTGTGTGTGTGGTGGAGTGCACATCATTTTGTATATAGCTAGCTAGTTTTTGATTACACAAAAATGTGTTTTAAACTTTCCTTTACAATCTACAACAAGAAGATGCACGGTCATGTGACATCTTGGTCACCATAACAACAGTTGAGAAAATGGCTGCCAGGCAGTTTAGCTAGCAAGTTCAAGTACTGCTAATATAACTTGTCCTTTTTTAACAGGTAAAGAGTTAGAGAAACATACTAAAACTGCAACAAATGTCTATATAAACATGTTAGGGGTCGCATAGTTATTTTTTAATGTTGTTTGCAGAATATTTTATGAGTAAATTAGCTATCTTAGCTAGCATGTGCTCTACATAGCGTTGACAAAACAAAACATTTAACTTTTGCTTCCATGGAAAGTGACAAATGAGGTTTGATATCCCCCTGCTCTGTCGCTTTAGTACTGTTGTCACAAGTTAAGCTATAATGTTTCATTGCTTATTGGCTTGCACTTGACGACGGTAACCAAGTCACAAGACTGATCATGACATATAACTAAGGAAGTGATTGAATTTAAGTGGTAAAGGGGGTTAAAAGCAATGTTTAAAACAATGTTCCAAATTGCATACTTGCGTTTTCCCGTTCTTTCAAGGGTGATCTTCCAAGAACACCTGAGAGATCATACCGTCTAGTATAGGAGAACACAGAGCGCTTAATATCTGCTAAATTTGAAACGTACTTTGACATGATCTCTAACCTAAATAGGAAACTGCATCATCATGCAGCCGACACCAACAAAACTTTTATGCTAGCTTGCTAAGTGACTATGCATAGATAACAAACAGCAAGTAGCAGCAATGTACAAAACAAATGGAGGGGGGTGGGGGGTCAATGTAAATAATCTGGTGGCCATTTTATTAATTGTTCAGCAGTCTTATGGCTTGGCGGTAGAAGCTGTTATGGAGCCTTTTGGTCTCAGACTTGGCTCTCCAGTACCGCTTGTCATGCGGTAGCAGAGAAAACAGTCTGTGACTTCTGTGACTGGAGTCTGAAAATGTTTTGGGCCTTCCTCTGACATCGCCTAGTAAATAGGTCCTGGATGGCAGGAAGCTTGGCCTCAGTGATGTACTGGGCTGGACGCAGTAGCACCTTACGGTCAGATGCCGAGCAGTTGTCGTACCAGGCGGTGATGCAACCGGTCAGGATGCTCTCGATGGTGCAGCGGGATAACTTTTTGAGAATCTGGGGACCCATGCCAAACCTTTTCAGTCTCCTGAGGGGAGACCTTGTGCCTTCTTCACGACTGTCTTGGTGTGTTTGGACCCTGATCCCCTAACTCTCCACCCGCTCCACTACAGCTCCATCAATGTTAATTGGGGCCTGTTCGGCCTGCTTTTTCCTGTAGTCCACGATCAGCTCCTTTGTCTTGCTCAATTTGAGGGAGAGGTTGTTGTCCTGGCACTACACTGCCAGGTCTCTGACCTCACTATAGGCTGTCTCATCGTTGTCGGTGATCAGTCCTACCACTGTTGTGTCGTCAGCAAACTTAATGATGGTGTTGGAGTCATGCATCATCATGTGGGTGAACAGGAAGTACAGGAGGGGACTAAGCACACACCCCTGTGGGGCCCCAGTGTTGAGGATCAGCGTAGCAGACGTGTTGTTGCCTACGTCTTACGACCACACTGATGAGTCTAAACATGTAGGTATTAGACCCGGTCAGGGAGAGGTTGAAAATGTCAGTGAAGACACTTGCCAGTTGGTCTGTGCATGCTTTGAGTACACATCCTGGTAATCGATCTGACCCCACGGCTTTGTGAATGTTGACCTGTTTAAACGTCTTGCTCACATAGGCTACCAAGAGCGTTATCTCACAGTCGTCCATAACAGCTGGTGCTCTCGTGCATGCTTCAGTGTTGCTTGACTCTCAGCGAGCATAAAAGGCATTTAGCTCATCTGGTAGGCTCGCATCACTAGGCAGCTCGTGGCTGGGTTTCCCTTTGTAGTCCGTAATAGTTTAAGCCCTGCCACATCCGACGAGCGTCAGAGCCGGTGTAGTAGGATTCAATCTTAATCCTGTATTGACGCTTTGCTTGTTTGATGGTTACTCTGAGGGCATACCGGGATTTCTTATAAGTGTCCGGATTAGCGTCCCACTCCTTGAAAGCGGCAGCTCTAGCCTTTAGCTTGATGCGGATGTTGCCTGGAATCCATGGCTTCTGGTTGGGATATGTATGTACGGTCACTGTGGGGACAACGTCGTCAATGCACTTATTGATGAAGCCAATGACTGAGGTGGTATACTACTCAATGCCATTTGATGAATCATGGAACACATTCCAGTCTGTGCTAGAAAAACAGTCCTGTAGCGTGGCATACGCGTCATCTGACCACTTCCATATTGAGTGAGTCACTGGTACTACCTGCTTTAGTTTTTGCTTGTAGGCAGGAATCAGTAGAATATAATAATGGTCAGAATAAGGGAGTTAGGCGCAGGAGAGCAGAATTTTGGTAGCAAACGGAGCCTTTTATTTAGGCGAACAAAACACAAAACACACAGCACAAAGAACACTAAACACAATACGGGTCGACATAACCCAGAGCAACCAGTCTAATGTGCGCATACACAAAACAATAAACAATTTCACACACAGACATGGGGGGAACAGAGGGTTAAATACATGACAAGTAATGAGGGAAATGTAAACCAGGTGTGTGGGAAAACAAGACAAAACAAATGGAAAATGAAAGGTCGATCGGCAATGGATAGAAGACCGGTGACGTCGACCGCCGAACTCCTCCCGAACAAGGAGAGGAACCAACTTTGGCGGAAGTCGTGACACTGTGTGTGGGGGAAAGGTGGTCTATAGTTTTTTTCCTCTGGTTGCACATGTGACATGCTGGTAGAGATGAGGTAAAACATATTGAAATTTTCCTGCATTAAAGTCCCCAGGCCACTAGGAGCACCATTTCTGGATGAGAATTCTTGTTTGCTTATGGCCTTTTACAGCTGGTTGAGTGCAGCCTTAGTGCCAGCATCGGTTTGTGGTCGTAAAAAAACTGCTACGAATAATATAGATGAGATCTCTTTTGGTCGATAGTGTGGTCTACACTGTACATTCATACATTGTACAGAGGCAGAAGCAAAAAATAAATAATTGTAAAATAAATAATTTTGCTTGCTGTTTAACAATGATAAATAGTCAGGATAGTGGGGTTTCGCTGTGAAGCTAAAATTACATTGCATTAGGACCACTGGTGTTTTATTTCCAATGAGCAGGTTTGCATTGTGATAAATTCATACAACTATAACACCCATGCATATTATTAAATGATGCTGATGTTCACGATTAGCTTGGTTTTATATTCACCTTATGCAGTGAGGTGACATGATGCAATACAACTAGATTAGAAGGCCTAGACCAGGGGTACTAACTATTTGAGGTCCAGTCGCACACATTTCCTAGGTGTAAATAATAATAATTTTGCACGCCCAATTTTTCAGTTTTTGATTTGTTAAAAAAGTTTGAAATATCCAATAAATGTCGTTCCACTTCATGATTGTGTCCCACTTGTTGTTGATTCTTCACAAAAAAATACAGTTTTATATCTTTATGTTTGAAGCCTGAAATGTGGCAAAAGGTCGCAAAGTTCAAGGGGGCCGAATACTTTCGCAAGGCACTGTACATGCCGGAAGGATGAATTTTGACTATACCAGCCAGAATATAGCATGAGCTTAAAGTATGGCGACTTGGTATGAACTTTGAACTCTTATTCACTAAAGAAGTGCTACCCCCTCAGCCCGCTAAACGTGGGCTAGGAGAGGATGGACAGAGTATCATATATAATATATATAATAATATATCCCATTTAGCAGACGCTTTTGTCCAAAGCGACTTACAAGTCGGCTGGGGCCACTACTTTTACATATGGGTGGCCCCAGCGGGAATCGAACCCACGACGCTTGGCGTTGCAAGCGCCATGCTCTACCGACTGAGCCACACAGGACTATCAATTCTACCACGCTCCAGTTCACCACTAGACAGTCTTCAGAGGACCAGAGATCTATGCTGGACAACCCGGCCTCCCATCTACGACCAACCGATCGAAGCGCAGCTCAGAGTAAATATTTATTGCATTTTCCTTTTTCAAATGGGTGATAATTTAGAATGCATGATACTGTATTTACGATAGCATAGCTTCCCTCTTTGTTACTCAGTCTTCCCGCTCTTTCACTCAAACCTAACCCCCCTCTCTTTGTGTAACCAGCTGTCATATCTGTTCCGTCCACCAGGGACATCTTGGGTCTATACATAGTCAATGGTAGGCTTCGAGGGGACCGCTATGGTAGGTACACCTACAGCTCATACCTTGGCAGTAGTACTGTAGATTACTTTGTCACTGACATCAACCCAGAGTCTCTCATAGTGTTCACAGTCAGCCCACTGACACCCCTATCAGATCACAGCAAAATCACAGTCTACTTGAACAGAGCAATACTAAATCATGAGTTATCAAAGCCAAAGGAACGGCATAATATTAAGAAATGCTATAGATGGAAGGAAAGTAGTGTAGAAACTATTAGGCAACATATTCATTCCATTTTAGACAACTTCCTGGACAAAACATTTCACTGTAATAGTGAAGGTGTAAACTTGGCAGTAGCACATCAGAAATCATCTCAATGCAATTGAAGAATCCATGAAATCTAACCACTTCTGGGAAAATAGGAACCCACGAAACAAACAACAGCACGAAGCGTTATCTATCCAAAATGGAGATGTATGGATAAACCACTTCTCCAATCGTTAGGGCTCTATAACAAAGAACAAACAGCAAAAGCATATAAATGATCAATAAAACATCTTAGAGTTAGCTATTAAAGACTACCAGAACCCACTGGATTCTCCAATTACATTGACTGAACTACAGGACAAAATACAAACTCTTCAACCCAAAAAGGCATGTGGTGTTGATGGTATCCTAAAGGAAATTATAAAACATACAGACCACAAATTCCAAATGGTTATACTTAAAAACTCTAACATCATCCTCAGCTCTGGCATTTCCCCAATATTTGGAACCAAAGACTGATCACCCCAATCCACAAAAGTGGAGAAAAATCTGACCTCAATAACTACCGCGGGATATGCATCAACAGCAACCTTGGGAAAACCATCTGCATTATCAGTAACAGCAGACTTGCACCTTTCCTCAGTGAAAACAATGTACTGAGCAAATGTCAAATTGGCTTTTTACCAAATTATTGTATGACAGACCACGTATTCACCCTGCACACCCTAATTGACAAACAAACGAACCAAAACAAAGGCAAAGTCTTCTCATGCTTTGTTGATTTCAAAAAGCTTTTGACTCAATTTCTCATGAGGGCCTGCTATACAAATTGATGGAAAGCGGTGTTGGGGGAAAAAATATACAACATTATAAAATCCATGTACACAAACAACAAGTGTACAGTTAAAATTGGCAACAACAAAAAACATTTATTTCCACAGGGTTGTAGGGTGAGACAGGGATGCAGCTTGAGCCACACCCTCTTCAACACATATATCAACAAATTGGCAAGGGCACTAGAACAGTAAGCTGCATTCACTTCTGTCATCATGAAGTGCTTTGAGAGACTAGTCAAGGATCATATCACCTCCATCTTACCTGCCACCCTAGACCTACTTCAGTTTGCATACCACCCCAACAGGTCCACAGACGATGCAATTGCCATCACACTGCACACTGCCGTATCCCACATGGACAAGAGGAATACCTATGTAAGAATGCTGTTCATTGACTACAGCTCAGCATTCAACACCATTAGTACCCTCCAAGCTCATCAATAAGCTTGAGGCCCTGGGTCTCAACTCTGCCCTGTGCAATTGGGTCCTGGAATTTGACGGGCCGCTCCCAGGTGGTGAAGGTAGGAAACAACATCTCCACTTCGCTGATCCTCAACACTGGGGCCCTACAAGGGTGCATGCTCAGCCCCCTCCTGTACTATCTGTTCACCCATGACTGCATGGCCATGCATGCCTCCAACTCAATCATCAAGTTTGCAGACGACACAACAGAGGTGGACTTGATTAGCAACAGCAACGAGACGGCCTACAGGGAGGAGGTGAGGGCACTTGGAGCATGGTGTCAGGAAAACAACCTCTCACTCATCGTCAACAAAACAAAGGAGATGATCGTGGACTTCAGGAAACAGGAGCACCCCCATATCCACATAGACGGGACAGGAGTGAAGGTTGAAAGTTAAGTTCCTGGGTGTACACATCACAGACAAACTGAAATGGTCCACTCACACAGACAGCATCGTGAAGAAGGCGCAGCAGTGCCTCTTCAAACTCAGGAGTGGTGAAAAAGGCGCAACAGTCACCTATAACCCTTACAAAGTTTTACACAATTGAGAGCATCCTGTCGGGCCGTATCACCGCCTCAACCGCAAGGCTCTCCAGAGGGTGGTGCGCTCTGCCCAACACATCATCGGGGGAAAACTACCCGCACTCCATGACACCTACAGCACCTGATGTCACAGGAAGGCCAAAAAGATCATCAAGGACAACAACCACCCGAGCCACTGCCTGTTCCCCCCGCTACCATCCAGAAGGCGAGGTCAGTGCATCAGGTGCATCAAAGCTGGGACCTAGAGACTGAAAAACAGCTTCTATCTCAAGGCCGTCAGACCGTTAATCAGCCATTACTAACACAGAGAGGCTGCTGCCTACAAACAGACTCACTTTAATAAATGGATCACTAGTTACTTAAATTAATGCCACTATAATAATGTTTACATATCTTACATTATTCATCTCATATGTATACACTGTATTTCATACTATCTATTGCATCTTGCCTATGCCGCTCGGTCATCCATATATTTACATGTACATATTCTTATGTGTATTAGGTAGTTGGTGTGGAATTGTTAGATTACTTGTTAGATGTTAGATATTACTGCAATGTCAGAACTAGAAGCACAAGCATTTCACTACACTCACATTAACATCTGCTAACCATGTGTATGTGACCAATAAGATTTGATTATCACCCAGCCTCACCCAACTAGAATCTGAAGTAAAATGTCTACTGTTTGCTGATGATCTGGTGCTACTCTTCCTCACCAAGAAGGGCCTAAAGCAGCACTTCGATCTTCTGCACAGTTTGTCAGACCTGAGCCCTGACAGTTAATCTCCAAAAAAGGTCTAGTTGCCAGGACGACAAATGCAAATTCCATCTAGACACCATTGCCCTAGAGCACACAACAAACTATAACTAAACATCACCACCACAGGTAACTTCCACAAAGCTGTGAATGATTTGAGAGAAAAGGCAAGAAGGGCCTTCCACGCAATCAAAAGGAACATCAAATTTGACATCCCAATTATGATATCTCAATCAGTTGTAGAACCCATTGCCCTTTGTGGTTGTGAGGTCTGGGGTCCGCTCACCAACCAAGAATTCACAAAATGGTACAAACACCTGTGTGTACAACACCAAATAATGCATGCAGAGCAGAATTAGGAGGAAACTCCGCTCTATCCAGAAAACAGAAGCTGTGAGAGTCTACAACCACCTAAAAGGAAACGATTCCCAAACCTTCCATAACAAAGCCATCACTTACAGAGAGATTAACCTAAAGAAGAGTCCCCTACACAAACAGACCCCACAGAACTCCAGGACAGCAACAGAATTAGACCTAACCAAATCATGAGAAACAAATATTATTACTTGACACATTGGAAAGAATTAACAAAAAAACAGAGCAAACTAGAATGCTATTTGGCCCTGAACAGAGAGTACACAGTGGCAGAATACCTGACCACTGTGACTAACCCAATGTTAAGGAAAGCTTTGACCATGTACAGACTCAGTGAGCATGTCTTTGCTATTGAGAGAGGCCGACAGTAGGCAGACCTGGCTCTGAAGAGAAGACCGGCTATGTACACTCTGTCTACAAAATGAGGTGGAAACTGAGCTGTACTAACCTCCTGCCAAATGTATGACCATATTAGAGACACATATTTCCCCTCAGATTACACAGACCCACAAAGAATTCAAAAATAAATCACTTTTGACAAACTCCCATATATATTAGGTGAAATACCACAGTGAAGAACAAACACAAATGTAAATACAACCAATATTTATGTTTATTTATTTTCCCTTGTTACAACACTGTACATAACCATAATAAGACATTTCAAATATCTCTATTCCTTTGAAATTTGTGTGTTATGTTTACTGTACATTTTTTGTTTATTTCACTTTTGTTTATTACCTATTTTACTTGCTTTGGCAATGTAAACACATGTTTCCCATGCCAATAAAGCCCTTTGAATTTAATTAAATTGAGTGAGTGAGTGAAAACTAAATGTACATACTACCTCAATCAGCCTGACTAAGCGGTGTCTGTATGTAGCCTCGCTACTTTTGTAGCCTCGCTACTTTTGTAGCCTACTTTTATATAGCCTGTCTTTTTACTGTTGTTATATTTATTTACTAGGTCCTGTGTGGCTCAGTCGGTAGAGCATGGCGCTTGCAACGCCAAGCGTCGTGGGTTCGATTCCCGCTGGGGCCACCCATATGTAAAAGTAGTGGCCCCAGCCGACTTGTAAGTCGCTTTGGACAAAAGCGTCTGCTAAATGGGATATATTATTATATATTTACTTACCTATTGTTCACCTAATACCTTTTTTGCACTATTGTTTAGAGCCTGTAAGTAAGCATTTCATTGTAAGGGCCACTACACCTGTTGTATTCGGCGCACGTGACAAATAAACTTTGACTTGATTTGGCCGTTGGTTGAGGGCAATCCACCACTGCTTTCAATTTTCCAGGATCCATCTGAACATTGCCCTCAGCAATGACATATCCCAGAAAGGTGATTGCAGAGCGGTGGAACTCACTTCTCGGCTTTCACAAACAGTTGGTTCTCCAGGAGGCGCTGAAGGACCTGTCTGACATGAAGAACATGTTCTCGTGCAGATCGGAAAAAAACAGGATGTCGTCAAGGTATACGAACACAAACCGGTTGAGCATGTCCGGAAGCACATCATTGACCAAAGCCTGGAAAACATGCCGACAGGAGATGCAGACAGACGGCCCCAGTGGCAAGAGACTCCTCTATGTACTCTTCCATAGTTTTGGTCTCTGGTCCGGACAGAGAATACAATCGATTCCGAGGTGGTGGAGTGCCTGGGAGAAGAGCAATGGCACAATCATAAGGACGATGTCATGGTATTCTGTGGGGATAGCAGAGACATCCACAGTCTTGCTTACATCCAGAGGAAGGCGACTTGAGGAAGGCTGTGCTGCTTGAAGGCAGTGGGAATGGCAAAATGGGCTCCAACCCAGGATGAAGCTTGTGGTCCAATCAATCATCGGATTGTGATTTTAAAACCAGGAAAATCCCAAAACAACCGGAACATGGGGAGATGCAATGAGGAGGAACTGTATTGTCTCACTGTGGTTACCAGAAACCCGTAATTGAATGGGCACAGTACAGACAACAGTTATTATTCAACCTTTGGAGCATTCCCCAATTGATAACCTAGCTCTTCCCAACTACATAGGCTCAGGAGTATCCAACTCACCCGTCGTAGATTCCCGAGAGGGCTCTGTTGGCTTCGAATCCTCTCTGAAGAGCTACCTTCGGAAACTTCCGGATTCCCTCGGAGGTGAACGTGCCAAAGCGGGTGCACAAGTGTGCCCGAGACCAGATCTCCTCTCACTCTTGCATTCCCTTAGGCATCCATCAATTTTAATGGTAAGGGCGATAAGGGAGTCCAGATCCATTGGCAATTCCCGAGTAGCTAGCTCATCCTTCACCTCCTCAGATAATCCGTGCAAATAAGTATCAAAAAGAGACTGCGGATTCCAGGCACTCTCGGCGGCCAACGTGCGAAAATCAGTCCGCGTAGTCTGCCACACTATGGGAGTTGACGTAAGTCAAGCAGTTTACTGGCCGCCTTTCTCCCAGAAACCGGAGACTCAAATACCTTTCTCACGTCTGCCATGAATTCCTCCAGATGACCACAAATGGCAGATTGTTGCTCCCAAACTGCCGTAGCCAAGAGAGCACCCATCCCAACATTAGGGTAATAATATATGCTATCTTCGATCTGTCTGAAGGAAACAAAGATGGCTGTAGCTCAAAAATAAGCGTGCACTGAGAAAGAAAACCCTGGCAGGATTCACCGAATATCGCTCCGAAGGAGGTAAGCGGGTTTCTGGGGAGTGGGTTTCACGGGGAGTCGGGATAGGCTGTACAAACTCACCACAGATAGGGGGAAAATACCTGGGTGATTACTGGGTGATTGGGGTTTTTCCAGAGATGGCAGGTAGCCTCTGAGCTAACTCCCTGATTTGCTCTATAACAGCCTTTAACCCATGGTCATGGAGTTCCGTCAAGAACCTGAGCCCTTCCAAAAGGCCCTGTACCAGCTTCTCATGTCTCCTAATGGTGGCTTCCTGCAGGGGGAGAGTGTGGCGGAGCTGGTCCAAGTCTGCTGGTCTGTCATGGCCAGTTCGTACTATCAAGGCACAAGGCGAGACCCAGATGCAGACACAGGAGGCAGATGGTTGGAGTCTTACAATGTTTATTAATTCAAAGGGGTAGGCAAGAGAATGGTCGTGGACAGGCAAAAAGGTCAAAACCAGATCACAGTCCAGGAGGTACAGAGTGGCAGAGAGGCTTGTGGTCAAGCAGGCAGAATGGTCAGGCAGGCGGGTACAGAGTCCAGAAACAGGCAAGGGTCAAAACCAGGAGGACTAGAAAAAGGAGAATAACAAAAGGAGTACAGGAAAAGCATGCTGGTTGACTTGACTAAACATACAATACAAACTGGCACAGAGCGACAGGAAACACAGGGATAAATACACTGGGGAAAATAAGCGACACCTGGAGGGGGTGGAGACAATCACAGGAAAAGGTGAAACAGATCAGGGCGTGACACCTGGAGCTGTCAAACGGATTTCATCAGTGTTGGAAAACGTACACGTGAAATTCACCCAGTAAAATACTACCTGAGTAAAAATCTAAAAGAATTTGGTTTTAAATATACTTAATTATTAAAAGTAAATGTAATTGCTCAAATATACTTAAGTATCAAAAGTAAAAATATAAATCATTTCAAATTCTTTATATTAAATTAAGCAAACCAGACGGCACCATTTTCTTGTTTTTATTTATTTATGGATAGTCATGGGCTATTGCCGTCACTCAGACATCATTTACAAATGAAGCTTCTGTGTTTAGTGAGTCCGCCAGATCAGAGGCTGTAGGGATGACCAAGGATGTTGTATTGATAAGTGCAGGATTTTGACAAATTTCCTGTCCTGCTAAGCATCTAAAATGTAACGAGTAGTTTTGGGTGTCAGTGAAAATAGATGGAGTAAAAAGTACATACTTCACTACATTCCTAAAAAAGTAAAAGTAAAAGTTGTCAAAGATATAAATAGTAATGTACAGATACTCTGCAAAAAACTACTTAAGTAGTTTACACCACTGGATTTAATAAATAGACCATTTTATAACTTCAGTTTATTGTTGTTGGAGACTTGTGTTATTATGCAATTATTAATGCCAATGTTTAGTAAAGTAAATTGAAAGTTATTTAATTGTGATCATGGTTACAGTTCTATCGCAATTTTTGATATCATTTTTTAATAGAATGCATTCGATTGAAGGTAACAGTTAGATTGGGCTATGGGTAAAGAAAACACTAGCTGTTGTTGACAAGCATAGGCCTAGTCAGTTCATATTATATAATTAAGTGATTGAAATGATGACCCCATTCCACCAGGCTATTGGGCAATGGAAGCACTTCTTACGTCAATCTCCTTGCTATTCATGTTGAATAAATTAGCCTGTCAATTTGAACTAAGCATCTTGCCTAGGCTACTGTAGGCTGAGATGTAGGCCTATCAGGCGTTATCAGGCGTTATAGGCTACCTGTATCTAGCTAACCAAACCATAGCAAAGTTCAATTAGAATCATAAACCCAGATTTTAGTCAGTAGGCCTAGCCTATGCCTGTGGAAATGACAAGTCAATCAAGCAAATAGGCCATTTATAGCGGTTTGTAGTCATAACATCTGGCACATAATAAGGGCACAATGGCTAGAAAATAGCCTAACATTTGTTTTCTGAAGTTTAATAAGGGCAAATTATATTTTCTCTTGCAACATATTCAAATTCCTTTATTAGTCACATTATAGCTTACAAGAATTATTATTTTGATGTAAAACCTTCTTAGGTTGTTAGAAGTTAAGTCGATATCCCTTCTTATTTCACTCGATAACGTTATTGAAAAAGGGTTTATTGGCTAAATGTGGCAACTTCTCTCTTGCTGTGAAAAAAAACATTTAGGCTAGCTTTCAGGGCATTTTGAGTAGTCTTTGGGCTAGAAATTTTAACTAGACCGGGTAACTATGGGGCAAAACATACAAGGTTGGCTTAGATTATTGACATGTAAACTATATTTAATTTCCAATGTTTATTAAAAACATTAAAACATTTGCACAATGAGCACTTGTTGTCCCTCATGTTGTCAATGAGGTGGTCGGTTTTCAATTGGCTTACACTTATCACATGGTTTGTACAGGCTGAAATATGGTGCGTTTGGATGCTATCAGAAACTTTAAGATTTGTATTGAGCATTCGTTGTTACACCCCTGTAATTACAAACTGCAATTTCCCCATGTTGTTATTACAGTGTAACTATGAATTATTACAATTAATTACAATACTTGTTACAATGTAACTATTACACTATAATAAGGACTACTTAAAATGAAGTGTTACCAGAATTGTCATAATATTGTGGGCAGGCTAGCTCTGGAGCTACACACAAACTACTACCACAATTCAGTTAAATAACTCCTGACAAAAAAATGTTTTAGATCATTCTCTTTTGCGTTACTTGTTTACTTACATATTTGTCTCATTATTTTGAGATGCAAAGGGAAACGGCAAGCTAAGCTGTTGTACAGAGCACATATAGACAGAAGAAGAAAGAAAAGGACTTGAATTTAGCACAGGCCAGTGGATCTGTGGATCTCCCAGCATGAGATACGACAGCCAGCTGAACTGTGTAGCTGCTGCATAACTGGGCTTAGATGGAATAGCAGGTGACAGCAGCCTGAGGGGGTGGGCTGCACAGGGGCTTGTACCAATGATTTATACACTAGATGACGGATAGGGGAGCACTGAGTTAAAGCCACCATGCCGCCATCTTGGCACTCCCCCATTGTTGTAAAAAAAAACATCTTGGAAGCTATAGAAATGCAGTTTTTGGGCCCAAAAAATATTAATGTCTACATTTTTTTTTTGCCAAATGTATTCATTACAGACACCTAAATGCATACTTTTTTGTATAACTAACCTTACTGACACTCTACAACATTTAAATACTTTTATGTCCTTGAAACATTTAATTGAAATACTGCACAATTCCATTCATTCCTATGGATGATTGCTTTTACTGGGGAGTGCAAATATGGCTACCCAGTGGCGTCAAAGCCTCTCAATGGCCAATACATAGCATCAGCAATGCAATGTTTATATACATCATTGTACTGTACTCACAGTTCTCTGCCGCTGTTGTTCTTTGATCCTTTTCCTCAGTCTGAAGAACTCTTTGTGCTGCCGTGAAACAAAGTTTACTGCTGCATACTCCAGCAGTGCAGCGAACACAAAAAGAAGACACACAGCCATCCAGATATCAATGGCCTTCACATAAGACACCTACACAACCCACAAAATAAATTAATAATGGTTAGAATCACAACTTTAACATGCAGGTAAACAACACGGTGATGGTGGTCTTAGTATAGGAACGTTCCCACCACTGAAATAATGTGGGGGCCTCCCGAGAGGCTCAGTGGTCTAAGAAATTGCATCGCAGTGCTAGCGGTGCCACTAGAGATCCTGGGTTCGAGTCCAGGCTCTGTCACAGCCGGCCGCGATCGGGCGGTGCACAATTGGCCCAGTGTTATCCGGGTTAGGGGAGGGTTTGGCCGGCAGGGATGTCTTTGTTCCATCGAGCACTAGTGACTCATGTAGCGGGCGGGGTGCAGTGCACGCTGACATGGTGGCCAGGTGCACAGTGTTTCCTCCGACACATTGGTGTGGCTGGCTTCCGGGTTGAGTGGGCTTTGTGTCAAGAAGCAGTGCGGCTTCTTCAACCCAACGGTTATGTTTCGAGGACGCACGGCTCTCGACCTTCGCTCTCCCGAGTCTGTACGGGAGTTGCAGCGATCCCAAAGATTTTTTAACTAGGCAAGTCAGTTAAGAACAAATTCTTATTTTCAATGACGGCCTAGGAACAGCGGTTTAACTGCCTGTTCAGGGGCAGAACGACAGATTTTGTACCTTGTCAGCTCAGGGATTTGAACTTGCAACCTTTCGGTTACTAGTCCAATGCTCTAACCACTAGGCCGCAGCAATGAGACTGTAACTACCAATTGGATACCACGAAAAAGGGGTAAAAAATAAAATAAATAATGTGTGGATTGGGAATTACGTATAGAACTGGTAGCTTCTGAGTTAAAACATATTTTTAAATAAATGTTTATTGACTATATGTTGGTTGTCCTGACAAAACACCTGAGCAGAATACAATATCACTTCTCTCTGACCTTAGGCAGGGATGCCCTGGACCCAGAGCTTTGGGTTGTCATGGTGAGCACTGTGGTGATACCAA
This sequence comes from Oncorhynchus masou masou, assembly GCF_036934945.1. Classification (NCBI taxonomy): domain Eukaryota; kingdom Metazoa; phylum Chordata; class Actinopteri; order Salmoniformes; family Salmonidae; genus Oncorhynchus; species Oncorhynchus masou. The sequence continues at coordinate 58,835,308 of NC_088223.1, forward strand.
GGCCCACTCTAGCTGGGGCGGCATCCATGTTGATCCAGAAGGAGACCCAGGAGAGGATAACGGTTAGCAGGCTGGGGATGTACATCTGGATCAGGTAGTAGCCCATCTGTCTCTCCAGGTGGAACTTTACCTCAATGCAGGCAAATTTACCTGCCAGCATGCCAAATGGTTGGAGATTACATTTTTTATTTTATTTTTATTTCACCTTTATTTAACGAGGTAGGCCAGTTGAGAACAAGTTCTCATTTACAACTGCGACCTGTGACACTGTCATAAGGATTGGACCCTTTAAAAAAAATGTTTTGCCTAAAATGACATACCCATATCTAACTGCCTGTAGCTCAGGACCTAAAGCAAGGATATGCATTCTCTTGATACCATTTGAAAGCAAACACTTTGACGTTTGTGGAAATGTGAAATTAATGTAGGAGAATATAAGACATTAGACCCCCCCCATCTTTGAAATGCAAGTGAAAGGCCAAAATGTATGTCTGTCCTTGGAAATGTTCTTGTTACTTTCAACCTCATGCTAATCACATTAGCCTACGTTGGCTCAAACGTCCTGCGCGGGGACACCGATCCTGTAGAGGTTTTAAGCAAAGTGTGGCAATAGCATACCATTGGGAGTCCAGAATCTACCTGTGTTGTAGTGCTTGGTGCAGTAGCCCAAGTCTTTCTCCTCCTTCAACACAAACTGAGGAAGCATCAGGTCATCAGCCACCTGGACAGGACCAATGTCCAGCCACTGGAAACACAGGTCATTCATGGTGTAGCCAACTAGAGCACAGAGGAGAAGAAGGGAGAACATGGGTTTCTTTTATTCATGGTATAGCCAGCGACAGAGAGAGTTTATTTATAAAGTTGTCAACAGCAAAAGCCTGTCTAGTCAAGTGGAGAGAATGGGGAAAAAGAGGCATCAGGGAGTGAAACTAGCCAAGTGCAAAGAATAGATAAAAAGAGGGAAAAGAAAACTCACAGCTTTCCAGCTGCATAGAGCACGTCTGAATGTCCATGGGGAAATTCATCAGATCCATGGGGCAGGACAGGATCAGAGTTAACCTGGCTCACAGAACCAGAAGCACATAGTGAGAAGATGAATCGAAGACAGGTATGGGGAGCTTGGTACAATCTAACATTACCTGTGGCTTCAAATTGAGTGTATAAAGTCAAAGATGTGAACTTTTGCTAATTATTGTTACTGAACACATTATAACATTGTATTATTATCTATCATTATGAGGAGACTACTGTTTTAGAGACACCGGTCACCTGATACTGTAGAGGACATTCCCATCTTGGAATATCCGCAGCAGTTTGTTGTCTGTGGTGACTTCGTGAAAGTTTGCCCCCTTTTCATTGGCAAAGAAAAGGTCAGGTTTCCAGATGGAGTCCAACATGGAAGGATCCAGGTCCAGAGAGTCATCAGGGTACTCCTTATAGGCCAGTCGCGGGTCATTCCATTGTTGACGTAGAAACACATTGAGACGATAATCCTATGGAAGTTATTGTATAAAAGAGACTATTAAATGGAGCGAACAGCCACTGTTTGGATGAAAGGTGGATGACGATAGTGAAAAGACCCTCACCATTGTGGTTTCTGTGATGGATCCAAAGCTGTTGATGAAGAGGTTAATGGTGACATTCACAGGAGGACCTGAAAAATCGTCCATAAGAAACTCAGCCATTCATATGTAATATATCTGTAATATAAATATAAATTCCATGTTTCACTTTATGCTGCTTTCTGAAACAGGCAGTGTTCTTAGCTTCAGATGTACAGTAAAATGCATTACTTGTACATGTTCATTCATACATGTTTATTATCTCACTGAAAAGATGCAGCATCTGTGGTAAACACAAACTGATCAGAAAACATTTTCAGGTCTACAGTATCTAAATTGCAATGACATGAGGATTGTATTGTCTACCATTGCATAATGGAATAACAGCTTACAATCATATTGTGGCAAGTTGTCTTGTATTAGATTGAGTTATCACAAACAGACAGAATAAAATGGTGTTGTCATTTCCAATACACTCCCATTAGTATATTGCATCTCTCAACTACTGACATCCTACATTTTTCATAATATAATTTCCTAAGAGGGTATAATTTATTAATTCTACTTGAGTTACATTAGTGTATTTATAGACATCAGCAGGGAGTTACCCTGCAAGGCATGTACTGGCATATTTCAGTGATGTGGAGCAAGCATGAAATATATATGACGAGATGTGACCCCTGAGAAATGAAGAGGAAGTATGTCAGAGAGAATCTGCTGGCTTCGTTGGCTGTGAAGAAACAAAATAAACTAGGCCTGTGGGTGAACATGCATTCAAAATGACACTTCTAACCAAAAACAAACACTCTTGAGTTATTCTGGGTTCAAGTACCACAATAAATAGAAAGTGGAAATCTTTCTGATTTATGTCACGTTGTGTCTTAGATTTATTCTGTAAAACTACTGTACTATACCCACCTGTTTAGGGTGTACTATACGGTAATGTGTATTACTGTACTGTGTAATCTACTGTACTATGTATTGCAATATACCTTTGAAGTTGGGTCTAATGCGGGCGTCATACCCAGATGTCCTTCCCATAAGTTTATCCAGAAAGTCAGATGGGGAAGGGGCCTTCCCTACCCTGCTAGGTGGCTTCATCTCCTTACAGGACCCAGGCCTGCCAGAGGGGAGGAGGAACCGGGAGAGGAAAAGCAGGAGTGCTATTATCTGGAACTGATGGGCAACTACTGCTTCAGATGATGGCCACGATAAAGGTGATTTGAGTCATACAGGTGAAGGTGAGGAGTTACACTCTGTATCTCAAGTGATTTTCCGCTCAAATATTTCTCAGAAGACATAAGGAAATAAGATATGCTCTTTTGTATTTGCCATCTTTTTGTAATGAACCACATGCACTAAAGTAAAGTCGTTTTTGGTAATACAATTGTAATATTCATATAATTACAATTAAAAGGATGGTAGTTCAGTGGGAGTGATCGGTTATATATTATATTGAAATTAGAAACGCGCAGGTCATGTAGCTTGCCCCTCCCTCTATGTAGACTGTTGTATATCTCATCCAATGGACAACATCCTCCAACATCCAACATCCACCAACATCCTCCTCTCCACTGTGGCTTTCCCAACATTCCAAGTCGTCTCTTTCTGTCTCTCAGCGGTTTACAAATCCTTGTTATTAGTCATTCCTTTTACAAAATGCAATGTAAAACATGCTTAGCTCGTCACCTCAATAAAATATATATGTTACATATGTTCCTTAGGCACATTTAAATAACATGAACCTTTCAAATAACTATATTTCTCTGTAGGTAATTAGCCTGATTTTCATATAATTGGCAAAACATTGTAAATTCCCTATGGTTCAACAACTTCTCTCACTTCAAAAGTAGCTGATCTATATTTCTTCATATTATTACACATTATAAATGTACACTGAAACAACATATTTCATTTTTTTTTGTCTCCTCCCCAATTTGACTCAAAACAGCCAGCGGCATAGGCTATAATAAAACAATAGTAAGCCTAAGGTCATGACAATATTTAGATGTGTCTTACCTGCCTTGTAGAAAGCAGACAGACGAGACCCATACCATCCATGGGACTAGTGAAAGCATTCTCTGCTTACAGCAATACACATAAAATAAAGGACAATTTTATTAAGTATTCAGAGGCATATAACTCAGTGAAGAGTCTGTGAACCTATGCAGAGAACCATGGTATTGCTCCGCTACCCAGACAAATCCTTATGGAGCCCTCTAACCCTCCCGCTCTCTGCAGGTGTAACATCCAAGATGATGCTTGTCTATAACTCAAGGTCTGGGGAAGTTTTGCTATATGAGAGTTTGTGTGGAAGAACACAAGCTTTATCTCTTTTGCATGGCCACATGCATGCTGCAGGAATTACGTCAGGAATATTTAAAGAGACAGTAGCATTTTAGACTCTTTTCAGTGCACTTTTTGGGCCCAAAATACCTTGAGATTTCATCTAATGATGGCTTTAGACTTTGAGCACAATTTGGATCCACACTCTTATGATGGCATTTTATGTGGAATAAATCATTTCCTCCCCCCACAAATAAAAACACATTCATAACAGAGAACGTGGACATACATTCCCCAAATATATATGTATAGATACTTCCATTATTAGAATAGTAATTCATTTCAATAATTATTTAGTAAATAAATACTAATTGGTAAAAGGGATTTTGATTTTGAAGTCTAGCATGAGAAGAGGGGCACTCAAGGCAGTCAAATGCAATAATCAAGGGTACAAAGTTAAGGAAATTACTTTCAAGGAGTCAGATAAAAAAGGGCAAAAGGGGAAGAAATTTTGCATATTTATTTCTTATGATAAATGTTAGTTGTCTCAACTAGTTAATTAAACTCTCCCTCGAAGGGTTACATTTTCTGTTCACAGGTTAATCACTTCAGTATCTTTGAACACCTAGATAAATTACAACACCTATGTAGTAACCCCCCCCCCCCCCCAAAAAAAATACATATATTGCACTTCCCTTTTACCACAAGTACAAACTTTGCTGATAAATACTTTGAGGGAAAATGTACATGATATGATTGTGTAGTTGTCTCACCTAGCTACAGTACCATAAGATGAATGCATTAATTGTAAGTTTCTCTGGATAAGAGCGTCTGCTAAAATGTAAATCAGATTTACAGTAAAAGTCAGACATGAGGCGGCAATACATCTCACACAGTTTTAAAAATAGTAATTATGCCTACGACTACCTTAGCAACAGGGATGTAATCTGCACATGTTGTCATAAGACCTTTCCCTCACATCTGTAAGACCTTTCCCACCTTCCCACTAGAAGGTCTTTAAGAGCCAAAGTGTTAGCGGATGGGGAAAAATCATTACAATCATGAAGTAAGTTTTCTGCATGTAAAACCATTTCCAGTCCCATAGTGGCAGCCTTCTTTAGATCATAACGTATTCTGCAGAGCATACTGCAGACCTACTTTTCCAGTGAGTGGTTCTGTATGCTATAATCCGCACAGGTCAGGTACTCTCTGAGCAGGACTGCCTGTTCCCAGCCACTCCAAGGAGAGCCATGGCACTTTTACCAAGCCAGGAACAGTCTGTAGGAGCAGTGCAGGCAGGTCAGTAGTGATGGTTGAAATTTGGGAATGGCTCTTTTGATTAACTAAACTTTGTTTCAACATGGGTAACCCTTGCATAATAGATTTCAAATTTGAGCTTGTGTAATTTAATTACCTACATTTCAACGATGCGAAACCGTGATGTCTTAATAAAGTACATTTCCAAGAAAACATGTGTCAAAGTGCTAGACTATAGTGCTAACATTCCATGTCAGAATCAGTTCCTCTAACTGAGAGGTCATATCTTTGGACATAATAATGCAAATGGTGGGATAATTAAAAATATTTTTATTGCAGCCTTTGACATAATGAACTGCTCTGATCACACTGAAAAATAACTATACTATTGTTAGTACTTTGTACACGTCACCTGTATTCCCGGGATGAACAATTTCACCTTGATCACAAAATGCAACATTTAAACTATAGATTGATTAGACAGGGTGAATATTACTATTCACTATCTTGAATAGAAAAGAAAAAAACAGATGCATGTGATATAAATTACCAAAATATGAAAATATTCCAGCGACATGAAATGTAGATGTACAGAGTAGATGTGTCAGAGAGTCTCCCTTTTCTCTTCAAATGCATCATCATATTAGGGTCTGCCAAAGCCTGGCGATGACTGTGAAAGTTCAAAGCCTTCATGAGTAGTGACAGCGTACATCTCCCAGCATAGGCTCAGCCTCCCCAGAGGAGAGAAGACTCAGTCCTCGTGAATGTTGAAGAGCTTAGCCACTTCATTCAGATCGGCATGTTCCTCTCCATCTTTAATGATCTGCAAAGACAAGAATGCAAAGCAAATCAGTCTATATTTAACTCTGTTTTGAACTTCACTTTGGTGACACTAAGTGTTAGAACAGAGAAAATATTTATCCTCCGACATTTGTGACGGTTCTCACTTTCCTTGCGACGGGCATTCTGTTGAACACGTTTCACAGGATAATGCCTACCACCACTTTGTCTCGCAGATAGAAGTTCACTCCTTTCCCGTAGTCGTCCTTGGTATTGGAGGGGGTGCGCGGGTGGAAGAGGCTACAGGGCTACTGGTCATTTACTGTCTCTCCCTGAACGGATTCCAGTTATTACAGCAATCAGAGGAAAGACGCTCAGTCTATGTCTTCAAATCAATTGTTTTGGGGGGGATATTAAATATGTATTCTTGATTTGTAAAGTACACAGAGGTACCACAGAGCTAAGTGGTATCCCATAACACACTGCATTGTTTTTTAGCTTGTGCAAATTCACACAAAATAATGAAAAGGCATGCCTAATTATGAGCCACCTGTATTTGTTTGTGTCTGATTTCGAGGCTTGACACTTGCATACAAAATACCTCCAAAATAAAATGTTTCATTGTTACTGAGGTTTATGTCTTGTAAAACGACAGCAGACATTTTTTAAATTTGAATTTCATGCTTGTTTTATTGATCAGGGTGCCTTGGGATGATCAGGGGACAAGTGACTAATCTGCCTTTGCCGTCTGTCCTGCTAGCTAAATTTTAATCGCTGGAAAACAAATGGGACGAACTCAAAGCACGTATATCCTACCAATGGGACATTGAAAACTGTAATATCTTATGTTTCACAGAGTCGTGGCTGAACGACGACATTAAGAACATGAGGCTGGCGGGTTATACAATCTATCGGCAGGATAGAAAAAGCATCCTCGGGTAAGACACGGGGCGGGGTCTTTGAATATATGTAAATAACAGCTGGTGCACGATATCTAAGGAAGTCTCAAGGTTTAGCTCACCTTAGGTAGAGTATCTCATGATAAACTGTACTATTTACCAAGAGAGTTTTCACCTATATTCTAAGTAGCTATCTATTTACCGCCACAAACCAATGCTGGCACTAAGACCGCACTCAATGAGCTGTATAAGGCCATAAAAAAAACAGTAAAACGCTCATCCAGAGGAGGCGCTCCTAGTGGCCGGGGACTTTAATGCAGGGAAACTTAAATCTGTTTAACCTCATTTCTACCAGCATGTTAAATGTGCATCCAGAGGGGGAAAAAACTAAACCACCTTTACTCCACACACAGAGATGTGTACAAAGCTCTCCCTCGCCCTTTATTTGGCAAATCTGACCATTATTCTGTCCTCCTGATTCTTGCTTACAAGCGAAAAACGAAAGCAGAAAGCACCAGTAGAAACAGATGCTAAGCTAGAGAACTGTTTTGCTAGCACAGACTGGAATATGTTGCGGGATTCTTCCAATGGCATTGAGGAGTACACCACATGAGTTACTGGCTTCATCAATAAGTGCAATGACGTATGTACGTACGGTCACTGTGAAGCCATGGATTACAGGCAACATCCACACTGAGCTGAAGGATAGAGCTGATGCTTATAAGGAGCAGGACTCTAACCCGGAAGCTTATAAGAAATCCTGCTATGCCCTCCGACGAACCATCAAACAGGCAAAGCGTCAATACAGGACTAAGATTGAATTGTATTACACCTGCTCCGACCTGGTCTGATGTGGCAGGGTTTGCAAACTATTACAAACTACAAAGGGAAGCACAGCTGTGAGCTGCCCAGTGACACAAGCCTACCAGACAAGCTACAGCATATTACTTCTATGCTCGCTTCGAGGCAACTAACACTGAAACGTGCATGAGAGCATCAGCTGTTCCAGACAACTGTATGATCCGTAGCCGATGTGAGTAAGACCTTTAAACAGGTCAACATTCAGAAAGACAGACTCCGAGCATGCGCTGACCAACTGGCAAGTGTCTCCACTGACATTTTCAACCTGTCCCTGACTGAGTCTGTAATACCAACATGTTTCAAGCAGACCACCATAGTCCCTGTGCCCAAGAACACTAAGGTAACCTGCCTAAATGACTACTGACCCGTAGCATTCATATCTGTAGCCATGGAGTGCTTTGAAAGGCTAGTCATGCCTCACATCAATACCATTATCCCAGAAACCCTAGACCCACTCCAATTTGCCTACTGCCCCAACAGAGCCACAGATGATGCAATCTCTATTGCACTCAATACTGCCCTTTTCTACCTGGACAAAAGGAACACCTATGTGAGAATGCTATTCATTGACCACAGTTCAGTGTTCAACACCATAGTGACCTCAAAGCTCATCACTAAGCTCAGGACCTTGGGACTAAACCCCTCCCTCTGCAACTGGATCATGTACTTCCTGACGGGCCACCCGAAGGTGGTAAGGGTAGGTAACAACACATCCGCCTCGCAGATCCTCCTATTGTACTCCCTGTTCGCTCAAGACTGCATGGCCAAGCATGACTCCAACACCATCATCAAGTTTGCCGATCACCGACAACGATGAGACTGTCTATAGGGAGGAGGTCAGTAACCTGGCCATGTGGTGCCAGGACAACAACCTGATCAAGACAAAGGAGATGATTGTGGACTACAGGAAAAGGAAGACCAAGCACGCCTCCATTCTCATTGACGGGGCTGTAGGAGAGCAGGTTGAGAGCTTCAAGTTCTTTGGTGTCCACATCACTAACAAACTAACATGGTTCAAACACACTAAGACAGTCATGAAGAAGGCAAAAAAAAGCCTATTCCCCTCAGGAGACTGAAAAGATTTAGCATGGTTCCTCAAACGGTTCTACAGCTGCACCATCTTGACTGGTTCCATCACTGCCTGGTATGGCAACTGCTCGGCCTCCGACCACAAGGCACTACAGAGGGTAATGCGTATGGCCCAGGACATCACTGGAGCCAAGCTTCCTGCCATCCAGGACCTCTATACCAGGCGGTGTCAGAGAAAGCCCCTAAAAATTGTCAGACTACAGCCACCCTAGTCATAGACTGTTCTCTCTGCTACCGCACTTCAAGCGGTGCCGGAGCGCCATGTCTAGGTCCAAAAGGCTTCTTAACAGCTTCTATCCCCAAGCCATAAGACTCTTGAACAGCTGATCAAAGGGCTACCCAGACCCCTTTTTTACACTGCTGTTACTCTCTGTTTAATATCTCTATATATGCATAGTTACTTTAACTCTACCTACATGTCCACTACTGTTCAAAAGTTTGGGGTCACTACGAAATGTCCTTGTATTTGAAAGAAAAGCTCATTTTTTTGTGAAGAGGCGACTCCAGGATGCTGGCCTTCTAGGCAGAGCTCCTCTGTCCAGTGTCTGTGTTATTTTGCCCGTCCTAATCTTTTCTTTTTATTGACCAGTCTGAGATATGGTGTTTTCTTTGCAACTCTGCCTAGAATGCCAGCATTCCGGAGTCGCCTCTCCACTGTTGACGTTGAGACTGGTGTTTTGCGGGTACTATTTAATGTAACTGCCAGTTGAAGACTTGTGAGGCGTCTGTTTCTCAAACTAGACACTCTAATGTACTTGTCCTCTTGCTCAGTTGTGCACCGGGGTCTCCCACGCCTCTTTCTATTCTGGTTTGAGCCAGTTTGCGCTGTTCTGTGAAGGGAGTAATACACAGCGTTGTACAAGATCTTCAGTTTCTTCACAATTTCTCGCATGGAATAGTCTTCATTTCTCAGAACAAGAATAGACTGACGAGTATCAATAGAAAGATCATTGTTTCTGGCCATTTTGAACCTGTAATCGAACCCACAAATGCTGATGCTCCAGATACTCAACTAGTCTAAAGAAGGCCCGTTGTATTGCTTCTTTAATCAGCACAAGAGTTTTCAGCTGTGCTAACATAATTGCAAAAGGGTTTTCTAATGATAAATTAGCCTTTTAAAATTATAAACTTGGATTAGCTAACACAACGTGCCATTGAAACACAGGAGTGATGTTGCTGATAATGGGCCTCTGTATGCCTATGTAGATATTCCATTTAAAAAAATGTGCAGTTTCAGGCTACAATAGTCATTTACAACATTAGCAATGTCTAATGTATTTCTGATAAATTTTGATATTATTTTAATGGACAAAAAATTGCTTTTTGCTCCAAAACAAAGACATTTCTAAGTGACCCCAAACTTTTAATGGTAATATACATATTACCTCAATTACCTCGACTAACTGGTATATAGCCTTGCTATTGTTATTTTCAGCCGCTGTTAAATTATTTGTTACTTTTATTTTCTATTTTTTACTTAACACTTATTTTTCTTAAAACTGCATTGTTGCTTTAAGGCTTGTAAGCATTTCACTGTAAGGTCTACACCTGTTGTATTAGGCGCATGTGACAAATAAAATCTGATTTGATATGGGTGAGAAAAAATCTATTGAATCCATTTTGAATTCAGGCTGTAACACCAAAATGTGGATTAAGTCAATGGGTATGAATACTTTCTTAAGGCTAAACTTCACATCAGTTGCATGTTCTACCTCTTTCCCTTTATAGGTATGTTGGACATTTTATCTACTACATCAAAATGTCTTTGATTGGTAGTGGTCAAAACCTATTTCCTGCACTTGAAATGGACAGAATAAGGGAGCATTTCATTCCACCGTCAAATACGCAAATTAAATTGTAGGCTATAGGTTTTGGGTTAAATGTGATTATTTGAGTTTATATCCCCCTTTCATCTGTTTATACAATCTCTTTCAGATATTTTCCTGCAAGCTGACATTTTAATTCAGCAGCATCTTAGAGATCCTAGTATTATCCCCTGGTGCTTTTGAAGTGACACTTGGTGAGCTAGTCTTGTTGTCCTTGAAGTGTCTTACTTTAAATGTATTGTTTCGATGGTAATACTAAGTTCTCAAATCTAGTGAATATTGGTGTACCATTTATTCAATTTTCTCTAAAAATACACCAGTGTGGTCCAAGCTTGAATCAAGATACATCCCTACTTCAAAGACCTGAGATCCTGGATGGTAACTTTGGAGTTGAAACATACAAATTCTTATAAAACTACACATCAAGCGAACCAGCTACTCCTGAGATCTATGGGACTGTCTCGTGGCTAAATGAAGGTCTGCACTAAAAACAGCATGCTCTGGGTCCAGGCCTGATGTCCAGTCACGTCACATTCTTGCTGCCTCTGGAAATACAGAATACCTCAAAGCTCGCATTGTTTCGCTTAATGGTCAACTATTAAAGAGAATTATAAACAGACCTGAAAAATGTCAAAACATTTACGCTATTGTTTTGATCTGCAAATAAATGGTAAGAACAGGTTGTCAATGTAGTAAGTTGTAGACTGCAGTGGAGACTGATGAGTGGAGAACGGCTCATAATAATGGCTGGAACGGCATCAAACTCATGGAAACCATGTATTTGATACCGTTCCACTAATTCTGGTCCTGCCATTATCACGAGCCCGTCCTCCCCAATTAAGGTGCCACCAACCTCCTGTGGTAGACTGGCAAAAACACAGTTGATGTTTGTTGGACAAACACTTGAGTTCAATGTTTAAATGGCCATAGAGTTAAAAGCCCTATTTTACTGTACACCAGTTTGTACAGTATATTAGACAAGAGGAACAATGTTATTTTATAAGACAAATATATCTTTATACTATTTTTATTCCATCTCATTTTCACTGAGAAGCGTAGCAGTGTTTTGAAGTATACTGAACATAAATATGAATGCAACATGCAACAATTTCAAATATCTTACTGAGTTACAGTTCATAGAAGGATATTCTAGTTTTGTCCCTTTAGTGCACCTGTAACTCCCCCACACCTCTTGCTTACCCCCATTGAAATGCTTGGAATGTTCTTCCTGTGAAACGCATTAAACAATGCCCCCGTTAATTTCTACTCCCATCTCATGTCCTGTCCTTATATTAGTTGTTTAAGCAATACATTGTGCCATACAACAAATACGAATGAGTTTTCCCCCACAAAAGGGCTTCATTACAGACCAAAATACTCCTGACTCCTTCGCTGAACCAGCCTTTTGAAGGAAAGGATTACATTCTAACACGGTTAACTCAAATAAAACACATGAAAGTACCAAGGAATTACAATTTTATTTAAAACTGTCCAGAAAGGCTTATTGAGAGAGAATGAGTGACACATTTACTATTGCTATATAAAACATTGCTTTGAGGAATAAAATAAAAAAAGTCTATACAGAATCAGTATTCATCTGAAATACGAAAATGCCAACGTGATGCTATTTTAAAACAAAAACATTCTAAATATTTCCCATGCAATTTTCACAGTACATAACATACCATGTATGATTTTTTTAAATATAGTACAGTTTCAAAAGTAAAAAAAAATGTAATTGACCATTTTAGAATCTGCGACGCTTGTTGGCACCAAAGTCCGCAGGGCCTTGGCCAGGGACTCTTGGGAACACAGGCTGGCCTCCTACGGGCATGTTGTTGTTTCCTGCCCCCTGCTGGGAGAAAACAGAAAAGACACACAAGATGAGTGATAATGACAAATGAAAGAGTCTCTTGCAGCTATATATTTACATGAGATTAACAAAGTGGTGAAATGATCAAATACATATTTGGTTACCCTATCCCTGTTGGCACCATAAATGTGTTGATCTTGGTATGTAAATATATTGTTTGTTATTCTGAAATGTCTAACATTACCATTAAAGGGGGGTTCTCAGCAGGTATGTTGGCAGCTCCAGGGATGGGCACGCTGGGGTTACCTTCACCAGCACCCATCGAGTTTCTGTTAATTCCTTGACCTACACCAAACCAAAAAACAGACAGCACATCAGCAAACCAATACAATACAGTGGGGTCAGGAATGATTGGATCCCTTGATTAAGACTAGAAAAAAATAAAAATAAAATACTGAGCTATATTGTATGCTAAAAATAAAATACAAAATATATTTTATCCTAATGCAATTACTCAGCAAAAGAGGTTGCAAGAAGTCATTTTTTTTAATTCTAAAAAAGATGGGGTTCAAAAGAACACATTGGGAGGGATCTAAGACGTATCAAGGGATCCAATAATTCCAGACCCCACTGTATATACTAGATAACATGGTAACCATCACCCTTGACAGGTCAGTGAAGATCTGAAAGCTAATGTAAACCTTACCTTGCATGTGCATCCGCATCTCCTGCTCCCGCTAAGAAAAATGATAACGCATTAAAAAAATGCATTCTTTAATCAGATAGATTAAACAATAGACAGCTTAGAATAAGCAACCAAAATATTGTTTTAGTGAATAATGGTCCTTTTTCCAATTGCTTTACCACAAACACAATTGCAAAGGTGCTTAGAAACATTTAGGCAACTTCCATTTGACTATAGAGGAATAATGATATAGATATATATATATATTTTTTAAACCAGTCTCAAATAGCAATGACTCACATTTCCAGGGAAGTTTCCCTTGAAGCCCTCCTGCTGCCGCCTCATCATCTCCTCACTGTGCATCCTCATCTCCTCCTCCCTCCTGCGACGTTCCTCTTCCTGACGCAGCTCCATCTGCTTCCTCTTCTGCATCTCCTGGTTATGGAGCTCCTCCATTCTCCTCAGCTCCTCTTGACGCCTCAGCAGGTCTGTAATGAGATGAACACCCCATTTGTTAGTAACCTAGTCAAAAGACCTACACCATATGAATCAATTACCAACAGGATTGGATTTAAGTGGTGTATGAGATTGACATCTGGGCTACATCTGGGGTAGGACACTTCAAGAAATACATACATTTCTCCATAAGACACCCTGTTTTGTGTTTATTAGTGTCCTTAACCTTGGACTGATAAGGTGTCTGTAGAGTAGACCCAGACCTTACATACCTTGTCTCATCAAGATAACCTGGTGCTCATGTCTAGCTGCCTCCATTTCTTGCTCCAGCTTCTCATGAGCCTCCTTGATGTTCCTGTCCACCTGCTCATACTGTTGCTTCTCCATCTCCATCAGGGCCTTCCAGCGCATGGCATACTCATACTCAAATGTCCCTGGCTGAGCAAATCTCGGTGGCTGCTCCCGCTCCCTGGCAGAGAGATTTTACACAAGAAAAACAGATCAATATGCAACACTTTGTCATGGATTGTACCTCTTTTCAGCAGCATGGTGCAAGATTGTTCTATGCACAGTTCTGACCAATGTATTTGGAGAAAGTATGCCAAAACCCCAAAACTATGATTACTCACTTGTGAAACACTTGGTTTTTGTTTACAATCCTCTCTGGCAGTCCCTCATCCTCATCAAACTGCTCCATTGGCTCAACTGTTACTGGCCTGGGGAATCTGAAAAGCGTAAAACAATCAGCATTACCTCTCCCATTTTGAAAACATTACAACAAAATGCATTTGAAACATCACATGTTTTCATTTCATTTACAGCCTGATACTTACGCAGTCAATAGAAAGGCCCCATCTGCACACCTATCCAGAGCCTTCCTTGCTGCAGGCTTGGCTGTGTATTCCACAATCCCCTTTCCTGTGGGTCTCCCTCTATCATCTACTATGACTATGGCCCTTTCAATCTGGCCAAAGACAGAGAAAGCCTCTTCCAGGAGCTCATTGGAAATGAACTGTGGCAAATTCCTCACAGTTAGAGCAGCACCATGTGTTGCAAATCGCACGCGCAACTGTCTGCCTCTGAATGAAGTGTCATCAAGCTCGGCTTTAGCAATCTCAGCCACTGTTTTTGTCTCCTGTTGGTAGAAAAGTATAAAATAAGAACATTTAGAAAGTAGTCACACGTGAATGCTTTCCCATTCATTTAAGATTGAGGAATATAACTTCTATCCCTTGAACATGCTACTGTGACAGTGGAAATTAAGCCCAAACCGGAGTGCAAACCCACGACCCTCCCCACTGTAACAAAAACTCAAGAGGCACTGTCAATACAACTGACCCAGAAAGCTAAGGCAATTCTGAATCGGGGGTGACGGTACTTCTACATCTCAGGAAGGCAGTAGTGATGCACTCGGTCATCCGCTACACTAACTACTTACCAGTCTAATGAATCCAAACCCCCGGTCCTTGTTGATGAAAATCTCAGCTGCCTTGCCATACTTGGAAAACAACTTCTCCACCTCTGCCTCTGTAACACCAGTTGGTAAATTTCCCACAAACAGACGGCTGCGCTGAGTGTAAGTCTTCTCTCCAGGTTTCCTGAAGTTTTGTAGATCTATGGTTATCCCTGCATCTAAAGAGAAGAAAATATTAGAATCATCTAATACTGGATGATTTAATTTCTTTCCAATACAGGGCTCAGGAGTCAATGAAACCTCTCTTACTTGGGCTCTCCTGCTCATCTGCATGCTGTCCATTGCTGTTGACTCCAGGATTTTTCTGGTTTTCAAACTGGTGTCTCGATGGGCCATGATACTGCTGTTCTCCACGAGGGCCCTGGTTTCCTTGCATCTAATTAAAAGGACAGTCATTAACAGAGTCACTACATTGATTTTTTTTTTTAAATAGTTAACACCATCGGGCAAAAAAAAAATGCATGAGGACACACGAGATGTCAAAGCCAGAGGAAGGCTAAAGCTAACGTTAAGCTGGCTAGCAACGTGTTTCGTTATAACGTTAGCTATAACAGATCATTTAAGTCTAAAACACATTTTGGCTAACGTTTAACAAGCAAATCGTATATGGTAACGAGTGGCGTTGAGAGTTACCATTGGCTAGGTAACTAAATGTAATATACAGTAGCTAAATCAACTAGCTAGCCAACGTTAGTTACTGTAGAGTAACGTAATCAACATGTGAAAGGTACCGTCTTTGTTTGCTAGCTAGCATAGCTAGCGAACTAGTTCGAGACGGGCAGTGGCAGCTAGCCAACCAATATCGATTGTTCAACAATCTGTTAGTTAGCTAACGAATTAAAACATGTTGGTTAACTGTTAGCTACTTATGTGAAGCTGGCTAGTAATTTCGCTACTTACCTAAGCTAACCTCCTCACCACTAAGCTAACATAGCTAACTAGCACAACCGTTTTGTTCCTTGCAAATGTATGTAACATATTGCAAGTTAGCTAATATAAGCAACTTCTCAGATTAAAGCAAACATGTTGCATATTCAACTAATACGTTTTCATACCTTCACAAAATAAATGTTTGGGGATTCCAACACACGTAGAAGGGAAAATCGCTCTTTACAAAGAACATATAATGGATTTCACAAACAACCTATTGATTCCACTTGAGGAAGCAGATTGGCTGACTGGGAGAAGGCGGATGTTGTGTAGACATGCAGTGATTGGAAGAATTCCCGTCAATTATCTAGAGAACAGTAAATCTAACAATCTAATTGGTACATATTATATTTGGACCATTCCTTGATTTTTGTCAGAGATCTGAAAGAATGACTATTGAAATTAGATTAATTGAACGGTTTTGGAACCTCTGACCCTGGATTTTTGACTGGGAAACTCTTGGGTACACTCGCAATGGCTGCCTGGTATTATGATGCAATAATTTCCATGTAATGTAGAATATTCATTCGGATAATGTTAACTGATGTGGATCATGCAATTTAATGTACTTTTTGCAACGTCAATTGCGTTGAATCAACAAATCACAACACATTTTGATGGTTACACTTCCTGCTTATACTTATTTTACTTCCTGCTTTGCTCCATAGTACCACAGTATGAGTGGTATTCAAACAGGGAAATTGTTTCAATCTTTTTTTTTCTTCTTTTTTTAAAATTAACAACAAATCAATACATAAAGCACATGAGAGAACACAAGCATACATAGATTACAAACAATGGGCAATCGAGCTAGGGGGTACAATATGACAGTATGACATCACACAAGGACCTTAAGGGACATACATATACTTACAATTCAAACAGCTATTTTGTTAGTAGAGCATTTAACCGTCTTAAAATACACTTCAATTTCTTTTAGTAGGATAAGAAAATGTGGTTTTCTGTTTGTAAATTTACATTTGTGTATATGAAATTTGGCCAAAAGAATAATGAAATTAATTACATAAAATTGCTTCAGCTTATTTCTAACGTATGTAAAGAATCCAAGCAGCACATCTCTCCACAATAGTGTAAAATCTCCATAAATGTGTTCAATTATAAATCTACTGATGTCTTGCCACAGTTTTCTTACATGAATACAATGCCAAAAAATATGCAACACTGTTTCTGGGTTGTCCTTAATTAAACGTCTTCATATAGTGTTTGTCAGGATAATATTTATGAATAACGGAGAGGAAAGGAAACTTCCTTAATTTTGTTAACAAGTAGGTATGTGTGTGGCAACATCCAAACTTTTTCCCAACAGATATTATCAATAAATCCATTCCAATAAGGCATGACATAAGGTATAGATACAGTGCCTTGCGAAAGTATTCGGCCCCCTTGAACTTTGCGACCTTTTGCCACATTTCAGGCTTCAAACATAAAGATATAAAACTGTATTTTTTTGTGAAGAATCAACAACAAGTGGGACACAATCATGAAGTGGAACGACATTTATTGGATATTTCAAACGTTTTTAACAAATCAAAAACTGAAAAATTGGGCGTGCAAAATTATTCAGCCCCCTTAAGTTAATACTTTGTAGCGCCACCTTTTGCTGCGATTACAGCTGTAAGTCGCTTGGGGTATGTCTCTATCAGTTTTGCACACCGAGAGACTGAATTTTTTCCCCATTCCTCCTTGCAAAACAGCTCGAGCTCAGTGAGGTTGGATGGAGAGCATTTGTGAACAGCAGTTTTCAGTTCTTTCCACAGATTCTCGATTGGATTCAGGTCTGGACTTTGACTTGGCCATTCTAACACCTGGATATGTTTATTTTTGAACCATTCCATTGTAGATTTTGCTTTATGTTTTGGATCATTGTCTTATTGGAAGACAAATCTCCGTCCCAGTCTCAGGTCTTTTGCAGACTCCATCAGGTTTTCTTCCAGAATGGTCCTGTATTTGGCTCCATCCATCTTCCCATCAATTTTAACCATCTTCCCTGTCCCTGCTGAAGAAAAGCAGGCCCAAACCATGATGCTGCCACCACCATGTTTGACAGTGGGGATGGTGTGGTCAGGGTGATGAGCTGTGTTGCTTTTATGCCAAACATAACGTTTTGCATTGTTGCCAAAAAGTTCAATTTTGGTTTCATCTGACCAGAGCACCTTCTTCCACATGTTTGGTGTGTCTCCCAGGTGGCTTGTGGCAAACTTTAAACAACACTTTTTATGGATATCTTTAAGAAATGGCTTTCTTCTTGCCACTCTTCCATAAAGACCAAATTTGTGCAATATACGACTGATTGTTGTCCTATGGACAGGGTCTCCCACCTCAGCTGTAGATCTCTGCAGTTCATCCAGAGTGATCATGGGCCTCTTGGCTGCATCTCTGATCAGTCTTCTCCTTGTATGAGCTGAAAGTTTAGAGGGACGGCCAGGTCTTGGTAGATTTGCAGTGGTCTGATACTCCTTCCATTTCAATATTACCGCTTGCACAGTGCTCATTGGGATGTTTAAAGCTTGGGAAATCTTTTTGTATCCAAATCCGGGTTTAAACTTCTTCACAACAGTATCTCGGACCTGCTTTGTGTGTTCCTTGTTCTTCATGATGCTCTCTGCGCTTTTAACGGACCTCTGAGACGATCACAGTACAGGTGCATTTAAACGGAGACTTGATTACACACAGGTGGATTGTATTTATCATCATTAGTCATTTAGGTCAACATTGGATCATTCAGAGATCCTCACTGAACCTCTGGAGAGAGTTTGCTGCACTGAAAGTAAAGGGGCTGAATAATTTTGCACGCCCAATTTTTCAGTTTTTGATTTGTTAAAAAAGTTTGAAATATCCAATAAATGTCGTTCCACTTCATGATTGTGTCCCACTTGTTGTTGATAATCCACAAAAAATACAGATTTATATCTTTATGTTTGAAGCCTGAAATGTGGCAAAAGGTCGCAAAGTTCAAGGGGGCCGAATACTTTCGCAAGGCACTGTACAACATCCTGCTGAAACAAGGATCGTATCGCTCTGTTGTTGAATGGACCAAAAGAGAAACAAATCTTTCCTACTGATGAGTCAACCGGGTCAATAAAAGGTAGGCTCTGAGGGTCAGGTCTTGACAAGTTCCTGAATAACAGAGCAACACCTGAGGTAATGGCATCTAAATGAATTGCAAAATCTTTAGGTGTTACAGGGACCTTGTAAATCGATAAGTATTCCTTATAACTGATTAAAAGACCCTCTGCATTTACCAGTTGGCTCACCAATAGGATATTATATTTTGAAACCAATATAGGGTAGCCTAGAGGTTAGAGCGTTGGACTAGTAACCGGAAGGTTGCGAGTTCAAACCCCCGAGCTGACAAGGTACAAATCTGTCGTTCTGCCCCTGAACAGGCAGTTAACCCACTGTTCCCAGGCTGTCATTGAAAATAAGAATTTGTTCTTAACTGACTTGCCTGGTTAAATAAAGGTAAAAAAAAAAAATTAAATTCTAAAAACAAAGAAGTATTTTTATACAATGTCACGACTTCCGCCGAAGTTGGCTCCCCTGCCTGTTCGGGCGGTGCTCGGCGGTCGTCGTCACCGTCCTACTAGCCACTACCGATCCCTTTCTCCGGACTGTTTGGTCCTGTGTTTGGGCTGGTCTGTTATATGCGCCCTGTATGTTGGCGTAACCGTTTATTGGCCGGAGAATAAATCAAGATATATTCAACCCTGCTCTCTGCGCCTGATTCCAACCCACCACTCCTAGTATCCCGTGACAGAATCCTGCACCACTACACATGGAATCAGCAGGAGCAGCCGCATCTCCTCTCCCATCGATGGAGGAGAGAGTCCTCCATCATACCAGAGTTCTTCATAGCATTGGTTCGGCCATGGACCAAATGATGGAGAGGATGGATCGATGGGAGAGGAGTGGCCTCCTGTTCCTGCTACCACATCTGGCTCCGGGGCTCTTTGGCTGACGCTCCCACGGGAGTATGATGGAACGGCGGCTGGGTGCCAGGGTTTCCTTCTACAACTGGAACTGTACCTGGCTACCGTGCGTCCTGCTCCCTCCGGAGAGGAGCGCGTGAGCGCCCTCGTCTCCTGTTTGACTGGGCGAGCCCTCGAGTGGGCCAATGCAGTGTGGAATGGTCCGGACTCGGCGAGGGATAATTACCCCGAGTTCACCCGCCGATTCCGAGCTGTGTTTGACCATCCACCAGAGGGTCGGGCGGCGGGTGAACGGCTGTTCCACCTGCGTCAGGAGACGAGGAGCGTGCAGGACTTTGCCCTGGAGTTCAGGACCTTGGCCGCAGGAGCAGAGTGGAACGACAGGGCCCTGATAGATAATTTCCGATGCAGTCTCAGGGAGGATGTCCACAGGGAGCTAGCATGTCGGGACACCACCCTCACACTGGATGAACTCATTGACTCATTGAACTCATTGACCGCGGGCGTTCGGATCAGGTCCTGTCGTTTCCACTTCCCAGCCCTCCTGCCCCAATCCCTATGGAGTTAGGAGGGGCGGCTTCGAGGGGGACCGGAGGAAGAGTGTCCTCCTGCACCAGTTGTGGTCGGCGAGGGCACACGGCTGACCGGTGCTGGAGGAACTCTTCTGGGAGTCAGGAGGGCAGGGGGAGCACTACTCGATCACCCCAGTTGAGTAATTACCAGACTCACCCAGAGCTTCCTGTCGGTCATATGTATGTGTTAACTTCTTTCCCTGGGTTTCTTCCCTCTCTACAGCATAAGTTGCTAGTCGATTCAGGCACAGCTGGGAATTTCATGGATCGTGGGCTCACGTTAAGGCTAGGGATTCCCCTGGTGTCGTTAGACCTACCTTTCCCCGTGCACTCCTTAGATAGCCAGCCATTAGGGTCAGGAGTAGTTAGGGAGGCTACGGTGCCGCTGGACATGGTAACGCAGGGGGATCATAAGGAGCAGATTAGTCTGTTCCTTATAGATTCACCTGCGTTTCCAGTGGTGTTGGGAATTCCCTGGCTAGCTCAACACAAGCCGGTGATTTCCTGGCGACAGAGGGCTCTTAAGGGGTGGTCAGAGGAGTGTTCAGGCAGGTGTATAGGAGTTGCCGTTGGTGCGACTACGGTGGAGAGTCCAGACCAGGTTTCCACCGTGCGCATTCCCTCTGAATATGCCGATTTGGCTATTGCCTTCAGTAAAAAGAGGGCAACCCAATTACCACCCCATCGTCGAGAGGACTGCGTGATAAACCTTCTGGAGAACGCTGCACTTCCTAGGAGTCACGTGTATCCCTTGTCCCAGGAAGAGACAGTAGCGATGTAAACATATGTTGCTGAAGCGCTGGGACAGGGGTACATTCGGCCCTCCGCATCACCCGTCTCCTCGAGCTTCTTTTTTTGTGAGGAAGAAGGATGGAGGTCTGCGTCCGTGCATTGATTATAGAGGTCTAAATTCCATCACAGTGGGGTTTAGTTACCCACTACCTCTCATCGCTACGACGGTGGAATAATTTCACGGGGCGCGCTTCTTCACAAAACTGGACCTGAGGAGTGCGTATAATCTGGTACGTATCCGGGGAGGAGATGAGTGGAAAACCGCATTTAGTACTACATCTGGCCATTATGAGTACCGCGTCATGCCATACGGGTTGAAGAATGCTCCAGCCGTCTTCCAATCCTTCGTAGATGAGATTCTCCGAGACCTGCTCGGGCAGGGAGTGGTAGTATACATCGATGACATCTTGATCTATTCTGCCACACGCGCGGCGCATGGGTCTCTGGTGCGTAAGGTGGCGGAAAAAGGCGGAAAAATGTAATTGGCCGACTCCGACCACGGTGAAAGAAGTGCAGCGGTTTTTAGGGTTTGCCAATTACTATTGGAGGTTAATCTGGGGGTTTTGGTCAGGTGGCTGCTCCCATCACCTCACTGCTGAAGGGAGGACCGTGCGCTTGCGTTGGTCAGCAGAGGCGGACAGAGCTTTCAGTCGTTTGAAGGAGCTGTTCACTAATGCGCCCGTGTTGGCGCATCTGGACCCCTCTTTAGCGTTCATAGTGGAGGTGGACACGTCCGAGGCGGGGGTCGGGGCCGTGCTGTCCCAGCGCTCGGGCGTGCCACCCAAGCTCCGCCCTTGTGCCTTCTTTTCGAGGAAACTCTGTCCAGCGGAGCGAAACTATGACGTGTGGGACCGGGAGTTGTTAGCTGTAAATCAAATCAAATCAGATTTTTATTTGTCACATACACATGGTTAGCAGATGTTAATGCGAGTGTAGCGAAATGCTTGTGCTTCCAGTTCCGACAATGCAGTAATAACCAACAAGTAATCTAACTAACAATTCCAAATCTAATATCTTATACACAGTGTAAGGGGATAAAGAATATGTACATAAAGATATGAATGAGTGATGGTGCATAGGCAAGATACAGTAGATGGTATCGAGTACAGTATATACATATGAGATGAGTATGTAAACAAAGTGGCATAGTTAAAGTGGCTAGTGATACATGTATTACATAAGGATGCAGTAGATGATAGAGTACAGTATATACGTATACATATGAGATGAATAATGTAGGGTATGTAAACATTATATTAGGTAGCATTGTTTAAAGTGGCTAGTGATATATTTTACATCCTTTCCCATCAATTCCCATTATTGAAGTGGCTGGAGTTGAGTCAGTGTGTTGGCAGCAGCCACTCAATGTTAGTGGTTGCTGTTTAACAGTCTGATGTCCTTGAGATAGAAGCTGTTTTTCAGTCTCTCGGTCCCAGCTTTGATGCACCTGTACTGACCTCGCCTTCTGGATGATAGCGGGGTGAACAGGCAGTGACTCGGGTGGGTGTTGTCCTCGATGATCTTTATGGCCTTCCTGTAACATCGGGTGGTGTAGGTGTCCTGGAGGGCAGGTAGTTTGCCCCCAGTGATACGTTGTGCAGACCTCACTACCCTCTGGAGAGCCTTATGGTTGTGGGCGGAGCAGTTGCCGTACCAGGCGGTGATACAGCCCGCCAGGATGCTCTCGATTGTGCATCTGTAGAAGTTTGTGAGTGCTTTTGGTGACAAGCCGAATTTCTTCAGCCTCCTGAGTTTGAAGAGGCGCTGCTGCGCCTTCTTCACGATGCTGTCTGTGTGAGTGGACCAATTTAGTTTGTCTGTGATGTGTATGCCGAGGAACTTAAAACTTACTACCCTCTCCACTACTGTTCCATCGATGTGGATAGGGGGGTGTTCCCTCTGCTGTTTCCTGAAGTCCACAATCATCTCCTTAGTTTTGTTGACGTTGAGTGTGAGGTTATTGTCCTGACACCACACTCCGAGGGCCCTCACCTCCTCCCTGTAGGCCGTCTCGTCGTTGTTGGTAATCAAGCCTACCACTGTTGTGTCGTCCGCAAACTTGATGATTGAGTTGGAGGCGTGCATTGCCGCGCAGTCGTGGGTGAACAGGGAGTACAGGAGAGCGCTCAGAACGCACACTTGTGGGGCCCCAGTGTTGAGGATCAGCAGGGTGGAGATGTTGTTGCCTACCCTCACCACCTGGGGGCGGTCCGTCAGGAAGTCCAGTACCCAGTTGCACAGGGCGGGGTCGAGACCCAGGGTCTCGAGCTTGATGACGAGCTTGGAGGGTACTATGGTGTTAAATGCCGAGCTGTAGTCGATGAACAGCATTCTCACATAGGTATTCCTCTTGTCCAGATGGGTTAGGGCAGTGTGCAGTGTGGTTGAGATTGCGTCGTCTGTGAACCTATTTGGGTGGTAAGCAAATTGGAGTGGGTCTAGGGTGTCAGGTAGGGTGGAGGTGATATGGTCCTTGACTAGTCTCTCAAAGCACTTCATGATGACGGAAGTGAGTGCTACGGGGCAGTAGTCGTTTAGCTCAGTTACCTTAGCTTTCTTGGGAACAGGAACAATGGTGGCCCTCTTGAAGCATGTGGGAACAGCAGACTGGTATAGGGATTGATTGAATATGTCCGTAAACACACCAGCCAGCTGGTCTGCGCATGCTCTGAGGGCGCGGCTGGGGATGCCGTCTGGGCCTGCAGCCTTGCGGGGGTTAACACGTTTAAATGTTTTACTCACCTCGGCTGCAGTGAAGGAGAGACCGCATGTTTCCGTTGCAGGCCTTGTCAGTGGCACTGTATTGTCCTCAAAGCGGGCAAAAAAGTTATTTAGTCTGCCTGGGAGCAAGACATCCTGGTCCATGACTGGGCTTAGTCAAGGCTCTGAAGGTGTGGAGACATTGGCTTGAGGGGGCGAAACACCCTTTTCTCATCTGGACTGACCATCGTAATCTCGAGTATATCCGGGCAGCGAGGAGACTAAATCCACGTCAGGCTAGATGGGCCATGTTTTTCACCAGGTTCCGCTTTACCATCTCATACCAGCCAGGCTCCCAAAACACCAAAGCCGACGCGCTGTCCCGCCTTTATGATACCGAGGAGCGGTCCGTTGAGCCAACTCCCATCATTCCACCTTCATGTCTCGTGGCACCGGTGGTATGGGAGGTGGACGCGGAGATAGAGGGGGCCTCACGGTTAGAGCCGCTCCCCCTAACTGTCCAGCGGGGACTCAGTACGTGCCGAGGGGGGTCCGGGATAAGCTGATCCGGTGGGCTCATACTCTCCCCTCCTCGGGTCATCCTGGCATCGAGAGGACAGTGCAGAGTCTTAGAGGGAGATACTGGTGGCCCACGCTGGCTAAGGACGTGAGATTTTTTGTCTCCTCCTGCTCAGTGTGCGCTCAGAGCAAGGCTCCTCAGCACCTGCCTAGAGGGAAGTTACAACCCCTCCCCGTTCCACAACGGCCGTGGACACACTTATCGGTGGACTTTCTTACCGACCTTCCCCCGTTCCAGGGAAGTACTACGATCCTGGTCGTTGTGGATCGGTTTTCTAAGTCCTGTCGTCTCATCCCGTTGCCCGGTCTCCATACGGCCCTGCAGACTGCGGACGCCTTGTTTACCCATGTCTTCCGGCACTATGGGGTGCATGAGGACATCGTTTCTGATCGGGGTCCCCAATTCACGTCCAGAGTGTGAAGGGCGTTTATGGAGAGACTGGGGGTCTCGGTCAGCTTAACCTCAGGTTTTCACCCCGAGAGTAATGGGCAGGTGGAGCGCGTAAACCAAGATGTGGGCAGGTTTCTGCGGTCCTATTGCCGGGACCGGCCTGGTGAGTGGGCACGGAATGTTCCTTGGGCTGAACTCGCTCAGAACTCCCTACGCCACTCCTCAACTAACTTGTCCCCTTTTGAGTGTATGTTAGGTTACCAGCCGGTCCTGGCCCCATGGCATCAGAGCCAGACCGAGGCTCCTGCGGTTGAGGAATGGGTACAGCACTCCAAGGACACCTGGAAAGCCGTCCAGGACTCGCTAAATTTAGCGGGAGAACGGCAGAAGAGGAGCGCTGACCAGCACCGCAGTGAGGCCCCCGTGTTTGCACCGGGGGACAGGGTCTGGCTCTCGACCCGAAACCTGCCCCTCCGCCTGCCGTGTCGGAAACTGGGGCCGCAGTGTGTAGGGCCGTTCAAAGTCCTGAGGAGAATAAACGAGGTGTGTTCCAGGTTACAACTTCCTAGGTATTACCGTAGCTTATTCCATAACCTTTGAGCTAGACGTTATCCGGCTTTGAAATTCAATTCAACTGAAAATTATGTTCAAGACCAAACCAAGGGTTCTTGTCGTAAGAGAGACTAAAAACCCTCTTTAGTGTAATCAGGAACTATTCTGAGAAATAAAATACAAAATAATAATTTAAATAAACGGGTACCTACTATTTTAAGTGCATATGAAAACTGATCATAAAATAATTGAATAAAAAATGTTTTACATATAAACGTTCCTCAGACCTTTTTTTGGAATAAAGTATTAATAACTAAATACAACAAGAACCGTTTAAAGTCAGAACAGACCGGTATGTCCTTTAAAACAGTATCTTAGTTACTGTATACATAATAAATAAATACAGCTTTCAATCTTCTTCATAAGTTTGTAAACATAATAGGTCTTCTGGTCATACAAGAACAAACTAATAAATTGAAGTACCTGAGTATTCCTGAAAAATAGTCACCTGATGCTTGTTAGGTAAACAACAATGGAAAATGAGAATACCATGGCTGAAACCATCAACCTGTTCCTTCTGGTGAGATTTTAGGGAGGAATATGGATTTCTGAACCGTTGATGAAGCCTCATCCTCCGACGAAGTAAGCAGCCTTCCCCTCACTTCGTGCTATCTTGATCTTTGGCCACAACTTGTTCCTTCTTTCTATGTCCTCCGGGCTGAGATGCTCGGCGAAACGCAGACCATGGCTCGGAAGGAAGGCGTTCTTCCTAGCAGCTTTCCAGACATCATCCCTGTAGAATCTGGCAGTGAAGAGGATGATGATACCCCTTGGTCTTGAATCGTTTTGCTGTTGCTTCTTGCCGAAGCGATGCACAACGTCGATGGTATCACCAACTTTGTTCTTCTCTGCAGGCATAACTTCTTGGCACATGCGGATAGCCTCTCCTCGCACATCTTTATTCTCCACCTCTGGCAAGCCGTAGAGTCTCAGGTTCCATCTCCTTGTGTATTGTTCCAGATCAGTGAGACGTCTATGGTAGACATTGTTATTCTTTTCCACACTTTTTAAAACTTTTGCCACTCTCATTTTCACATCCTTGATTTTACCACATGCAAACTCCACAGTCGTTTTCAAGCCTTCGATAACCATTGTGTTCGCGCCTACCATTTTCTCAATGGCATCAGACCTGGAGTTGATGAGTAAGGAGAAAGTAGTCACAATGTCAGAGTTCATGTTGTTTTTTTTTGGAGGGTGGAGGTTTGCACGGAGTAACCGGTAAAGAGGGGAATTCGTCATCTTCAACAGCATTCGAAAGCATGATATTATCCATAGGCCAAGCGTAGTTATGGCAGTTGTCTATAAGCACGTTTCTCTCTTGCTGATTAACAATAGAATGGATAACTTCTTCCTTTCTTTTTTTGTCATGACTTTTCCTGGACATGCCGAAATAAATTATCCAATTATTATTCCAGTCACAGGAAAGGTCTTATATCTTGAACAAATAAAAATAGCAATGACTGTAAATCTTTCTGAAGTTTTGTACGGAGTTCGGTAAAAAAACGCCTGTTCAAGCTGGGCACCTCCCGGAAATGGTTTCAATCTTTTTTCGACCATTCATTTTTCCCATAGCAATCACTTAAAATAAGGGCTGTGTTCCGTGTAGGCTTACCCTGGCGTGATGTTTTGATAACCGTGCAAAGCTCTCTTGGACAATGTCACTTTTATCAATATAGTCGCCTGCAATTACCCCCAGAAATGAAACGCTAATTAGCTGGTAATGTGGCTATCATACAGAACTACACATCTTGTCGCAAAGGTTTGACGTTATCCCTTAAGGCACATTTCTCCATGCAGTAACTTAGCAAGTAAATATTATAATCTTTTTTGTTTGATATTGTGTATTTCTTGTGTGCATGCTTGTTTAGCATTTTTTAAATTACCTAGCTAGCTACCTTTAGCATTTTTTAGTTACTAGAATTACCAGAATGCCCCATTTGTGTAGTCAGATTTGCTAGTTAACGTTACGACGGCACCATGGCAAGGATAATTGGTTAGCTAGCATGTCACCAATTAGAAAAGTCTGACTACATGAGCTATTTATTTTACAATTTTTGTACTTTTGCCCCTTTTTCTCCCCAATTTTGTGATATCCAATTGGTAAGTATAGTCTTGTCCTATCGCTGCAACTCCTCTACAGACTTGGAAGAGGTTAAGATTGAGAGCCATGCATCCTCCGAAACACGACCCTGCCAAGCTGCACTGCTTCTTGACACACTGCTCGCTTAACCCAGAAGCGGGCCACACCAATGTGTCGGAGGAAACACCTTCCAGCTGGCGACCCGAAGTCAGCTTGCAGGTACCTGGCCCACCACAAGGAGTCGCTATAGTGCAATGGGACAAGAACATCCCAGGCCCGCCCAAACCCTCCCCTAACCCAGATGATGCTGGGCCAATTGTTTGCTGCCTCATGGGTCTTCTGGTTACGGCCGGCTGTGTTACGGCCGGCTGTGACACAGCCTGGGATCGAACCAGGGTCTTTATTGACACCTCAAGCACTACAATGCAGTGCCTTAGATCGCTGTGCCACTCGGGAGGCCCTGGTGAACTAATGTTAACTAGCTAGCTAGCTAAATATCGCCTAGTGAGCTAGCTAGTTCGACACCTTGGTTAGATAGTGAGCTAAAGTTGGCTAGCTAGCTCACAAAGTACTTGTGGCCTCAATGTTTTCCCATACAAAACACAAACTCATCAAATGATACAATATTGTGTAAAACATTGAATTTGTAGATACATCAAAATGGACTTTATATCCACATTTTCCTTGTGGTTTAGACATGAGGCGTGACATGCGGAACATCAGGCTCACTCCAAGAGAAAGCAGTGCATGATAAATGCCACCCTCAGCAAGGAGATCTGTTGGAAGTGATGGGGGAAAGACATCATTTAAACATCATGGATATAAATTCCAACTGTGCCCATGATAAAATGCAATGTGAGTTGTGTTGTACTACTGAATGACACTGTGAGCAGATGCACTCAGACCAGCCTTTGTGATTTAATTTATGTTAACTACATTACTTTAGCTGCCTGCTTTTGAGCAAAACTTGTATAATATAACCTATTCTAGGAGCATAGTGTGTGTATGAACTTTGTGGAAGTTTGAACCATTGGCTTCCCTGAAACAGGTACTGACAGGAGGCGCAACGGGCACACTGATCCGGAGCCTGCCCAAAAAACTGATTGGAATAAAACCTCAAATTAAGAACAAAAACTGCGTGAAAAAATATTTATAAGATATTTAGATGTTCACTGATGCAATGACAGCTTTGGGAGCATGTGGTCCTTGAAAAACTCCTCTAATCCAGCAAAATGAGTCTGTCAGAGGTCGTCATGCTGGATGGGGGTGGTGATGGAGGCTTTGGTGGTCCACACAACGAAGAAGCAAGTGTCCCTTCCATTGATGTGGAGCTGCCCTTGGACCTAATGCCAGTAAGGATGGTCTTCATGGAGGGTGTAAGACCCTACCTCCTGGATCTAGAAATCCTTCGACTTCGCTGCCTCCTCAATGGTAAGGTAGAGACACTTGACATCCACCACAGCTGTGGTGCCCACCAGACAATCCGGTGAACCCAAAGCTCTGACTCCTGCACATCCCTCCCTGTAGTCATTTTGAATGCCTTGATGCCCTCCTCTTCATTATCTGTGCCACACTTTACAGAAAACACCTCATTCAATGACTGTGATCCCCTGGTCACCTATAGAGACCTGCCGAGAGGAAAGATGTTAAGTGCCACATGACTTTCAATGCATGACTTTGAACACCTTGAAATGCATTTGTTGTAAGATATGTGCTATATAAATAGTTTGATTTGGTTGATGACATTACAGCTGTAGAATATTTAATAAACTGTAATTTTCACATGAGGACAAGTGCAGTTTTTCCATAAACCTTTAATTGATCATTTAGGATTTTATCACTTGACATACTATCAGTCATATAGTGGGAAGGATCATATAAATTAAGACTGAATGCATGTACTGTATCACCCTGAATCAATCAATTCTGTGCCTTTCAAGATTTGTGTCTGGTCATGAAACTACAATACAGGCTGGATGTCTAAACAAAGTCAGTTCTGTATGTCAACAGATTTTTAGGTTAATTCTCCTTCACATAACAGCCCACTTGGAGTTTGCCTAAAGACAACATTCTAGAACTGAGTTATAGCTCATCAAAGTCTGGTGTCTGGGGTAGTGATGCACGGGTTGACCTGGGGCGGATGGGTTTAGGGTCATTAAATATTTTGTGGCTGTGGGTTGAAATAAGGAGAAACAAAAAACTTAAATCCATAAATGTATAATTATTGTGCAATTTATATAGGCTACATTGAGTTTATTTTATTTTATTTTAGGCTATGTGGTATTTGTGCTTCAGCCTTAACTTTAGGGCTGTGTAGGCCCCAAATATCCTACACAGCCAATTGCAAAACAATGCTTTTGGGAACGGAGGCAAAAAGGACATTGTCTAAGTTTAAGTCAATAAGACAAAAGCTGTGAAATGAGAGTTGAAAATAAAGAGAACAGCCAGAAAAATAACGTTTGGAAAAGATTTGGTGAAGTGGTAAAAGAGGATGATAGCAGGCTCTATTATGTGTGATGATTGTGAGGCGCTATACAAATTCCACAGTCACAAGACGGGGACTTCAAATAGGCCTATGGCATGTCAAGGGAACTGTAGCCTACTGTTGAGATGGTTTAAATGGAAACTGAAATCTGGACAATGACAATAGGTCTATGGCATGTCAAGGGAACTGTAGACTACTGTTGAGATGGTTTAAATGGAAACTGAAATCTGGACAATGACAATAGGCCTATGGCATGTCAAGGGAACTGTAGCCTACTGTTGAGATGGTTTAGATGGAAACTGGAATCTGGACAATGACAATAGGTCTATGGCATGTCAAGGGAACTGTAGCCTACTGTTGAGATGGTTTAAATGGAAACTGAAATCTGGACAATGACAATAGGTCTATGGCATGTCAAGGGAACTGTAGCCTACTGTTGAGATGGTTTAAATGGAAACTGAAACCTGGACAATGACAAGAGGTCTATGGCATGTCAAGGGAACTGTAGCCTACTGTTGAGATGGTTTAAATGGAAACTGAAACCTGGACAATGACAATAGGTCTATGGCATGTCAAGGGAACTGTAGCCTACTGTTGAGATGGTTTAAATGGAAACAGAAATCTGGACAATGGCAATAGGTCTATGGCATGTCAAGGGAACTGTAGCCTACTGTTCAGATGGTTTAAATGGAAACTGAAATCCTCTGATAATACTAGTCCCGTGTGAATTGACATACCTATGTTTTGAGAGAAATGTCTGAGTTTGACAGGTATTGCTCGAGGTTTGAGCAAGAAAACAAGAACTGAGTCGTTGAATTAAACGAAGTGCTGCGCATAGCCTACAGTGCATTCTGAAAGTATTCAGACCCATTTACTTTTCCACATTTTGTTACGTTACAGCCTTATTCTAAAATGGATTCAATAAAACATTTTCCTAATCAATCTACACACAATACCGTATAATGACAGAGTGAAAACAGGTTTAGATATTTTTGTAAATGTATTACAAATACACAGATACTTTATTTACATAACTATTCAGATCCTTTGCTATGACTCGAAATTGAGCAGAAGCATCCTGTTTCGATTGATCATCCTTGAGATGTTTCTATAACTTGATTGGAGTCCACCTGTGGTAGATTCAATTGATTGGACATGATTTGGAAAGGAACACGCCTGTCTACATAAGGTCCCAAAGTTGACAGTGCATGTCAGAGCAAAAACCAAGCATCAGGTCAAAGAAATTGTTCGTTTAGCTCCGAGACAGGACTGTGTCAATTCACAGATCTGTGGAATGGTACCAAAAAATGTCAGCAGCATTGTATGTCCCCAAGACTACAGTGGCCTCCATCATTCTTAAATGGAAGAATTTTGGAACCACCAAGACTCTTCCTAGAGCTGGCCACCAGGCCAAACTAAGCAATCGGGGGATGTGACCAAGAATCAGATGGTTACTCTTACAGAGCTCAAGCATTCCTCTGTGGAGATGGAAGAATCTTCCAGAAGGACAACCTGCTCTGCAGCACTCCACCAATCACGCCTTCATGGTAGAGTGGCCAGACAGAAGCCACTCCTCAGTAAAAGGCACATAACAGCCCACTTGGAGTTTGCCTAAAGGCACCTAAAGGACTCTCAGACCATGAGAAACAAGATTCTCTGGTCTGATGAAACCCACATTGAACACTTCGGTGTGAATGCCAACCGTCACGTCTGGAGGAAACCCTGGCACCGTCCCTGCGGTGAAGCATGATGGTGGCAGCATCGTGCTGTTGGATGTTTTTCAGCGGCAGGGACTGAGAGACTAGTCAGGATCGAGGCAAAGATGAACGGAGCAAAGTACTAAGAGATCCTTGATGAAAACCTGCTATCGAGTGCTCAGGACCTCAGACTGGGACAAAGGTTTACCTTCCAACAGGACAATGACCCTAAGCACACAGCCAAGACAACGCAGGGGTAGCTTCGAGACAAGTCTCTGAATGTCCTTGAGTGGTCCAGTCAGAGCCCGGACTTAAACCTGATTGAACATCTCTTGAGAGATCTGAAAATAGCTGTGCAGTGACATTCACCATCCAACCTGACAGATCTTGAGAGGATCTGTTGAGAATAATGGGAGAAACTCCCTAAATACAGGTGTGCCAAGCTTATAGCGTCATACCCAAGAAAAATCAAGGCTGTAATTGCTGCCAAATGTGCTTAAACAAAGTACTGAGTAAAGGGTCTGAATACTTTTGTAAAAATGTCTAAAAACCTGTTTTTGCTTAATCATTATGGGGTATTGTGTGTAGATTGACAAGGGTAAAAAACAAACAATTGAATGCATTTTAGAATAAGGCTGTAATGTAACAAAATGTGAAAAAAGTCAAGGGGTCTGAATACTTCCCGAATGCAATGTATATAAGAAGGTCCTACATGTATAAACTTTGACAGTGAATTCTTTTGTTTGTACATTTTGTGCGAATTAATTGAACATTGCCAATTGTATTTTTTTAAATTCACCCGTTGAGCATGTTTGGGATGCTCTGGATTGATGAGTATGACCACGTGTTCCAGTTCCTGCTAATATCCAGCAACTTCGCACAGCCATTGAAGAGGAGTGGGACAACATTCCATAGGCCACAATCAACAGCCTGATCAACACTATGCTAAGGAGATGTGTTGCGCTGCATGAGGAAAATTGTTACCGTAATTTCTGTTAATGCATTCAATATATTGTTATTACAGTCTTTTACAGTTCTCACTGTCGGAGTGGACACGTTGTTTGCAGTGCACAATCTAGGCTACACTTGTGAGAAAAAAAGTTTTGTTTTATTTCATTCCATTTATGAGTTGTATATTTATTAATTGTGTTTTGTTTGGAGTGCTCCTGTCAATGTTGAGTAAGGACGGCACCTGACTACGCATAGAAATAGACCTAGGCTACCTGGCCTGTGCACAAATGTAGGCTTATAAATGTGCCCATTGTGGATCTGATGGTATTTCTGATTGTCTTAACTCACCATCAGTAATGAGCTGTGAAGCTTCTCAAAGTAATTTTTTCTTCACCTCAAACAGCAAGTAAACAAGTAAATGTTTTTACATCCATTGAGAATGACATCTTCCTAGCTCTCTCCCTGTCGATAACCATTCAGAGTGAAAGGGAAAAAAATATCATGCTCTATCTGATCCAGTGGAATCTTCAGAAAATTGGCCTGTCCGATTTACTTCTTATCCCTTGTGCAAATAGCTTACAGCTGTGTCTGTCCTGAGCTCACTGGTGCAGGAAACTCGCAGGGTCCAGAATATGCAAGCTTTGGCTAGAGCAAGTTGATTGTTGATACAATGTTTCAAGTTCCTTGAAGACAGTCCATGAATAGCAAATGTGATTTAATTTTATTAGGATATTTTTTATAGGCTGCAATGTTTTTATATGTTGGCTATTTTTGTAGACTATTTTTTGCATAGTTGGCAATGGCAATATAAATTACTTTTAGATCTGTATCTATATTTGTATAATTTTCATAGATCACATTTTTATTAATCACATGACAATGACTGAGATAAGACTTTATTACGAAAATGTGCATATGAAAATCATAACTGGCATGCAGATCGGTAGAAATGTTAAGATAAATTGGCACTCCAAATGGAAAAGGTTGCCGACCCCTAGTGTAGCCTATTACTAGCAACTTCGGGAGCGTAACAGGAGAATCTGCAAAGCCCAGCAGCAGCTGGAGGAGGAGGTTTGGTTTTTTCTTCTGGTTAGGCTATCTTGATTTCTGGCTCCCTCGAGTCATTTGTGTGTGTCTTAATTATTTAATGACAGCATGCTTAAAGCATCAGACAAGCTCAGTCGCCTACATATAGTTGATTTTATTAAAACACATAGGGTGTGTGTATGTGTGGAAAAATACACGTTTTAAAAGTACAACCAGTCGATTGGTCGAAAGACCAGACTACTTTTGGTCGACCAATATGTTTTTTGGTCGGGGACAGCCCTATTAAAATCTTTGAAATTGTTGCATTTATGTTTTTGTTCGCCAGTCTTTGTAACAAGTCAGATTTGTCTGTCGATGACAAAAATACACTGATCTACAATCCAAATTGGATGATGATTACATGAAGAAGGTGAATAGCACCTACATAAAATCAAGGGCAAAGTGGATAAGATTATCAAATCAAGACAATTCTATTATTGAGAAGTGTGTGTTTCTCTGGCTGGACATTGGTCATCGGAGGGTGAGAGAGATACAGACGCTACTCCTGTCAGGAGGAATCATGCTCCATAAATCAAACTGATGACATAGAGTCCACAGCAGGAAATTATTTTGCTTCAATTGGCTCAGTACATTTTGTCCCATTGGATTAGACATTTTTAAGATTAGGTTATTGATTTGCTGCTCAAGTTTACCTGAACAAATACTACTATATTAGTATGCACATAGTCTTGTGAAACCAGACGACTGTGTCTCAAGTCAAATGTATTTGTCACATGCGCTGAATACAACAAGTGTCTCTAAATATTACATAGTAACTGTCTGGCACTGTTCCAGTGCATACATATATTTAATACGGCTAAATGTTTATATACACTAAGTTGGACCATTAAAATTATTGTTTTGTCTCTTTTAGGAAACATATTTGGTGAGCATGTCGGTGGAAGACGTGGTGGCAGTATACCCCTACACCCTGGCTCTCCTGTCCATCTTCCACAATGACTGGATCGTTGGGGACATGCACTGCCAGCTCAGTGGCTTCATCATAGGCCTCAGTATCATTGGCTCCGTCTTTAACATGTTGGCCATTTCCATCATCCGGTACATCTGCCACAGCCTGCACTATGACCACATGCTGCGCACCAGGAACATCTGCTGTTACCTGGGCCTCACTTGGCTGCTCACTGCCATGGCCACAGTGCTCAACTTCTTAGTGGGCTCTCTACAGTATGACCCACGCCTCTACTCCTGCACCTTCACCCAGACTGTCAGCTCCTACTAGACCAGCTCTGGTGCTGATCCACTTCCTGGTGCCCCGCTCGGTGGTCTGTTACTGCTACCTGAGGATCTGGGTGTTTATCATCCAGGTGAAACAGGGTGAAACCAGATGACAAGCAGAAACCATGTTTGTGGTGTTCCTAATGTTTGGTGGGCTGGGGACCACTAAACATTATTGGCCTGGCACTGGCCATTAACTCTGGAACGGTGGCAGCAAAAATCTCAGATTGGCTCTTTGTCACCAGGTACTTTATGGCCTATTTCAACAGCTGTCTCAATGCTGTCATCTACGGGTTACTCAATCAGAACTTTTCTGTCACTCGTGGGGACTTTACGTCACTGCCAAGTGGAAGAGGAGACCTTAAATTCTAGCCCTTCAAGTGTTACATTAGAAGTGCTCATCCAAGAACAGTCAAGGTCATTGGCCACAGATAAAATTACATCAAATCACATTATACTGTATGTACAGTGGCTTTGATTGGACTGATCATGTCAGCATCATACTTTCACAATCTTAGCTAGCAGTCATCATCAATCAAGTCGACAATATACTGTCAAATCCTTTTTAATCCTTGTCATATGAAGTTAAATAATGAAGAGAAATTATAGATAAAATGTATCGGTGCTCATTGGCCATTACATAACATTACACAACAAGTAAATCGCAAATTCAACAAGTGGTTTGGAAGAAATCAGTGACGGTGGCTGTGTGGTCCCAAATCTGGTATTAAGGGGCTCTTTTCCAAGTTTAAAATGATAAACATTCAACATGATTTGTGCCACGCTCAAAACAACTGTTAACTTGACTTCAGTGAGTTTCAAGACAACTAGGAAGTCGGGAATAAACGAGCTCTGACTGGGAAAATACATTTTGAATGGTCATCCAACTCGGAATTATAAATCCGGCCTCCAGTTGTTTTGAAAGCACCATAAATCCAGAGAATGCAAGACTGTTGGCAAGATTTGCCCACGAAGACCCGCCGTGCCACCTCCTGTTCAAGTGATCACAACACAACAAGGTGAGTCCAAAAATGTATCATATGCTGCTGCATAAATTATGCAATATGCCAGGGAGATATGTATACTGTAGCTAAGAAAGTAATAATAAGTGTGTGTTGTGAAGTAAGATGTTAGTGGCCCATTTGTCTCACCCTAATAATTTGGTCTATTTACCCCTCTTAATTTCACCTACTGTTCTGACTTAGTGGTGCACGTGTAGCCTATAACCTGTTTTAGATAAATGTAATCATTGAATATTGTAAGAGCTTTCATTGTCTGCTTATACTGTATGCATCCTACGGTTCCTTTATTTATCCTACGGTTCTGACTTGGTGTAAGAACGGCCCATGTTCTGAATTCTGTCGCTGTACATTTCAAAAGTGCTAAACAAATAGTTATATTGACTAGCTTGCTCATTAATGTCTTAATCGAAATTACGGATTTTCTCTTATCCGCTTGTCATCCCCTTATGCCATAGTTTGTACATCTCAATTGTCATTAGAAGCAAGTGAGCCATGTTTTTTTAAAGGCAGTAAATGAGGCTGAACTGTTTCACTGCCAGACAAGGCTCCGCTGATAGCCAGGTGTAGCAGTGGAAATATGCTGGGACTGCTGTTAGGAAACCTTTATGTAGGCCCTAAAAGTTTGTGGGTACTGTTTGTCATCGTTATAGTGCAATTAATGTATTGTTTAGTGTTGTTTTGTGGCTTTGCTGGAATGCATCCCACTTTATTTATTTTTCCCCCATCATGATTGACATGCTAAAATGGCCACTGAAACCATCACACATAGGGTCAAACAGCAAACAGGCAAGGGTGAAGGAGAATAGCTAATTACTGTTCACTTCTTCCTTTAAAATAATATGAAAGGGCACAAGATAAATGTCATGTTTTCATAGGTTATAACATGATTTTGATCAAATTTGTTCAAAGTGTTCAACAGTTTTTTTTGCGTAACCAGTACATCATGATTTGTGTCATATTTTTTAGCCTACAGAGAAGTTTGTATTGTAAAATTCTGCTACATTAGATATTTAAAGAAGTTGTCCTTTATAGTTGTACAGAGATTACTTCATAGAGCATATGCAGTTGAAGTCGGAAGTTTACATACGTTAGTTTGGAGTCATTAAAACTCGTTTTTCAACCACTCCACAAATGTATTGTTAACAAACTGTAGTTTTGGCAAGTTGGTTAGGACATCTACTTTGTGCATGACACATGTCTTTTTTTGGGGGGGGTTTACAGACAGATAATTTCACTTATTCACTTTTCCAGTGGGTCAGAAGTTTACATCAACTAAGTTGACTGTGCTTTTAAACAGCTTGGAAAATTCCAGAGAATGATGTCATGGCTTCAGAAGCTTCTGATAGGGTTAATTAACATAATTTGAGTAAATTGGAGGTGTACCTGTGGATGTATTTCAAGGCCTACCTTCAAACTCAGTGCCTCTTTGCTTGACATCGTGGGAAAATCAAAAGAAATCAGCCAAGATCTCAGAAAAATAATTGTAGACCACAAGTCTGGTTCATCCTTGGGAGCAAGTTCAAAACGCCTAATGGTACCACGTTCATCTGTACAAACAATAGTACGCAAGTATAAACACCATGGGACAACGCAGCCATCATACCGCTCAGGAAAGAGACACGTTCTGTCTCCTAGAGATGAACGTACTTTGGTGCAAAAAGTGCAAATCAACCCTAGAACAACAGCAAATGACCTTGGGAAGATGCTGGAGGAAACAGGTACAAAAGTATCTATATCCACAGTAAAGCGAGTCCTATCTTGATATAACCTGAAAGGCCGCTCAGCAAGGAAGAAACGACTGCTCCAAAACTGCCATAAAAAAAATCCAGACTACGGTTTGCAACTGCACATGGGGACAAAGATCGTAATTTTTGGAAAAATATCCTCTGGTCTGAT
This sequence comes from Oncorhynchus masou masou, assembly GCF_036934945.1. NCBI lineage: Eukaryota > Metazoa > Chordata > Actinopteri > Salmoniformes > Salmonidae > Oncorhynchus > Oncorhynchus masou. Next base: position 58,873,275 of record NC_088223.1, read on the forward strand.
GAAACAAAAATAGAACTGTTTGGCCATAATTACCATCGTTATGTTTGGAGGAAAAGGGGCGTGGCTTGCAAGCCGAAGAACACCATCCCAACCATGAAGCATGGGGGTAGCAGCATCATGTTGTGGGGGTGCTTTGTTGCAGAAGGGACTGGTGCACTTCACAAAATAAATGGCATCATGACCCCAAGCAGACACCAAGCATACTTCCAAAGTTGTGGAAAAATGGCTTAAGGACAAGAAAGTCAAAGTTTTGGAGTAGCCATCACAAAACCCTGACCTCAATCCCATAGAAAATTTGTGGGCAGAACTGAAAAAGCGTGTGCGAGCAAGGAGGCCTACAAACCTGACTCAGTTACATCAGCTCTTTCAGGAGGAATGGGCCAAAATTCCCCCAACTTATTGTGGGAAGCTTGTGGAAGGCTACCCAAAACGTTTGACCAAAGTTAAACAATTTAAAGGCAATACTACCAAATACTAATTGAGTGTATGTAAACTTCTGACCCACTGGGAATGTGAAGAAAGAAATAAAAGCTGAAATAAATCATTCTCTCTACTCTTATTCTGACATTTCACATTCTTAAAATAAAGTGGTGATCCTAACTGACCTAAGACAGAGAATTTTTACGAGGATTAAATGTCAAGAATTGTGAAGAACTGAGTTTATATGTACTTGGATAAGGTGTATGTAAACCTCCGACTTCAACTGTATATGAAGCAAAACAAGTGCCAAAAGAGTTTAAAGCAAGACACTGCTGCGTCGTACAGGTAATGAGATTGAAACAGTTGACCTCATCAGTGATATTGTCTCTCATCAGTCCCAGCTAAAAGTTTGAACCTGTCATGAGCTGCTTCCTGTGCTTGGCCCTCCTATGTTGAACATAATAAACGGCTCTCTATCCACCGGATGTGTACCAAACTCACTAAAAGTGGCAGTAATAAAGCCTCTCTTGAAAAAGCCAAACCTTGACCCAGAAAATATAAAAAACTATCGGCCTATATCGAATCTTCCATTCCTCTCAAAAATCTTAGAAAAGGCTGTTGCGCAGCAACTCACTGCCTTCCTGAAGACAAACAATGTAGACGAAATGCTTCAGTCTTGTTTTAGACCCCATCATAGCACTGAGACGGCACTTGTGAAGGTGGTAAATGACATTTTAATGACATCGGACCGAGGCTCTGCATCTGTCCTCGTGCTCCTAGACTTTAGTGCTGCTTTTGATGCCATCGATCACCACATTCTTTTGGAGAGATTGGAAACCCAAATTGGTCTACACGGACAAGTTCTGGCCTGGTTTAGATCTTATCTGTCAGAAAGATATCAGTTTGTCTCTGTGAATGGTTTGTCCTCTGACAAATCAACTGTAAACTTCGGTGTTCCTCAAGGTTCCGTTTTAGGACCACTATTGTTTTCACTATATATTTTACCTCTTGGGGATGTTATTCGAAAACATAATGTTAACTTTCACTGCTATGCAGATGACACACAGCTGTACATTTCAATGAAACATAAGGAAGTGGATGGCTGCAAACTTTCTACTTTTAAACTCGGACAAAACAGAGATGCTTGTTCTAGGTCCCAAGAAACAAATAGATCTTCTGTTGAATCTGACAATTAATCTTAATGGTTGTACAGTCATCTCAAATAAAACTGTGAAGGACCTCGGCGTTACTCTGGACCCTGATCTCTCTTTTGAAGAACATATCAAGACCATTTCAAGGACAGCTTTTTTCCCATCTACGTAACATTGCAAAAATCAGAAGCTTCCTGTCCAAAAATGATGCAGAAAATTTAATCCATGCTTTTGTCACTTCTAGGTTAGACTACTGCAATGCTCTACTTTCCGGCTACCCGGATAAAACACTAAATAAACTTCAGTTAGTACTAAATACGGTTGCTAGAATCCTGACTAGAACCAAAATTTTTTATCATATTACTCCAGTGCTAGCCTCCCTACACTGGCTTCCTGTCAAAGCAAGGACTGATTTCAAGGTTTTACTGCTAACCTACAAAGCATTACATGGGCTTGCTCCTGCCTATCTCTCTGATTTGGTCCTGCCGTACATACCTACACGTACGCTACGGTCACAAGACGCAGGCCTCCTAATTGTCCCTAGAATTTCTAAGCAAACAGCTGGAGGCAGGGCTTTCTCCTATAGAGCTCCATTTTTATGGAACGGTCTGCCTACCCATGTCAGAGACGCAAACTCGGTCTCAACCTTTAAGTCTTTACTGAAGACTCATCTCTTCAGTGGGTCATATGATTGAGTGTAGTCTGGCCCAGGAGTGGGAAGGTGAACGGAAAGGCTCTGGAGCAACGAACCACCCTTGCTCTCTCTGCCTGGCCGGTTCCCCTCTTTCCACTGGGATTCTCTGCCTCTAACCCTATTACAGGGGCTGAGTCACTGGCTTACTGGGGCTCTCTCATGCCGTCCCTGGAAGGGGTGCGTCACCTGAGTGGGTTGATTCACTGATGTGGTCATCCTGTCTGGGTTGGCGCCCCCCCCTTGGGTTGTGCCATGGCGGAGATCTTTGCGGGCTATACTCAGCTTTGTCTCAGGATGATAAGTTGGTGGTTGAAGTTATCCCTCTAGTGGTGTGGGGGTTGTGCTTTGGCAAAGTGGGTGGGGTTATATCCTTCCTGTTTGGTCCTGTCCGGGGGTGTCCTCGGATGGGGCCACAGTGTCTCCTGACCCCTCCTGTCTCAGCCTCCAGTATTTATGCTGCAGTAGTTTATGTGTCGGGGGGCTGGGGTCAGTTTGTTATATCTGGAGTACTTCTCCTGTCCAATTCTGTGTCCTGTGTGAATCTAAGTGTGCGTTCTCTAATTCTCTCCTTCTCTCGGAGGAGGACCTGAGCCCTAAGACCATGCCCCAGGACTACCTGACATGATGACTCCTTGCTGTCCCCAGTCCACCTGGCCGTGCTGCTGCTCCAGTTTCAACTGTTCTGCCTTATTATTATTCGACCATACTGGTCATTTATGAACATTTGAACATCTTGGCCATGTTCTGTTATAATCTCTACCCGGCACAGCCAGAAGAGGACTGTCCACCCCACATAGCCTGGTTCCTCTCTAGGTTTCTTCCTAGGTTTTGGCCTTTCTAGGTAGTTTTTCCTAACCACCGTGCTTCTACACCTGCATTGCTTGCTGTTTGGGGTTTTAGGCTGGGTTTCTGTACAGCACTTTGAGATATCAGCTGATGTACGAAGGGCTATATAAATACATTTGATTTGATTTGATTTGATGTTTTATTTGAACTTATCGAAAATCAAATAAAACTCCATTTGTCACATGCGCCGAATACAAGTGTAGACCTTACCATGAAATGCTTACTTACAAGCCCTTAACCAACAGTGCAGTTCAAGAAGAGTTAAGAAAAGATTTACCAAATAAATTAAGTAAAACATCATAAAAAAATAACACAATAACACAACAATAACGAGGCTATATACATGGGGTACCGATACCGAGTCAGTGTGCAGGGGTACAGGTTAGTTGAGGTAATTTATACATGTAGGTATCGATGAAGTGACTATGCATAGATAACAAACAGTGAGTAGCAGCAATGTACAAAACAAATGGGGGGGGGGGGGTCAATGTAATAGTCCGGTGGCAATTCAATTGTTCAGAAGTCTAATGGCTTGGGGGTAGACGCTGTAAAGGAGCCTTTTGATCCTACTCTTGGTGCTCTGGCACTGCTTGCTGTGCGGTAGCAGAGAAAACAGTCTATGACTTGGGTGACTGGAGTCTCTGACAATTTTATGGGCTTTCCTCAGACACCCCCTATTATATAGGTCCTGGATTGCACGAAGCTTGGCCCCAGTGATGTACTGGGCCGTATGCACTACCCTCTGTAGCGCCTTACTATCAGATGCTGAGCAGTTGCCATACCAGGCGGTGATGCAACCGGTCAGGATGCTCTCGATGGTGCAGCTCTATAACTTTTTGAGGATCTGGGGACCCATGCTGGGGAAAAGGTTTTGTCGTGCTCTCTTCACGGCTGCCTTGGTGTGTTTGGACCATGATAGTTAATTGGTGATGTGGACCAATGAATTTGAAACTCTCGATCCGCTCCATTACAGCCCGATTGATGATAATGGGGGCCTGTTCAGCCCGCCTTTTCCTGTAGTCCACGAATAGCTCCTTTGTCTTGCTCACATTGAGGGAGAGGTTGTTGTCCTGGCACCACACTGCCAGTTCTCTGACCTCCTCCCTATAGGCTGTCTCATCGTTGTCGGTGATCAGGCCTACCACTATTGTCATCAGCAAACTTAATGATGATGTTGGAGTCATGTTTGGCCACGCAGTCGTGGGTGAACAGGGAGTACAGGAGGGCACTAAGTGCACACCCCTGAGGGGCCCCAGTGTTGAGGATCAGTGTGGCAGACGTGTTGTTGCCTACCCTTACCACCTGGGGGTAGCCCGTCAGGAAGTCCAAGATCCAGTTGCAGAGGGAGGTGATTAGTCCCCGGGTCCTTAGCATTGTGATGAGCTTCGTGATGAGCTTTTGATGGCAATCAAACAGTACCCAACCAGGACCCGAAGGACAAGTTCGAATTTTGGACCCGGACCCGCTCAGTATATCAGGTTCAGTTGGACCTGTGAAGACCTTTACCAGAGAGTTTCTAAATCCAGAGGCACCATGTTTGTTACTACTGTACATTATTACTGTGACTTTTCAAGCATCAGGTCATCATGTGAGTGCATCTGTAGGCTAGAGATAGTCAGAAACAAAGTTATCAGTATTTGATAGGACAACAATGTTGGTGAATTAAATGATCATATTTTAGAAACATAGACATGGTTAAAAGAACACTGATTGGCACTGCCCAAATAAAAAAAATATGCCATGTCAACACTATTGACTTTAACCTGTGTGCCAGTCTATTTCTGTTCTCTTAATTGAACTCCTGATGAAATTGTACATGACAAGGAGTGGAATAGCTAATCAGACTGACTGGTACCCAGGCTACATTGACTTGGTCAACTCTTGGTTTCTATAGACTGGTTGGCTGACAACTTCACAAAAATAATGCATGTGCAATGTGGCCGGAAGGCATGTGTTGTTTTGATTCTGAAAGGTCAGATGGCTATCAACAATGCCAAGAAGCCGCCATGTGGGGAATCGTAGGTGGCTCGTTTCAGCTTGTTGTATCTTGTTATTGAAATCATGTCTTGTTTTGAGGTGTTTTGACTGATGTCATATCTATGTTGATGTCACAGGTCCCATGTGGTGGGGACTAAAATGCAGCTAATGTTATGTTTCTGTTAAACAGAAGAAATAAAAGGAGACAGGAGGAAACTGCTAAAGTTGTAACAGGCGTATTCATCTAGTGTTGATTCACTTTTCGTTTGATAAAGCACTTAATCATGTTTTCTTAACTAGTTAAAGTTCAAAAAGGTCATGTGTACAAGTTACTTTTCCAATATTCTAAAACAAATTCACATGAGAAACCTCAAGGAAATACATTCAACTTGTTTTCCCTTTAGAAACTCATGAGACCTTATAAAGTACTGTAAGTGGAGCAATATAATACAGCCTCTGTATTTAAAATAGTCCTACTTAATTATTGACTTGCATTTCAAAATATACCATTGCAGTATTTATCATAACCTCAGATAAAACTTAATAAACATGCACTGTTTTAATAAAAATGAACAAAGGTATAAATTAAGTAGAAAAGAAACCACAATATTATATTAGAGGAGATATAAACCAAATGTTCAAACCCGAATATTAGCAGGCGCCATTTTGTCTAGTATTATTATATTAACTAGCCTAGCTTAACCCATTCATCTCTGAGATCGCTTTGAAAAAAGATTGCAGTCTGAGTCCAGTACAAATGCAGTATGTGGTAAATACTGCATTCCAATTATTATTATTTTTACTGCAGTAATTATGCAATTCAACTACAGTTAGAGTGCAGTTATTCTGCAATTACTGTGTCCAAAATACCACAGTCGACTGCAGTTGCTGCACTTTTACTGCAGTTTCAAAACTGCAATCATTTTTTGTAAGGGTCATTTTCACTCGATCAATGTATGCATTTAAACTTTTCAATTTCCACATAAAAAGGTAAGTATCGCTCGGATAACAATTTCGACTATAACATTTCCTATAGATAATGTGATTGGTACACTACATACTGTACCTGTTAAACAGAATACATTAAAGAGAGACAAGAGGAAACTGTTAAAGTTGTCACAGGAATCTTCCTCTAGTGTTAGAATTGAGACACAAGCCGCTGTGCTCACGCTCCTACCACGCATGCTGCTGGCGGCAACAGGTATAAACCTGAACAACAACTGTAACAACGTACATTATTTGAGAGACAAGTGCTCATTGTGAAAATGTATTTATATTTTCAATAAACATTTGGAGACTAAATATTAGTGTACATGTTTCCAACAGTCTAAAGGCGTCAGCATGCTTCAGTTCGGCTGGCACCTAGCGGAACTCGGCAAGCCGAACCAAACGAGTGTGCTCACATACTCCCTTAAATAACATTCTCTTGAAAAACAAGACAAACAAATAAAAAATACGAATTGGGTAAAGTGGAACCGGTTTGAGTGACCAGGAGCGGTATGATGCTGATTTCGTGTGTCAAAAGCACAACAGGCGAAAGCTCTGTGGCTCAACAAGATGTCGACGTCTGATGTGGAAAGTTATGAATTTCAGAGGAGGGAACCGGTTAAAGGTGTCATCTCTGGTGTTTTGTTGGACATAGAGGCTGTGTGGTTTAGGGAGAACATTCCAGGAGTGGTAGATGCATGTTGATTGAATCGAATGATAGACGGAAGGAAGGAGCAAAGCATATCGCTTTTAAAAGTTTTTGGGTGAAGTGATTCTCCCAACTTATGTAAAACTTGGATATGTGAGATATGCGGTGAGACCGTATGTACAGTTGCAGTGTTATAATTGTAAAAAGTTTGGACATGTGGCAAGTGCTTGTTGAATGAATAAATATCTAGTAGTTGAAGAGTCAGATGAAGCATGTTGTTGTAATTGTGATGGGTATCACATTCCCGAGTTCCCGGAATGCCCTGTACGGATGAAGGAGGTTGCAGTACCTAGGATCAGGGTGTCTCCTATAAGGAGGCAGTGAAATTACCTGAAGGAGTGAGTAGAGAGGAGATAGTAGTGGATGTCCCACAGTCTGCAATGAATGCCATGCAGGAGAGGGATCCTGACTAATAGTGAAGAAGGTGGACTTTGTTGCATCTATAGCACAGGTGATACATTTAACTACTAAAATTAATCAAAAAATCAAAGAAGCTAGACATCATTGTGAAGGCGACAAATAGATTTTTGGATCTCCAGGACTTTACAGGCAAAATATTACAGGGGTTCTCCCTCCCAGTTTCCTGAGCCTGTGTAGGGATCTGAATAGTAGGTTTTGTTTGAAATTCAGGGTAGTAGGGTGAATTTAGTTTATGTTTATTTTTTTATTTAATTTTTGGTAATTGCTATGATTTGTTCATTAAACAATTTTGAAAAACCTGTACAGTAGGTGGCGGCAGTACACCTTATGAGTCTGCCAATAAACCTCAGCGGAAAAAGAAGAAGAGCGAGAATAACACGTCAATAGTACAGTTTGCCATTTTGAGATGCAGTAGCTACTTACTCAAAATAGTCAGAATTACTCTAGGATAACTCAAGAAATCACGCATTAATTTTTGTTTTTGCCGAGGAACTCTACCGCACGAGTCGGTTTTGCTAAACAACCAACCTGTTCCTTTCTGGCTTGGCAAATAGTACACACCCTGCTCTTTTAAATTAGCTACGTCATTGTCATGTGATTTAACCCGGAAGTCCCGTATGTTTACATCGCCACGCTGCAAGAGTCATCGACATTGTAATATTGTATTCAAAAGTATTGCTTGTGGAATTTAGTTAAGCCAAAAATTGATAACTATAATAAACAATCGCCAGGTCCTGTTCCAGATATCAGAGGGTAACTTGATACGGATAGGCAAACGTATGCGGCTTGACATAAATGGTAACGTTAGCAGAAGGTGAATGTTGAACTTTTGTTGCATACATATCCAGATGATGGTGCGTACTACTTGGCGCAAGGATTCTGTCGGTGTGATCGAGCTTTAACCGTTTACGCAAACAGTTTGATGCATACGTTCAATGAATCCAAGGTATGCACCACACCGAATGCACTGCAACTGCCTCTGCAATGCAATAAGTTGAACACAGCGTTACATGGGAAATGAATGTAATTATACTGTACCTCAGCGTAGGCATAGTATTTGAGCACCTACAAAATCATCACCAGAAAATAAATATAGCTAGCTAGTTGCTTTCTAGCCCGGGTTATCCATCTAACTAGCTAGCACAAATTAATAATGCCTGGGGTTATGCATATGGGGTGCCTGACAATCAGATTGAAATGGTGCAGTCTGAGGTTCATGCCATATATTTATTTGTTTGGAACATTTCCTATCACAATCACTTCCTCTCACATTCAAATGATAGTTTAACTTATTTCACCGGTTGTCTGTGCAGTTTATCCTTTTGCAGGTAGTAATGTGAGACAATGTATCCACAGGAAAGTATAATCTAATTAACTTTTCAATGCTCTCGTAGTACATTTACATAGCTATCACCTTAAGCATGTGCAGAACCATGTCAACACGTGTACAAGCTCAGCAAGTATGCATGCATTTTCATATTGTTCACGTGATTTAAGTCATTTGGTGCGGCAGGTAGCCTCGTGGTTAGGGCGTTGGACTAGTAACCTGAAGGTTGCTAGATCGAATCCCAGAGCTGACAGGGTAAAAATATGTTGAACAAGGCACCCACTGTTCCGAGGTCGTCATTGTAAATAAGAATTTGTTCTTAACTGGCTTGCCTTAAAAAAAAAAAAATCTGAATGCACTATGAGTACTTTGAAACGTTAATTTATTTATACTTTCTTGTGGATATATTGTCTTTATGCATACTACTACTTCATTTCCACAGATAAAAAATACAAAAACACATTTACTTGACAAACAGTGCAGATGCAATGTTTGGTAACAGAATGACTATTCATGAAGTTTGTGCAGTCATTCTGTTACCAAACTTTGCATCTGCACTGTTTGTCAAGCAAATGTGTTTCTGTTTAATCCGCTGTGGAAATTGTGAAACATGATTTTCCTGTGTTTTATATATAGTTCCACACTATAAGATTAGAATAATACTTTGAAATTGTTGAAATTATGATAATGCCCTTTTTTTAGTGTACGAGCTGTTTGAAAAGGCCGCCTGAAATTTCAGCCTGTTATGGTGGGATGGAGTTTTGGTCTTCCTGGTGACATCACTAGGTAGTAAATTAGTTAATAGACCAATAAGAAATAGTTCCAAACCTCTCTGCCAATAAATGCTAGTTTTGAGTTTTCCCCACCAGACTCAGACCACTCCCAGACATCCCTAGCAAAATTCTTACTTGAGAAATGTGTCTTTGCTAAGAAGCTATTTTTGTTTATTTTTTACCATTTTAATTTTAAAAAACAATTCACACTAAGGTACTTCATTGTTATCCAGAAATGATTTGATATTTAGATAAAAATGTCTGCATTGGACCTTTAAAAGTAGTCCTTGTGCATAGCAGTTGTATGGTTTGTTGAACTTTTTAATCATTGGTTTTTAAAGTGAAAAATCTGAGTCTCAGCATCACTCTGTTACCATGGAATCTATTTGCCCATATGAATAAATTATACTGGAATTTTTTTAATTTGTTACTTATACAGTTGAAGTTGGAAGTTTAAATACATTTAGTTTGGTGTCATTAAAAGTTGTTTTTCAACCACTCCACAAAATTCTAGTTAACAAACTATAGTTTTGGCAAGACGATTAGGACATCTACTTTGTGCATGACACAAGTAATTTTTCCAACAATTGTTTACAGACAGATTATTTCACTTATAATTCACTGTATCACAATTCCAGTGGGTCAGAAGTGTACAATACACTAAGTTGACTGTACCTTTAAACAGCTTGGAGTTTGCAAGCCAAAGAACACCATCCCAACCGTGAAGCACGGGGGTGGCAGCATCATGTTGTGGGGATGCTTTGCTGCAGGAGAGACTGGTGCACTTCACAAAATGGATGGCATCATGAGACAGGAAAATGATGTGGATATATTGAAGCAACATCTCAAGACATCAGTCAGGAAGTTGTGGCAAAATGGTTTAAGGACAACAAAGTCAAGGTATTGGCATGGCCATCTCAAAGCCCTGACCTCAATCCTATAGAAAATGTGTGTGCAGAACTGAAAAAGCGTGTGCGAGCAAGGAGGCTTACAAACCTGACTCAGCTACTTCAGCTCTGTCAGGAGGAATGGGCCAAAATTCACCCAACTTATTATGGGAAGCTTGTGGAAGGCTACCTGAAACGTTTGACCCAAGTTGAACAATTTAAACGCAATGCTACCAAATACTAATTGAGTGTATGTAAACTTCTGACCCACTGGGAATGTGATGAAAGAAATAAAAGCTGAAATAAATAATTCTCTCTACTCTTATTCTGACATTTCAAATACTTAAAATGAAGTGGTGATCCTGACATAAGTGATCCTGAACTGACATAAGACGGGCACTAGGATTAAATGTCAAGAATTGTGAAAAACTGAGTTTAAATGTATTTGGCGAAGGTGTATGTAAACTTTCGACTTCAACTGTACCTGTGTGCCTATGGATGTGTAGCTAGCTATCTAGCCGATCTGTGTATGGACCCAAATGTTTGGTATACATATTAGTTCAGAACCTAGCTATGAACCTCAGCTATCGTAGCCAGTTGTATCAACTTGAAAACAGTCTGAATGACATTTAATGAAGCCTATGGATTGAGTATAATATAACTATGCCAAGGATGCAAGTCGTATATACATGTAGTTATTACCATGCATGAGATCCATCCCCACATTGTAACCTGTACATTTTAATATATTCACTGATCATGTATTCTACCTTGGCAAATAAAGGTGCAGTTCAGGTATGAATGTCTGAGATTATTTCAGTCATATCCAATACCAGGAGTATCAAATTCCAGTCTTTGAATGATGCTGTGTCTGCATGCATGTATTACAATTATACACTTCAACAGTGTTTACCAATCTTGGTCCTGGGACATCAATGGTTATACGTTGTAACTAATAGACTAGAAAAAGGATTTAACTAGGCTGATTTGTAATTGATATATACAGAAATATAATGTTAAAAAACAGTACACTACACTTCCTATGCATCATGTAAATAGCCTAAAACCGGTTAATCTCAATATCTAATGCCCTTCATCTGCATTGATGTGATAAACACAGGATAGGTGTAGTATTTCATCAAATGAGACTTAATTTCAACAGTAGAGAATGAAACGCTTTATTGAAAGAAGTGAATTATCCAAGTGTTATAAATACATGCATTATAAATATAACTGTAATATTATAAAAACAAGTTAAATCTGTACTTCAATTCACATCTGTTGTGCAGTATAAAAACAGAGGAAGAAAGGTGGCGAGAGAGGTTGAAAAGACAAAGGTGAAAGAGGTAAGAACATAGAAGCAGGGAAGGCAGCATATGATTCATGAATTACAGTGCTACCCAAATATTCTCTCAGTTCATCACAATTACATAATAGTGTCTCTAGTCAGCCTGAAGGTTATCTTAAGAGCGGTGAGGTGGCGATGATGTTACTGGGGGATGGCATCCTCTCTCACATCAAAACATCTGCATGTTAATGTCTTATTCTAACATTGTTAGTCATCATAATAATCAGGTGAAGTGTGAAACTGACCTTCAATTATTGACTCTGGGACTAGTGCATCTCTATCTGTATTTCAATGTAAAGCATCTCTTTATTAATATTACTTCCTGTTGACCTGACAAAGTGTCCTCTATGTAGCCAGTTCAGATGTGGGAGGGGTTCACCGACACAGATTATATAACCTAGAGGATTTAGGGAGAAGAGGAGAGAGGGATGAAGTGAAGGAGAGAGACTTTTATTGAGAAAATATGGTAGTTAAGGAGACAGTGTTCAACATCTGTGTGTGGCCTCACCTGGTGTCCAGAGCACACTAAGTGGCTGCAGGGTACTTAATGCCTAAAAACATGAACGGCCACACGAGGACAAACAATATAGCGTAGTTATAGAAATAATGAAGTGTCTTAGTATTCTCGATGGTTGGCCCTCTTTGCCTATTCGTTGAAGGTGGAAGGAGCCAGAAGTTAAAACACTTGAACCTCCTTACTGCACAACACAATCCACCAATCAGATTGATACATGAGTGTGTGGGTTATAGGGTGTCTAATTGTTCTACATTTTTACAATATGGGTGACTCTTAAAAGTAGAGGTCGACCGATTAATTGGCATAATTATGGCCGATTTCAAGTTTTCATAACAACCGGTTATCGGCCTTTGTGGATGCCGATTACATTGTAATCCACGAGGAAACTGCGTGGCAGGCTGACCAACTGTTACGCGAGTGCAGCGTCAAAGGGACCTTGTGGCTGCAAGGAGCCAAGGTAAGTTGCTAGCTAGCATTAAACTTATAAAAAAACAATCAATCTTCACAATCACTAGTTAACTACACATGGTTGCCGATATTACTAGGTTAACTAGCTTGTCCTGCGTTGCATATAATCAATGCTTTCTTAAAATAAATACACAGAAGTATATTTTTTTAACCTGCATATTTAGTTAAAATAAATTAATGTTAGCAGGTAATATTAACTAGGGAAATTGAAATTAACTAGGGCTCATTGTGAACTAATTTGCCAGAATTTTACATAATTATGACATAACATTGAAGGCTGTGCAATGTAACAGCAATATTTAGACTTAAGGTTGCCACCCGTTCGATAAAATACGGAACAGTTCCGTATTTCAATGAAATAATAAATGTTTTGTTTTCGAAATGATAGTTTCCAGATTTGACCAAATTAATGACCAAAGGCTCATATTTCTGTGTTTATTATATTATAATTAAGTCTATGATTTGATAGAGCAGTCTGACTGAGCTGTGGTAGGCAGCAGCAGGCTCCTAAGCATTCATTCAAACAGCACTTTACTGTGTTTGCCAGCAGCTCTTAGCAATGCTTGAGACACAGCACTGTTTATGACTTCAAGCATATAAACTCCCGAGATTTGGCTGGCAATACTAAAGTGCCTATAAGAACATCCAATAGTCAAAGGTATATGAAATACGCGTCATAATTCCTACAATAACTACAACCTAAAACCTCTTAACTGGGAATATTGAACCACCAGCTTTCATATGTTCTCATGTTCTGAGCAAGGAACTTAAACGTTAGCTTTTTTTTACATGGCACATATTGGACGTTTACTTTCTTCTCCAACACTTCTCCCAACACTTTTTGCATTATTTAAACCAAATTGAACATGTTTCATTATTTATTTGAGACTAAATACATTTTATTTATGTATTGTATTAAGTTCAAATAAAAGTGTTAATTGTTCATTCAGTATTGTTGTAATTGTCATTATTACACATATATACATATATATATATACATATATACACATATACACACATATATACACACATATATACACATATATATACACACATATATACACACATATATACATATATATACACACATATACATATATATATATATATACATACATACACATATATATATATATATGTATGTATGTATGTGTGTATATATATATACATATATATATATACACATATATATATATGTATGTATGTATGTATATATATATATATATATATATATATAAATATGTATATATTTACATATATATATATATATATATACACATATATTGGAGGACCAAAAAAAAGCAGCTACCGATTAATTGGCCGATTTTATATATTTTTATAAAAATATATAAAATCGACCAATTAATCGGTAGCTGCTTTTTTTTTGGTCCTCCACAATAACCGGTATCGGCGTTGAAAAATCATAATCAGTCGACCTCCACTTAAAAGAGCCTGTTTTGTTTTTGTACATCCCTTACCGAAACAGCAACCTCACCTGAGAAGTAGAAATCAAAGGGAGAGAAACTGGGAATTGAATAACTGCAGTTGACATAGCTAAGTAAATGGAGGAATAATCTTATTGGAATGTGAAAGGCTCTTAAAAGAGCCTTTGGTTGTGCATAGTGTAGTCTATGGTGTTGCCAGGGAACAGAACCCTCTTCGAAGAAGTAGGAGGTGAAAATCTCCCGCACAAGTATTTCCTCTCTTAGGAGGACGTGCATTTGATGGATCCCATCCTTGAAACATCCTGCAGAGCAACAGACTTTCCCTCTGGCACACAGAGGCGAGCTGCTGATCCCCTCCTGGTCCTCGTGTTCATCCTAATGAAGTTACGCAGGAATTATGATAAAGCAATTAAACACTGGAGTGATAGATGTGCAGAGGATGAATGTGCAAGTAGAGATACTGGGGTGCAAAGGAGCAAAATAAATAAATAAATAAATACAGTATGGGGATGGGGTAGTTGGATGGGCTATTTACATATGGGCATTGTACAGGTGCAATGATCTATGAGTTGCTCTGACAGCTGGTCCTTGAAGTTAGTGAGGGAGATAAAAGTCTCCAGCTTCAGCGATTTTTGCAGTTCGTTCCAGTCATTGGCAGCAGAGAATTGGAAGGAAATGCGGAAAATTAGGAATTGGCTTTGGGGGTGACCAGTGAAATATACCTGCTGGAGCGCTTGCCAGGGGTGGGTGCTGCTATGGTGACCAGTGAGCTGAGATAAGGTGGGGCTTTACCTAGCAAAGACTTGTAGATGACCTGGAGCCAGTGGGTTTGGCGACGAATATGAAGTGAGCCCCAGCCAACGGGAGCATACGGGTCGCAGTGGTGGGGAGTATATGGAGCTTTGGTGACAAAACGGATGGCACTGTGATAGACTGCATCCAATTTGTTGAGTAGAGTGTTGGAGGCTATTTTATAAATTGCATCGAAGTCAAGGATGGGTAGCATAGTCAGGTTTACGCGGGTGTTTGGCTGCATGAGTGAAGGATGCTTTGTTGCGAAATAGGAAGCAGATTTTAGATTTCATTTTGGATTGGAGATGCTTAATGTGAGTCTAGAAGGAGAGTTTATAGTCTAACCAGAGACCTAGGTATTTGTAATTGTCCACATATTCTAAGTCAGAACCGTCCAGAGTAGCGATGTCTGGAGGTTAGTTAACACAGTGTCCAAAGAAGGGTCAGAAGTATACAGAATGGTGTTGTCTGCGTAGAGGTGGATCAGAGAATCACCCCTAGCAAGAGCTACATCTTTGATGTATACAGAGAAAAGAGTCGGCCCGGGAATTGAACTCTGTGGCACCCCCATAGAGACTGCCAGAGGTCCGGACAACAGTCCCTCCGATTTGACATACTGAACTCTGTCTGGTGAACCAGGCGAGGCAGTCGTTTGAGAAACCAAGGCTGTTGAGTCTGCCAATAAGCATGTGGTGATTGACAGAGTCGAAAGCCTTGGCCAGGTCGATGATTACGTCTGCACAGTATTGTCTTTTATCGATGGCGGTTATTATATCGTTTAGGACCTTGAGCGTGGCTGAGGTGCACCCATGACCAGCTCGGAAACCAGATTGCATAGCGCAGAAGGTACGGTGGGATACGAAATGGTCGGTGATCTGTTTGTTAACTTGACTTTCGAAGACCTTAGAGGCAGGGTAGGATGAATATAGGTTTGTAACAGTTTGGGTCTAGAGTGTCTCCCCCTTTGAAGAGGGGGATGACCACAGCAGCTTTCCAATCTTTGGGGTTCTCAGACGAAAGAGATGTTGAACAGGCTAGTAATATGGGTTGCAACAATTACGGGGGATCATTTTTGAAAGAGATAGTCCAGATTGTCTAGCCCAGCTGATTTGTAGGGGTCCAGATTTTGCAACTCTTTCAGAACATCAGCTATCTGGATTTGGGCGAAGGAGAAATGGGTGATGTTTGGGCAAATTGCTGTGGGGGGGTGCAGGGCTGTTGACCGGGGTAGGGGTAGCCAGGTGGAAAGCATGGCCAGCCGTAGAAAAATGCTTATTGAAATTCTCAATTATTGTGGATTTATCGGTGGTGACAGTGTTTCCTAGCCTCAGTGCAGTGGGCAGCTGGGAGGAGGTGCTCTTATTCTTCATGGACTTTACCGTGTCCAAGAACTTTTTGGAGTTTGTGCTACAGGATGCAAGTTTCTGTTTGAAAAAAGCTAGCCTTTGCTCTCCTAACTGCCTGTGTATTGGTTCCTAACTTCCCTGAAAAGTTGCATATCGCGGGGGCTATTCAATGCTAATGCAGTATGCCACAGGATGTTTTTGTGCTGGTCAAGGGCTGTCAGGTCTGGAGTGAACCAAGGGCTATATCTGTTTCTGGATCTACATTTTTTGAATGTGGCATGCTTATTTAAGATGGTGAGAAAAGCACTTTTAAAGAATAACCAGGCATCCTCTACTGACGGAATGAGGTCAATATCCTTCCAGGATACCCAGGCAAGGTCGATTAGAAAAGCCTGCTTGCTGAAGTGTTTTATGGAGCATTTGACAGTGATGAGGGGTGGTCGTTTGACCGCAGACCCATTACGGACGCAGGCAGTGATCACTGAGATCCTGGTTGAAGACAGCAGAGGTTTATTTAGAGGGAAGGTTTGTCAGGATGTTATCTATGAGGGTGCCCGTGTTTACAGATTTGGCTTTGTACCTGGTAGGTTCATTGATAATTTTTTGTGAGATTGAGGGCATCAAGGTTATATTGTAGGACGGCCAGGGTGTTAATTAAGCATGTCCCAGTTTAGGTCACCTCACAGTATGAGCTCTAAAGATATATGGGGTCAATCGATTCACAAATGGTGTCCAGGGCACAGCTAGGGGCAGAAGGTGGTCTATAACAAGCGGCAACGGTGAGAGACTTGTTTCTGGAAAGGTGGATTTTAGAAGTAGAAGCTCGAATTGTTTGGGCACAGACCTGGATAGTATGACAGAACTCCGCAGGCTAACTCCGCCCCCTTTGGCAGTTCTATCTTGTCGGAAAGTGTTATAGTTAGGCATGGAAATTGCAGGATTTTTGGTGGCCTTCCTAAGCCAGGATTCAGACACAGCTAGGACATCCGGGTTGGAAGAGTACTGAGTAAAACAAACTTAGAGAGGATTATTCTAATGTTAACATGCATGAAACCAAGGCTTTTACAGTTACAGAAATCAACAAATGAGAGCGCCTGGGGAATGGGAGTGGATCTAGGCGCTGCAGGGCCTGGATTAACCTCTACATCACCAGAGGAGGAGTAGGATAAGGGTACGGCTAAAGGCTATAAGGACTGTTCGTCTAGTGCGTTCGGAATAGAGAGTAAAAGGAACAGGTTTCTGGGCGTGGAAGAATAGATGTCAATACAGTGGAGGTAAACCTAGGCATTGCTTGACGATGAGAGAGGTTTTGTCTCTAGAGACATCATTTAGACCAGGTGAGGTCACTGCATGTGTGGGAGGTGAAACAAACGGGCTAGCTAAGGCATATTGAGCTGGGCTGGAGTCTCTACAGTGAAATAAGACAATAATCACTAACCAAAACAGCAATGGACAAGACATATTGACATTAGGGAGAGGCATGCATAGCCGAGTGATCATAGGTACCAGTGGGAGGAGATGGAGAAAGAGCAGTCTGGTAAGCTCTGGGTTGAAACGCGCTGTGCAAACTGGCAGGAGTTGACCAGGCTATGGTTAGCTAATGATCGCTAGCCGTGGCTAACTGACTATTAGCTAGTAGGTAGTTATCTGGCTAGCTTCTGTTGGGGGTTCCGGTTCTAAAGTATAGAAAATAGCACATCCATACCACATTGCGTGAGGCGGGTTGCAGGAGAGCATGTTGAAACAAACAGAGGTTAAAATATTTAAAAAATATATACGAAGGGAAAAAAAGATATATAAAGGGGACAAGACGAAGTCAAAGACATGCTACGCCATTTGGACTAAAATAGAGTATGATTTCATTTAATAATTTGATTAGAATTGTTTCAACACCAATCATAGCAAACTTTTGACTTGAAAAAATACAACACATTTTTTTTAAGAGCCCTTTGGAAGCCAAAAGAGCCGGCTCTTTTTAGTAAGCTGAGCCGAATGAGCCAGCTCACTGAAAAGAGCCGGAATGCCCATCACTACTGTGCGAGCATGTGGATGTCTAAGTATGTTTGTTTTTCTTTATTCTCCCTTCTCTGACTCACCATGATGGCATTTCCTCAAGCTGCAAGGTCTGTACAGTAGATGGGAGTTGTAGAACACCGTTTATTTAATTAACTTTTTATTGCTACATGAATCCTGGTCAACTAATTGATGAAAAAGATGTACCATGAGGACTCCAATGGTGTGCATTGTTAATAATGCATAATTTATGCTACTGTAGTATACTATGACAACCTCTAATACATGTCTAAGTGCAGGCATATATATATATATATATTGTATATTTTTTATTGTTGTATGTTATACATTATATTTTATGTTATACATTATATTTTATGGTATAACTGATAGCTGATATTTGAATGAAAAATGGATCTGCTGAAAGGTGTCTGTGGCAAGAAATGCCTTAGTCTGCCGGTACGACTTCATTTGGCATTTCTAGCCGCCTTTTCAACCAATGTATTTTCAAGCATACAGGGATCAGCGCATACTTAATTCAGCAAGCCTCTAATCATTACACTATGAAGATGTACATTTGATTACTATTCGATTGTTCTACGGTCAATTAGTGGTGATCCTTTATAATTAAAGTCAGCACAGCAGTATCTTTCTACACTGGCTTTAATTATATAGGTTCACCACTTTGCTGCATTTTAGACCTCTACATTATCTAGTAATAACTCCCAAAATAAATTTTCCCAATTCATAAGCATAGAATGTTCTGTATGTGACCTAATCTAGAGGTGACCAGTCACAATACAGCCAGGGAAGACCACTAGGGTTAAGTAATGGCTGGGAGGAATCTCTTGCTCTCCTCTTCTGAAATAGAACGAAGTCACACCATGTCGCCATGGACACACATGGAACTAATATCCTGTAAGGTTATTGTGCAATGTAACCAAGGGTGATTCACCAGAGAGCAGTGATTTCCATAAAGGTTGTGCCATTATCAGAATTTCAAATCAATTCACTCCAGGTCAGAGCTTTTGGAGTGCATATGTGTAACAGCAAGGACTCCTTTGAATCTTTTCTGTTATATACCACATTTTTAAAGGTTTCAGTAGAGCTCACTGTAAATTGTCTGCCCTCCAGGACACAGACAGCACCTGATGTCACAGAAAGGCCCAAAGATCATCAAGCACAACAACCAACCGAGCCACTGCATGTTCACTCCGATATCATCCAGTAGGTGAGGTCAGTAAAGGTGCATCAAAGCTGGGACCGAGAGACTGAAAAATAGCTTCTATCTCAATCAAATCAATCATCAAATCAAATTTATTTATAAAGCCCTTCTTACATCAGCTGATGTCACAAAGTGCTGTACAGAAACCCAGCCTAAAACCCCAAACAGCAAGCAATGCATGTGTAGAAGCATGGTGGCTAGGAAAAACTCCCTAGAAAGGCCAGAACCTAGGAAGAAACCTAGAGAGGAACCAGGCAATGAGGGGTGGCCAGTCCTCTTCTGGCTGTGCCGGGTGGAGATTATAACAGAACATGGCCAAGATGTTCAAATGTTCATAGATGAACAGCAGGGTCAAATAATAATAATCACAGTGGTTGTCGCTGGGTGCAACAGGTCAGCACCTCAGGAGTAAATGTCAGTTGGCTTTCCATGGCCGATATATTCAGAGTATCTCTACCTCTCCTGCTGTCTCTAGAGAGTTGAAAACAGCAGGTCTGGGACAGGTAGCACATCCGGTGAACAGGTCAGGGTTCCATAGAGGAGGGCAGAACAGTTGAAACTGGAGCAGCAGCACGGCCAGGTGGACTGGGGACAGCAAGGAGTCATCAGGCCAGGTAGTCCTGAGGCATGGTCCTAGGGCTCAGTTCCTCCGAGAGAAAGAAAGAAAGAAGAGAGTAAGAAAGAAAGAAAGAAAGAAAGAAAGAAAGAATTAGAGAGAACATACTTAAATTCACACAGGACACAGGATAAGACAGGAGAAATACTCCACATATAACAGACTGACCCTAGCCCCCAACACATAAACTACTGCAGCATAAATACTGGAGGCTGAGACAGGAGGGGTCGGGAGACACTGAGGCCCCATCTGATGATACCCCCGGACAGGCCAAACAGGCAGGATATACCCTCACCCACTTTGCCAAAGCACAGACCCCACACCACTAGATGGATATCTTTAACCACCAACTTACCATCCTGAGACAAGGCCGAGTATAGCCCAGAAGATCTCCGCCACGGCACAACTCAAGGGGGGGGGGGGGCGTCAACCCGGACAGGAAGATCACATCAGTGACTCAACCCACTCAAGTTACGCACCCCTCCTAGGGACGGCATGGAAGAGCACCAGTAAGCCAGTGACTCAGCCCCTGTAATAGGGTTAGAGGCAGAGAATCCCAGTGGAGAGAGGGGAACCGGTCAGGCAGAGACAGCAAGGGCGGTTTGTTGCTCCAGTGCCTTTCCCTTCACCTTCACACTCCTGGGCCAGACTACACTCAATCATAGGACCTACTGAAGAGATGAGTTTTCAATAAATACTTAAAGGTTGTGTCACGGCTCCTCCTCTGCATTGCAGGGGCGGTTCCTCCTGCAGGCAGAGGAGGGTCGTTAGTGATTGGAGTCACCTAGGATCAGAGTATTTAAACTGTCACTAATCATCTCCCTCCCTCCCTCCCTCCCTCCCTCCCTCCCTCCCTCCCTCCCTCCCTCCTCCTCCTCCCTCCTCCAGGTCCTCCAGGTAGGAACCTGTTTGTTCTTTTGTAGTTTTCCATAGTTTTCACCCAGTCATTCACCCACACAGATTCAAGCATTCATGCACTTTACCTATACCTTACATTATGATACTTCCACACCTCATTCCTTTTTCTTCGTTTAACGTTAATAGTTTTGTTTACAATAAAGAACATTTTTGTATTGGCCTATACCTGTTGTTCCCGTTCCCTCAGCTATGAGCCGGCCTGTGACAGTTGAGACCAAGTCTGCGTCTCTCACATGGGTAGGCAGACCATTCCATAGAAATAGAGCTCTATAGGAGAACGCACTGCCTCCAGTTTGCTTAGAAATTCTAGGGACAGTAAGGAGGCCTGCGTCTTGTGACCGTAGCGTACTTTAGGTATGTATGGCAGGACCAAATCGGAAAGATAGGTAGGACCAAGCCCATGTAATGCTTTGTAGGTTAGCAGTAAAACCTTGAATCTCAAGGCCATCAGAGGCTGCTAGAGGCATGAAACTGACTATGCCTATATACATATACTTGAAATCACTGGCCACTTTAATAAATGGAACACTAGTCACTTTAATAATGTTTACATACAGTTGAGGTCGACGGTTTACATACACAGTCAAATACTATCCTTCACCTAGTGCGCCATATAGCCTAGCTATTGCTAAGTCTTTAGTGAGCTAGCTAGATTAGCTTTGCCTTGCAGCATGGGATAACTACATTTTAAAAGACTCCTCTGTCTCGTCTACCGTGGTGGGAACAAAGCAGCACGAAGCAGGTAGCTAACTGGGCTAGAGAGGCGAAGGCGAGCCGTAGCGCTAGTTTCGACTGGAGACTGAGAAGAAAACGTTCCTTTAGGTAAGTGTGCTCAGTCCTCATGACGAGTAGCTCATATCTTACACTGAACAGGTGACAGTTAAGCAGTTGTTCAAGTCGTGTTGAGGAGCGACAGCGTGTTTGCCTTCTCCCGAAGGAAGAAAACGATAATGTAGTAGAGGACAGGACCGTGGCACCAAAGATTCTTTGTAACTAAACCAAGATAGACCCCACCTTGTCATTTCAAACGGGAACAAATGAGTCATAGTGGGAAGAACAAGCAAGGAGATGGGCAGAGCCAAGCACGAGCTAGCGAGATCCTATTGGGGTGTTCTAGCATACATTTGCATATTTCTGTTTGGGAACGCCTACTCCGTGAAGTGTGCATGTGCAATAACTCAATTTGCCTTTGCACTCCTTCTAAGCAATGTCATTTTTGGAAACTTTGGCAAAGTGTAAAGTTTACAAAACATAATCCACTCTGTTCATAAGAGATTCTACTCTTGGGAACAGAAAACTGTATTGAGATCAAATGTTTCATCGATGAGAAAATGTGCAGAATGTCGGCCAAAATCGATCTCATTCCATCATCTCCCACTGCCGGCCACTGGGCTACCTCTCAATACCATATTTGGTATTGTAAAGAATGGTGCCTTAGGAGATGGCTGCCGTTTTACGATCGCGTAACCAGTTGTGCTATTGTGTATTGTTTTTGCGTTATGTAATTTTGTACATAATGTTTCTGCCACCGTGTCTTATGACTGGAAGGAGCTTCTAGATATCAGAACAGTGATTACTTACCCGTACTGGAGGAATACTTTTTCTTCAACGAGTCGGACGGGAATAATTTACTTCAGACGCCCGACAAGGCCCTCATCCCCGTCATTCGTAGGAGGAGGAGATGGAGGTATCGCGGACAAAGGTCCAGGTGCCTTGTTAGGATCCGTCGCCAAGAGGGCAATCTACCTTCACCATCAGTCCTATTAGCCAATGTACAATCAATCGATAATAAAATAGATGAACTATGATCATGTGTATCCTACCAACGGGACATTAAAAACTGTAATATCTTATGTTCCACTGAGTCGATGAACGATGACATGAATAACATATATCTGTCGGGTTTTAAGCTTTTTCGGGCAGGATAGAACAGGGGCCTCTGGTAAGACAAGGGGTGACGGTCTATGTATATTTGTAAACAACAGCTGGTGCACGAAATCTAAGGAAGTCTCAAGGTTTTGCTCGCCTGAGGTAGAGTATCTCATGATAAGCTGTCGACCACACTATTTACAAAGAGATTTTTCATCTGTATTTTTTGTAGCTGTCTATATACCACCACAAACCGATGCTGGCACTAAGACCACACTCAATGAGCTGTATACGTCCATAAGCAAACAGGAAAAAACTCTAGACCACTTTTACTCCACACACAGAGACACGTATAAAGCTCTCCCACACCCTCCATTTTGCAAATCTGACCATAATTATATGAAAGCAGGAAGCACCAGTGACTCGATCAATAAGGAAGTGCTCAGATGAAGCAGATGCTAAGCTACAGGACTGTTTTGCTAGCACAGACTGGAATATGTTCCGGGATTCTTCCGATGGCATTGAGGAGTACACCACATCAGTCACTGGCTTCATCAATAAATGCATCGATGACGTGGTCCCTACAGTGACTGTACGTACATACCCCAACCAGAAGCCATGGATTACAGGCAACAGCCGCACTGAGCTAAAGGGAAGAGCTGCCGATTTCAAGGAGCTGGACTCTAACCCGGAAGCTTTTAAGAAATCCTGCTATGCCCTCAGACGAACCATCAAGCAGGCAAAGCGTCAATACAGGACTTAGATTGAATCGTACTACACCAGCTCTGATGCTAAGTGGATGTGACAGGGCTTCCAAACTATTACAGCCTACAAAGGGAAGCACAGCCTCGAGCTGCCCAGTGACACGATCCTACCAGACGAGCTAAATTACTTCTATGCTCGCTTCGAGGCAAGTAACACTGAAGCATGCATGAGAGCATCAGCTGTTCCGGACGACTGTGTGATCACGCTCTCCATAGCCGATGTGAGTAAGACCTTTGAACAGGTCAACATTCCCAAGGCCGCAGGGCCAGACGGATTACCAGGACGCGTACTCCGAGCATGTGCTGACCAACTGGCAAATGTCTTCACTGACATTTTCAACCTGTCCCTGACTGAGCCTTTAATACCAACATGTTTCAAGCAGATCACCATTGTCCCTGTGCCCAGGAACACTAAGGTAACCTGCCTAAATGACTACCGACCCGTAGCACTCACGTCTGTAGCCATGAAGTGCTTTGAAAGGCTGGTTATGGCTCACATCAACACCATTATCCCAGAAACCCTAGACCCACTCCGATTTGCATACCGCCCCAATAGATCCAACACTCAACACTGCCCTTTCCCACCTGGACAAAAGGAACACCTATCTGAGAATGCTATTCATTGACTACAGCTCAGCGTTAATCACCATAGTGCCCTCAAAGCTCATCACTAAGCTAAGGACCATGGGACTAAACGCCTCCCTCTGCAACTGGATCCTGAACTTCCTGACGAGCTGTCCCCAGGTGGTAAGGGTAACAACACATCCGACATGCAACACGGGGCCCCTCAAAACAGGGCCCCTCAGGGGTGCGTGCTCATTCCCCTCCTGTACTCCCTGTTCATTCACGACTGCATGGCCAGGCACGACCCCAACACCATCATTAAGTTTGCTGATGACACAACAGTGGTAGGCCTGATCACCAACAACTAGGAGACAGCCTATAGGGAGGAGGTCAGAGACCTGGCCCATGTGGTGCCAGGACAACAACCTCTCCCTCAACATGAGCAAGACAAAGGAGATGATTGTGTACTACAGGAAAAGGAGGACCGAGCCCGTTCCTTGGTGTCCACATCACCAACAAGCTATAATGGTCCAAACACAGTAAGACAGTCGTAAAGAGGGCACAACAAAGCTTAGTCCCCCTCAGGAGACTGAAAAGATTTGGCATGGGTCCTCAGATCCTCAAAAGGTTCTACAGCTGCACCATCGAGAGCATCCTGACTGGTTGCATCACTGCCTGGTATGGCAACTGCTCGGCCTCCGACCGCAAGGCACTACAGAGGGTAGTGCTTACGGCCCAGTATATCACTGGGTCCAATCTTCTTGCTATCCAGGACCTCTACACCAGGTGGTGTCAAAGGAAGGCCCTTAAAATTATCAAAGACTCCAGCCACCCTCGTCATAGACTGTTCTCTCTGCTACCGCACGGCAAGCGGTACCGGAGCACCAAGTCTAGGTCATAAAGGCTTCTTACCAGCTTCTACCCCCAAGCCATAAGACAGCTGATCAAATGGCTACCCAGACCCCTCTTTTACGCTGCTGCTACTCTGTTTATTATCTATTCATTGTCACTTTAACTATACCTACGTGTATATATTACCTCGACTAACCGGTGCCGCCACACATTGACTCTATACCGGTACACCCTGTATATAGCCTCGTTGTTGTTATTTTACTGCTGCTGTTTAATTATTTGTTACTTTTACTTCTATTTTTTACCTAACACTTTTTTTCTTAATGAAAAACACTGTTGGTTAAGGGCTTGTAAGTAGGCATTTCACTATAAGGTCTACACCTGTTGTATTCGGCGCATGTGACAAATAACATTTGATTAGGTTTTGAAATTCAGCTGTTAATTTGTTTTCTACATGTGAATGTACATTTTGAAATCATGATGTCATGTGGATATTAGACATTTTAATATTTCAGTGATTTAGATAATGTGAAAGTCTCATAGCATTTCTCAATCATTCTAAATGCAAAAGTCATATGTATTTTAGGTTTGATACCGTGTGGCCTTTATCTGTCCTGTATAAAGTCCAGGATGACCCAGTTTCAGCCCACCTGTTTAATCCAACTTTAGTGGACTACTTTAAACTCTAGCATAGTAGGCTATTTGTGCCATATGCCAATGGTAAGGTTTAATATTTATTGACATAAAAAGCTAAATCTGTCAGGGTAGTGATGCAATATCACAGTCCATTCAGTGATGGAAGCAAGTAGTAGTACCCCTTCATTTGATTAATTAATGGTTGTTGTGTAACCAAATAAGTAGCTGAACACACTTCATACGACTTGGTCCTGACACCAAAAAGGCCGTGCACATGATGCATGTTGCATAAATTGGAAACTGCAGCAGCAGATTACCTCGGTTGATAGCCTAGTACGAATTAATTGCTAATCGGAACTAGGAAACTCGGACATTCCCGATTTACTAACGTTTATTGAACGCGCCGTGTTCAATAATTTAGCAAATCGTTAATATCCGAGTTTCCTAGTTCCGATTAGCACGTGAACGAATATATAGTGAATGGCCGTTTTCGAGAGCATCAAAACGCCTGCAGTCAACAGCCGACTGGCTGATCTACAAATCATCTTGCATCATAAATAAAAAATAATTTCCCATTGTAGATCAGTCAGTCACAATTTACCCATGATACATTTCGTGTTTGAGCCTCTCGAATAGGGCCAATGTCGTCCATAATTTTACGCGATGACATTAGCGGGCTACGTTTCTATGGCAATGAGGGGATTCGATTATCTGGCCCGGGTTACCCCGGTTGGAGCAGTTTGTTCGGGTGAAAAGTGATTGCATTCGTTTTGGAACCAGCCAGGTAACCCCTTCAAAACTCACAGCGATATCGGCTCACAAGTGAGATAGCCTAGGCTATATTATGCACGTGGTGTAATGTACAATTATGTGTTTTCACACGCTAAAGTTATTGCGTTTGATAAAAACGCTTTATCTGCCTTCCCAAACTGAACATTTGAAAATATATTGATGGAAAATAGATGTATATTTCTGGACGATGCAGCATGCTGCTTTATTGACAACATGATTAGGCTAATATTCGATTTGAGAACGTCACTCCTCCCTCATTGAAACTGAATATTACTTGCGGTGCTGGGTGCCTCCCTCCCCAACTGTAGCGAATCCGGATACAACGCGCTTGATTTAGTCACACCCTTTATCTCCTTTTAAGGTGCGACGAAGGCTGATGATGTAAATTGTGAGGTGTGTGGGTTGGAAAATGAAAACCAGCACAGAGAACACTTCGATGTCTTGCCCACAGAAATTGTGCCAGTTACATAACACTATTGCATGGTAGGAAGAGCAGTGTAAAAGCCGTTTTGTATTTCACGGATGCGCCTTTCATATTGGAATCGCCCCCTCGTTACTGCTTTACATGAGGTAAGTTCATGCATTACTTTTAGTCACTTACAACAAGTTCAAGCGTAACCTACATTTAGTGGAGTGAGTGACATCTGGCTACGCGTAATCGAACGTTGAAGTTCCACTGATATGTCTGTGAATAATAGTCCACCGGTATGTTGCGTATACATGTTTAGTAGCCTAGGCCTGCCTATTGTTTTATGTTTCTCTCTTGAGCATATAATGGATTTATATTCGTGCATTTGTCCGAAAGGAACTTCCAGGTGATTTCGTTATTACTATAAGATTACCTAACATGACAGGCTACTAGACCAAGTGATGTATATATTATATATTTTTGTTCATCCAATATTTAGGAATGATAAAAGACTGCACGTTTTTAGATGTGTTGATTGTTGAATAGCCTGTAGCCTACTTTGAAATACAGTATGTGCTATCCTATGCTATCTGAGACAGACCATGGTCCAGGGAATTATAGTTTTGGTCCTATATCAAGTTCCTTTATTCTGAAAGGATGACAGTGAGCACACAGTCAGCAGAGCAGGCCTAACACAAATCAAAGTTATGTAGGTTAATCACTAAAATAGAAATATGCTCTTATGTAACTCATGACTCAAGAAGAAGCATGAGCCGATTGCAGTGACGTCATGCCCCAGATTTATTTATTAAAAGGAAAACTATCTAACCCTTGCTGCGCAGCAACGAAAGCTGTTCAACCTTATGTAGGGCTTTGATTGCATGGTATGATTGATGATGATAATTGGCCCTCTCCTCAATTTCTTGAATATCAGACTATCTGAAATAGTTCAGATAAGGCAACCTTAGGAAACTATGTTCTACATTTTTCCATAAGATAAATGAAAGTAGGCTAGACTAGAGCAGAATATGACAGAATACTTTATTATCCCCTGAGGATGTTATTTTGTACAGGTTAGACTACACAATCAACTCAGCAGGAGGTACAGTTACAGTCACATAGGCCTACATAGGACAGACAGTGTCACACAATACAAAGGAGAGGTAACAGTACATCAGACAAAAATATGCTCTTCAGATCATTTCAGTCATTTTTTGTAAAATAAAACTAGTAAAATTTATTTTTGTGACTAATATATGGGAGTCTTGTTATGGGGCAATCAAAGACATGCATCATGCCCTTCCTTCAAAAAAATTATATTCAAACCATTTGAAACATTGGCCAAATTTAGTCTGGATATGGATAGTACTCCTTCAGTCAAACCACATTACATTTTTGATGGCAAAAGGTTTGTTGTCATCGTTTCATTACTGCAACACACTGCAATGATGTGAACCATTATTTTAAAGTCATTACATATTCAAGTTTCCATTTGCCTTGATTATGTTCCCTCTAAGCTGCTCGCGGGTGCAGGACTGCCGCACAGAATAAATATCAGGCCACACAGAGAAGCAGAAGATTGAACTTCAACTTTCTAGTTTTCCCCTTTAGTTAACGCTATCAATGTTTCCCTCTACTGGGGGAATTGCCAATATTAGCCACTTTCACTGCAACGTACCGAAACAAAACAAACTATGCACGACTTAGTATGCAAAACTAACTATGCAAGAGATTTTCTTGTACAGTAGGCAGAACACACCGGAGTAAGATTCTATTGCAGTGACAGGCACAACTCAGCCCGTACTCTACAGACTAGTGTGGCAAAACCAATCAGAGCTTCAGTATCTCTATATGCAAATAGACTATTGCCATATATGGATCTGTGCCGTTTAGTTTGAACTGGACTGTGTTTACAGCATGAGTGGTCACGAGTAGATGTGCATTGCATGTAGCCACGTGTGCACATTTGTTCATATTCTTTGCTAGTAAGTGAGCTATTAACCAGTTATAGCTAATTTCTAGTCAGCAATACGGGAGTGGTTGTTTCCTACAAGAGCACAAAGCGTGTGCATTTGTAGCCATCTTTGAAAAGTGAGTCAGGTAAAGATAATTATTTCTGTCTTAAGGGGCAGTGTTGTATTTTGAGACAGGCTTGACTAAGCTAAGTAGCCAATAGGCAGAGGGTAGCATAATTTGTCTGGTTCTCTGTAATAATGGTATGGGAATAATAATGAACTTTATTTTGTAGTGTTTTCTTGCATCAAACAACACATTTTCAGTCAACTTCTTGTCTGAAGGACAAGTGGGTAGACAGGTTAATGTCAAACCCTGCATATTCATTCCAAAATTTCACAGAATGTAGGCCTACATTTAACACCACACATTGGCTGCTACTGTAGGCTGAATGATAGAACAACTATTTCAATGTTAAAATGTTATGGGGTGCATTTTCTCCATAGTTTTTGATGGTAGATCACTCTGATAGACCTACATTATGATCAAATAGCCACAGCAGCCGACTTGGCCACTGTTATAACTGTACTGTAACTTAAAGCAGATAGAGCCTCAGTGTTCACAGTAAACGTGCCAGAAGTTGCAGTAAACGTGCCAGAAGTTGCACAGAATTGTCACAACGTTCAAGTTTGCGCTCTGCAGACCAGACATTTGCTCAGTGGCAAAACATTTTTTGGCTGAACATTGATTGTTAGCCTATGTTTTACTCATGTTAATCCGGTCTGTGATGTGGGTGGTTCCATGTGGTCAGGCTTGTGGAAGCCACATTGAGGTGAGGTGAAGTAATGGTGGTGAGGTAAGAGTGTTTTACTGAACCAATCTGCTTGAGCTAGACTTTTAACACAAGAGATATGCTGTCTGCCCTCCACTGGCTCCCATCTCCTTTTCCTCACTCATCTGCACATTTCTATCTACAGGTATCTGTTTCTCCCTGTATTTCATGCTCTTTCCATCCAATTCCTTTATTTTTTATGCCCTTTCACTCTGACTGTTTGGCTCAACTATGAGGTCTTCCTAGCAAAGCTGTGTCATGGTAGTAGTATAGAGGGTCAGTTCAAGCCCTGGTTATAACGGTTGAAAATAAACAACAAGCCTTCATTTCAGTTTATAGCTAAAGTAGAGGCAGCAAGTTCTGTGGTGATGCTATAAACCTTTGCTTTCACATACCTCATTGACATCCTTTTATTGGAAGTGCGTTCAGATAGGAAGTGGGGACTCTGACCTCCTTATGATGTAGAGGGTTTTCACGTCTCTTTGCCTGAAAAAAATGCCCATTTTTGACAGCACCCCATTTGATTTGAACAAAACCGTCCATACATACATGCCCATTGTAGAGTGCTCAGAAAGTGACTTTTTGGAACTGAATGCCAAAACATTCAAGAGATAAAGGTCCTCAAAGTAGATATATTTTGCATACCCCACCATACCGTGAGACAACCATGTCTTCACTGGAAAATATATATGGTTGATGTCATTTAGAAACTTACAAACAGGGTTGTCAAGCTATTTGATCATTTATTTTAAAGAAAATAAACATGGTCAATTATCATTGACATGGTCAATTATCTAAAATACAAATAGAACAAATAGAAAAAAATACAAATAGAACAAATAGTTTGACAACCCTATTGGTAAGCTTTTAAGTGATATCAAACTGAACCGTTTATCTGTTCCTGTGATGAAGACATGGATGTCTCATTGTATGGTAGGGTATTCAAATGTGTCAACTCTGAGCACCTTTATCTTCTGAATGTTTTGGCATTCAGGTAAAAAAGTCCCTTTCTGACCACTTCTTCCATGGGCAAACATGTATGGAACGTTTTGTTCAAATTAAAAGGAATGCTGTCAAATAGTGATTGAATTCAAATGGATTTACCCTGCTCTGTGAACGTTAGGTAACTGATGACATGTACGCCTCTGATGTTACAGAGCCTGCTGGAGGGAAAGTAGGTTACTGGGCCATGTCCTGCAAGCTTAGACTGAACACTAGTCAGAATATTGCTGGAGCTGCATTATGTGACTGGCCATCCACAAATGGAGCAGGTCCATGCAATAGGAAAGGCATCTTTGCTTGTGCTCTGTCCCTTTAAGAAAGACAGTCGGCTCTCCTCAAAGCTTCCGTGAAGGTTCAACTCATGTTGATTAATTTCAACTGCACAAAATATAGATGAAACATGACTACAGGTTTATTTTTTAGGGGTGTGGAGATGAGTTTAGCCTTGAGCAGTGAGGATCGCACCGCACCATTTTCTATTTCCATGATTTACCTGAGAATGCTTCTTTATGTACTCTCAATGAAACTGAGAGTGTCTGTATCGCAAAAGTTTTTTTGTTCAACTGCTATTATTGTGTTGTTAGGTGTTTTTGTTAAAGAGAAACAACAAGCTTACCAGTGTGCTGTAGTTTCTTTTTAAAGGCAGTTTTATATCAAAGAAAATTTTAAATTTTGTGAATTGACCTGTTAGCACTGTGAAACACAGTTGAACTCCTCTGTCAAGGTGCATTCTGAGAAATCAGTGAGGATGTAGTCTACTGCATGTGAATATAAATATAAGGAGGTGAACATAAACGACCACCTGCTGACCAACCACAAGCCCAAAGTCCTTCTGCCGGAGACGAGCAGAAAAATGAGAAAGAAAGACTTCAGAATGAGGAAGCTGAGCGGAAAAGTAAACTACAGATTTATGTATTTGTGTTGCGATGTATAGCATACCCTTTCAATGCCAAAAGCTCTCTGTCTCTCGTTCTGTATGCCAATATTCTATTCACTGACTCAGCCTCTGTCTGACCTCTGCGTTTTGGGTCACAAGATCTCTACTTAAGGTTCAGCAGCTAGGCGCCAGATATCTAAACCATCTTACAGTGACCTACATCAGTGGCTCTGATTAGGCAGTGTATTCTACTCGGTAGCAACTCAGGACAGAATCCAATCAAACCTGTACTGCTTTACAGAGAAGTAGCAGAGCTCCAAGTGTAAGGTTATGAAACACATTCAGAGAATGATTCAGAATGGATTCAGACTTGATTCGATCAGAAAGACACAGGTTAGACAAAGACTGTGCCCTGACCCTTTATGTCATGGACAGGTCAGGGAGAAATCCCAGTCTGAGAGCCAATCCGAAGAAAAGGATCTAACTCCAAAGATGCGATGGTTTGATTTGGGGGTGCCTGTTATCTGTAGTCCTCAACTGTCTAGTCAGTTTGTATGGGAACAGAAGGTTTGGAAGATAAGATAGAGCCAGGGTTAGCCTAGTTTCACAGGCCAGTAGAAGTCAATAGTTAGTGATTTGGGCTACATTTAAACCTTATATCTCTAGTAACTGATGTCAAATAATAAAGGCAGTCACCCTGGCAGTGCACAACTGTTATACAGCAAGCATCTATTTGCTGGCCCCTTCTTCCGTTGTGTTGTGTCACCTTGTGTTTGTGCCATGTTTTTTTGGGACACCAAAAATGTCATGTCACATGAGTGTCAACTGCACTGTGCCACATTAAATATCAACATAATAATGCCTCCCATCACCAACATCATGCATTTGATGGTTATTTTCCTGTCTCTTATGTCCTCAGGCAGTGACTGATAATACAGTGAACAAATACTTGTTTCCTGGGAAGTCGTTGTTATAGCAAAGAGGATATTTATTTCATTAATTTTTTGAAGGGGATCCCTAAGCCCTTCTTTTGGAACATAATTGGAATGGATGTAAGAACAGTAATTAACACTTAACTACTGTAATGAAGTGACAGTCAAGTGTAATGCATCTGCCAACAGGATTAGATTATGACTGACTTGTAACCAGTCGTACAAATGATATTCTAGTGATTTTGGTGTCCTCTGCTGGGATTGGTTGAGTATACAACTATTGATCAGTTAAATAATTACGTCAGTGTTAACACATCTGGAATACATGATTTATTTATCATTCCCATCGCTCCTTTTTTGAAAATGAAGTATAACAAAGATGAGATCAAGTTCTGCCAATTACCCCAGTTGAATAGGCCTGACACGGCACAATTGGATCATACTATGGATTACATTTGACATTTGAGTCATTTAGAGCAATTCACAGCAACAATTACGGTTAAGTACCTTGCTCAAGGGCACATCAACAGATTATTCACCGAGGTGGCTTGGGGACTCGAACCAGCAAGCCTTCGGTTACTATCCCAACACTCTTAATTGCTAGGCTACCTGCCTAGTACAGCGTAGTGCTTGTCATATAAACAAAAAATAGGCATTTCTGTTATCAGATAACCCATATTAATTTAACGGATTAAACCTATGGTGGAAATACAGATATGCAAATCTAGAGGTAGAAAGGCCTGACATGATAACCTAAATATGTCAGGTAGCTTGTGGTTCAGTATGTTGTTAGGCACAGAATCTTGGTGATCCTGTGTGCTGTAGTAGTACTGTAGTATTCCTTGGTGTACTTGGTGGTGGCTTCATATGCCCAGTGGAACTATGTTGCACATGACTCTTGAGAGTATGTCTGGTATTCATGTCACCCTCTTTAACCTTCTAACTGTGACAGACAAAATGTTCAGCTCGGGTTATACAACTGCCAGTACAGACGTCATTAGCCTCTCTGCTGATGTCGCTCATCTCTGGGCCACAGCACACTGTCTTTGTACTTACTAGCTACAGGCAGAGACCTACTAGGGGCATGATTAAAGACACTAAATTGCTTTTTCCTTTTATGTTCCTTTCTTCCAGTTGTTCAAATGATATGCATGTGTTGTGTGTCATGCAGCTTCAGTGGATCCATTGAAATTAGTTAGCAGAAATGGCACGCATACTTATTCCCAAAGGCATGCGTATTTACTGAATGTGAAACATTACTAAGATAACATTTCCAAGGGTTTTTCCCCTGCAGTGTGCATTTCTACCATTCAAACATTACTACAAAATCTATAGGCTAAAAAACCTAGCTAAAAAACCTTAGCTCACATGGGCTAGTTGATCTGGACATTTCTGACAAGTTATAAATAGCTCTCTTAGGTATGCAATGACTGACATGACAAGTGGAAAACTGATAATTCACTACCCAATTTTGAAATTGCACCTTGCATTCTACTATTACAACTTTCAAGAATATTGCAAGTTGCCCCCCCGATCCCAAGCCCCACAGTTGGGAACCACTGGCCTCGATGACCTGGAATCTCCAGATAGATGGTGATCAGTGCAGCTGGTTCACGGTATCATAGAATAGACCTCTCACATAATGACTCTAGTTAACTGAGAGGTGAACATACTTCAATCTGGGTCTATTTTAATCCCCAACCGTGTGCCAGACAGGGATGCCTTGTAGAGTGTCTATTCTTATGGCTGGTTGTAACAATCCTGGCTTTATCTGAGTCACCCAAGGCAAAAGGTCACAGTCAAGGATTTGGTGTGGCTACAGTGGTGCTCTCAGAGGAAGACCGTTTGGTTTCAAAATATGAGCAGTCCCAGCCCTTGTGTGAATGACCTAGATGTGATTCAGATCTTGTGCTCAGGGTGTTGGTTGTGCGTCTATTACTGACGTAATCATTTGTTTGTGTTATGGAATACTACAAATGCACATTTGGCGCTTCTCCCTGAATGTTTATCAAATGAGCAAATGTCTAAATCATTGTACAGTAGAGTATAGGTATGACAACTCCCTAGTATGAACTAGATAAAAGTATTTCCACATGATAATAACCCGTTTTAAATAATAAGGAAATTGTAAATGTAATTTTTACAAACCTTTACTCACATGTGGGTTCAAATGTTAAAACTATGCAAATTCTGTAGTAGAATCTTAGGCAATATTTTGATTTAGGATATAGAGGCGGTGTCACGACTTCCGCTGAAGTCGGTTCCTGTCCTTGTCCAGGCGGCGTTCGGCGGTCGACGTCACCGGTCTTCTAGCCATCGCCGATCCACCTTTCATTTTCCATTTGTTTTGTCTTGTCTTCCTGCACACCTGGTTTATATCTCCTACTAATTGACATGTGTATTTAGCCCTCTGTTCCCTCCATGTCTGTGGGAGGTATTGTTTATTGTCAAGATTGGTACGCTTCCGGCTGGTTTGCGCCAGGTTTTGTTTTATACCCGTGCTTTGTGGCAGCCGGTACTTTGTACTTGGGTTTTGTACTTTGTGCTGCCTTACTTGTTCTTTGGGCATTTGTGTTGTGATGCGGTTGCGTTCTGTACTATGATTGCCCAAGTTAAGTGCTTTGTCCATTCATTTCTGCTCTCCTGCGCCTGACTTCCATGCACCAACTACATGGAAGAGTTTAATTTATAATAGTCTTCATATCTCTAAATCAATCTTATGTGGTTAATCAAAATTCTATCTAAATGAAAATGCTAAAAATCTAAAAGTAATTTTCTTGCCATTGCCAATATGTAAAAATAGCCTACATAAAGCACCCCTCCCCCCAAAAAATATGTCCGCCCGCAGGTAAATATCCTGATGAAAACAAATATCCTATAAATCACATTGGCTCTGCATGGACTGTCTGTTGTCTGTTGTAAGGAACTTGAAACATTGTATCAACTATTATCTTGGTCTAGCCTGAAGATGCTAGTGCTAGCAAGTTTCCAGACAGACAAACACAGCTGTAGGCTATTTGCTCAAGGGATAAGAAGTAATCAGGTAAGTCTTTTTTTATGTCTTTTACACCGAATCAGAGCATGACATTTTTTCCCCCTTTCATGTTGTGGTTATCGAAAGGGAGAAAGCTGGAAATATTTTTCAAATAGGCTACATTGTGGAGCTATTGTCATTCTCAATGGACGTAAAAACTGACTTTGTTTGAGGCGAAGAAAACATTACATTGAGAAGCTCCACAGTGATGGTGAGTTAAGACAATCAGAAATAGTATCAGATCCCCAAATGGGCACATTTATAAGCTTACATTTGCGCACAGGCCAAGTAGCCTAGGCCTACTTCTATGCGTAGCCAGGTGAGTGTCCTTACTCAAGATTGACAGAAGCGCTCCAAACTAAAGACAATGAATAAATTGACAACTCATACATGGAATTAAATAAACCCTCCAAAATTCTCACAAGTGTAGCCTAGGTTGTGCACTCTGCAAACAACATGTCCACTCCTCAAGATTGACGATGGTAAGATTAATAATACTATATTGAATGCTTTAATAGAAATTACCGTAACCAAACAAACATTGTAGATGAGAAATGATGGTAATTAATGGTAAATATACTACTGGTGAAACTGGTGTGCCATCCCCGTGGCTTCTGCAATGGATTAGTCAACTTAGACAGGTGTATATCAGACAGGTGTCTGACAGGTGTCAACAACAAAAAATCTTTGTCGACTAACCAACAGCCTATCGACTAAACAATTGACCAGTCGAGTAAATGGGGTCAGCCCTAGTATAAGGAGCTGTGTTAAAGAGAGACTGCTCCTAAAAAACAACTTCTTGTTTTGACAATGTCCTATGTCAGAAACATTTATTCTAGTATCAGAATTTACTACACAGTGTAGGATTTGTAGTTAGGATAATTTTGGTGATAAAGTATGTCACGGAATGAAGGGTAACATAGCAGTTTTCTGTGGGTTGGGTTTATTTTAATCCTGCCTACATCTGACAGCACCGAAGTAACCATCAATTTGGAGCATAATTTGGTTTGACATCCGATATCCCTATGTGGTTATTTGGGGACCATAAGTAAATTACACAATGTACATGAGACACTATGTTAAAAAGGTCAATAGCTCTAAATTTCAATGACTAAAAACTTCAATGACTCGAAATTCATATACAAATATTGAAAGCATTTAATGAGACAACTAAAAGATGTGCAACATTAAAATATTGTCCCATTTACATTGTGTAATTTATGGACGGTTCCTAACTATACCCAGAGTGAGGCTACCCAAAGTCAAACCAACTTTGCCATGGTCGCACACCAGCCGGCTGAAGCTAACTGGCTGAATAATTTGTCTAACTCTCCCTACCTGCGAACACACATGACACCAACAACAAACCACAACCCTGAAACCATGTCACGTTTGAATTCAGTCAGGGCCACTAGCATTTCTTTAATGAACCAGAGGAAGTGGTGATGTCAGAGGAAGGCCCTATAAACTGTCAGCAACTCCAGCCACCCAAGTCATAGACCGTTCTCTCTGCTACCTCACAGAACAGCTTCTACCCCCAAGCCTTAAGACTGCTGAACAGGTAATCAAATTGCTACTCAGACAATTTACATTGACCACCTTAATTATTTATTAATTTATCTTAATAGTTTTGCACTGACTTTCTTACACTGGCTCTGTGCACACTCACTAGACTCTACCCACATCCTCACACATACTACACTGACACACACACACACACGCACGCACTACATATGCTCACACACAAAACACACACACACACATGCATATTGACGCCACACACACACATGCATATTGACGCCACACACACTTTACACACGCTGCTGCTGCTACTCTGTTTATTATGTATCCTGATTGACAAGTCGCTTTTACCCCTACCCACATGTAAAGACTGTATTATCTCAATTACGTCAACTACCTCGTACCCCTGCACATTGACTAAGTACTGGTACTACTTGTATATAGCTTCGTTATTATTTTATTATTGTTACTATTTCCTGTATTATTTAGCAAATATTTGTCTTTTTAACTCTGTACTGTTGGGAATGGGCTTGTAAGTAAGCATTTCACTGTAAAGTCTACACCTGTTGTATTCCGCACGTGACCAATAGAAATATATTTGATTTGATTTTAAATCTAAAACGAGGCCAAATCAGGAAGTGTAGTAAACTCTAACTCAATGAAGACAATTAGGTAGCAATTGACAGGAATGACACATTGGATCATATTTTCCATGGATAGTTTGTTCTGCTTTTCAAAGCCATTCCAGTGTGCTCCACTTAGAGCTTCATCAGCTTCACCTTTAGATCTGAAATGTATTTAGTTTTATTATACTGATGGTGACAATGATGATGATACTTTGTCATCCCAAGGTGTCTCTTCAAGGTATTGTAGCATAATCAAGGCCTTTCTGCAGCAAGGAATTCAATTAAAGATTTCAAATCAAATGTTATTGGTCACATACACATGGTTAGCAGAGTGTAGGAAAATGCTTGTGCTTCTAGTTCCCGACAGTGGAGTAATATCTAACAATTTCCCAACAGCTACCTAATACACACAAATCTAAAGGGGTGAATGAGAATATGTACATATAAATATATGATGAGAGATGGCCGAGCGGCATAAGCAAGTTGCAATAGATGGTATAAAATACAGTGTATACATATGATATGAGTAATGTAAGATATGTAAACATCATTATTAAAGTGGCATTATTGACAGTGATATTGTTTAAAGTGATCAGTGATCCATTTATTAAAGTGGCCAGTGATTGGGTCTCAATGTAGGCAGCAGCCTCTTTGAGTTAGTGACTGCTGTTTAGCAGTCTGATGGCCTTGAGGTCGAAGCTGTTGGTTGTTGTCCTTGATGATCTTTTTGGCCTTCCTGTGACATCAGGTGCTGTCTGTGTCATGGAGGGCAGGTAGTTTTCCCCCGGTGATGCGTTGTGTAGACCTCACTACCCTCTGGATAGCCTTGCGGTTGAGGACGGTGCGGTTGAGGGCGGTGCGGTTGCCGTACCAAGCTGTGATACAGCAC
Organism: Oncorhynchus masou masou; assembly: GCF_036934945.1. NCBI lineage: Eukaryota > Metazoa > Chordata > Actinopteri > Salmoniformes > Salmonidae > Oncorhynchus > Oncorhynchus masou. The sequence goes on from NC_088223.1 coordinate 58,911,706, forward strand.
GACAGGATGCTCTCGATTGTGCATCTGTAAAAGTTTTTCAGGGGTTTGGGTGACAAGCCATATTTCGTCAGCCTCCTGAGGTTTAAGAGGCGCTATTGCGCCTTCTTCACCACACTGTCTGTGTGGGTGGACCATTTCAGTTTGTCTGTGATGTGTACGCCGAGGAACTTAACTTTCCACCTTCTCCACTGATGTCCCTTCAATGTGGATAGGGGGGTGCTTGCTCTGCTGTTTCCTGAAGTCCACGATCATCTCCTTTGTTTTGTTGATGTTGAGTGAGAGGTTATTTTCCTGACACCACACTCCGAGTGCCCTCATCTCTTCCCTATAGGCTGTCTCGTCGTTGTTGGTAATCAAACCCACTACTGTTGTGTTCTCTGCAAACTTGATGATTGAGTTGGAGGTGTGCATGGCCACGCAGCCGTGGGTAAACAGGGAGTACAGGAGGGGGCTGAGCACGCACCCTTGTGGGGCCCAATGTTGAGGGTGAGCGAAGTGGAGATGTTGTTTCCTACCTTCACCACCTGGGGGGAAGGCCCATCAGAAAGTCCAAGACCTAATTACACAGGGTGGGGTTCAGACCCAGGGCCTCCAGCTTGATGATGAGCTTGGAGGGTGCTATGGTGTTGAACGCTGTAGTCAATGAACAGCATTCTTACATACGTATTCCTCTTGTCCAGATGGGATAGGGCAGTGTGCAGTGTGATGGAGATTGTTGGGGCGGTATGCAAACTGAAGTGGGTCTAGGGTGGCCGGTAAGGTGGAGGTGATATGATCCTTGACTATTCTCTCAAAGCACTTCATGATGACTGAAGTGAGTGGGTGGTAGTCATTTAGTTCAGTCATCTTTGCCTTCTTGGGCACAGGAACAATGGTGGCCATCTTGAAGCATGTGGAGACAGCAGACTGGGATAGGGAGCAATTGAATATGTCAGTAAACACACCAGTCAGCTGGTCTGCTCATGCTCTGAGGACGCAGGCAGGGATGCCATCTGGGCAAGCATCCTTGCAAGGGTTAACACATTTAAATGTTTTATTCAAGTCGGCCATAGAGAAGGAGAGGGGGGGTGCAGTCCTTGTTAGTGGGCTGCAACAGTGGCACTGTATTATCCTCAAAGCGGGCAAAGAAGGTGTTTAGTTTGTTTGGAAGCGTGACGTCGGTGTCCATGACATGGCTGGTTTTCTTTTTGTAGTCCGTGATTTCCTGTAGACCCTGCCACATAAATCTCGTATCTGAACCGTTGAATTGCGACTCCACTTTGTCCTTGTACCGGCATTTCGCTTGTTTGATTGCCTTGCGGAGGGAATAACTACACTGTTTATGTTCAGCCATATTCCCAGACCTCTTTCCATGGTTAAATGCTGTGGTTCGCACGTTCAGTTTTTGTTTGAGTTTCTGCCTATAAGACGGTAGGAGCAAGAAGGCGTCATGGTCGGATTTGCTGAAGGGAGGGCGGGGGAAGGCTTTGTATGCATCACGAAAGTTAGAGTAGCAGTGATCGAGTGTTTTATCCCCTCGTGTAGTTCAATCAATATGCTGATAGAATTTAGGTAGCATTGTTCTCAATTTTGCTTTGTTAAAATCCCCAGCTACAATAAATGCAGCCTCAGGATATATAGTTTCCAGTTTACATAGAGTCCAATGAAATTCCTTGAGGGCCATCTTGGTGTCTGCTTGAGGCGGAATATACAAAGATGTGATAATAACTGATGAGAATTCTCTTGGAATGTAATATGGCCGGCATTTGATTGTAAGGAATTCTAGGTCTGGTGAGCCGAAGGACTTGAGTTCCTGTATGTTGTTATGATTACACCATGAGTCGTTAATCATGAAGCATACACCCCCGCCCTTCCTCTTCCCAGAAAGGTGTTTATCTCTGTCAGCACGATGCATGGAGAAGCCAGGTGGCAGAACCGATTCCCGACAACATTTCCCGAGAGTGCCATTTTTCAGTGAAAAAGAGAATGTTACAATCTCTGATGTCTCTCTGGAAGGCAACCCTTGCTCAAATTGGACATTGGCGAGTAGTATACTCAGGAGCGGTGGGCATGTGCACATCTACGGAGTTGACCAGGAGGCCGCTCCGTCTGCCCATTTGTAGTTAAAATGTTTCTTAGATGGCCGTTGTTTTGGGTCGCTTCGGGAAAGTCATATTCCTGGTCATAATGTTGGTAAGTTGACGTTGCTCTTATATCCAATAGTCCATCCCGGTTGTATATAATAAGACTTAAGATTTCCTGCGGTAACAATGTAAGAAATAATACATAAAAAAACAAAATACTGCGTAGGTTCCTAACGACTCGAAGTGAGGCGACCATGTCTGTTGGCGCCATCTAGCCTCCTCTCAGAGCTTGTGTGCACAAAAAGTGAGCTGCATGGCCCTTCCACCCATGCCCTAGAATTGTGATCCCACATATCGGCTCACACACCACTTTAGATAATTGTCATAATATCAAAGATCATGTCTTTTGCTCCTGAGCGGGATGCAATAAGAGGCCTGTTCAATGATAGGACTGATAATTTCTTTCTTATTTTGTGGTGTATGCTTGGGAAGTTTGTTAAACGATAATGAATGTCAGAAATCTATGTAGTGTAATAGTGGACTATTTGAAATATTTCAAAGTTAATACAATTTATTTTACCAAACTACATTCATAATACTGTTATGTTTCTACGTTGAGTATTATTAATAGGAGTTTACACAGTCATTTCCATATAATTGTTGAAATGAATTGCCCCTGGTAGTTTAAGAATCAAGATCAACTGATCATTTATTAAAGTTGTACAGACATTTGCTTTAGGCACATTTCTTAATGAAACCATTTGATGAATTGATGTACCGGGCATTCATTAATACATTAAGATTTGTTCAGGGGATGTATTATTCAGGGAAACCGAGCTTTCTGAATAATTGTTGAATCTGAACATGTCTTAATTGATTGAATCAGAATAGTAAAACAAATGGTGACTTCTTGGTGAAAATCATGGCACCAGCTTTGTGGTTAGAACGTTTCTTAGATGGTGCATGAAAACAGTTAGTTCATTTACATGAAACAGTAGGTCCACTCTCAGAAAGTAGTTCAAAGAGCTCACTTAATTGGACTTTTAAAAAAAAATCACTTTTATCTGCATCAGGGGATCATACAAAACGTTTAAAGCTCATTCTCTGCAATTCTACAATTTTGCCACGTTTTCTGTTTTATATGAGACCAGAGGTCGAAGCCCGACCGAGTTCTGAGCAGTTGAGTATGGGGTCTACACAGAGTGTAAAAAACATTAGGAACACCTTCCTAATGTTGAGTTGCACCCTTTTTGCCAATAGAACAGCCTCAATTCGTCGGGGTAAGAACTCTACAAGGTGGCGAAAGCGTTCCACAGGGATGCTGGCCCATGTTGACTCAAATGCTTGTGTCAAGTTGGCTGGATGTCCTTTGGGTGGTAGACCATACTTGATACACACGGAAAACTGTTGAGTGTGAAAACCCCACCAGTGTTACAGTTCTTGACACACTCAAACCGGTGCACCTGGCACCTACTACCAAAACCCGTTTAAAAGGCACTTAAATCTTTTGTCTTGACCATTCACACTCTGAATGGAACACATACACAATCCATGTCTCAGTTGTCTCAAGACTTCAAAATCATTATTTAACCTGTCTCTTCCCCTTCAGTTACACTGATTTGAAGTGGATTTAACAAGTGACATCAATAAGGGATCATAGCTTTCACCTGGATTCACCTGGTCAGTCTGTCAATGAAAGAGCAGGTGTTCCTAATGTTTCGTACACTCAATGTATGGCTTTGTTGCTACCAATAGATTGTTATTCATAAACAATGTCCTATTCCGGACCTTGAGTAAATTACATTACTAAGCTGCTCCCGAATGTACTACGTCAGGACATTTAAATAGATTCTATCGTAGTCCATGTGGGTTTTAATGGCATTATGAAGGGCAGCGCTGAACAGTTGAAACTGCATTTTAAAGTGCTGTTTGACTTTCTGCTGGACACTAACAAAAGAACCATCATATCTGGCCCTGTGCCCTCTGAATCGTGGCATTTAACACTTTAGCAGGTTTCATTCTCTTCACAATTTACTACGGGATTATTGTAGCTCAATGGGTGTAACTTTTGTTGACAATTTCAATATCTTTTGGAAACAAAACACGTTTTATAAGGAGGATGGAATCCACCCAAATAATTTGGATTCCTGGATCCTTTCACAGCACTATAAGGCTGCGTTGAGACAATGACTTATCAATGACCCAAGCCCAGCTCATCTAATCCCTACCATTGTGACACAGAGTTGTCATAATGCTTCAGAATATGTACATTACACCAGGGGCATTGGTAGACACAATGTAAGTTACCTAATGTATATCCATCTAACTGCCTTGAATGCCTCTGCTGACCCTACAACTATTGTATGCAGTAATCATGTGCCTATGAACCAGATTTATACTGTTAGCACTGAGGCGGTGTGCCTTAGGAAGTCGACTGTGTGCAGCTCACCCTGCACTAATATAAATAACATGAGCATATCTACTTCTAAGCTTCCCAGTAAAGCAATGAAAACAAATAAGCATACCAGAAGAAAAGTGCTCAAAAATAGCCCACGTTAACATATGTAGCTTAAGAAACAAGTTTCATGAAATCAAAAATTTGCTAGTAACAGATGACAATCATATTCTGACTATCTCTGAAACTCACCTAGATAATAGCTTTGATGATACAGTGGTAGCAATACAAGGTTATAACATTTAGAGAAAATATAGAAATTCCAATGGTGGAGGTGTTGCTGTTTATATTCAGAACCATATTCCTGTAAAGATTAAAGAGGATCTCATGTTAAATACTGTTGAAGTAATATGGCTACAGGTTTATCTGCTTCACCTAAAGCTCATTCTGGTGGGAAGCTGCTATAGACCACCAAGTGTAAACCGTCAGTAGCTGGATAACATGTGTGAAATGCTTGATAATGTAATGTGATATCAACAGATGTATATTTTCTAGGTGATTTTAAATATTGACTGGCTTTCAGGCAGCATTTGGTTCTTTAACGCACACACATATTCATCACTCCTCCCTGCGCCATTATAAGATAAGTTAACAATGTGGGTCGACACACAAATTAACTTCTGTCTTGGTGCATGCATTTCACACTTGTCAATGTTCATATTTGAGAGATACAATAATTATTATACTTATCAATGTTGTGGATGAGCGCATTGTTTGTTTGTTCTGTTCCTCTCTCTCCATCTCTGTAGCTTCCGGGTATGCTGGAAAAGGACCCGAGCTAAGGGAATTGGGTTGGCTTTATAGTGCCTGTCCCAAATGGCTCATTAATGCATATGGGCATATTGAAAGATATTGTCAGTAGTGATGTAATGTTGTAAATGTTATGTTGTGATATTGTTTAAAACCGTGTTGCAATGTATAACCTTTAGTATGTTTAGTTCATGGAAAATGTAGGTTTGCATTGTTAATTGATTAATTAATTAATTAGGGTTAATTGTTCTGAGGGGAGGGGCTAGCCCTACAAAAGGAGCCTCTCTTTCAGTCATGGAGAGGCAGTTTGGATTGAGCTGTGGATGGGGCAGCATTGTTTTTAAGCTGTCCCATAAGGTAGACGTTGATGGCAGTACTGTTGTTTTTTGTTCCGGAATCACTTGTAAATAAACACCTTTGCACAGAAGAACTTTTGCGGTTCCGCCATCTTTTTATTTTGATAGAGGTTAGGTTATCCAGTTTAGCCTTCTGGCCTACTCTACGTGACAGACACTCAACAAGCACAGCACTTACACAAATGACTGACTGACTGAGAGAAACCGATGATAAAAAAGATGTGGGGGCTGTTTTGTTAGACTTCAGTGCGGCTTTTGACATTACCGATCATAGTCTAATGCTGGAAAAACTTGTGTTATGCCTTTGCACCCCTGCGATATAATAAAGAGTTACCTGTCTAACAGAACACAGAGGGTGTTCTTTAATGGAAGCCCCTACAACATAATCCAGGTAGAATCTGGAATTATCCAGGGCAGCTGTGTTGGCCCCTTACTTTTTTCAATATTTACTAATGACAGTAAAGCCAGTGTGTATATGTACAGTTGAAGTCGGAAGTTTACATACACCTTAGCCAAATACATTTGAACTCAGTTTTTCCCAATTCCTGACATTTAATTCTAGTAAAAACTCCCTGTTTTAGGTCAGTTAGGATCAACATGTCACGGCTGTCGTGAGAACGGGACCAAGGCGCAGCGTGAATTGAGTTCCACATCTTTAATTACAAAGTGAAACTTGAAACAAAATAACAAAACTTACAAAGACCGTGACGACGTAGTGCTCAAACACACTAACACAAACAATATCCCACAAATGCAGGTGGGGAAAAGCCTACCTAAATATGATCCCCAATCAGAGGCAACGAATACCAACTGCCTCTAATTGGGAACCACACAAACCAACAACCTAGAAAACCTATAAACTAGATAACCCCCCCCCCCCAGTCATGCTCTGACCTAAACACCATAGAGAACCGAGGGCTCTCTATGGTCAGGGTGTGACAGTACCCCCCCAAAGATGCGGACTCCGGCCACAAAACCTGAAACCAAATGGGGAGGGTAGGGGTAGGGGGGGGGGGGTGACTAGTGGCGGTTCTGGTGCGGGCCTTTGTGCCCACCCAGACCACGGGTGCACATGGAGCCAGGTAGAACGCCGTGCCCGGACTGGGCCCCGACGCAGAGGAAGGCTCCAGCCTTGGAACGGGACTGGACACTGTGCCTAGACTGGCACCGGGGGCAGAGGAAGACTTCCGGCCCTTGAACAGGACTGGACGCCTTGCCTGCAAGCTCCAGACCGTTGACCATCGCTGTAGGTTCCAGACCGTTGACCATCGCTGTAGGTTCCGGACCGTGTACCATCGCTGGAGGTTCCGGACCTTGGACTGTCGCTGGAGGTTCCGGACCGTGGACCGTCGCTGGAGGTACCGGACCGTGGACCGTCACTGAAGGTTCCGGACCGTTGACTATCGCTGGAGGTTCCGGACCGTCTCCGGGAGCTTCCGGACCGGGAACCGTCGCCGGAAGCTCTGGACTGTGAACCGTGCCTGGACATCGGTGCAGAGGAAGACTTCCGCCCTGAAACAGGACTGGACACCTTGCCTGGAAGCTCCGGACCGTGGACCGTCGTCGGGAGGTTCCGGACCGTGGACCGTCGCCGGGAGGTTCCGGACCGTGGATCGTCGCCCGGAGGTTCCGGACCGTCGCCGGGAGGTTCCGGACCATGGACCGTCGCCGGGAGGTTCCGGACCGTGGACCGTCGCCAGAAGCTCCGGACCGGGAACCGTTGCCGGAAGCTCTGGACTGTGAATGCGCACTGGAGGCCTAGTGCGTGGAGCCGGTACAGGTTGTACCGGACTGGTTACACGCACTTCAGGGCAAGTGCGAGGAGCAGGCACAGGACGTACCGGACTGAGGAGGCGCACTAGAGGCCTAGTGCGTGAAGCCGGCACAGGTGGTACTGGACTGGTGACACGCACTTCAGGGAGAGTGCGGGGAGTGGCACAGGACGTACCGGACTGGGGAGATGCACTGGAGGCCTGATACGTGGATCCGGCACAGGTGGCAATGGACTGGTGACACGCACTTTAGGGCGAGTGCGGTAAGCTCACACAGGACGTACCGGACTGGGAAGGCGCACTTGAGGCCAGATGCGTGAAACCGGTGCAGATGGCACCGGACTGGTGTCACGCTCTTCAGCACGCCTGTACGGCAGCATTCTCATCGCTACCACCTCTCTCCGGAATCTTTCATCAAATTCCTCCTCCGACTCCCAAATAGGATCTGGCACTCACCGCTGCTTGACCGCCAGCTCCACGTTCCCTCCCCCCCCAAAAAATCTTGGGGTTTCAGTGGCCATGGCCCCTGGTGTCATCGCTGTCCTTCCATGCTCCTTGGCGACTCCCGTCTCATGTCCTCTCATGTCCTCCCAAGTCCAAAACTTCCTTACCTCATTTTCACACTGCTTGGTCCTTTGTTGGTGGGATATTCTGTCACATGTGTCGTAAGAACGGGATCAAGGCGCAGCATGAATTGAGTTCCACATCTTTAATTACACCATAGAGAACCGAGGGCTCTCTATGGACAGGGCGTGACACGCCACTTTATTTTTAGAATGTGAAAAGTCAGAAAAATAGTAGAGAGAATTATTGATTTCAGCTTTTATTTCTTTCATCACATTCCCAGTGGTTCAGAAGTTTACATACGCTCAATTAGTATTTGGTAGCATTGCCTTTAAATTGTTTAACTTGGGTCAAACGTTTTGGGTAGCCTTCCACAAGCTTCCCACAATAAGTTGGGTGAATTTTGGCCCATTCCTCCTGACAGAGCTGGTGTAACTGAGTCAGGTTTGTAGGCCTCCTTGCTCGCACACGCTTTTTCAGTTCTGCCCACAAACTTTCTTTAGGATTGAGGTCAGGGCTTTGTGATGGCCACTCCAATCAATACATTGACTTTGTTGTCCTTAAAGGCATAGTCAACTTAGTGTATGCAAACTTCTGACCCACTGGTATTGTGATACAGTGAATTATAAGTGAATAATCTGTCAGTAAACAATTGTTGGAAAAATGACTTGTGTCTTGAACAAAGTAGATGTCCTAACCAACTTGCCAAAACTGTAGTTTGTTAACAAGAAATGTGTCGAGTGGTTGAAAAACAAGTTTCAATGACTCCAACCTAAGTGTATGTAAACATCCCACTTCAATTGTATGCGGATGACTCAACACTGTACATGTAAGCTACTACAGTGACGTAAATGACTGGAACACTTAAAGAGCTGCAGTCAGTTTCAGAGTGGGTTTCAGAGTGGAATAAGTTTGTCCTAAATATTTTTAAAACTAAAAGCATTGTATTTGGGACAAATTATTCACTTAACCCTTTACTAAATCTTATAATAACTAATGTCGAAATTGAGCAAGCTGAGGTGACTAAACTGCTTGGAGTAACCCTGGATTGTAAACTGTTATTGTCAAAACATATTGATACAACCGTAGCTAAGATGAGAAGTCAGTCCATAATAAAGCATTGCTCTACCTTCTTAACAGCACTATGGCAGGCCTTACAGGGTCTAGTTTTGTTGCACCTGGACTACTGTTCAGTCATGTGGTCAGGTGCCACAAAAAGGGACTTAGGAAAATTGCAATTGGCTCAGAACAGGGCAGCACGGCTGGCCCTTGGATGTACACAGAAAGGTGATATTAATAATATGCACGTCAATCTTTCCTGGCTCAAAGTGGATGAGAGATTGACTTCATCACTACTTGTATTAGTTAGAGGTATAGACCTGTTGAATGCAATAAGCTGTCTGTTTTGAACTACTGGCGCACAGCTAGGAAACCCATGTACACCCCACAAAAGGTCTCTTCACAGTCCCCAAGGCCATAACTACATGGAACATCAAGTAACTGATGCAAGCAGTAAAATTAGATAAAAAACAGATAAAAATACACCTTATGGAACAGAGGGGACTGTGAAGCAACACAAACATAGGCACAGACACACGCATACACACATGCGATAACAGACGCACTATACACACACACGTACACATGGATTTTGTACTGTAGATACAGTGCCTTCGGAAAGTATTCAGACCCCTTGACTTTTTCCACATTTTACTTATTGTAAAATCGATTAAATAAACCTATTCCTCAGCAATTTACACACAATACCCCATAACGACAAAGCGAAAACAGGTTTTTAGAATAAAAAAACAAACACCTTATTCACATAAGAATTTATACCCTTTGCTATAAGACTCAAAATTGAGCTCAGGTGCATCCTGTTTCCATTGATCATCCTTGAGATGTTTCTACAACTTGATTGGAGTCCATCTGTGGTAAATTCAATTGATTGGACTTGATTTGGAAAGGCACACACCTGTCTATATAAGGTCCCACAGTTGACAGTGCATGTCAGAGCAAAAACCAAGCCATGAGGTTGTAGGAATTGTCCGTAGAGCTCAGAGACAAGGCACAGATCTGTGGAAGGGTACCAAAAAATGTCTGCAGCATTGAAGGTCCCCAAGAACACAGTGGCCTGCCATCATTCTTAAATGAATGAAGTTTGGAACTACCAAGATTCTTCCTAGAGCTGGCTGCTCGGCCAAACTGAGCAATCGGGGGAGAAGGGCCTTGGTCAGGGAGGTGACCAAGAACCTGATGGTCAGTCTGACAGAGCTCTAGAGTTTCTCTGTGTAGATGGGAGAACCTTTCAGAAGGGCAACCGTCTCTGCAGCACTCCTCCAGTCAGGCCTTTATGCTAGACTGGCCAGAGAGAACCCATTCCACAGTATAATGCACATGACAGCCCACTTGAAGTTTGCCAAAAGTCACCTGAAGACTCTCAGACCATGAGAAACAAGATTCTCTGGTCTGATGAAATCAAGATTGAACTCTTTGGCCTGAATGCCAAGCGTCACTTCTTGAGGAAATCTGGCACCATCTCTATGGTGAAGCATGGTGGTGGCAGCATCATGCTGTGGGGATGTTTTCAGCGGCAAGGAGTGGGAGACACTAGTGTAAGATGAACAGAACAAAGTACAGAGAAAACCTGTTCTAGAGAGCTTAGGACCTCAAACTGGGACGAAGGTTCTTCTTCCAACAGGACAACGACCCTAAGCACACAGCCACACAGGAGTAGGGGCCTGAAGGCACACAGTGTGTAGTGAAATCTGTGAATTATTGTAAGGTTTTTAAAATTGTATGAATGGCCTTAATTTTGCTGGACCTCAGTAAGTGTAGCTGCTGCCTTTGGGGTGGCAGGGTAGCCTAGTGGTTAGAGTGTTGGACTAGTAACTGGAAGGTTGCAAGTTCAAACCCCTGAGCTGACAAGGTACAAATCTGTCGTTCTGCCCCTGAACAAGCAGTTAACCCACTGTTTCTAGACCATCATTGAAAATAAGAATTTGTTCTTTACTGACTTGCCTAGTTAAATAAAGGTAAAATAAATACAAATAATCACCTTTTGGATGGAGATTTTCTGTCACCTAATAATGGTTCATTTCAAGGTCAACAACTATATTCATGTCACTCATAATTTTCAAGATGACAAATACGTTTATTGCATGGTTTTGTAGGCTGCTTGTATATTTAATGTAAGGTCCATTAGTTTCAAATACATGTCATGTGTAATTTATGCCTAAGCAAAGTATCCAATTCCATTTAGTTAAGCTGAATGACACCCATCATGATAAGATAAGGATATCTTATCTTATCATGATGGGTGTCATTCAGCTTAACTAAATATGCGGTGGTACTTAATGAATATGATGTCAGTTCGGTTGTCATCTGAGACATTCTCTTATCAATGATATGATGACATAAACTCTACAGTGGAAAGTCTACACATCAGAGTTATTGGATTCACATGGAATTGTTGTTCAATTTAAATGTTTGAATATGAAATTATTCGTGATGGGATGAAATGTGATTTTAGCTTCTAAAATGTGAGAATTGGGTTTTCATAAGGTTAGGGCTCTGCTCAATCAGTGGCCCGCCCCTGTGAAGAGTCATGGGTTATAAAACCTTTCAGACACACCCTTCTCGCTCCACCATATAAAGCCTTGACGACAATGTAACCTCCTGTTCCGAGGATGTGAGGACGATGGTCCGATGTCAGAATGGTTCAGATAATAACTACAGAACGAAGCCAACATCAGCGTGAGCTTTGGTTGCGAATGGTATGAACTTTGAACTCTTATTCACTACAGAAGTGATACCTCCTAGCCATTGAGTTAGCAACAGCAGCTGCAAATGAGGGTTAGGAAGGAACAGACAGACTATCCCATCTATCACACAACGACGTTACTACAACGTATCCAATTGACCACCAGAGACATTTTTCAAAGGACAAAGGACTCGGTTTGGCAACACGGCCTTCCATCTACCACCAACCTCCTGAAGCACAACTCAGAGTAAATATTTATTGCATTTTCCTTTTCCAAATGGGCGGTAGTTTAGACTGTATAAGATACTGTATTTACGATAGCACAGCTTCTTCCTTTGTTACTCAGTCTTCCCGCTCTTTCACTCAAACCCAGACCCTTTTCTTTTGTGTAACCAGCTGTCATATCTGTTCCGCCTGCTAGGGACGTTGTCCTTTATGACGTAATTTGTAATCAAGTCATGATTAATTATGTGTATGTGTAATTCTGTGTGATTAGTTACGTATTTAGTAAATAAATAATTAAACCCAATTTTGTATTGCTGATTCAACTTGTTAGCCAGGGTTCACAACTTTCAGATGAGACTGAATTAAGGTGATGATTAATATTGTCTGCTATTGATGTAAAATATTACTAGGTCTTTAAGAGTTTATTTGGAAGATAACAGCTCTATAAATATTATTTTGTGGTGCCCCGACTCTCTAGTTAATTATATTTACATGATTAGCTCAATCAGGTAATATTAATTACGGGAAAATTATTTTATAGAATAGCATGTCATATCACTTAATCCGGCATAGCCAAAGACTCGACACCATGCATGCGTGACATGAAATTCATTCTGAGGTAGATTTGTGATTTTCAGACTGGTCAGCTCCTCTCCACTCACATGATTTCTGCTGCTTCAGGGCTTCCAAAGGTGTCTCCTTTTGGGAACATTGTTTACACAGTCCATCTTAGTAAATCATTACGACCTTTTGTCAGATGGGACATGGGATGTAAATGAAACCTAGAGTATATTGTGGCAATATCGTGAACATTAATTCCATCAAATATTTATCAAAAATGTACTCTTAGTTTTGCCAACATTAATGTGGATGCTGCACTTGAAAAGTGTATTTTTGTATTTCATCAGGCTTTAGGAAGCCAGTCCTCAGTCTTGCGGAAACATAGACATTCTAAGACTACCTTCCAGTTATATTTGGACCTATGGTAGGACTCTGCTTTGATTCAGTGAGTTCAGGGACAGGACTGCGTTGGCTGATGGAAAAGACAGGACCAAATGCATTTCCGCCACACAGCGTTTCCATGGGAACACAGAGAGAACAGAAATATCCCAGCTTGATTAATGACAGTCAGTGCTTCAGATGACGACTGTGATGACATCACAGACACCAGCATCACAGATGCCTGCTGGAGGCAGTGTGGCTAAACATCACATTTTTAGCAGTGTTAAAATACTATTCTCTTTTTTCTAAGATCTGAGGGCATCAGCTGGGCTTTAGGTACAGAGTGACATACGCTGCAGCCTATCTATTTATTATGTAGAAGGACACTGTTTATGAAAAGTGAGTGTCATCCCATTATCCAATCGCCTGACCTACATAACAGAGAGGAACTAATCTCTACGTAGGCGGATAGTGAATAATGCAGTAAAATGTGGGAGATCTTTATGAATCATATATGCCTCCGACTTGTTGACCGCTGGCATAGGAACAGTTCTTCCAGTGTGATACAGCATCATCATCCTATTTTTTACTCAGATAACCTTATTTCAATCAAAACTATGCTACATTTATTTTAATAATTCTGATTCAAAATTACAGTGCGTAGGCCTTTCCTACAGTCGAATGACCAAATCGCCCTCTAGTGGCCTTATGGGTGGAATGTTATGAGTATTTTTAATATTTTAATAATTAATTAACATTATCCAGGCTGACTAATCTCTATTTGACCAAGAAAGAGTGATGGAGTGCTGCATCAGATGACCTGGCCTCCACAATCACCCGACCTCAACCCAATTGAGATGGTTTGGGATGAGTTGGACCGCAGAGTGAAGGAAAAGCAGCCAACAAGCGCTCAGCATATGTGGGAACTACTTCAACACTGTTGGAAAAGCATTCCTCTTCAATCTGGATGAGAGAATGCCAAGAGTGTGCAAAGCTGTCATCAAGGCAAAGGGTGGCTAATTTCAAGAATGTAAAATATAAAATATATTTTGATTTGTTTAACATTTCTTTTGGTTACTACATGATTCCATATGTGTTAATTCATAGTTTTGATGTCTTCGGTATTATTCTACAATGTAGAAAATAGTACAAATAAAGAAAAACCCTGCAATGAGTAGGTGTGTCCAAACTTTTTACTTGACCCTAAAATGTATCAAGTTGATAGGCCATTGTGGAGTGGGTTTATTTAATTTTTCTCAGTATTAATTAAGTAATGTACCATGGGTTTACATCCCGTGTTATTTTGACTTTTTAAAATGTTTTTCAAAGGTTTGTCAAGAAGTCTATCCTGATGGACTTTATAGGTCCAAATTGGACCTTTATAGGTCCAATTTGTTCAGCATGATGAAAGACACCTACATACAACGTTTCAAGCCTCTAGGTCAAACGGGGCGACGGATATGAGGGTTTAAGTGAGACTGCTTATAACAGTGCCACCTATAAGCCAATCAGTGCCATTATTTTTGGCCTATAGTTTCTGTGTGCATATTCTTGAGTTATTTGACCATGCTTACTTACAAGCCCTTAACCAACAATGCAGTTGTAAGAAGAAAAAAAGAGAGAAATATAACAAATAATTAAGGAGCAACAACAAAGTAACAGTAGCGAGGCTACATACAGGGGGTTCCGGTTCAGAGTCAATGTGCAGGGGCACCGGTTAGTCGAGGTAATTGAGGTAATATCTACATGTAGGTAGAGGTAAAGTGACCATGCATGGATAATAAACAGAGAGTAGCAGCAGCGTACAAATGGCAGGTGGGGAAAATGCTGGGTAGCCATATAAGGAGTAATAGGTTCTAAAGGTTAGGGCAAAATTCCTAATTTCAGGATTTTCTCTTGAACTACACGACCATTCAAAAGTTTGGGGTCACTTAGAAATGTCCTTGTTTTTGAAAGAAATGCACAAAGAAATCCATTAAGATAACATCAAATTGATCCAAAATACACGGTAGACATTGTTAATGTTGGAAATGACTATTGTAGCTGGAAATGGCAGATTTTTTATGGAATATCTACATAGGCATACAGAGGCCCATTATCAGCAACCATCACTTCTGTGTTCCAACGGCACGTTGTGTTAGCTAATCCAAGTTTATCCTTTTAAAAGGCTAATTGATCATTAGAGTCCTCAACTGGCAGCTTTATTAAATAGTACCTGCAAAACACCAGTCTCAACGTCAACAGTGAAGAAGCGACTCCGAGATGCTGGCCTTCTAGACAGAGTTGTAAAGAAAAAGCCTTATCTCAGACTGGCCAATAAAAATAAAGATTAAGATGGGCAAAAGAACACAGACACTGGACATAGGAATTTTGCCTAGAAGGCCAACATCCCGGAGTCGCCTCTTCACTGTTGACGTTGAGACTGGTGTTTTGTGGGTACTATTTAATGAAGCTACCAGTTGAGGACTTGTGAGGCAGCTGTTTCTCAAACTGGACACTGTAATGTACTTGTCCTCTTGCTCAGTTGTGCACTGGGGCCTCCCACTCACTTTCTATTCTGGTTAGAGACAGTTTGCGCTGTTCTGTGCAATTTCTCAAATGGAATAGCCTTCATTTCTCAGAACAAGAATAGACTGACGAGTTTCAGAAGACAAATGCTGATGCTCCAGATACTCAAATAGTCTACAGAAGGCCAGTTTTATTGCTTCTTTAATCAGCACAAGAGTTTTCAGCTGTGCTAACATAATTGCAAAAGGATTTTCTAGTGATCAATTAACCTTTTAAAATTCTGAACTTGGATTAGCTAACATAACGTGCCATTGGAACTCAGGAGTGATGGTTGCTGATAATGGGCCTCTGTACACCTATGTAGATATTCCATAAAAAATCTGCCATTTCCAGCTACCAATAGTCATTTACAACATTAACAATGTCTACACTGTATTTCTGATCAATTTTATGTTATTTTAATGGACAAACATTTTAGCCTTTCTTTCAAAAACAAGGACATTTCTAAGTGACCCCAAACTTTTGAATGGTAGTTTTCAACAGGTGTATTAGAGGCAAAGTCAGGAGAGTAGAGTGATGTAAACAGGCGCACTTTTATTTTAGTTCCAAAAACGAGAGCACTACATAAAATCAAACACGCACAGAACATAACAAAAGTAAAGCGCATAATAAAACACAACAATAACATGAAACAATTACACACAAAACATGATGGGAAACAGAGGGTTAAATACAAGTAGATTGATTGGGGAAATGAAAACCAGGTGTGTATCTAAACAAGACAAGACAAATGGATACATGAAAAATCGAGCGGCAATGGCTAGAAAGCCGGTGACGTCGATCGCCGAACGCCGCCTGAACACGGAGAGGAGCCGACTTCGGCGGAAGTCGTGACAGTAGTGTAGACAAATAGCTTGGGGGTTGGTGTGTCTCTGACTGAGACTGTTGAAGGGAAATCAGGTATTTAAAAGCTGCCAGAATCTCTGCATCCACTTGCATTTTGTCATTACGAGATAAAGCATTATTATTGTTTTTTTGTAACAATATTACTACTGCAATTGGCTAAGGTTAATAAAATTCAGTGAAATAGAAGAAAACAGGTAATAGGAGAGATTATAGTGTCTACTGGGTGGGGGGGGGGGGAATGGACAGGTTCCCATGATTCCTTGATACACAGGATGTGACGTAGAAGTCCGTCACTGGCCGCGGGCAGCATTTGGTTCTTTAACGCACACACATATTCATCACTCCTCCCTGCGCCATTATAAGATAAGTTAACAATGTGGGTCGACACACAAATTAACTTCTGTCTTGGTGCATGCATTTCACACTTGTCAATGTTCATATTTGAGAGATACAATAATTATTATACTTATCAATGTTGTGGATGAGCGCATTGTTCGTTTGTTCTGTTCCTCTCTCTCCATCTCTGTAGCTTCCGGGTATGCTGGAAAAGGACCCGAGCTAAGGGAATTGGGTTGGCTTTATAGTGCCTGTCCCAAATGGCTCATTAATGCATATGGGCATATTGAAAGATAGTCAGTAGTGATGTAATGTTGTAAATGTTATGTTGTGATATTGTTTAAAACTGTGTTGCAATGTATATCCTTTAGTATGTTTAGTTCATGGAAAATGTAGGTTTGTATTGTTAATTGATTAATTAATTAGGGTTAATTGTTCTGAGGGGAGGGGCTAGCCCTACAAAAGGAGCCTCTCTTTAAGTCATGGAGAGGCAGTTTGGATTGAGCTGTGGATGGGGCAGCATTGTTTTTAAGCTGTCCCATAAGGTAGACGTTGATAGCAGTACTGTTGTTTTTTGTTCTGGAATCACTTGTAAATAAACACCTTTGCACAGAAGAACTTTTGCGGTTCCGCCATCTTTTTTTATTTTGATAGAGGTTAGGTTATCCAGTTTAGCCTTCTGGCCAACTCTACGTGACACAGGACATGGCAATGGTTACAGAATAGATCATCTCGGTTACCCAGAAGTACAATTATCTTGTGAAAGTTTGTCATTTACCCTTTTACTTCTGGGGTTAATTCCATTAACAATTGTGATTAGCTTTGTACAAAGGAAGGAGGCGAAGTCTCATCACTCACAAACAAAACTCAGCCAAACTTCCGCTAATTTCACATGTGTTTATCATGGCCAATAAGCACATTTTTGTTTTATGATACAGCAAATTTTAACTTTGTGGCTGTGGAATCTAGTGGAAACTGTTCATCATCCATACACAGGCTTGAAAATCACCGCACCAGTTTAATTACCGCCTTCGTCCAATCCTGATTCGTCCAAATAATCAATGACGAAAACCCAAAACCAGGAACTACTGCTGCTCATATCACATAATTCTACGTGAGCCTTGACAGATTCTCACTGTTTCATCTGTCCACGAGAATCTGTCTACGAGAGATTATAGAATAGAGGCATCCCAGGTTTGTTTCTGAGTGTGCGTACGACTGCCATTGAATCTGTGTTTATTTCTGTATCAGTTTGACTATTGCTGCCATTAAAAACCAAGCCTTGTATTATCCAGCTTATACTCTGAGGTATTTCCAAAGGTCTCAAAAGGAAACAGTGACGTTTTGTATCCAGTTTGAGTTCGAAGACAGGTCTTGGAGCTAAAGTCTGTGTGAAAAGAACACATTTCCACCTCTGAGACTTTAGCATCATTCTGGTACAGGAAGCTTATGGCTGTAATTAGTTAAGAAACTGACAAGTTTAAAGTTGAAACGTGTCATGATGTTACATTTCTCAGGTAAACAAAGTAATAAGGTTTTATTGCAGCCAGATAAGTAGTTATGGCTCTTATTGCTTGGGAAGCCTCCTCATTCATATGCTTTCCTTTTCATGAGGTTGTCTAAAGCTGTAGATAGTGGACTAAATGTCACCTGGACTGCAGAAAGAAACGCAAATTTGTAAGTTGTCAATTTAAAATGTCTAGAGTTTTTGTAGGTCTAGGTGATTTGTATGTCTATGGTGGCCTGATATGTTTCCCAATCAGAGGCAGCTGTTTATCGTTGTCTCTGATTGGGGATCATATTTAGGTATCCATTTCCCTTTGGTGTTTGTGGGATCTTGTTCTATGTGTAGTTGCCTGTCTGCACTATACATATAGCTTCACGTTTCGTGTGTGCTTGTTTGTTTTGTTTTGCTGATTTTCGGTTTATTAAAAACATGTGGAACTCTACTTACGCTGCGCCTCGGTCAGATCCTTATTACGAACGTGACAAAATCTGTCCCTCATTATTATAATTATTGAAGATTTATCAGAGTAACAGGTGTCTATGTGTGCGATACACAAAAAAAGAAGCAAAGCGTGTTTTTATTGTGTATGTGTACAGTAGCTTGAGTTTGGTATTCAGAAAGCATTCAGTAACATTTTTTTGAAAGTAGATGAGATCCAGTTCAAAACACATTTATTGATATATCAATATTACCAGTGTAGCGGAGATGATCCTGCAAGGCTGCTGGTGCAGGGAAATGTTGTATTTATTTTTTATTTTACCTTTATTTAAGACAAGTCAGTCAAGAACATTCTTATTTTTATATCATGCAACGGGTATTCATGTAACTTACTGAATATTTTTTTTGTAATAATACAGAAGAGTATGTAGAATCTGAATCTGTGTGTTGCCATGTGTGCACTGTAAATGTGGGTTTGTGTGTTGTTGTTACAGCATATCAGATCTTGTGCTATTTTATTATTTCCCATAACTAGGTTGTGTATATTTTATTACTCTGTCTGCAGGAGCTGTCCAATATTCCCTTTTGCTTAACTGTTCCCTGATTGTTCTGCAACTCTGGTAGGTCCTAATTTGATATCACAAATTGGGAAGATGCAGTACTTCTTACAATGAGATGAGTAGCATAAACGCTTTTGTTCAGTTGGGTTTAATTATGTTTCATTAAATTATTAGACTCTGAATAGACTTCTCTGAACAGACAGAAATATTCTGTAAATTGTACTAACATTATTTGTAAAGCGTAGCCTTTATAGACATGTGACTTAGAGTTCTTATCTTATTGGTAGCATCGGGCAACCACAGTACCAGATATTTTCTTAGAATAGGCTGACATTTTTTGGAAATTATTTCTGCTTGTATGTTGGCCTACTGTACTGAATATTTTTCATAATTACACTGTTCAGTATTATTTGTTAGAAAAGGCTGGTCAAATGTCATTCATTATGAACTCAGAAGTTTTCAGTATAAAATTCATTTAATTCTAATTTCAATATTTGTCAACCATACACAGGAGGTTATAGGCTACATGATATAGGTGACAATAAGGCCTTGATCATATACATCATTGGCAACATTATTACAATGTAGTAATTGGGAGCAAACTCACTGACAGCAAACCTCGAACATATCCGAGTTTCTACACGTCCTGCTCTACCCTCTGTCGGTTACAATGTTTCAATTCACCTGGAAGAAACTCGGCACTGAAATTAATTACAAACGTTCAAATTCAGAATAATGTGTCCCGAAATGGCGTTCAAGTGTCAATAGCCTATTATCCAAACTATTTTCTCACTATATACTCTTATTGTGTGTTGCACAGCTGGTTGCTAATGATGTCATTAGTTAAGTATTGAGCTACCGACTGACCTACTTTCCCTGTTCACAGCGGCTCAGTCCTGTTTACAAGGGACTGTCAACTGAGGATGTTGAGTGGTAGAGGAAAACAGACCGAGCATAGACCTGAAAATGATTATTCCTGGAATCTATGTTTCTGAATAGGGATGTTACTCAAATTGTAGTTTGAATAATACTTAGGCAGCGTCTGTATACATACACTATGATCTGTTTGCGATGTGCTTGTGGTGAGTCAAGCTTAGGATAGTTGGCTCAGTGATTTACACAGTTGGCTGTTGGAAAAGGAGTACCTTCAAAAGTAAAGTATGGATCTAAAGTCCAGTTTTCAAGGTATGTAAGATTGTAATGTCCTTTGCGTTTTGGGTCACTCTCGTCTTGTATTAATTCAAACGTACAGTAGGCTATAGGTTGGCAGTTCCTTCCATTTTGGATGGATATATCTGTTGGCTTCTGCTTTTAAAGCCAAGATGTCAACATACAAATAAACTAGGCTACCTATTATACAATGTTAATTTCTATGCTTTCTATGTCTATTTTCATAGAGAAGTGTTATATGTCCTGTGTGTATTTCACAACGTAGTTAATCATTTTCTTAAAAAGCACAATTCAGCTCACTGGTATAGATTTACAAGTATAGTGTGTCCTTGCAAGGGAATGAGTTGTCTTTTTTTGAGAGAAATCATTTTAAAACCATGTTTACCTTGATTAGAAGATAGTGGATATTGAAGAGATCTAAAGTCCCAAAAGCACTGAGTTAGGTAAATCTGCTTTAAATGTTTTTGCCCCTTAATTGTGGAATAATCTCCAAGGCTCTCTAAAATGTGATGAATTGGTGCCTCTAGGGCAATTCAACAGGCTGATTGAGGACCTATTTTACTGACGAATGTGTTTGTTTTCTATGATTGTGTTTTGCTTTTCATGTATTGATTTGAATATTGATGTGCGTGTTGATGTGTTTATTGATGTGTGTAGTGTGTATTGATGTGGACACAGGGCTCATCTGTGAAAGAGAGCTTGGTCTCAGCATGATTACCTGTCAAAATAAAGGTTAAATACAATTATTATAAAAGAATGGGAGTTACTCCCATTCTTCTCTGCAGATCCTCTCGAGCTTTGTCAGGTTGGATGGGGAGCGTCGCTGCACAGCTATTTTCAGGTCTCTCCAGAGATGTTCAAGCCAGGGCTCTGACTGGGTCACTCAAGGGGACATTCAGAGACTTGTCCCGAAGCCACTCCTGCATTTTCTTGTCTGTGTGCTTAGGGTCGTTTTCCTGTTGAAAGGTGAACCTTCGACCCTGTCAGAGGTCCTGAGCTCTCTGGAGCAGGTTTTCATCAAATATCTCTGTACTTTGCTCCGTTCATCTTTCCCTTGATTCTGACATCCCCATAGCAAGATGCTGCCGCCACCATGCTTCACTGTAGGGATGGTTAGGTTTAGGTTTCTCTTGGCAAACTCCAAATAGGCTGTCATGCGCCATTTACTTGAGGAGTGGCTTCCGTCTGGCCACTCTACCACAAAGGCCTGATTGGTGGAGTGCTACAGAGATGCCTCTAGCACTGAGATGCAGTGCCTTGGACTGCTGTGCCACTCTGGAGAAAAGGAGAAGAGGTCTGAATACTTTACGATTGCACTGTAGTTTACATGTTGTCAACAATCTAAGCCGGCCCCATCTGTTTTGCCCTATAGTTGTGCACGCGTCGGTTTTGATGATCAGCTAACCTGTCTATACAAATTAGACCATTTAGTATAATATTTTTATGAAAAACTAATGTTTTAATGTCACATACACCAGATAGGTGCAGTGAAATGTGTTATTTTACAGGGTTAGCCATAGTAGTACATGACCCCTGAAGCAAATTAGGGTTAAGTGCATTGCTCAATGGTACATCGACAGAATTTTAACCTTGTCGGCTCGGGTATTCAAAACCAGCGACCTTTCTGTTACTGGCCCAGCTCTCCAACAGTTTGGCTACCTGCTGTCGTGACATTACGTACAACACTGACATTACATATCACAAACGTCACATCAATTACATCATTGTCAAGTACAATCAAATCACCCCCCTTAAATGATATCATCAGCCTGAAACATGTCACGTCATATGCGTTTATTCTCACATTCTCTTTCCCTTTTTTTCACCGTATGTTTTACTGACACTTCAGCCGAGATTGGATGTCCTTATGCCGTCATTGGCTACCTCTCACCTCAAGCAAACAACCAATTGTTCCTTGACATGATGCAAAGGTGATAATAATTACATCCTTGATGAACACGTAAATAAGTCACTTTGGTTATGAAAGAGTTGAGAGCTGTAACCAGCAGCTCCCTCCAAACCATTCTCAGCAGTGATATATATTGACAGGTTTCATAGTTGAACGATTCTAAGATTAAAGATGGATGCTTCAATAAAAATAATTACTTTCTGAATTCCATTGAATGTATGCGTGTGTGTGTGTGTGTGTGTGTGTGTGTGTGTGTGAGAGAGAGAGAACGTGTACCATTGGCAGTGTGAATATGCTATTGCATGGCTTTTCAGTTTGTTTAGTTTTTTTGTGTTGTTTTTTGTTGTTGAATTTTCCCCCCTTTTTTCCCCCAATTTCGTGGTATCCAATTGTTAGTAGCTACTATCTTGTCTCACTGCTACAACTCCCGTACGGGCTCGGGAGAGACGAAGGTCGAAAGTCATGCATCCACAACCCAACCAAGCCGCACTGCTTCTTAACACAGCGAGCATCCAACCCGGAAGCCAGCCGCACCAATGTGTCGGAGGAAACACTGTGCATCTGGCAACCTTGGTTAGCGTGCACTGCACCCGGCCTGCCACAGGAGTCGCTGGTGCGCAATGAGACAAGGAAATCTCTACCTGCCAAACCCTCTCTAACCCGGACGATGCTAGGCCAATTGTGCGTCGCCCCACGAACCTCCCGGGCGCAGCCGGTTGCGACAGAGCCTGGACGCGAACCCAGAGTCTCTGGTGGATCAGCCCTTAACGACTGCGCCACCCGGGAGGCTCTCAGTTTGTTTCTTTAATGAAATACTTTCATCAAAATCTCCCAAAGATCAAGATAAGAGGTTTTCTACCTTTTGCAATACAACAGGTTTTTGTCATTGTGAGGTAGTTCAGCATGTGTACAGACGAGTTCTAGAAAGATGAAGTCTGACACGTCAATCGTTTCTTGCCAGAGTTCGTGAGAAAAGTAATCTTGCGGCGTGCCTGCCTGAGGTGGTGTATGTTAGTGCAGGCGACGGTCATGAACATAAACTTGGATGTGTATTCCTCTCCTCTGCCATCAAGTTCTGGCAGACAATTTAAGATCCGTGCCCCCCAGGGCACATGTGTCACTCCACTTGACAGCTGTAAACCTTGTCTCACTGAACTCAATGCATTCTGGTTGTGGTGTAATATTCTCACTCAAAGAGTTTCCAGGTAGAAATTCACCATGCACCATGTACAGTAGACCACCAAAATGCATGGGTTGTTCAATGTTTTATTTCCTTGTATATGAAAGTAAAGGAAGTCCTCTTCGATGGAAGAAGCTCCCCACTGGGCACACACTGGTTGATTCAACATTGTTTCTATGTCATTTCAATGAAATTTCGTTGAACCAATGTGGAATAGATACTTAATTGACGTTTGTGCCCAACGGGTCCAGTCTACTCTACTGGACTTGGTCAGTGTTTTTGTCCAATTGAAGGAGAAGTAGCGTAGTCCACTGACCAAATTCCTTGTTCTCAAAGGGACACCCATCCTATCATCTTCTGATTTTAAAATATATTCTTGTGATTTTGTAGTTCGCTCTCCATCTGTAGCCACTTTCTGTCTTTGTAAAGGGTATACATCAAGTGTTTGAGGTCTAAGTCGTAAGATATGAACACAGTTTGCAACATCTTGTACTGTTGTTTTTGTTATTACATCTGGGTAAAAGATTAAATAAATCAGATTATTTTCAGAATTCAAGGCACACTTAACCAGCATGGATACCACTCCTTTCTGCAGGGCTATGCCATCCCATGTGGTTTGCGCTTAGTCTCACTATCATTTGTTGTTCAACTGGACAATAACCCAACACACCTCCAGGCTGTGTAAGGGCTATTTGACCAAGAAGGAGAGTGATGGAGTGCTGCATCAGATGACCTGGCCTCCACAATCACCCGACCTCAACTCAATTGAGATGGTTTGGGATGAGTTCAACTGCAGAGTGAAGGAGAAGCAGCCAAGTGCTCAGTATATGTGAGAACTCCTTTAAGACTGTTGGAAAAGCATTCCAGGTGAAGCTGGTTGAGAGAATGCCAAGAGTGCGCAAAGCTGTCAACAAGGCAAAGGGTGGCTACTTTGAAGAATCTAAAATATATTTTGATTTGTTTAACACTGTTTGGGTTAGTATATGATTCCATGTGTTATTTCATAGTTTTTATGTCTTCACTATTATTATAGAATGCAGAAAATAGTTCAAATAAAGAAAAAACCCTTGAATGAGTAGCTGTGTCCAAACTTTTAGAATTAAAATAAATACATTTCCAGCCCACATACCTCTATTATTTTAATACCAGTAATGGTGGATTAGCAAAAGAGGTGTCTCTGCCTCTAATTTGTTGGGGACAGTAGAGCTCCTCCATGTTGAATTGTTGTATCCAGGTGGTAATTGATGTTTAACACTCTTCCCTTTAAATCATGCTGTTCACTGTGGAAAATCATGGCTCATAAATCACAATGAATAATTATGTTTCTTCTGGTAATGTTCACTCACTGAGATTATATTCTCTGAGATATGCTCTGGGTTGATAAATAATAGCCTATTGTATTTTACAATAAACATGATAATTCTGTAAGCATTGTTTTTCACAAGAATAACTTTAAAACGTACACTTGGTCAGCATAGAATTGGTTATAGGATCACTTTCAAGTACCTTTTGGGATGTGCTTAAGTGTGAATAAGAGAATACTGCGGGGCAACACTGTCGCTGTGTGTATTACAGTTATGACACTTGAATGAAACTGCAGATGAATCAAGTTACTGTAATTAACGGATTATCGAATGTAATAGGCCTAGATTTTCCCCCTTTACTCAAGCCCACATTCCTATTGTCCTCCACAGGTTTTGGTGTTTCTGTGGTGGACTCCAGGAGGAGGTGGGCAACAGCAGCAGGTGATCATTAGCTTTTTCCTGGGGCGCAGATGGGATACATCAGACTTCAGATAGGGCCTGGCTGGGAGAGGGAGTGAGAATGGACAACCTTTCCGACTTTGGGTCCCTATGTCCGTCCAGCAGGAGGGAATGGGAGTAAGTATCTAGGCTACTTTTATTCTCTCTTGTGTTTCCTGTCACTGTCAAATACATGTGTTTGTATAGAGAAATATTACTTGGTTTATTTCCAAAATGCTATATCCACCAATTTTTTACATTTGTGTTTTTTCATCAGTGGTTATTTCTTATGGGTACATTTGTGTGTGTGTGTGTGTGACATATTACTGTTCTCAGATTTGTATTAATAGATTTTAGATGTGTACGAAAATATCATGACACTAGGCAAGACCCAAATGCAGACATGGGAGGCAGATGGTTGGAGTTTAAGATGTTTAATACATCCAAAAGGAATAGGCAAGAGAATGGTCATGGACAGGCAAAAGGTCAAAACCAGGTCAGAGTCCAGGAGATGGCTGGCAAGCTTGCAAGGAAGGCAGGGAGAATGGTCAGGCAGGCGGGTACAGAGTCCAGAACAGGCAAGGGTCAAAACCGGGAGGACTAGAAAAAGGAGAAAGGCAAAGCAGGAAAACGGGAAAAACCGCTGGTAGGCTTGGACATACAAGACGAACTGGCACAGAGAGACCGGAAACACAGGGATAAATACACTGGGGAAAACAAGCAACACCTGGAGGGGGTGTAGACATTAACGAGGACAGGTGAAACTGATTAGGTTGTGACAGAAAATGTTTTGTTTTTTTGTTGCAAAAAGCCATATATCCATTGTTGTGCTGAAATGCAATGTTTGTATCTTGTATATTTGACTGTGATATGGTGTTGTCTCACTTAGCTATCTCAGAATATGCGCCGAACAGATGGCAAGTGTCTTCACTGACATTTTCAACCTCTCCCTGACCCAGTCTGTAATACCTACATGTTTCAAGCAGACTACCATAGTCCCTGTGCCCAAGAATAACCTGTTTAAATGACTGTCACCCCGTAGCACTCACATCTATAATAACAACCTATCCCTCAACGTAGTCAAGACAAAGGAGATGATTGTGGACTACAGGAAAAGGAGGACCGAGCACGCCCCCATTCTCATTCATGGGACTGTAGTGGAGCAGGTTGAGAGCTTCAAGTTCCTTGGTGTCCACATCACCAACAAACTAGAATGGTCCAAACACACCAAGACAGTTGTGAAGAGGGCACGACAAAACCTATTCCCCCTCAGGAGACTGAAAAGATTTGGCATGGGTCATCAGATCCTCAAAATGTTCGACAGCTGCAACATCGCGAGCATCCTGACTGGTTGCATCACTGCCTGGTATGGCAACTGCTTGGCCTCCGACCACAAGGCACTACAGAGGGTAGTGCGTACGACCCAGTACATCACTGGGTCTAAGCTATCTACCATCCAGGATCTCTACACCAGGCGGTGTCAGAGGAAGGCCCTAAAAATTGTCAAAAACAACAGCCACCCCAGTCATAGACTGTTCTCTGCTACCACATGGCAAGCAGTACCAGAGCGCCAAGTCTAGGACCAAAAGGCTTCTCAACAGCTTTTACCCTCAAGCCATAAGACTCCTAAACAGTTAATCAAATGGCTACCCGG
This sequence comes from Oncorhynchus masou masou, assembly GCF_036934945.1. Lineage (NCBI taxonomy): Eukaryota > Metazoa > Chordata > Actinopteri > Salmoniformes > Salmonidae > Oncorhynchus > Oncorhynchus masou. The sequence continues at coordinate 58,938,506 of NC_088223.1, forward strand.
ACTATTTGCATTGTGTCCCGCCAGGGCTTGTAAGTAAGCATTTCACTGTACACCTGTTGTATTCGGCGCACGTGACAAATAAACTTTGATTTGAAAGGCACCCTGGATCCACTCCAATTCACATACTGTCCCAACAGATCCACAGATGACGCAATCTCTATTGCACTCCACACTGCCCTTTCCGACCTGGACAAAAGGAACACCTATGTGAGAATTCTGTTCATTGACTACAACTCACTTTTTTGACTCATCACATACGCTGCTGAAAGCTAAGGTAACTGAGCTAAACGACTACCGCCCCGTAGCACTCACTTCCGTCATCATGAAGTGCTTTGAGAGTCTAGTCAAGGACCAAATCACCTCCACCCTACCTGACACCCTAGACCCACTCCAATTTGCTTACCGCCCCAATAGGTCCACAGATGACGCAATCGCAACCACACTGCACTAACCCATCTGAACAAGAGGAATAACTGTGAGAATGCTGTTCATCGACTACAGCTCAGCATTTAACACCATAGCTTGAGACCCTGGGTCACGACCCCACCCTGTGCAACTGGGTACTGGACTTCCTGACGGGCTGCCCCCAGGTGGTGAGGGTAGGTAACAACATCTCCACCCCGCTGATCCTCAACACTGGGGCCCCACAAGGGTGCGTTCTGAGCCCTCTCCTGTACTCCCTGTTCACCCACGACTGCCTTGCACGCCTCCAACTCAATCATCACGTTTGCAGACGGCACTACAGTGGTAGGCTTGATTACCAACAAAGACGAGACGGCCTACAGGGAGGAGGTGAGGGCCCTCGGAGTGTGGTGTCAGGAAAATAACCTCACACTCAACATCAACAAAACAAAGGAGATAATCGTGGACTTCAGGAAACAGCAGAGGGAACACCCCCCTATCCACATCGACAGGACAGTAGTGGAGAGGGTAGAAAGTTTAAAGTTCCTCGGCGTACACATCACGGACAAACTGAATTGGTCCACCCACACAGCAGCGCCTCTTCAACTTCAGGAGGCTGAAGAAATTTGTCCTGTCACCAAAAGCACTCACAAACTTTCACAGATGCACAACCAAGAGCATCCTGTCGGGCTGTATCACCGCCTGGTACGGCAACTGCTCTGCCTACAATCGTAAGGCTCTCCAGAGGGTAGTGAGGTCTGCACAACGCATCACCGGGGGCAAACTACCTGCCCTCCAGGACACCTACACCACCCGATGTCACAGGAAGACCATAAAGATCATCAAGGACGACAACCACCCGAGCCACTGCCTGTTCACGCCGCTATCATCCAGAAGGCGAGATCAGTACAGGTGCATCAAAGCAGGGACTGAGAGACTGAAAAACAGCTTCTATCTCAAGACCCTCAGACTGTTATACAGCCACCACTAACATTGAGTGGCTGCTGCCATACATGTAAAAAATGTATCACTAGCCACTTTAAACAATGCCACTTAATATAATGTTTACATACCCTACATTACTTATCTCATATGTATATACTGTACTCGATACCATCTACTGCATCTTGCCATCTTTATGTAATACATGTATCACTAGCCACTTTAAACAATGCCTCTTAATATAATGCTTACATACCCTACATTACTTATCTCATATGTATATACTGTACACAATACCATCTACTGCATCTTGCCTATGCCGATCTGTACCATCACTCATTCATATATCTTTATGTACATATTCTTCATACCTTTACACTGGTGTGTATAAGGTAGCTGTTGTGAAATTGTTAGGTTAGATTACTCGTTGGTTTTTACTGCATTGTCGGAACTAGAAGCACAAGCATTTCGCTACACTCGCATTAACATCTGCTAACCATGTGTATGTGACAAATAAAATTAGATTTGTTACTGTTTACTATCTGTTACTTTATTCCTAGTTACATGTACATATCTACCTCAATTACTTCATACCTCTGCACATCGTTTCGGTACTGGTACCCCATGTATATAGCCAAGTTATCATTACTCATTGTTATCTATTATTACTTTTATTATTTCTCTATTTTTGTTCTTTGCATTGTTGGGAAGGTTCTGTAAGTAAGCATTTCACTGTAAGTCCACACCTGTTGTTTACGAAGCGTGTGACAAATAAAAATGTACTTGATTTGAGATAAATGCACATCGCTCTGGATAAGAGCATCTGCTAAATGACTAAAATGTCAAATGTAAAAATCTCATATTACTGTATTGAGAAAAAATATTTAAATTGTTTTTGTGTACCATTTGTACAGTTCTTAATAAAAATGTAGTTATTTGTTACATTTGTCTGTGTAAAACCTAGCAGTACTAATTATTTATCTGAGATTGAGGCCGATTTATATAGCATTTTGAAAAGAAAACATGATTATTTGTCTCTCTGAAATGAAACCATCAAAGTGATAGATTTGAAACTGTCACTTGTGCTTCCTCTCCGGCCTCTAGGTCACCAGGCTGCTCATTACGGCGCACACCTGTCACCAGCGTTAGGCGCATAATGATACTCACCTGGACTCCATCACCTCCTTGATTACCTGCCCTTTATATGTCACTCCCTTTGGTTTCTTCCCCAGTGGTCATTGTTCCTGTTCTATGTCGGTGCGCTGTTCCTTGTTTTGTTCCTTTATTTATGACATGTATTCACTCACTGAACGGGCTTCCTGACGTTCAGCGTACATCGTTACATAAACAAACACATGCCTGTCATTGAACAACCCCATGCCATGATTAGATAGTGAAAAACACACGTCTCTTCCATAATTTCTTTAAGCAATAAAAGCTCCTTTACCAACATTTCTGAAAATGGATATATAGCGTTTTGGAATGAAACTCTTCATATACTTGGTTGACTACTGTACTATATGAACACAAACACCCTAGAAAACATCTTGGCACAAGTCAGTTTCTTTAGGACCATAGGAGAGAACCTGTTTATGTATAAGATATAGATTAAGTCATTATTAAGAATGGTTTCCACTCCAAGGGTGTCTATTTGTCTCTATTCATAATGTTGTAGAGGAGAAGGGGCATAATAATCTTATTGGTGAATATTCAGAGAAACGGCATTCCAACTCGTCTCTCCCTTTTCCCTCTAGCACCAGCAGCTGTGTGGACGATTTGATGGATGAAGATGATAAAGACAGGGCAAAAAGGTATTCCACGTGTGTGTGTGTGTGTGTGTGTGTTCACGTGTGTGTCTCTGAGCAAGAGACCTTTGAGTGTGAGGACGCAAGATGAGGCAGACAGAGACAAGTGGTAGTTCACAACTTGTACCTGTTAATAAAAGGTCCACTTTGACGTGGCCCTGTTTGGCATTACATCTGTGAAGGCATCTGCTTTGCAGATGTCAAGACTCTTCACATTTTCATCTCTCAAAATCACTTTTCAGCGCTAAGACAAAGTTTTCTGTTGGTTTCTGTGACTGGACAGCTTAAAAAAATGTCATAGGAATGTGTTGAGGAGAGGGCCCCCTCCATCTATCCAACAGGGTCAAGACATTTTTGCTTTCCAGTAATGATGCACACAAGTCTAGCTGAAAATAGACTTTCAAATCATTAGTCAGGGGGTGCAGATGTATTTGAGTCTGGGGAGAATGGCAGCAAAAACTTCAATTAAGAGAAAATGTCTGAACGTTTGTGTTAATGGTAGATTTTGTGTTTGCGATGCTATTTATGTCATAGTTTTTTCCATCACAGGTCCATATCAGATGAATCTTCATAAATGTTTGCTTGTGCTATCAGAAGGGATTTCCATCCTGCAAGCTGTTTTATTGTGGCAGAGGAATGAGTGAATTGCAATGGTGGTTATTGATAAGCAGCTGTCACTCAGGAGTGTGTGTTTCATAAATACGAAGCTGTAGTTAGAATCGTTGAGCTCGCAATTTCCACTTCAAATGCATTTCTTTATAAAGCATATAGATGGTCAAAGTTCCCAAAGTGTATATGGTCAGAAATGTAATCCTGTACATTTATCATCTGTTCTATTCAAGGGCATCTCGGAACAAATCAGAAAAGAAAAGAAGAGACCAATTCAATGTGCTCATCAAGGAGCTATGCACCATGCTGCAGGGCCAAGGCCATCCACGCAAGATGGACAAGTCTACCATACTGCAGAGAACTATCGACTTCCTGCAGAAACAGAAAGGTAGGAATGTGTAACGTAGTCGGCTGCGTCAGTCATCACATTGGCGTTGGCTTCCTGCTGACCTGTCGTGTGTGTGCGCGTGGCACGTGCGTCCTGCCCTACATGCAGAACATCACTGCTCACAAAAAGGGTGTGAAGAGAAAGAACGATGAGGGTGGAGGACATTAGCTGTCTTGTACTTGTTGGACAGGACAGAGAGAAAAGAGAGGACTACTCCACTTTCCTTTCAAGCTTGGCTCAGACCGACATAACCTCAACTCAGTCTTCTGTCAGAATCAAGGTCACAGATGTCAGTGTTTCTGAGATAAACATTCCTGATCTGGGATATTTCTTAACCTCTTTTCCTCTTCTGTTATGTGTCTCCGGTATTCATCAGGATCCTTCCACTACTAACCTATTTGGCAGCGATGGTGCCTGGATGTGGATGTGTAGTGCTAACAGATATATCTAACCCCTCTTCCTGGCCTTCCTCTGCCTCCTCTGTTTCAGAAATCACAGCACAGACAGAGTCATGTGAGATCCGGCAGGACTGGAAGCCTTCGTTCCTCAGTAATGAGGAGTTCACCCAGTTGATGCTGGAGGTAAAAATCAGCTCAGCTCCACGTTTACCTCCTCTGATATGAAATAACATCCTGATGAACCTCTGTAGGCCAGCACCAACAGTACCCATGATGTACCTCTGGAAGAAATATAACACACAATAATTATAGTAGCCGGCATAATAATAATGACTTTGTTTCCTTCCATAGGCTTTAGACGGTTTCCTCATAGCACTAACTACAGATGGAAACATTATATATGTGTCCGACAGTGTGTCTTCACTCATTGGCCATTTACCGGTAAGTGAGAGCCACGCTGATCTAGCTCGGAATTACATGTTTGATTATTTGTAACTTAATATTAATGTATATACAGTACCATTCAAAAGTTTGGACACCTACTCATTCCAGGGTTTTTCTTGAATTTTGATGAAGACATCAAAACTATGAAATAACACATATGGAATCATGTAGTATGGAATCATGTTTGCACACTCTTGGCATTCTCTCAAGTAGCTTCATGAGGTAGTCACCTGGAATGCATTTCAATTCAAATGTGTTGTCACGGTGGATTTCCTCCTCTTCCTCTGAAGAGGTGAAACAAGGATCGGACCAATATGCGGCGTGGTAAGTGTCCATGGTTTTAATAGGAAAAGTCAAACATGAACACAACTACAAAACAAGAAACGTGAAAACCCGAAACAGTCCCGTGTGCCACAAACACTGACACAGGAAACAATCACCCACAAAATACCCAAAGAACATGGCTGCCTAAATATGGTTCCCAATCAGAGACAACGATAAACACCTGCCTCTGATTGAGAACCAATCTAGGCAACCATAGACTTATAAACACCTAGAATGAACACAACCCCATAAATCTACAAAAACCCCAAGACAGTACAAACACCCTAGATGAGACAAAAACCATACATCACCCATATCACATCCTGGCCTAACCAAAATATTAAAGAAAACAAAGATAACTAAGGCCAGGGCGTGACATGTGTACCTTGTTAATTTTTTGAATTTTTTTCCTTAATGCGTTTGAGCCAATCAGTTGAATTCAAGGCACACTTTACCTCTCTAGGGTACATGGGGGTGCGTATACAGAAGATTTGGTAAAAGACCAAGTCCATATTATGGCAAGAACAGCTCAAATAAGCAAAGAGAATCAACAGTCCATCATTACATTAAGACGTGAAGGTCGGTCAATCCGGAACATTTCATGAACTTTGAAAGTTTCTTCAAGTACATTCGCAAAAACCATCAAGTGCTATGATGAAACTGGCTCTCATGAGGACCGCCACAGGAAAGGAAGACCCAGAGTTACCTCTGCTGCAGAGGATAAGTTCATTAGAGTTACCAGCCTCAGATTGCAACCCAAATAAATGCTTCACAGTTCAAGTAACAGATATCTCGACAACTGTTCAGAGGAGACTACGTGAATCAGGCCTTCATGGTTGAACTGCTTGGGCCAAGAAAATTGAGCAATGGACATTAGACCGGTGTAAATCTGTCCGTTGGTCTGATGAGTCCAAATATGAGATTTTTGATTCCAACCGCCATGTCTTTGTGAGACGCAGAGTAGGTGAACGGATGATGTCCGCATGTTCCCACCATGTAGCATGGAGGAGGAAGTGTGATGGTGTGGGGGTGCTTTTATATTGACAATAACATTGTCAATATAAAAGGTAAACAAGAAATGCACATGCGCCTGAAAAAGCTCTGCGACACGTTAAGGCCCACTCGTTCAGATTGGTCTTACTTCCTCATTTATAAGATTACAAGCCTGAAACGATTTCTAAAGACTGTTGACATCTAGTGGAAGGCATAGGAACTGAAAATGGAGTCCTAAGTTAATGGATACTGTAATGGCATTGAATAGAAAACTACAAAAACAAAACAAAACTACTTCCTGAATGGATTTTTCTCAGGTTTTCGCCTGCTAAATTAGTTCTGTTATACTCACAGACACTATTTTAACAGTTTTGGAAACTTTAGAGTGTTTTTCTATCCAAATTCAAATGCATATCATATCTTCTGGGCCCGAGTAGCAGGCCTTTGAATTTGGGCATGCTTTTCATCCAAAATTCTGAATGCTGCCCCCTACCCTAGAGAGGTTAACCAGCATGGCTACCACAGCATTCTGCAGCTATACGCCATCCCATCTGGTTTGCGAATTAGTCCAGTTCAAAAACAAATGATATTGAGACAACACACCTCCAGGCTGTGTAAGGGCTATTTGACCAAGAAGGAGAGTGATGGAGTGCTGGCCTCCACAATTACTCGACCTCAACCCAATTTAGATGGTTGGGATGAGTTGGGCTGCAGAGTGAAGGAGAAACAGCTAACAAGTGCTCAGCATATGTGGGAACTTTTTCAAGACTGTTGGAAAAGCATTCTAGGTGAAGCTTGTTGTGATAATGCCAAGAGTGTGCAAAGCTGTCATCAAGGCAAAGGGTGGCTACTTTGAAGAATCTAAAATCTAAAATCTACATTGATTTGTTTAACACTTTTTTGGTTACTACATAATTTCATATGTGCTATTTCATAGTTTGATGTCTTCACTATTATTCTACAATGTAGAAAATAGTAAAAATGAAGAAAAACCCTGTAATGAGTAGGTGTGTCCAAACGTTTGACTGGTACTGTACTTATGCTCTCAATACACTCATTCAAATCAATGTATGCTTTATTACAATTTGGACAATGACACCACAGTATGATATGTAATGCCATAACTTATAATATGACTATGATATATGACATGTTCATGGACAATCATGGACCATAGAAACTGACCTTTTATCCTTTTGTATCAGTCAGATATGGTGGACCAAAATATCTTGAACTTCCTCCATGAGCGTGAGCATGGGGAGGTCTATAAGCTGCTATCATCCCACATGCTGATGACTGACCCCATCTCTGCTGACATCCTGGACAGTGAGTATTTATTCCTCCTTTTCACTCTCTCAGTACCACCACCAAGAATGCTCAGCTTAGGAGATGGCTGTGTATTTTACAATAGTGTTGTTTGATGAGAAGTTTACAATGTTCTTGCCTGTCTTGGACTGGTGGTGATGAGAAGTCATCTGTGATGTCTAATCAGAGAGCCCATCACCATATTAATTAGCTTTTACATTTTTTTATTTTTTTTACCCTGTTTTCTCCCCAATTTCGTGGTATCCAATTGTTTTAGAAGCTACTATCTTGTCTCATTGCTACAACTCCCGTACGGGCTCAGGAGAGACAAAGGTTGAAAGTCATGCGTCCTCCGATACACAACCCAACCAAGCAGCACTGCTTATTAACACAGCGTGCATCCAACCCAGAAGCCATCCAACCCAGAAGCCATGTGTCGGAGGAAACACCGTGCACCTGGCAACCTTGGTTAGCGTGCACCGCGCCCGGCACCGCCACAAGAGTCTCTGGTGCGCGATGAGACAAGGATATCCCTACCGGCCAACCCCTCCCTAACCCGGACAACGCAAGGCCAATTGTGCATCACCCCACAGACCTCCCGGTCGCGGCCGGTTACGACAGAGCCTGGGCGCGAACCCAGAGTCTCTGGTGGCACAGTTGGCCCTGCAGTACAGCGCCCTTAACCACTGCGCCACCCGGGAGGCCTGGGTGACGTTTAACAAACATTTAAAACATAATTATGTTGTTGTTCATCTACAGGTCTTAACTAGGGTAGCTGAATAAACATTTGTTCTATTTTGTTTTTCTTATTGGCACTATGTTACAGAACAATTATTCAAGTTGGATATCACTTATTTCATGGATGATATCTCCATGTCATGAATTATACATCAAAGCATGCAGTGGCCGAGCAGTCACACACCAAAACCTCCAACACAAGCAGCGATTTTATTCCAGCAGTGGGGAAAATTCTGTTTGACACGGTGTTAAATCTCTCCTGTAGGCATCCATCCAGTTCTATTGTATTTCCTTGACTATTGCCACTGTGCTTTAGGAGTTCACACTGTACTGTTCTGTTCTTCTGCCGATCATTCAGCGCGCGTGTTTTAGGGACCACCTGCTATAGACGTCTGACTGCCAATATTTTCACATGATTCTACATGTGAAATCGGTGCGCACTTGGTGTAGCAAATTACGGCCAGCACCTCTGTTCAGATGTGCTAAGTACGCTTGGCTATAAAACGATATTGGTGTGATGGAGCCCTTAAATATAGAGCAGGTTGCCGTTTATTGGATTGCTAGACAGTTTGGTCCTATGATGAGTCCTTTAGCTAAAAATAGTAGCTGGCCGAGCAGCGTGGATAGGAGTTTTAATCACTGTTATGGTAGCGTCAGTAATCCACAGCAGTGCTGCCTGTATCTAGGGCTCTAGAGACTGACCTCAATCCCACGCTACAATTGTGCTCTTCTGAGAAAGAGACCGGTGTGGAATCGTCTAGGTCTATGTTTAGAACTACAGGAATACAAAGCATAACTGTATTCCTGTACGATACTGTGTCTGGAATAATCATCATCTCCTCCTAGCCTCATTCACAATAGGCAATTCCTGTATTTGTCTTTCATCTCCTTTCTTTCATGTAAAACAACACTGCTTCAGGCCTACCGAGTGGCGCAGTGGTCTAAGGCATTGCATCGCAGTGCTAGCTGTGCCACTAGAGATTCTGGGTTATATTGTGGATGGATTGTTGCTTCCATCAATGTAATTGTCTGCGTCAGTTCCAATCCCCCATATATTTTTGGGGTAAACATACATACATACATACATACATACATACATACATACATACATACATACATACATACATACATACATACATACAAACATACATACATACATACATACATACATACATACATACATACATACATACATACATACATACATACATACATACATACATACCCATATATATATTATATATACAGTGGGGAGAACAAGTATTTGATACACTGCCGATCAGTCAGGAAGTTAAAGCTTGGTTGCAAATGGGTCTTCCAAATGGACAATCACCCCAAGCATACTTCCAAAGTTGTGGCAAAATGGCTTAAGGACAACAAAGTCAAGGCCATCACAAAGCTCTGACCTCAATCCCATAGAAAATTTGTTGGCAGAACTGAAAAAGTGTGTGCAAGCAAGGAGGCCTACAAACCTGACTCAGTTACACCAGCTCTGTCAGGAGGAATGGGCCAAAATTCACCCAAATTATTGTGGGAATTTTGTGGAAGGCTACCCGAAACGTTTGATCTAAGTGCAATAATTTTAAAGGCAATGCTACCAAATACTAATTGAGTGTATGTAAACTTCTGACCCACTGGGAATGTGAGGAAAGAAATTAAAGCTGAAATAAATCACTCTCTACTATTATTCTGACATTTCACATTCTTAAAATAAAGTAGTGATCCTAACTGACCTAAGACAGGACATGTTCCAAATCAAATCAAATCAAATTTTATTTGTCACATACACATGGTTAGCAGATGTTAATGCGAGTGTAGCGAAATGCTTGTGCTTCTAGTTCCGACAATGCAGTAATAACCAACAAGTAATCTAACTAACAATTCCTAAACTACTGTCTTATACACATTGTAAGGGGATAAAGAATATGTACATAAGGATATATGAATGAGTGATGGTACAGAGCAGCATAGGCAAGATACAGTAGATGGTATCGAGTACAGTATATACATATGAGATGAGTATGTAAACAAAGTGGCATAGTTAAAGTGGCTAGTGATACATGTATTACATAAGGATGCAGTCGATGATATAGAGTACAGTATATACGTATGCATATGAGATGAATAATGTAGGTTAAGTAACATTATATAAGGTAGCATTGTTTAAAGTGGCTAGTGATATATTTACATCATTTCCCATCAATTCCCATTATTAAAGTGGCTGGAGTTGAGTCAGTGTCAGTGTGTTGGCAGCAGCCACTCAATGTTAGTGGTGGCTGTTTAACAGTCTGATGGCCTTGAGATAGAAGCTGTTTTTCAGTCTCTCGGTCCCAGCTTTGATGCACCTGTACTGACCTCGCCTTCTGGATGATAGCGGGGTGAACAGGCAGTGGCTCGGGTGGTTGATGTCCTTGATGATCTTTTGGCCTTCCTGTAACATCGGGTGGTGTAGGTGTCCTGGAGGGCAGGTAGTTTGCCCCCGGTGATGCGTTGTGCAGACCTCACTACTCTCTGGAGAGCCTTACGGTTGAGGGCGGAGCAGTTGCTGTACCAGGCGGTGATACAGCCCGCCAGGATGCTCTCGATTGTGCATCTGTAGAAGTTTGTGAGTGCTTTTGGTGACAAGCCGAATTTCTTCAGCCTCCTGAGGTTGAAGAGGATCTGCTGCGCCTTCTTCACGATGCTGTCTGTGTGAGTGGACCAATTCAGTTTGTCTGTGATGTGTATGCCGAGGAACTAAAAACTTGCTACTCTCTCCACTACTGTTCCATCGATGTGGATAGGGGGGTGTTCCCTCTGCTGTTTCCTGAAGTCCACAATCATCTCCTTAGTTTTGTTGACGTTGAGTGTGAGGTTATTTTCCTGACACCACACTCCGAGGGCCCTCACCTCCTCCCTGTAGGCCGTCTCGTTGTTGTTGGTAATCAAGCCTACCACATTTCTGCCCATTTTTTTTTGAGCAGATTTGCAGGCCTTCTCATACAGCTGCAACTGTACACGCATTCGTAAATCAAGACCTTTCTTGAGTTGGGCTCTGGGAGGGTGCAACTGTTGAGAATCTGAGTCTATGGTTGTTGTGGGGAAAAAGTTTTACTAGAATTGTCAGGAATTGTCTAAGGTGTATGTCAACTTCCGACTTCAACTATAAATATATTTTTTTAAATATAAATATACATTTTTTTATCCTTATTTTCCATAATTAGCTATTAATATTTGTAGTAATGTAGGCAATTTATGCAAAGTATTTTTACCCCTCAACAGTCTCGCCATTACCAAAATGACATTGGCCAGCAAACAATTATTATATTAGCAAACAATTATTGTAAATCATCCTATATTGTCCCTAACATATTTTACTCCCTCGCAACAGTTGTGGGACACCCACACACCCGCAACACTCATACACACTCATCCACACTCAACCCCTTTCCCCACAACAACCATAGATTCAGATTCTCAACAGTTGCACCCTCCCAGAGCCCAACTCAAGAAAGGTCTTGATTTACGAATGCGTATACAGTTGCAGCTGTATGAGAAGGCCTGCAAATCTGCTCAAAAAAAAAATGGGCAGAAATGTTGAGATTTTATTAACCATTGTCACATCCTACATGATGGAGGTCAGATATACCCCCTTCCCCTGAAACACCCACAACATGGTCCCCTTATTGACCATATTCCCAAGCATCTCTGTGCAGTCAGACCTTTGATTTTGTACCACCAGGGCCACAATAATATGCCCCCTCTCTGAATGTCAGAGTATGACCCCATCCCCATGGGTTACTGCAGCTAGTGTTGCCAGCACTGCCACTGCCTGGGTGGGGGCACCCCACCGGAATCCCCACCGGCTAGGTACAAGGTCGTCAAGGTTCTCATTAGCAGCTTTGAGAATTTCCTTGTATATTATGCTCTCCCTACAGGGGGCTTTGGCTTTGCAGGACCAACCCTGCCAGGCAGGCTCAGAATCTTGAGGGGGCGGTGCTGCTCTAGAAGGTCTCTGACCGCATTTTGGTTGCATACAGGCCGCTTACAGCAGGCCCATAAAACAGATAGGGACTTCTTCTTAGTATCTGGGTCATTCAGGTGGGTGTCTATGGTATAGGGTTGTACAGTGTTTCCTCTGACACATTGGTGCAGCTGGCTTCCGGGTTAAGTGGGCATTGTGTCAAGAAGCAGTGCGACTTGGTTGGGTTGTGTTTCGATGGACGCACGGCTCTCGACCTTCACCTCTCCCGAGTCCGTACGGGAGTTGCAGCGATGAGACAAGACTGTAACTACCAATTGGATACCACGAAGAGGGGTAAAGAAATATATATATATATAAACAAAAAACAACACTGCTTCTCATGTTTAGCACACGGAATGCTTAGGAAGTCTGCAATTTTCCTTTGATTAATGTGCTGCTATCATTCTGTTGACAATTGCTATGTTGAGTTGAGGGATCATCACTAATACATACATTATGTCGGGTACTTCTAACTACTCTTGGATAAGTGAACTCCGATACTTGAGTTGGAGCTTACAGTTCCACAGAGGAAGCATTTTACTTCTCTTTGAATCCACATATATATGTAACAATGGAGGGATGATATCAGTCTTGGTTTGATAAGGAATTTTTTTTCTGCACTTTAAATCCCAAATGTATCATTCTCCACAGATCTCTCTTTCTCTCTCTGTTAGAATGGCACAGGGCCATGCTTTATTTCCAATCTAACAGCAACACATTGGGTTTGGAGGCTTAATAAAAATGGTATACAGTGAGTCTCCTCAGTGTGTTCAGTACATCTGAGCTAGTGCTTTGACAAGTCAGTGGAGGCATTCTCTTGACCCAAGGCAACCCATTTAAAGAGGAGCCATGCACTCGCTAGAAAAAAAGAGGAGCCATGCACTCGCTAGAAGAAAAGAGGAGCCATGCACTCGCTAGAAGAAAAGAGGAGCCATGCACTCGCTAGAAGAAATGAGGAGCCATGCACTCGCTAGAAGAAAAGAGGAGCCATGCACTCGCTAGAAAATGACATGACTGTGACCATGTGTCTGGATGAAGACTATTTGGAACATCACCAGTGCTCAGTTTGTAAGTGTGTTGATGACACAGTGACATACATACTCCCTCTCGTCCTCTCCCCCGCTGGTCTCGTTCCCCTGCCAAGTAAAACCTCAGCTCTAGGAACAACACTGCTGAGCCGTCCTATGACAACTGAAGCACACTATGTTTGGTTGAATGCCATTCACCGGGAGCTATGTGATTTCCAGCCATGAGAGAAAGGACAAAATGTCTGAGCTGTCAGTGGTTGTGAGGAGCAGCAGTTGTAATGGCAAAAATAATTGTCATCATTCTTTTCCCTGAGATTCACCGGCTCTGTCAGAGATTCATCCATTGCACTCACATAAAATATGAAACTATTTCAAAACAGAGTTGATCATGTTGCACTATGAAGACTACAAGAAGATATACACTACATGACCAAAAGTATGTGGACACCTGCTTGTCAAACATCTCATTCCAAACTCAGGGGCATTAATATAGAGTTGGTTCCACCTTTGCTGCTATAACAACCTCCACTCTTCTGGGAAGGCTTTCCTCTAGATGTTGGAACATTGCTACGGGGACTTGCTTCCATTCAGTCAACAGGGGCATTATTGAGGTTGGGCATTGATGTTGGGTGATTAGGCCTGGCTCACATTCCAATTCATCCCAAAGGTTTTCAATGGGGTTGAGGTCAGAGCTCTGTGCAGGCCAGTCAAGTTCTTCCACACCGATCTCGACAAACCATTTCTGTATGGACCTCGCTTTGTGCACAGGGGAATTGTCATGCTGTAACAGGAAAGGCCCTTCCCCAAACAAAGTTAGAAGCACATAATCGTCTAGAATGTCATTGTATGCTGTAGCATTAAGATTTCCCTTCACCCGAACCATGAAAAACAGCCCCAGATCATTATTCCTCCTCCACCAAACTTTACAGTTGGCACTATGCATTGGGGCAGGTAGTGTTCTCCTATTATCTGCCAAACCCAGATTCATCTGCCAGATCGTGAAGCGTGATTCATCACTCCAGAAAACACATTTCCACTGCTCCAGAGTCAATATAGTTGCGAGCTTTTGTGTGTGGCAGCACGGCCATGGAAATCCATTTAATGAAGCTCCCGACAAACAGTTCTTGGGCTGACGTTGCTTCCAGAGGCAGTTTGGAACGCGGAAGTGAGTGTTGCAACCGAGGACAGATGATTTTTATGCGCTTCAGCACTCGGCGGTCCCGTTCTGTGAGCTTGTGTGGCTTACCACTTAGTGGCTGAGCCGTTGTTGCTCCTTGACGTTTCTACTTCACAATAACAGCACTTACAGTTGACCGGGGCAGCTCTAGCAGAGCAGAAATCTGATAAACTGACTTGTTGGAAAGGTGGTGTCCTATGACGGTGCCATGTTGAAAGTCACTGAGATCTTCAGTAAGGCCATTCTACTTCGAATGTTTGTCTATGGAGATTGCATGGCTATGTGCTCGAATTTATACACCTGTCAGCAACGGGTGTGGCTGAAATAGTTGAATCCACTCATTTGAAGGGATGTCCACATACTTACATATATATATATATATATATATATTATCTAAGAAAGGAAGAGCCTATAGAAGATGTCTAAATATAACCTAATGGGTTATTTGCTTTGGCAGTAAAAGAAATCTCAATTTATTTTTCTTTACCACGAGCATTATGTTTTGTTGAAGACACTCCAGCTAACTCCCATCTGCTATTTTTTTCCAGGTAAGGCACACATTGAGTTCTGCTGTCATTTAGCCAGAGGAAACAGCCACCCAAAAGAACCGCCTACATATGAGTATGTTAAATTTGTCGGAGATTTGAAGTTTCATAACAATGGTGAGTGTTTCTGTTTTTCTACCTCCAGCTCACATGACATTGGAATGTTGTGTCACACTTTGCAATGTTTTAGTTCCCAAATCGTTGTCTCCTTGACATATTCGCATAACAACAGAAGTGACTTTCCCTGTCAGCAGCCAGAACTATTGATTATCATCTGTATTTTGTGCCATTTCATCTTTAGCTACTGACTGAGCTACAAACGGATAAAAAGACACCTAACTATGTAGTTATATTAATAAGGCCAACCTCTGCATTCTATTAAGTTTGGAATGAAGATTGGTGCCATGATTATGTCATGAAAACTTACTCAAGACATAAAGCAGGCAGACAATCAAACAGGTTTTTAAACCGTTTCAGAACTGCATATCTCATTGTGGATCACTATTCAAATATCAGGCTAATTGACTGGAAAATTAGACGTATGAGGAAATGTTTCCCTCTCTTCTGAAATGACACTCCGTATTGTTGGGTATTTCCATACTCTTTAAAGTGCGGGACTTCCAGTCATTTGAATAGCATAATGCCATAGTAAAGTCACCAGAGTGTGTGTTGAGATGGAAAGATTATGTAAAGATATTTGGCACTCGTAGAATAACCCCACACAGCCAATCATAGATTTTTTTAGTCTGATTTGCCATTACCCTCGACTCTTAGCTGGATGATCACTACTCCAGTCCTCAGGGGCCCCAATCCTGCTGATTTTCCTTTCTCCAATTAGTGTGTGATTAAAGGGGCAAGGACAAAAAACCCAGCATACACTGATGTGGCATGGAAACACACAGCGCCTACATCCTCTTGTAACAGATATACCTGTGTGGGGTTGATGGTTGTCACTCAGTGTCTATAATATGCTGTTGTAATACACCTAATGGATTGTAGTTGTTCATTCATATTTGCTATTCCTACATCCGTCCTCTGGTGAGATATTTAGAGTGACTGTTGTTTCTGTTGTTTCTGACTCACAGTGCCTACATCTTCTTGTAACGGGTTTGATTTGACATTACCAAGAACCCTGCCGTCATCGTTGGAAGAGCAGGTCTGCCTTGTTGCCACTGTACGATTAGTCACTCCGCAATTTTTAAAGGTAAGATCATGTTCTTTTGCTAAATCTTTGCTGATTCTATTTGAGAACATACAGATGGTATATGTTTGTGGATATTACGTGTAAAGAACCGTGGAAAGGTGTTGGAAGAACATTTAGTACATTTTTAATATCCTTGTAAGGCCTGTTTTAGAGGTTTTTGCATTGTTAATCTTCATATTATATGCATGTAAAGTCATGTACTTATTTAGTCATGAAAGAGTAAGACATCACAAAACAGTTCTGAGATCTGGGACTTGAATAATACTCCATATGTCAGAACTATACATTTTGAAGAAAGAACCTTATAATTCCAAGTCCTTGACTTCCAAGTCCTTGATATTTTATGAGATGGCCCTCTTTTGCAACCAGTTTTGCAGAAGAATGGCTCTGGCTAACATAAATAAATATAGGTACCTTGGAACATGTTTAAGGCCCATTGGAGAAGCGTTGTTGTTTTGTCTGATATCATTCTATATATCAATACAAAAACTTCCCATAGAATGAGTATTTCACCAAAAAATATCAACTTTGCACATTTCATGGATAACTAGCAAGTAGTTTGCTTACTATGGGCATCAGAGACCAGACAATTATTTCAGTTTACTGATACAGATGTAAGCTTCAGCAATGTTCCTAGTTATTTGTCATTTTAGTAAACTATGGCTTTAACAAATATATGGTGAACATGAATTAATACTTGATAATGTGGTTTGAAGGAAGTGTATTCTCTTAATTTATGAATGACTTTACTTTTCTATGAAATAACCTTTTTACTCAACCCAGATCCACTTTTGAGAAAAACAATGTTACAATTGCAAACCCCTCCCCTAAAAAAAAACACATTTACAAATGTTCCAGGATTTTGATACTCTGTACTCTTACCTTTAAGGTGAGGGACTTAATGAGGAATTCATCACTGCAAAACAGTTCTGATGCTTTGATGCTCAATAACTCAAATCTAGAGTTTTCGCAGATAGAACTTTTTATAATTCCAAGGTAGAATATGTTTTTATAGGATTTAAGGACTGGTCTTAAATTCATATTTTTGTTTCTTTGCCCAGGATTTGTGTAATGTGGAAGGTCCCTGTGATGAATTCACATCCAGACACAGCCTTGAATGGAAGTTCCTGTTCTTAGATCACAGGTAAGAGGAGCTGAGAAACATGTACATCTTGTCTTCCATCTGTTATCCGTCTTTAATTTGATAAGTTTCATAGCCTGATGGAAAGCTACACTATCATCGATGCCCATCTACTGACATCCTCTGGGCTGCACATCTTTAACACTACAGGAACACATAGATTTAAGAGGACAACTGCTGTTCTCTCCTTTCCCCTATGTTGGCATTAACATGATATTGTTGTTTGTAAACTCTGTTAACTCGTGTGTCATATGCCACGCTGTGTGTCCCTTGGTTGCGTGCCATCTGATTGGCTTTGGGTGATCAGGCTCAGTGATCAGCAGACTGCTGCTGCTGCTAGTAGCGTGACTGATTGTGCTAGTTTCCACCGTGTGGCCGGGCCTCCTCACCCAGTAAGGCCTTTAAACCTGCTGCCATGCCCTGGATAGTGACAGGGGAGCCCCAAGATTAGTCTGCAACACCAAGAGCTAACGGCCCAGTAAGAAACAGCCCAGACTGCTACGTTCTATCATTCATGACACCAGCGCTGCAGTATCAAATCAAATCCATTAACATTTGTTTTTTTTCATGTTTATTCTACTACAGACACATTAATTACACATTTAAATGACATTATGTGAGCTGAACATAAAATAGAAAATTAACAAATATATAAAAACATTTTCCTTAAAGTATAATTTTTTGCAAGTACTAATGTTAATGTCCCCACTACAACAACAAAAATACTTAAATACATGTAATTTTGTCTCTGAAACATTTAATTGAAATACTGTAGAATTCCATTCATTCCTATGGACGTCTGCTTCTTCTGGGGAGTGCCAATATGGCCAACCGGTGGCTTCAAAGCCTCTCATTGGCCAATACATAGCATCAGCAATCCAGGGTTTATATATTATTGGGTAAAACCAGGGGAGGAAATTGTACGTTGTGTCATCTGCTGAGTTATAATTGGACATCTACTGTACTGGGTTACATGAATGGCTGCCTCCATAATGTGACCTGCATGCCATTCTGAATTTGGCTTATGGGGGCCTAGGCTAAATGGATTTAACTGAGCATTGATGAATGAAATGCATCAAGTGAGCCAAAATCAAGTCATAATCAAAGCTGTGATTATACAACATTGTCATGTTTATGCATTTTTGAGGCATGAGAAACGTCCCACTCGCTCAGCCCTAACCAATTTAGAGAGTTGATATTCTGTCAACGTGTCATATCAGTATGCATAAGATGAGATTCTATTACCCTGTGTGCTTGAGACAATACATACTTGTTAGGTTTATTTAATCATAATGTTTATGAATTGTTCAATGTACTTGTCAAGGTAGTTATGGAATTATAAATCAAGTTATTCTCTTCAGGGTATAAAATGGTAAATTCCGACAAAATAAATACTCTAGTTATTGTCCCAGTTTAACCAGTCTATTGTTGTCATAAAACATAGTTGTTTAATATCTTGATTATTCTCTCTCTTCAGAGCTTCATCAATCATCGGGTACTTGCCCTTTGAGGTTCTTGGGACTTCTGGCTACGATTACTATCATGTGGATGACTTGGAGCTTATAGCGCGGTGTCATAAGCAATGTAAGCAACTCTCTCCACGTTCTCTCTCTTTTACCCCCCCCCTTCTCCTACCCTATCTCGCTCTCCCTCACTACCACAGGATCCAGGCAGCCATTTCACAGAAATAGGTCATCCTGCTGTAGTTACATTTCTATTTCTGCTTCACCAATGAGCATAAAAAGCCTGGAACTACGAGGCTGCTTAGAGTTTTTCACCCCTGCCCTGATATTTTAGAATGATGCAAACATCACACTACACTGTGAACTAGGGCAGTGTGGTGTAGTGGTTTGTATATGCCTGACTGCTGAAAATATCCCTCTGTCTTGTGTTGTCTTCACAGTAATGCAGTTTGGGAAGGGTAAATCCTGCTACTATCGGTTTCTGAGCAAGGGTCAGCAGTGGATCTGGCTCCAGACACACTACTACATTACATACCACCAGTGGAACTCCAAGCCAGAGTTCATCGTGTGCACTCACACAGTCGTCAGGTAAACCTAATTCCTCTGTCACTCTCTGTCATGTTTGGTATTGTATACTCTAACGCCCCCTGAGGGGGAGAACGTTATCGCCTCCCTGTAGTTTGAGATCAGTCGAGTGTAGAGCTATTGAACCTTATCTACTGCATTAGGGGTCTGTGGTGTCTCTCTGTCATTTGACATTGTACATTTCGGATTAATATAATGGGAAAGCTTGACTTATGGGCAGATCATTTGATCTTTCTTTCTATTGCACTCTTTCGCGGATTTGAAGTTATGCGGAGGTGCGAGCGGAGAGGAGGAGAGAGTTTGGCTTGGAGGAGACATCCCCTGACATGGCCACTTTGTCACCCATGAAGGTATGAAGAAGAGACTCTACGATCAAATACAAATGATGAATCGTGAAGAATGTTACAATAACATACAGTATTCAAGTTTCATAATGCGTAGCCATTTTACCAAGTCGAGTTCCAGTTGTAGTAATCATGTACAGTAGTGCTTTACTTCCCACTCCAATGTCTGTTCAGAACTGAATGGGATGGTGAATTGCCATGCAAATACGGCGATATCCAGTGTCAGGCTGTGAATTCAGGGTAAAAGCAGATGTGTGTTCCAAATCTTGTTTTTGGTGCTGTCAGTACTTAATGCTCCTCTATCTTGTGTGTTTCAGGCTCAGGAGGTGTACCTGGACATCTGTCCCAATTTGGACCCCTCCGGACTGGACAGGATGAGCGGGGCACGCTCAGTGTCCTCCCACAGCTCCCGGAAGTCCTCCCACACGGCCCTGTCCGACACGGCATGTCAGTTCCCCTGCTGCTCTCTTTGTCCAGCTAACCCAAACACCCCCATACTGGATCAGTCCGTTCCGACTTGAACCCTGTACCATACAACACCACTCTCACCCTATTCCAAACTCTGCACCACCACACACTTACTTAATGTATACTATTTTGAATTTAGATGGTTAATTATGAAGTATGCATAACCTTCTACAGTACCTATTGATACATTTTTCCCAGCAGCCAACTCATCTTTGCGGTACACAGATGCTTGCACACCATCACGGCAGTCTGCATCCATCGCTGGGACAGAGAAGAATTTGTCCAGACTCGCACCCAGTAGTGCAAAGGTAGACTTTGGGGCTAAACTCTTTTCACCTCCTTCCCAACTAAGCCTCCCCCTTTCTCCTACCTGCAGCCAGCACTCCGCAATGGTTGGTGTTGAGTTTTCCTGTCTGTGGCCTGCCTGCCTGCCCACTGTTTATCTTGTAGTCCCACAGTATTATGACAGCTTGTTCTTGTTTGTTGGTTTACTTGCTCGTTCAATTGCGTGAAATGCTAACACACCCACTTGATTTTAGACCACACCAACGCCATTTAGGATGATCATAATTTAGATGTAAATATAGATGTTTAAATTCTACACTGAACAAAAATATAAATGCAACATGCAACATTTTCAAAGACTTTACTCAGTTACAATTCATACTAAGAAATCAGTCAATTGAAATGAATTCATTAGGCCTTAATCTATGGATTTCTAATGACTGGGAATAAAGATATGCATCTGTTGGTCACAGATACCTTGAAAAAAGGTAGTGGCTTGGATCAGAAAACCAGTCAGTATCTGGTGTGACCACCATTTGCAGCGTGACATCTCCTTCACATAAAGTTGATTAGGCTGTTGATTGTGGCCTGTGGAATGTTGTCCCACTCCTCTTCGAAGTTGCTGGATATTGGTGGGAACTGGAACACACTGTCACACACGTCGATCAGGAGCATCCCAAACATGCTCAATGGGTGACAAGTCTAGTGAGTATGCATGCCATGGAAGAACTGGGACATTTTCAGCTTCCAGGCATTGTATGAAGATCCTTGCCACATGGGGCCATGCATTATCATGCTGAAACATGAGGTGATTGTGGCGGATCAATGACACGACAATGGGTCTCAAGTTCTCATCACGGTATCTCTGTACATTCAAAATGCCATCGATAAAATGCAATTGGGTTCGTTGTTCCGTAGCTTATGCCTGCCTATACCATAACCCCATCGCCACCACGGGGTACTCTGTTGACAACGTTGACATCAACAAACCACTCGCCCACACGATGCCTTACACACTGCCGGGATTCATTTGTGAAGAGCACAGTTCTCCAGCGTGCCAGTGGCCATCGATGGTGGGCATTTGCCCACTGAAGTCGGTTACGACGCCGAACTGCAGTCAGGTCATGACTCTGGTGAGGACGACGAGTACGCAGATGAGCTTGTCTGAGACGGTTTCTGATATTTTGTGCAGAAAGTATTTGGTTGTGCAAACCCACAGTTTCATCAGCTGTCCGGGTGTCTGGTCGCAGTCGATCCTGTGGGTGAAGAAGCTGGATGTGGAAGTCCTAGGCTGGCGCGGTTACAAATGGTCTGCGGTTGTGAGGCTGGTTGGACATACTGCCAAATTCTCTAAAATGACATTGGAGGCGGCTTATGGTAGAGAAATGAACATTCAGTTGTCTGGCAACAGCTCAGGTGGTCTTCCTGTAGTCAGTATGCCAGGTGCACACTCCGTCAAAACTTGAGACATCTGTGGCATTGTGTTGTGACGAAACTGCACATTTCAGAGAGGAATTGTATTGTCCCCAGTACAAGGTGCACCTGTGTAATGATCATGCTGTTTAATCAGCTTCAGGTTTGATGGATTATCTTGGCAAAGGAGAAATGCTCACTAACAGAGATGTAAACAAATATGTGCACAAAATTTGAGAGAAATCAGCTTTTTGTACATATGGAAAATTTCTGGTATCTTTTATTTTTGTTCAGTGTAGATGCAAAACTACTATTCTCACGTATGTTAAAATTGTCTCAAGATGATCACTTCAACTCATCTGAGATGAGGCCCAGTAAAACCATCTCCAACATCTACATGATATGGAAACAAGAAGAGCTGGAAGTGCAAATCAAGCTGTAATGATTGGGAGGGTGATTTCTGTGGTCCTCAAGTTATTGAGTGCTGTATTTCTGAACTACTGTAAAGCCCTCATTGGCTCTGAAAATGTGTGTGAGCAGCTGTGAAGGCTTGTGCCAGAGCATGACCCATACATGGTACTGTGATATGAACTGCCTTTATCATGATGGCTGTGTATCCAATTCTTCCAGTCGCAGCAACAACAACAGAAGCCACAGCAGCAGCAACAGTCCATGTACCAGCAGCAGCCTCCTGAGCCTCAGCTAGGTGTCATGCACCAGCTCAAGGAGCAGCTGGAGGAGAGGACACGCATCCTGCAGATGGACATCAAGACTCAGCAACAGGAGCTGCATGACATCAAGGAGAAGCTGCAGCTGGCTAACCTCCAGGTAACCATGCTTACCGCTAGTCAGACGCCCTGCCTAAAACGATCCCAAAACCTAAGCTAATTGTTGTACAGTGGTATACAGTATCTAATCCCTCCCTCGTGTGTGTGTGCATATTTGTGCGCACTGTAGATGTTGTTACAGCAGCCGGTCCACAGTGACTTTGGCCAGGTCCAACAGCAGCAGCAACAGCCTCAGCATCAGGGTCCAGGGAGGCCAGCCCAGCAGCAGCAGCAGGCCCAGTCTGGGGTGATCAGGCAGGCTTCGAGCCACTCCAAACAGCCTCTTCATGGAGCCCACGGCTCGTCCCCTCACTCTCTCCTCACAGAGCACAGCACACCCTCCCCTCAGGTACCCAGTTCTCCCTCCGTACTTATCCCAATAGCTTTCAACGTTTACTTTGTATAGAGTAAGCAGGGTAATATTCTGTCAAAATGTACAAGGAAGTGGGGTTTGCATGACTGTAGTCAACCTGGTGGTAGTTTCAGTGTTGTTGTTGTTGCTTTAGGTGCAGCAGAGGTTGATAAGGAGTGCAGGCGGGCAGATGCAGGCAGTCAGTCTCCCGGTGCAGACCCATGCCAACTTGACAATGCCCTTCTACAGCAACCCCATGATGTTCTCTCAGCAGACAACCACAGAGGCACTGCAGGACGTAAACCAAAGACACTCAGACTCTGAGTTTAGCCAAGAGAGACAGCTACGGTGAGCCCTACAGACAGTAAACCACTCAGTCTGATTTCTTGTTGCAGAATTATTTTCAAGAACATGTTGTCGAAAGTCTGTTCTTCATGGTCAGTGTAATTCAGCCTTCAGTTTGGTCTAAATTGAAGCAACTTGTAACTCAGTACATTTTGGGAAACAATTGACATGGGAAGCTGTATTTTATCAAAACAAAGCTTTATGAGTTGAAGTTGAAATCATATCTACATTTTATGAATTCCGAATGAAAGAACACCTGCTTTACACGTGCTTACGCTAACCTTGAAGAGAAAGTTTAGGGTTACATTGGAGAGGTAATAGTCTCATTGAGTCACAAAACCTTTTGTCCTGTCCATTGTACTCACACTGTGTTTGGAAAGTGTAGAAATATATCAGGGGTGGAAAATAACAGCTTGTGCAGTCTGTCCCCATGGCCCAGGAGGTTTTTTAAAATGGATTTTGTTTTAGAAAGGTTGTAGTATTAGCTTTGAGAATGACACAGACTGTTCTTTCTGGCAGCATGCTGCTCAACCAGCCAGTGCAGACACTCGTACCTGATAGCCGTGTTAGCTCCCAGGCTTCCCAGTGCAACACAGCCATCCAGCAAACCAAGTAAGTGTGTGTTTGAGTGTGTGTGTAATCATTATGTTGACTCTTTATGCTGTTGGTTATTTGACGTACAGTACCAGTCAAAGGTTTGGACACCTACTCATTCAAATGAGTATTTTCTACATTGCAGAATAATAGTGAAGACATCAAAACTATGAAATAACACATATTAATCATGTAGTAACCAAAAACGTGTTAATGCGTTTGAACCAATCACTTGTGTTGTGACAAGATAGGGGTGGTATACAGAAGACAGCCCTAGTTGGGAAAATACCAAGTCCATATTTTGGCAAGAACAACTCAAATAAGCAAAGAGAAACAAGCCCATTACTTTAAGACATGAAGGTCAGTCAATCTGGAATATTTCAAGAACTTTCAGTTTCAGTTAATCATGTGCTATGATGAAACTGGCTCTCATGATGACCGCCACAATAAAGGAGGTCCCAGAGTTACCTCTGCTGCAGAGGATAAGTTCATCAGAGGTACCAGCCTCAGAAATTGCAGCCCAAAAAAATGCTTCAGAGTTCATGTAACAGACACATCTCAACATCAACTGTTCAGAGGAGACTGCGTGAATCAGACCTTCATGGTCGATTTTGCTGCAAATAACAACTACTAACTACTACACCAATAATAAGAAGAGACTTGCTTGGACCAAGAAACACGAGCAATGGGCATTAGACCGGTGGAAATCTGTCCTTTGGTCTGATTAATCCAAATTGGAGATTTTTGGTTCCAACCGCCGTGTCTTTGTGAGACACAGAGTAGGTGAACGGATGATCTCCGCATGTGTGGTTCCCACTCTGAAGGAGGAGGTGTGATGGTGTGGGGGTGCTTTGCTGGTGACACTGTCTGTGATTTATTTAGAATTCAAGGCACACTTAACCAGCATGCCTACCACAGCATTCTGCAGCAATACGCCATCCCATCCCATTTGTTTTCAACAGGACAATAACCCAACACACCTCCAAGCTGTGTAAGGGCTATTTGACTAAGAAGGAGAGTGATGGAGTGCTGCATCAGATGACCTGACCTCCACAATCACCCAACCTCAACCCAACCCAATTGAGATGGTTTGGGATGAGTTGGACCGCAGAGTGAAGGAAAAGCAGCCAACAAGTGCTAAGCATATGTGGGAACTCCTTCAAGACTGCTGGAAAAGCATTACAGGTGAAGCCGATTGAGAGAATACCAAGAGTCTGCAAAGCTGTCATCAAGGCAAATGATGGCTAATTTGAAGAATGTAAAATATATTTTGATTTGTTTAACACTTTTTTTGGATACTTCTTTACTATTATTCTACAATGTGATCCAATAGTAAAAATAAAGAAAAACCCTTGAATGAGTAGGTGTGTCCAAACTTTTGACTGGTACTGTATATGTAGTGAAATATGGGAACAATGAATGCATTTATCCTTGAACTGAACTGAATGTACTTAAAACACATGATATACCCTTAGTTGCAAAGAATCACACCATACCCACATTTTAGCACTACTGATCTACATACACTGAGTGTACAAAACATTAGGAACACCTTCCTAATATAGCGTTGCACCCCCTTTTGTCCTCAGAACAGCCTCAATTCGTCAGGGCATGGACTCTACAAGGTGTCAAAAGAGTTCCATAGGGATGCTGGCCCATGTTGACTCCAATGCTTCACACAGTTGTCTGGATGTACTTTGGGTGGTGGACCATTCTTGACACACACGGGAAACTGTTGAGCGTGAAAAACCCAGCAGCGTTGCAGTTCTTGACCCACTCAAACCAGTGTGCCTGGCACTTACTACCATATCCCGTTCAAATGCACTTAAATCTTTTGTCTGGCCCATTCACCCTCTGGGCTCTATTTTAAGAAACCTAACGCAATGGTAAATCTAAGCACATGCGTTATAGTTTCAGGGGTGTGGCAGAATTATGTTTGCTATTTTTAATATTACAAATATTGGCTCACTTGCTGGTATTGGCGTGAAAGGGCTGGGTTTTGATGAATAAACAAGTTGTGGGTGTGTCGAGGCTTGGCCCCTCACTGGCCAATCAGAACTGTCATGTCTTGTTATGTCTGTTCCTGTCCTTTCTCTTCATTCTCTCTCTCTGCTGGTCTTTTTAGGTTACCTTCTCTGTCTCTCATCCCTCAGCTGTTCTACATTTCCCCTAACTAGCTCATTCTCTCTTTCCCCACCTGTTCTCTCTTCCCCCTCTGATTAGGTCTCTATTTCTTTCTCTGTTCCTGCTACTTTCAGTGTCTGATTCTTGTTTGTGTTTTTTGATGCCAGAAGCAAGCTGTCGTCTCGTTTGCTTCCACCTTGTCCTGTCCTGTCGGAGTCTGCATGGCAGGTGCAACCTGCATTATACTACGTTCTTTTGTTCCATTGACTACGTTGGAAGAGGATTTATGCCATTCCTGTTTTTTATTAAAGAACTCTGTTTTCTGTTAAAACCGCGTTTGGGTCTTCACTCAAGTTCATAACAGAAGAATCAGACCTAGAATGGACCCAGCGGCTCCGGACCCTTTCACTCCGCCGTCGAGATCCAGGGAGCGATGCTAGGCAGACACGAGGAGGAATTGTCTGCTGCTCAACATGCCGTTGAGACCCTGGCCGTCCAAGTCTCCGACCTCACAAGACGGGTTCACCAACTCCACCTCGATCCACCGCCCACTTCCAGGGTTTCCGAGTCTCCGGAGCCCAGGATCAACAACCCGCCGTGTTACTCTGGGAGCCCACTGAGTGCCGCTCATTCCTCACTCAGTGTGATGTGGTGTTCTCTCTCCAGCCCAACACTTACTCCAGGAGCGCAGCCCGCATCGCCTACGTCATTTCTCTCCTTACCGGACGGGCGCGTGAGTGGGGCACGGCAGTCTGGGAGGCGAGGGCTGAGTGTATTAACCAGTATCAGGACTTTAAGGAGGAGATGATACGGGTTTTTGACCGTTCTGTTTTTTGGCGAGGAGGCTTCCAGGGCCCTGTCTTCCCTATGTCAGGGGAATAGATCCATAACGGATTATTCTATTGAGTTTCGCACTCTCGCTGCCTCTAGTGACTGGAACAGCCGGCTTTGCTCGCTCGTTTTCTGGAGGGTCTCCACGTCGAGGTTAAGGATGAGATCCTCTCCCGGGAGGTTCCTTCCAGTCTGGACTCCTTAATAGCTCTCGCTATTCGCATAGAGCGACGGTTTGATCTTCGTCGCCGAGCTCGTGGAAAGGAGCTCACGTTCTCCGTTGCTCCCCTCTCCACATCACTGCCACCTGCCGCATCACTGCCACCCTCCCCGCCGGCTCGGATGCTGAGCCTATGCAGCTGGGGGTATTCGCATCTCGGCCAAGGAGAGGGAACGGAGAATCACCAAACGCCTCTGTCTCTACTGCGGCTCCGCTGGTCATTTTGTCACCTCATGTCCAGTAAAAGCCAGAGCTCATCAGTAAGAGGAGGGCTACTGGTGAGCGCAACTACTCAGGCCTCTCCTTCTGGATCACGCACTACCTTTCCGGTCCATCTCCGCTGGCCCGGTTCATCTGCTTCCTGCAGTGCCTTGATAGACTCTGGGGCGGAGGGCTGTTTTATGGACGAGACCTGGGCTCGGGAACATGACATTCCTCTCAGACAGTTAGGGGAGCCCAGGGCCTTGTTCGCTTTAGATGGTAGTTCTCTCCCCAAGATTCAGCGTGAGACGCTGCCTTTAACCCTCACTGTCTCTGGTAATCATAGCGAAACCATTTCTTTTTTAATTTTTCGTTCACCTTTTACACCTGTTGTTTTGGGTCATCCCTGGCTAGTGCGCCATAACCCTTCTATTAATTGGTCTAGTAATACTATCCTATCCTGGAATGTTTCTTGTCATGTAACCTGTTTAATGTCTGCTATCCCTCCTGTTTCCTCTGTCTCTTCTTCACAGGAGGAGCCTGGCGATTTGACAGGGGTGCCGGAGGAGTATCACGATCTGCGCACGGTGTTCAGTCGTTCCAAGGCCACTTCTCTCCCTCCACACCGGTCGTATGACTGTAGTATTGATCTCCTTCCGGGAACTACTCCCCCGGGGTAGATTATACTCTCTGTCGGCTCCCGAACGTAAGGCTCTCGAGGATTATTTGTCGGTTTCGCTCGACGCCGGTACCATAGTCTCCTCCTCCTCCCCCGCCGGCGCGGGGTTCTTTTTGTTCAGAAGAAGGACGGGTCCCTGCGCCCATGCGTGGATTATCGAGGGCTGAATGACATAACAGTTAAGAATCGTTATCCGCTTCCTCTTATGTCTTCAGCCTTCGAGATCCTGCAGGGAGCCAGGTTTTTCACCAAATTGGACCTTCGTAACGCCTACCATCTCGTGCGCATCAGGGAGGGGGACGAGTGGAAGACGGCGTTTAACACTCCGTTAGGGCACTTTGAATACCGGGTTCTTCCTTTCGGCCTCGTTAACGCTCCAGCTGTCTTTCAGGCACTAGTTAACGACGTCCTGAGAGACATGCTGAACATTTTTGTTTTCGTTTACATGGACGATATCCTGATTTTTTCACCGTCTCTCTCGATTCATGTTCAGCACGTGCGACGCGTCCTCCAGCGCCTTTTGGAGAACTGTCTTTATGTGAAGGCTGAGAAGTGCACTTTTCATGCCGCCTCTGTCCCTTTTCTCGGTTCCGTTATTTCCGCTGAGGGCATTAAGATGGATCCCGCTAAGGTCCAGGCTGTCATTGATTGGCCCGTTCCTAAGTCACGCGTCGAGCTGCAGCGCTTTCTGGGCTTCGCTAATTTCTACCGTCGTTTCATCCGTAATTTCGGTCAGGTGGCAGCTCCTCTCACAGCCCTTACTTCTGTTAAGACGTGCTTTAAGTGGTCCGTTTCCGCCCAGGAGCTTTTGATCTTCTTAAGAATCGTTTTACATCCGCACCTATTCTTGTTACACCTGACATCTCTAGACAGTTTGTTGTTGAGGTTGACGCGTCAGAGGTGGGCGTGGGAGCCATTCTTTCTCAGCGCTCTCTCTCTGACGGCAAGGTCCATCCTTGCGCGTTTTTCTCTCATCGCTTATCGCCGTCAGAACGTAACTATGATGTTGGTAATCGGAACTGCTCGCCATCCGCTTAGCCCTAGGCGAATGGCGACAGTGGTTGGAGGGGCGACCGTTCCTTTTGTCGTTTGGACTGACCATAGGAACCTTGAGTACATCCGTTCAGCCAAACGACTTAATGCGCGTCAGGCTCGTTGGGCTCTGTTTTTCGCTCGTTTCGAGTTTGTTATTTCTTATCGTCCGGGCTCAAAAAACACCAAACCTGATGCTTTATCTCGTCTCTTCAGTTCTTCTGAGGTCTCCACCGACCCCGATGGGATTCTCCCTGAGG
Organism: Oncorhynchus masou masou; assembly: GCF_036934945.1. NCBI lineage: Eukaryota > Metazoa > Chordata > Actinopteri > Salmoniformes > Salmonidae > Oncorhynchus > Oncorhynchus masou. Next base: position 58,967,975 of record NC_088223.1, read on the forward strand.
GGCGTGTTGTCGGGTTGACTGTCTGGGGAATTGAGAGGCAGGTAAAGCAAGCACTCGCTCACACTCCGTCGCCGCGAGCTTGTCCTAGGAACCTTCTGTTCGTTCCCGTTCCTACTCGTCCGGCCGTTCTTCAGTGGGCCCACTCTGCCAAGTTAGCCGGCCACCCCGGCCTTCGGGGTACGCTCGCTTCCATTCGCCAGCGTTTCTGGTGGCCCACTCGGGAACGTGACGCGCGTCGATTTGTCGCCGCTTGTTCGGTCTGCGCGCAGACTAAATCTGGGAACTCTCCTCCTGCCGGCCGTCTCAGACCGCTTCCCATTCCCTCTCGACCGTGGTCTCACATCGCTTTAGATTTTATCACCGGACTGCCTTCATCAGCGGGGAAGACAGTTATTCTTACGGTTGTCGATAGATTCTCTAAGGCGGCTCATTTCATTCCTCTCGATAAGCTCCTTCTGCTAAGGAGACGGCTCAGATCATTATCGAGAATGTTTTCCGAATTCATGGCCTTCCGTCTGACGTCGTTTCCGACAGAGGCCCGCAGTTCACGTCTCAATTTTGGAGGGAGTTTTGCCGTTTGATTGGGGCTTCCGTCAGTCTCTCGTCCGGCTTTCATCCCCAGTCTAACGGTCAAGCCGAACGGGCCAATCAGACTGTTGGTCGCATTTTACGCAGTCTTTCTTTTCGTAACCCTGCGTCTTGGTCAGAACAGCTCCCCTGGGCAGAGTACGCCCACAACTCGCTTCCCTCGTCTGCTACCGGTCTATCCCCTTTTCAGTGTAGCCTCGGGTACCAGCCTCCGCTGTTCTCATCTCAGCTCGCCGAGTCCTGCGTCCCCTCCGCTCAGGCTTTTGTCCAGCGTTGCGAGCGCACCTGGAAGGGGTCAGGTCGGCACTTTGCCGTAATAGGGCGCAGACTGTGAGGGCCGCTAATAGCGTAGGACCAAGAGTCCTAGATATTGTTGCGGTCAGAGAGTATGGCTCTCCACTCAGAACCTTCCCCTTAAGACAGCTTCTCGCAAGTTGGCCCCGCGGTTCATTGGTCCGTTCCGTATTTCCCAGGTCATTAATCCTGTCGCAGTGCGACTTCTTCTCCAGCGCTATCTTCGTCGCGTTCACCCGGTCTTCCATGTCTCCTGTGTTAAGCCCGTTCTTCGCGCCCCGCTCGTCCCTCCCCCCCCCCCATCCTTGTCGAGGGCGCACCCATCTACAGGGTTCGTAAGATTTTGGACATGCGCCCTCGGGGCCGTGGTCATCAGTACCTAGTGGATTGGGAGGGGTACGGTCCTGAGGAGAGGAGTTGGGTTCCCCCTCGGGACGTGCTGGACCGTTCGCTGATCGATGATTTCCTCCGTTGCCGCCAGGTTTCCTCCTCGAGTGCGCCAGGAGGCGCTCGGTGAGTGGGGGGTACTGTCATGTCTTGTTATGTCTGTTCCTGTCCTTTCTCTTCATTCTCTCTCTCTGCTGGTCTTTTTAGGTTACCTTCTCTGTCTCTCATCCCTCAGCTGTTCTACATTTCCCCTAACTAGCTCATTCTCTCTTTCCCCACCTGTTCTCTCTTCCCCCTCTGATTAGGTCTCTATTTCTTTCTCTGTTCCTGCTACTTTCAGTGTCTGATTCTTGTTTGTGTTTTTTGATGCCAGAAGCAAGCTGTCGTCTCGTTTGCTTCCACCTTGTCCTGTCCTGTCGGAGTCTGCATGGCAGGTGCAACCTGCATTATACTACGTTCTTTTGTTCCATTGACTACGTTGGAAGAGGATTTATGCCATTCCTGTTTTTTATTAAAGAACTCTGTTTTCTGTTAAAACCGCGTTTGGGTCTTCACTCAAGTTCATAACAAGAACGTGCTCCATGGCGAAGTATGTGGTTCCTTTAAGTTGTGTATGGTATTTTATACATTGAATCCAACTCCAATTCCAATGTTAGTTCATTATAGTTTGTTAAATGTCTCACAGAAATGAAATAACAAAATGTAGACCTATCTTTGCTAAATATAAGGTAAGGGAGTCATTATAGTGGGCCTAGGGTAAGGGAGTCATTACAGTGGGCCTAGGGTAAGGGAGTCATTATAGTGGGCCTAGGGTAAGGGAGTCATTATAGTGGGCCTAGGGTAAGGGAGTCATTATAGTGGGCCTAGGGTAAGGGAGTCATTATAGTGGGCCTAGGGTAAGGGAATCATTATAGTGGGCCTAGGGTAAGGGAGTCATTATAGTGGGCCTAGGAGTAAGGGGGAGTCATTATAGTGGGCTTAGGGTAAGGGAGTCATTATAGTGGGCCTAGGGTAAGGGAGTCATTATAGTGGGCCTAGGGTAAGGGAGTCATTATAGTGGGCCTAGGGTAAGGGAATCATTATTGTGGGCCTAGGGTAAGGGAGGCTTTGGTTTTGAAAATATGAAACGCAAAACAAACAATTTTCACAGGAAAATAACTTCTAGATACGAGGGTCACCGGTACAGATGTTCTCATTGCTCATTTCATGATGGGCATGGACACGTAGCTTACATCATGGAGGGGGTTTTATTCGTGTCCAAAACTGCACCTGCATGGCTAAAATAACGTGGGTCTCCCTATAATACATAGATAAAAATGGAAGGTCTGTTCACTGTTTTGCGACTGTCATACGCATACGTACTTTTTAAAAAAATAATAAAGCTTTGGTGATTAAGATGTAATTCAAAGCGGTCTCAGGATCCAAACCGTTTATCGACAGTCTTGACTTTTTCGCGACTGCATTGGCAGGGGGGAAAAAAATACTTAATTAAGAGGAGGGAGACTATGCTTGGTTTTTAATCAAATAAAACAAAATGGGGAAAAAAAATAGTTTTTTATGTTTCTAAATAACGTGCGTTTGACACTAACACCACCATAACACCAGCCGAAAATAGAGCACTCTGAATGGCACACACATTCTATACCTATCAACATAGTAAACGTGTTTGACCTGTTGATTGCACCCATCCCTTCCCAGATACACCCTGGAGCAGCAGATGATGACCCCGTCGTTTCCCATGCAGCATGTGAACTGCAACGCTGTCCTGGTCCCCTCTCCCGTCTTCACGTCCTCTATCATGATCCCTCACAACAGCTTTATCACGCACCAGGCCCAGCCCACCTACCATGCTCAGCAGCAGGCCTGCCAGCACTCTCTGCAGCTGCAGCAGCCCCAGCAGTTCTTTCAGGTACAGTAATAGTCCTACTACTTGCAGTAGTGTGATAGCAGGCCTTGGGCTGGAGGGGTTTGGCTCACTCTGTAGAACTAGTATCGCCTCACTTATGCCCTGATGCCTTTCTGTTGATAGATGCAGCCCCAAGGACTCTTACACAGTGGAACCACTCAGGCTTTTTTCCACACTACTAATGTCCCACAGCAAAGTACTGTCAGTTATATTCAACAACAACCGCAGCAACAACAACAACCGCAACAACAACCGCAACAACAATTGCAACAACAGCAGCAACAACAGCAGCAACAGCGGCAACACCCCCATTCCCAAAACCAGCCTGGCAGCCTTTCAGACTTCCGAAATATGCTCACTCAGTAGCACCGAAGACACAAACAGTGGTGAGATATCTTCTGAAACTTATTGTTACAGGTTTGCTGGCAGAATTCTATGGGATGCATAGAAGACACAGAGAGGCATATTTGGTCCCATGCTGTGCTGTGTTCTTCACTGTTTAAGAAGCCATTGTGGCTTTTTTACACAGCAAAAACAAAATGTGAAAATGCTAATATTCACTGCAGCAACATCTCTGTCCCACTCCACTGTGCTACTGGAGGCCATGCTTACTCGTCATATTTCATCATGACACTGCTCGATGGAAAAAAACTATCAAAGTAATCAACAGGAAAACCGTGCTGCTGTGTGTTTTCATGCAGATGTGTTTTCAACAAAAAGAGAGGTTGTTGGGTGAGCCTTGTTGTGCACTGACTGCACTGTGGTCATACCATCTGTCCTGTTGTTTCCAGAGAGTAAACACATGCAGTGAGCATTTACTCCTTCAAAGTTGCATCTTCATTTCACATGAAAAACACTTGTCTGTAGGTTATGGTTTTGCTGTGCATACATATATTTGTTTTGACATAGGAAGACTATTTACGAAACAGTAGTTTCAAGGAAACATAAAGGAAGGGGTCAATTTTGATGTTGGACGTGTCGTCTTTTCATCAAACATTCAATCAGCCACTCCCAGACATAGTTGATATCATTATTAAACACTGAAGTATATTCACCACTCAACACTATTAGTCCATGTTTGGGGAAAACATATTTTGCATGACTGACACAGCAACAAATGTCCTCATACAATTACTATTCTTTTCATTATAGAATCAAATATTTAGACATGATTTTTTCTAAAAGCGAACAATAGTACCAATTTAGTTATGGCAACATTTGTATTCAATAATTCATAAAAATCAAGGTTCATATTCTTTATCCACACCTTAATGGAAAGAGCAAACCTTATTAGTAGACTACCATAGCATGTTTGTTTGTTTATCATACATTTCTAAACAAATTTAAGCTGTTCTACTGGGTGCGTTTTTAATCAGGCATTGAAAGATACGTCAATAAGGTCTTAATGCATTAACAGCTACTAACAGCACAGTAACAGTAGTTTGTTGCCCAAATCACCTAAGAACTCATTGTTTTGTATCAAGTGTAACAGATGCTGCAATGATTAGGAAGACATCACTAATATATTGTAGTTGTCTTACATTGATTATGTATACTTTCATAACGTAATTCTTTTCTCAGGTTATTTGTGGAAACAAATATTCTCAGTATTACATTAACAATTTGTACTTTTCATAATTTGTTGGTTACAGTTTAATTGTCTATATTTGGTCATCTTTGCAATTCAGCAGAATGTTGTTGATTTTTGGACTATATAGACTATAAGTGTATTTATCCATGAATGAGTAATTATGTCCATACACTGGTGATTTTAGGAATACTGTGTATGAAGAAAATACTAACCAGAGACAAATGGTCTGCTAATGTAAATGACAATCAAACTGACCACTTAAAATAATACTACGTATTTCCTATTTACTTTTTTTTCTTCAAGTTCCATATGTTTCCCCCAAATAACTACAATAGTAGGTATCTGACTTGAGTTGCCCTTCCCCCATTAGATATTGTAATATTTGAATGGGAAAGTCCTACTGTGAAACACTTATATCCTGTCAAACAAAGAGGGAAATGTATGCCTCAATTTCCCTTTACACTCACTAGCCATAACAAAATGGAACAACATATTGGAATTCTAATCTAAACTAAATGTGCCATTTCACATGAAGTGAAGGTTGAAATGCATTGTGGAGTGATAAGAATCTTAAATTGTACAATGTTTATGACAATCCTACCAATCTCTGCTGTGGACATTTGAGTCGCTATCACTTCATCGGTTACAGTCACTCTCACGAAGACTGGTGCTGTTCATCTTGGTTGAAGAGATCAAACAAAGTTCTAGAATTCTTATAGTATGTGTCGTTTTAATTTAGAAGAAATGATTTATGCTGTTGAAATTATGCTTCTCGGCAAGTATGTACTCGTGTAAAAAAAAGGAAAAAAAAGAGATTTAGTTGTATACTATAAACTAATGTACTATGTGAATTAAATGGATATATCTTTAACATTCCTTCAACCATGAATATCAGCAGTATCTTTACTGAGGTACAGCTTGTATCTGCTGAAGACTTTGTTAGAATGGCTTAATCTACACTAAAGACTCCGGTCAACTTTTCTCAGAGTGATGCTGGCATCAGGAAAGGGGGCCATATTAGATTCAGTAAAAACTTGTTGGCCTCTTGCTGGGGTCAGCCCAACATAAACATTGTTTAAGCGATATGAGGAACACATTGTTTCAACATAGTTTTACTGTTTGTTATTACTCTAAAGACACAACAGTGACTCTATTCAAGACATAGATGCAGATTTGTTTAGAAATGGTCCTGTTAACATACCCAATCCTTTTTAAATCCTGTTTGTTGATAGTCAGCAAAATATGTCCCCAGGTTGGCCTCCACTCAACCTTATCATTCAGAAAATAACTCAGTTTTTGGTTCAATGTGCGCAATGCCCAATCATATAGTAAACTGCCTTTTGAAGCTGGTTGAAGGAACATGTAGTGTATGTTTAGTTATCAAGCTCATAGAATAATAGTAAACCATGTTCTCAAAATTGTCCAGTGTGCTCTCTAGCTAACTGTAGTTTATCCTCCAGCTTGTGTAAAGAATTTGCTTTAGTTGCCCCTATTTGCACCCACAGGCAGTTATTCAAGTTCCATTAACCCAGTCCCACAGATGATTTCCCACAGAGGTCATACTGATAGCCATTGTGTGTTTGCTGTGTATTGCTTCAGTTTATACAAAAGTTCATGTTTATTGGTATTTGTTTGTTAATTGTGATTGCTACACTAGATCAAATGGTACTGTGTCGCTCTTTGATTCTGTTGAATCTGTCTCCCCAGCAGTAGAATACGCACTTTTTGTTTTACCGTTTGACTATAGTTTTATGTTCACTGATTCTTCATCGAGTGTCATTCTTTGTGACCTTCATTTTTACATTTCTGACCTTTTAGAAGTGACTGCGCATCCTTTCAGTATATGGGGTGGAGAGTCCATGAATGAATACTGTATAAAATGTGCCAGGAAGAAGCAAGACACAAACAAAAAAAGAACCTGGTACTGTACATAACAGCCATTTCATTGCAGAAAACTAATTGAAAATATTGTATTATAGAATGTACAAAAAATGTTTAGATTATATAGTTATTTTATAAGATGTCAAATAGATTGAATATGTATGTATGTATGTATGTATGTATGTATGTATGTATGTATGTATGTATGTTACATGATTTTAAAGTAAAACAAACAGAAGTATTTTGTAACACATTATTAAAGTGTCTTATTGGGGAGCTGAGTTTTTTATTTTCTTCAATTCAGCAAGTTGGTGTTGCACAGTTGATATTATTGTATGGCTTGTTTTTCTCTCTGTATATACCATCAAAAATAAAATTGTAACATATTAATATTGTTTTAAAATAAATTAATAAAAAAAGTTTACATTCTGAAACCGCTTAGATATTAATTTTGTGTAGTGATATTGAATTATTTCCACATCAATCTGGATACCATGCTATCTTTGAAAATAAATACACATATACATATATATACATGTATGTATGTATATATATATATATATACACATATATATACATATATATACATATATATATATATACATATATATATATATATATATATATATATATATATGGATGTATGTATGTATGTATATATATATATATATATATATATATATATATATATACATACATACATACATCCATATATATATATATGTACATACATACGTACATACATACATATATATATATACGTACATACATACATATATATACATATATATATATATAATAAATTTGGTGCACTTTATTCTGCAATTCATCAAATTGCGAGTGCATAGTGCACAGTTGTGGTTTGGATGGATGGTTTGAGTGGACGAATGTGCACGGGTTAGTGATGCGCGGGTTGACTCAACCTGCATTCCCTGCTGATATATCTGCGGGGCAGGCAAGCGGGTTATTTTGTCACCATAATTTGCAAATAAATTCATTAAAAATCCTACAATGTGATTTTCTGGATTTTTTTCCCTCATTTTGTCTGTCATAGTTGAAGTGCACCTATGATGACAATTACAGGCCTCTCATATTTTTAAGTGGGAGAACTTGCACAATTGGTAGCTGACTAAATACCTTTTTGCCCCACTGTATCTAAACCAGGCAGCCAAAAAAATCCTACACCCTGTATCAAAAAATCTTTGACTGTATCCTATAGCGCGTTTTCTGTATTTACGGTTAGGGTTGGGTGCTGGCCTCAGATTTTCACTTTATCACATATAGCCGGATGGGTTATTAGCAATTGCCGTGGGTGAACAAACAGCTGACCTGTGGGCAGTGGCAAACCATCATTTAGCTAAAAACAGGTATGCATGTTTTTCACGTTATTTTGACATTAATACCTGTCACATCAGTTTGCAAACAATGTAAAACAAATAAAATCATTGAGTTAATAAAGCTGCATACAAACGTGGTCTCTTTTTTGCTTTCTTGAGCAAGGCAGGTCCAAAATGCAGGTGTTTCAGTCTAGCTCAGTGCTTTCTGTGGTGGATGGGCAGTCTGTGGTGGTGGGGCAGCCCGTGGAAAATACAGAGTGTAGGGGTTGGTAATGTTCTCTAGTTGCGCTGTGATTGGATAATGTTCTCTAGTTGCACCGTGATTGGCTCAGTTTTCTGTCACTCGTTACCGCCAAATCTAAGGGTAGAGGTTGAAAATTCAACACCATTGGGTGCTGCCATATAGTGCCCATACAATAGAAGTGCCCATCAAATTTGGCTCAAGGTAATTGGCCACAGATAAAATTATGTAAAATCACGTTATATCTACAGCCTTAATTGATCATGTCACCATCATACTTTCAAAATGTTAGCTAGCAAGCTATCTACTGGCAAATGCTTTTTAATCCTTGTCATATGAAGAGAAGAAAATGAAGAGGAATTAGAGATAAAACGTATCGTTGCTCATCGGCCATTGGACATAAACATGATACAACATGTTTCTTTTTCAAGCTTAAAAGGATAAACATTCAACATTGGCCATGCTGTCAATCCAGCATGACCCTTGCCGTGGTAGTGCGGCGGTCCTTCGTGGGCAAAATTTGTCTTCAAAGTCTGGCATTCTCTAGATTTCTGGTGCTTTCAAAACAACTGGAAACTCAGAACTAGGAAATCTGACTTCCGTAACTTCAAGACAACTGGGAACTTGAAAAAAACAAGCTCTGACTGAGAAAATACATTTTGAATGGTCATCCAACTCTGAATTGCAAGTCGGGATCTCGGGCTTCTTTCTAGAGCACCGACCTGAAGGTCACTGACGTTATCATGATTTGGCCTTGTTTTTTTCCCAGTTGTCCTGAAAGCACCAGAAATCTAGAGAATGCCAGACGTTGAAGACAAATTTTGCCCACGAAGGACCGCCGCACCACCATCCTGTTCAAGTGAGCACAGCACAACAAGATGAGTCCAAAAATGTATTGTATGCTGCTGCATAAATGATATGTGCCAGGGAGATATGTATACTGTAGCTAAGAAAGTAATATTAAGTGTATGCTGTGTAGTAAGCTGTTAGTAGTGCCTAACGCTAATAATTTGATCCTTTTTCCCCCTCTTAATTTTGCCTACTGTTTTGACTTGGTGGTGCACATGTTGCGTATACATTGTTTTAGAGAAATGTAATCATGGAATATTGTAAAAGCTTTCATTGTCTACATTTATGCCCCCATAATTTATCCTACGGTTATGACTTGGTGTACAAGGAGAATACTGTAAGAATACTGTTCTGAATTTTGTCGATGTACATTTCAAAAGTGCTGAACAAATAGTTATATTGACTACATCCGTCCAACTCGCTCATTAATGTCTTAATCGAAATTTGATTTGTTTAACACATTTTTTACTACTACATGATTTCATATGTGTTATTTATAATTTGTGTCTTTACTATTATGTCTTTACTATTACTCTACAATGTAGAAAATAGTAAAAAAAGAAAGAAAACCCCTTGAATGAGTAGGTGTGTCCACACTTTTGACTGGTACTGTATATTGGTCCGGACAATTTGTTCACTAAAAATTATTATCTGACAGTTTTAAGACTTACTTCACATAACATGATTCATGAAATGTGTAAAACAAAAACAGTAACCCCATGTGTCCAAATACAAAATATACACTGAACAAAAAAATATAAATGCAACATGTAAAATGTTCCATACGCACAAGAAGCTTATTTCTCTCAAATGTTATGCACAAATTTGTTTACATCCCATTTGGTGAGCATTTCTCCTTTGCCAAGATAATCCATCCACTTGACAGGTGTGACATATAAATAAACTAATTAAACAGCATGACCATTACATAGGTGCACCTTGTGCTGTGGGACAATAAATAGACACTCTAAAATGTGAAGTTTAGTTACACAACACAATGCCACAGATGTTAAGTTAAGGAATGTGATAATTGGCATGCTGACTGCAGGAATGTCCTCTAGGGCTGTTGCCAGATAATTTAATATTAATTTCTCTACGATAAATCACCTTCTCTACCATAAATCGCCTTGAATAGGAGTGGGACAACATTCCACAGTCAACAGCCAGATAAACTCTATGCATATGAGATGCATTGCGCTGCCTGAGGCAATTGGTGGTGATCACACCAGATAATGACTGGTTTTCTGATCCAGGTCCCTACGTTTTTTTAAGGTACCTGTGACCAGCAGATGCATATATTCCCAATCATGTGAAATCTATAGATTAGGGCCAAATTCATTTACTTAAATTGACTGATTTCCTTACATGAACTGTAATTCAGTAACATCTTTGAAATTGTTACATTTAGAGTTTATTTTTTATCAATATTGTACAATATAAAAAACTCACATTGTAGACAAACCCTTTGGCCGATTTATAAAAAGTATTCAGATTTGTCCATCAGTAAACTCAGAGAACAAGTGTACCAAAATAAATGATACATTTACGTTATGGACATGAATTGAAGAGGATTTTCTCCTTCATAATATACGTGATATGCAAAGCACTGTGTGCGTCAGTGGGGCGTGCCAGCACCGCGTTGATGTGTAGAATAACCGCTAACAAAATTCAAATCCACTGCCGCCGAAGCAAAAGCGGAACTCTCTATGATGCTGTAACTAGCTAGCTACAATGTTTCCAAAAAATGTATCGTGATTTTATCGTCTTTTGTAAGTACAAAACTAGCGAGCTAGTCATAAAACGGAGACTGTTCATTCTTGTTAATCGGTAACGTCATTAGCATGCTAACGCGTTAGTTAGCAAAATATCTAAAGTTAGCTACTTTTGCAAGAAAAACCTTGCTATATTATTGGATGTGGCAAGACCGATACAGCTAGCACTAGGTTGATGGTCAACGCTTGTTTGCGTGGTCAGCTAGTCAGCAAACGGCTGTTAACAATCTTTGTTTACAGAGCTAAAGTTAGCTAGCTAACTACATCGTTAGCCAAGGCATACATTCAAGGTAGTTAGTTGTAAACAAACCCATTTCCCCCAGTGCATGGCCTGTTGCGCATTAATGATGCCCGAAGAAGTTCAGAACATATCGGCTTGTTCCGAGCCATTGACTGAAAATAATCAGAATTCTTTCTTACATTCTACTTTGGAACAGTTCTTTACTGCAAAAACACGTACACTTAAAATTGATAAAACTGATGCTGTTGCTGTCATTGAACTTCAGAGATATTTGACAGAACAACAACATGTTGGACAACAACATCCTCCTGACAGCTACAGCTATGACATGATAGTGACTGATGGAGTCTGGCAGGCCAAGTGCATTCTTGACTGTAGTTTAAATCATCTGATCCACAAAAACATTATTCGTAGTGGAATTGATATCAACATCACCCAGTGCTCCTTTGTTTTCAATGAGAGAAGATTGGGTCAGGGTTGTGTTTGCATTGAGAAGATTGAACATGGTTCAAAGGAGTCTAATGTGTTGCGCAAGATTAAGGACTTGGATTCCCTCCCCATGATTTCAAAGGATGGCTTTGGGAACATTGTGGCATTGCAAAGTGATTCACCTCTGCAGGTGGGCCGCAAACATTACCTGTCTCTTTGGAATAACGAGGATCCTGAAGGCAGACTATGGGTTCCAGATGTCCCCCCGTCAGATGTGGTGCTGGATGGTAAAGATGTGAATTTAAGTTGCTGACTTTTGTGAGAAACCACAATCTCCAATCGAAATCGTGGTAAGATATTTTGTCTTCAACAGTGTCAAAGATGACCCTCCTGTGTGATCTAGAGTCGTCACTCGGATGCATGTTTCGACCTCTCCCCCTGATAGTGAGGGTGATTCATAAATCCAGACTTCGGTATTATGGAAAACCTGACCTCAAGATTTATTACCCGTACCAGGTGAGGCATAAACATATAATCAACTATCTGTGCCATACCATTGACCAATACACCGTCTCTTCTCTACTGAACCCTGACACTATAATTAATGTCTCTTCGAATGTTGTCAGTATTCTGAATGACGTTTCATTAGGATTTTGTTTATTTCTCTATTCTCCAGGCCTACTTTGAGGTTGCAGACCAGAGTGGCACCATGTCCCTTGTCCTGTGGAATGAGCTGTGCCCAGAATGGTACCAGAGACTGAATGTTGGAACTGTGCTCTATCTCCAAAACTACACCCTCAAGCAGAGCTATCAGAACAGGTCACGACCTCACATAGATAACCACAGAATGAAGAGCTTTCACTCAGTAGGTACTGAACTGAACCAAGCCATTCACAACTTAGTAAATCAACATTACCAGTGTGTTGCCAGGCAGCACTCCTGAGTAGTCATTTTGAGAGAACATTGTCTGATTTTTTTGTGAAACTGTTTGAGTATGAATTGACTTTGCCTGCCTTGCAGAAATTTGTCTGAATCCACGGAATCCCACTGCAGTCCTTACTGTGGTTCCAGCCAAGAGTGTGCCACCTCAATGGGGCTTGCCTGAGGTTTCCTACCAGTTCGCCATTAGGTAAATTCACAACCACATTATGCAGTTCAAAATTGGATTTGATGTAAAAACAAAGGCCTTTCCCTGGGTAACATTACCAAGATTACTAAGCAGTCTTTATCATCTGCCTGAACTACTTATAAATGGTTTTCTTCTAGATCAGAACTGGACAGCTTGGCCAGCAATTCTGCATGTGATGTCATTGGCTTGGTAACTTTTGTGAGTCGGGTGGAGAGAATAAAGAGTAAGGGGAACACAGGTAAGAGTTGCTCATTACACTTGCACTACTCACTTATTTCTCACTTAGGTAATTCCATGTGAAAGTGTAACACAAATGCCCATAATTTATTCATTTTTTTTGCAGGCCCAGAAAAATACTGGACTTACCGCTGGGTCCATGCAGTGGATGGAACATCCAATATTCCTTTCATTTTGGAGATTTTTGCTTCTTCACAGCCAGAAATATTCAATGGGCTATACCCAAGTAAATATGACAGTTAGTATAATACCAATAATTGCATAGATAAACTGCAACATAATTCTCCCAATTGTACTTCTTTTCTCCCTGCTCTGCACCCTCTCGTCTTCCCAATGCAGTGACATACCTGGTCTGCACTCAGATGAGGAAGTGTCAAGAGCAAGACTCACTGCCTTACCTCACCAGCAGCTGTGAGACACAGATATTCACTACAGGTAAGTGCTGCAGTCATTTGCAAAGAAACAAAGATCAAATTAAAGTTTGTCACGCACAACATACAGTGGATGTGACGACAGTACAGTGAAATGCTTACTTTTATTCATCTGTATTCTGTACTGTTGAGGGAGACATGTAGATGAATAAAAGTAAAACATACTAATAAAATAGCAGACAAGGTAATACAATATATAATAAACACACAAGAATTGTCCCTTATATACAGTGGTGTAAAGTACTGAAGTTTTTTAACTTAAGTACTACTTGACACCCAAAAGTACTTGTAACGTTTTGAATGCTTAGCAGGACAGGAAAATTGTCTAATTCACACACTTAAAGAGTACATCCCTGGTCATCACTAATGACTCACTAAACACAAATGCTTAGTTTATAAATTATGTCTGAGTGTTGAACTGTGACCATGGCTATCTGTAAATGTAAAAACTTTTTTTATATATATGAGTCTGGTTTGCTTAATAAGACATTTTAAATGATTTATACTTTCTTTTGATATTTAAGTATATTTAAAACCAAATACTTTTAGACTTTTACTTAAGTAGTATTTTACTGGGTGACTTTTGCTTGAGTCATTTTCTTTTACGGGGTATCTTTTACTCAAGTGGAAAAAGTACCCAATTTTCATACAACTGCTTATCAAACAAATGCGAAACATTGTGAAACAGAAAAGATCAACAGTAAAACTGCTCTATTTAAAAAGGAATATATGGGGAAACGCACTGCAACTTTATGTTAAGATCTAGTATGTAGTTGTTATACTTGATCAGATGTAGTTTTCCATCAGGGTATCACAAGGGCCAGCCCTACGTGTCAGACCCTAGGGTGAAGAGCTTCATCCAATGGACCAAGACTCTGAAGGACAGTGTCATGCTGAAGAAGACTGCTGTTGGTGGCCATTACTGCTTCCCTCACGCCCCTATTATCTTCACACAGTCTGTGGCAGATGGCTCAGGTAAGAGATTAACCTTTTTCAAGAAGGAAAGATCTACATCCGTCTGTAATATGCACCACTGTTTTGTTTGTATGCTTGTTTAACTACAGCAGACATTACCATTTAAATTGTTTTCATAATTATAGTGCATTTGGAAAGTGTTCAGCCTCATGAGTTTTTCAACATTTTTGTTACGTTAGACTTATTCTAAAATATATATTTTTGCAAATGTATTAAACATCTGAAATATATTTACATAAGTATACAGACCCTTTACTCAGTACTTTGTTGAAGCGCCTTTGGCACCGATTGCAGCCTCGAGTCTTCTTGGGCATGCCGCTACAAGCTTGGCATGTCTGTTTTGGGGAGTTTCTCCCATTTTTCTCTGCAGATCCTCTCAAGTTCTGTCAGGTTGGATGAGGAGCGTTGCTGTACAGCTATTTTCAGGTCTCTCCAGAGATGTTTGATCGGGTCCGGGCTCTTGCTGGGCCACTCAAGGACATTCGACTTTTCCCAAAGCCACTCCTGCATTGTCTTGGCTGTGTGCTTAGGGTCGTTGTCCTGTTGGAAGATGAATTTTCGCTCCAGTCTGAGGTTCTGAGGGATCTGGTGCAGGTTTTCAACAAGTCTCCAAGTCCCTGCTGCTGAAAAACATCCCCACAGCATGATGCACCGTAAGGATGGTGCCAGGTTTCCTCCAGATGTGATGCTTGGCATTCAGGCCAAAGAGTTAAATCTTGGTTTCATCAGAACAGAGAATCTTGTTTCTCATGGTCTGAGAGTCCTTTAGGTGCTTTTTGGCAAACTCCAAGATGGCTGTCATGTGCCTTTTTACTGAGGAGTGGCTTCTGTTTGGCCAGTCTACCATGAAGGCCTGATTGGTGGAGTGCTGTAGAGATGGTTGTCCTTCTGGAATGTTCCCCCATCTCCAGAGGAACTCTGGAGCTCTGTTAGTGACCATCGAGTTCTTTGTTACTTCCCTGACCAAGGTCCTTCTCCCCCGATTGCTCAGTTTGGCTGGGCATCCAGCTCCGAGGAAGAGTCTTGGTGGTTCCAAACTTCTTCCATTTAATAATGGAGGCCACTGTGTTGTTGGAGACCTTCAATGCTGAGAATTTATGTTGGTACCATTCCCCAGATCTGTGCCTCAACATAATCCTGTCTCGAAGATATATGGACAATTCCTTCGACCTCATTGCTTGGTTTTTGCCCTGACATGCACTGTCAACTGTGGGACCTTTTTATATAGACGGGTGTGTACCTTTCCAAATCATGTCCAATCAATTGAATTTACCGAGGTGGACTCCAATCAAGTTGTAGAAACATCAAGGATGATCAATGGAAACAATGCACCTGAGCTCAATTTATAGTCTCATAGCAAAGGGTCTTAATACTTCTGTAAATAAGGTGTTTGTTTTTTATTTGTAATACATTTGCTAAAACTTGTTTTTTTATTATGGGGTATTGTGCGTAGATTGAGATGTTCTTATTTAATCATTTTTAGAACAAGGTTGTAACATAACAAAATGTGAAAAAAGTGAAGGGGTACTTTCTGAATGCACTGTATTTCTCAGCTCAAGTTCCTCTAGTTTCTGCAAATGACTTAAAGAGTGAGATGGAGAGTCTGCATTATCGTGAGCACAAGCGTCTGGCAATCCAAGGACAGATCATGGCTGTGTACTATGTGACATTGCCAGAGGAGACTCTGTCAGACCAGGTAGGCTTCATAGATATATAACAGACTTCATGTGATCAACACACTTAGTCTTTTTCTAAAGTAAATGTGTTGGTTTTTTACAAGACAAATTAGCAGGATGAATTGCAAGACAAAAAAACACCAGTTCCCTGTACAGAACTTTATAGGGATCGTCATTGGTAAGGCAAGTTTTTATAATGTAATGCCTGGTTCTCTCCAGCCGATGGTTCAGTCTGTTGTAGCTGAATCTGACCCACCCAGTGATCAGAGGACTGTAGAAGTGACTCAGATGCTGATAAACAGGGAAACAGCGCCCTCTAGTGTGCAGAGCTCACCCAGCAGACGGAAAAGAAAACAAGCCAAGAGGTGAGTAATCCAAGTGGAGCAGAGAGACATTGCAGATTAAATTATTATAATCTCATCGGGACCTGCGGTCTGTTGACTCCGTTCTGGGTCCGAATCTGGACCACGGTCCACTTGTTTAGTATGGCTACCCTAAAACAAGGGTAGGCTATTAGACATTCAAAATTGTATTTATAACTCTCCTTTACTATGGCATTGGAAATTAGATTAGCATATTTTCTTACTTGAATGTTTTAGAATTTTTTGTTGTCTTTTAGAGTGATGAAGCGATGCTACATTACTCGTGCCAGGATGCAAGAGAAAAGGTAATGAATCAACTATCGTCAACCATCCCAGGTCACTGTAATAATTTCTCTATGCCCATCAGGGACCCTCCCAGTAGCTCAGGTTATGGTGAGAGCTTTGTCTGTTCACAGAGAGGCTGGCCATGGTTTAACAGAAGAGGAGCTAGGTGAAGAGGAGAGTGATTCTGAAACAGAGGAAGTTAGTTCACTAGAAAAAAGAACTGACCAAACTAGAGCCAGTGAACAACCAGGTCCACCAGGTATGAGTGTTTTGCCACATTAACATAATCTCACCACTTATCTATGTGGCCTAACTTGTATTCCTCTCTATGGGTTATGCATGGCTGGTGAAGTGTGGGGGCTAGCCAGAGATTAACTATGCTGTTGGAAACCATGGAAACTACTTGCCTTCACATAATTCATGTGGGATGTTACAAGGCTAGTGACATTGATAGGCCTATATTATTTTGTTTCTAAGATATTCCACAGAGTGAAGGTGCTACTGGAATGAGAGCAGTTGCAGACTGTGATAGGACATCGTGGGAAAGCAGCTTGTGGCCAAAGAAGAGACAAGAAGTGTTAGAATATTTACATCCTGGTGGTGTGTACTCAGAGAGCCTTTCTCAGAGATTCAGATTTGACGACAAGACCCTTCTGCTGCAGCAAAGTAACCTACATGCTGCTAGGTGGACTCCAGAGCAAACCACAGACACCCTCTCACCAGTAACCTGCAAAGGATACTATAAAATCACAATATTAGGTAATGTAGAGCTCATGTAAATAATTTGTTTGTAATTTTTCATTTGATTGGAGTTAATCTGTGATTTTTATTGTTCTCAGGGGAGAAGGTAAGCCAGTCCGGTACAGAGTACCGGCAAAATAAATAGTGCCGGTACGGCGTACTGGTAAAACATGAGCCTATCACAATAATTAAATCAAAGATGAAAACTTTAGGCTATTGTACCATAATTTATTGTTGGCGCCTGTCAGCCTCATGAGAAATTAGTGAATGGACTAACCTGGTGGTATAACTCCAAAATGCGGTGTAGTTTGAGGTAAACAACATTTTTGCAAGGCAGAGATTATTTGCCGGGTATGTGATGCAAGCGGACACCAGTGAGTGGACACAATCAATTCAGGCTGCAAGTGTCTCCAATGACAATTGCCAAATGTTGGCATTTTTGGGGTGTTTTAATAGAAATCTCTTTCCATTTATCAAATGTCAGGTGCACAGTACGGTTTGATGCTGGAATTATTTTAGTGGACCAATGTATGCAGATGTGATTTGTTTGACAATCAGATGAAGACATCATGCCTGGTTGTGCCCATTAAAAGGCAGTGATGTAAGTACTTAAGTTGTTTTTTTGCTGTATTTGTACTTTACTATTTATGTTTTACAACTTTTACTTTACTACTAAAACAATTAACTTTTTACTCCATGCATTTTCCCTGACACCCAAAAGTACTCGTTACATAGTTAATGCTTAGTAGGACATGAAAGGGTCCAAGTCATACACTTAAAGACAACATCCCTACTGCCTCTGATCTGGCGGACTCACTAAACACACATGCTTCATTTGTAAATGTTTATTTTTTATTATTTTTTTATTTTACCTTTATTTAACCAGGTAGGCTAGTTGAGAACAAGTTCTCATTTGCAACTGCGACCTGGCCAAGATAAAGCATAGCAGTGTGAACAGACAACAGAGTTACACAAGGAGTAAACAATAAACAAGTCAATAACACAGAAAAAAAGAGTCTATATACATTGTGTGCAAAAGGCATGAGGAGGTAGGCAAATAATTACAATTTTGCAGATTAACACTGGAGTGATAAATGATCAGATGGTCATGTACAGGTAGAGATATTGGTGTGCAAAAGAGCAGAAAAGTAAATAAATAAAAACAGTATGGAGATGAGGTAGGTAAAATTGGGTGGGCTATTTACCGATAAGACTATGTACAGTTGCAGCGATCGGTTAGCTGCTCAGATAGCAGATGTTTGAAGTTGGTGAGGGAGATAAGTCTCCAACTTCAGCGATTTTTGCAATTCGTTCCAGTCACAGGCAGCAGAGAACTGGAACGAAAGGCAGCCAAATGAGGTGTTGGCTTTAGGGATGATCAGTGAGATACACCTGCTGGAGCGCGTGCTACGGGTAGGTGTTGCCATCGTGGCCAGTGAACTGAGATAAGGTGGAGCTTTTCCTAGCATGGATTTGTAGATGACCTGGAACCAGTGGGTCTGGCGACGAACATGTAGCGAGGGCCAGCCGACTAGAGCATACAAGTCGCAGTGGTGGGAGGTATAAGGTGCTTTAGTGACAAAACGGATGGCGCTGTGATAAACTGCATCCAGTTTGCATCCAGAGTGTTGGAAGCTATTTTGTAGATGACGTCGTCGAGGATCGGTAGGATAGTCAGTTTTACTAGGGTAAGTTTGGCGGCGTGAGTGAAGGAGGCTTTGTTGCGGAATAGAAAGCCGACTCTAGATTTGATTTTGATTGGAGATGTTTGATATGAGTCTGGAAGGAGAGTTTACAGTCTAGCCAGACACCTAGGTACTTATAGATGTCCACATATTCAAGGTCGGAACCATCCAGGGTGGTGATGCTAGTCGGGCGTGCGGGTGCAGTCAGAAAAGCATGCATTTGGTTTTACTAGCGTTTCAGAGCAGTTGGAGGCCACGGAAGGACTGTTGTATGGCATTGAAGCTTGTTTGGAGGTTAGATAGCACAGTGTCCAAGGACGGGCCGGAAGTATATAGAATGGTGTCGTCTGCGTAGAGGTGGATCAGGGAATCGCCTGCAGCAAGAGCAACATCATTGATATATACAGAGAAAAGAGTCGGCCCGAGAATTGAACCCTGTGGCACCCCCATAGAGACTGCCAGAGGACCGGACAGCATGCCCTCCGATTTGACACACTGCACTCTGTCTGCAAAGTAGTTGGTGAACCAGGCAAGGCAGTCATCAGAAAAACCAAGGCTACTGAGTCTGCCGATAAGAATATGGTGATTGACAGAGTCGAAATTATGTCTGAGTGTTGAGCTGTGACTCTGGTTATCCGTAAATTTAAAAAGCAATAATATGGCTCCATCTGGTTTACTTAATAAGGAATTTGAAATGATTTGTACTGTGACTTTTGATACTTAAGTATATTTTATCCAATTCAAAAGTAAATGTATCTTAAGTATATTTAAAACCAAATACTTTTAGACCTTTTACTCGAAGTATTTTACGGGGTGACTTGAGTCACTTTCTATTAAGGTATCTTTACTCAAGTATGACAATTGGGTACTTTTTCCCACCACTGTTAAAGGTAACAGGTGACATGTCTTTACTATTACTCATAAAAAATATTTGTGCACATGCGAGGTCCTGTACCGGTAAACAATTCAATCCACTTTCACCCCTGATTTTTTTTGGTTTTTTGTTATAATTTTTTTTATACATCCTTAGTGGTTTTATTTAATTTAACTTCTATAATTTCAGGGCGCAGCGGTTTAAGGCACTGCATCGCAGTGCTTGAGGCGTCTCTACAGCCTGGGTTCGATCCCAGGCTGTGTTACAGCCGGCCGTGACCCATGAGGCAGCGCACAATTTGCCCAACGTCGTCTAGGGGAGGGTTTGGCTGGCTGGGATTTCCTTGTCCCATCGCCCTCTAGCGACTCCTTGTGACGGGCCGGGTGCCTGCAAGCTGACTGCTGTTGCCAGTTATACGGCGTTTCCTCTGACACATTGGTGTGGCTGGCTTCCGGGTTAAGCGAGCAGTGCGTCAAGAAGCAATGCGGCTTGGCCGTGTTTCGGAGGACGCACGGCTCTCGACCTTCGCCTTTCCCGAGTCCGTATGGGAGTTGCAGCGACGGGACACACTAACATGTCTCTCTCTCTCTGGCAGGTATAAACCAGCAGATGGCCATCGATGCTGCCTTTGTTCCCGTGATGTCATCTGGGGATCCCAGGTCCTTAGGTCTAACTCAAGACCCCCATGACAACACACTTCTGTCCTGCCTGTCTGCAGGCTTCATCTGCCCTCTCACAGACCCCCTGAGCCAGAGTGATGTTGCTCTCCCTGAACCAGGTAACACACCAGGTAGAGTGGGACAGGAGGGGAGGGTGAAGGTTAAACACACCCCTGAGAGCAAGTCATGGGGCAGTGTGTTTAGCTAAGGTAAAACTCCAGGCTATTTAAGGAGAGTGCTATTTGTGGTTCTTGACCTGCTCACATGTATACTTACAATATCATATTTCCTAATGTTGACCTCCAAATGGGGCTTTCAACTCTAAAACTTGAATCCACTTAAGAAAGCAGTTATGGCAAATCAAATGCGCTGTCCATTTTAGGCTAGACTGATTATTGATTACATGGTACAGGGTCAAATCAAACAATTGATATGGTAAATTGTCAATTTATAATATTAGGCATTTATTAATTACATACACTGAGTATACACAAACATTAGGAACTTCTTCCTAGTATTGAGTTGCTGGTCCATGTTGTCTCCAATGGTTCCCACAGTTGTGTCAAGTTGGCTGGATGTCCTTTAGGTGGTGGACCATTCTTGATACACACAGGAAACTTGAGCATGAAAAACCAAACAGCAGTTCGACGGCTACTACCATGCCCCGTTCAAAGGCACTTAAATCTTTTCTTGCCCATTCACCCTCTGAATGGCACACACACAATCCATGTCTCAATTGTCAAGGCTCAAATCCTTTAAACTTGTCTCCCCTTCATCTACACTGATTTGAAGTGGATTTAACAAGTGACAATAACTTTCACCTGGTCAGTTAAGGAGTTAATGGTTTGTATACTCAGTGTAGAATGTAGACCCTGTTTTATTGGAGATTTGCATACAATGTTTCCAATTTTAAATATTCCGAAGTTAATTTGTGTATGCTGGTTTTTCTTAATTTTTTATTTTTCAGAGGAGATTTTAGCAACTGCTGAGGAGCTGAAAGACACCCATCTTGTGTGTATCCTTGACCTCTGTCATCTGGGAGGAGAGAAAGTGGAGGTTATCATCACCAAGGTGTATAGAATGACTGATATTGCTTTGGTATAGATATTGGACCACAGTATGTGTTGTCTTGTCTGACAAATCTGAAATGAATGTGTTCTTTTAACATGATAAGCCAGACACTATTGTTAAATACTGGAAATATATTTGTAGATATTTAAAAAAACAACACAATTTCAACAAATAAAATAATAACATTTTAAATGAGGATTCATTAACTTTTTTTTACTTCAATATTTGTCAAATAGTCTTCCACATTCACATGCTTAATGTTTGTTTATGCCATAGCATAAAGACAAGCTACATGGGCTCTGGGGGATAAAGTACATGGAACTATGCAGAAGGTAAAATAGTTTAGTTCTGTTAAACATCCTGAAACAGGATATAGTTTAAACGTTTGAGCTATAGTGTGGTTATGAAACTGGTTTCACATTAGGCTGAACTTTCCAACTTGTGATGCTGTAAACGAAGGAATTTCCTAAATTATTTTGCTTGAACTTGTTTCAAGCCTACAGTGTCATGTATTTATCTTGTGCACTGTTATGGCAGCAGTAGTGTATTGACGTTTCATGTGTTTGACACCGCTAATTTTAAATCCTGCTAGAACATTTCCTCTTACACACTTTCAATAGCACACTGGCTGAAACTAATGAAGACAGATCAAGATGTGTTGGATTACAACACTGCAATATCAAACAAAATCATGTGTCAAATCAACAATATGCTGTATTCTTTTTCCAGGCGTGCATTCACAGGTAAACTTGGACAAAACAAATGCAAAGCTCGTGAGCAAGGTCCACTAAGATAAGAGACGACTGATGCATACTTGGTTTAGGTTACAGAGAAGGCAGGTGTCAGTTTACTGCCTACAGTACAACGCCCCAGGCAGACGATCAGGAAGACAGTGCTTGACTCCACTATCGATGATGTCGTCCCCACAGTGACCGTACATATACAGTGGGGCAAAAGAATTTAGTCAGCCACCAATTGTGCAAGTTCTCCCACTTAAAGATGTGGCCTGTAATTTGCATCATAGGTACACTTCAACTATGACAGACAAAATGAGAGAAAAAAAAATCCAGAAAATCACATTGTAGGATTTTTAATTAATTAATTTGCAAATTATGGTGGAAAATAAGTATTTGGTCAATAACAAGTTTCTCAATACTTTGTCATTGCCAACAAAGGGTATATAACAGAGGTCAAATGTGTTCTGTAAGTCTTCACAAGGTTCTCACACTGTTGCTGGTATTTTGGCCCATTCCTCCATGCAGATCTCCTCTAGAGCAGTGAGGTTTTGGGGCTGTTGCTGGGCAACACGGACTTTCAACTCCCTCCAAAGATTTTCTATGGGGTTGAGATCTGGAGACTGGCTAGGCCACTCCAGGACCTTAATGCTTCTTACGAAGCCACTCCTTTGTGGCCCGGGTGGTGTGTTTGGGATCATTGTCATGCTGAAAGACCCAGCCACGTTTCATCTTCAATGCCCTTGCTGATGGAAGGAGGTATTCACTCAATCTCACGATACATGGCCCCATTCATTCTTTCCTTTACACGGATCAGTCGTCCTGGTCCCTTTGCAGAAAAACAGCCCCAAAGCATGATGTTCCCACCCCCATGCTTCACAGTAGGTATGGTGTTCTTTGGATGCAACTCAGCATTATTTGTCCTCCAAACACGACGAGTTGTTTTTTTACCAAAAAGTTATATTTTGGTTTCATCTGACCATATGACATTCTCCCAATCTTCTTCTGGATCATCCAAATGCTCTCGCAAACTTCAGACGGGCCTGGACATGTACTGGTTTAAGCAGGGGGACACGTCTGGCACTGCAGGATTTGAGTCCCTGGTGGCGTAGTGTGTTACTGATGGTAGGCTTTGTTACTTTGGTCCCAGCTCTCTGCAGGTCATTCACTAGGTCCCCCCGTGTGGTTCTGGGATTTTTGCTCACCGTTCTTGTGATCATTTTGACCCCACGGGGTGAGATCTTGCGTGGAGCCCCAGATCGAGGGAGATTATCAGTGGTCTTGTATGTCTTCCATTTCCTAATAATTGCTCCCACAGTTGATTTCTTCAAACCAAGCTCCTTACCTATTGCAGATTCAGTCTTCCCAGCCTGGTGCAGGTCTACAATTTTGTTTCTGGTGTCCGTTGACAGCTCTTTGGTCTTGGCCATAGTGGAGTGTGACTGTGAGGTTGTGGACAGGTGTCTTTTATACTGATACCAAGTTCAAACAGGTGCCATTAATACAGGTAACGAGTGGAGGACAGAGGCTCCTCTTAAAGAAAAAGTTACATGTCTGCGAGAGCCAGAAATCTTGCTTGTTTGTAGGTGACCAAATTTATTTGCAAATAAATTCATAAATCCTACAATGTATATTTTTTTCTCATTTTGTCTGTCATAGTTGAAGTGTACCTATGATAAATTACAGGCCTCATCTTTTTAAGTGGGAGAACTTGCAAAATTGGTGGCTGACTAAATACTTTTCTGCCCTACTGTATACCCCAACCAGAAGCCATGGATTACAGGCAACATCCACACTGAGCTAAAAGGGTAGAGCTGCCACTTTCAAGGTGCGGGACTAACCTGGAAGCCTATAAGAAATCTCGCTATGCCCTGCGACAAACCATCAAACAGGCAAAGCGTCAATACAGGACTGAGATTGAATCGTACTACACCGGCTCTGTTGATCATCAGATGTGGCAGGGCTTGCAAACTATTAGACTACAAAAGGGAGCACAGCCACGAACTGCCCAGTGACACGAACCTACCAGACGAGCTAAATGACTTCTATGCTCTCGCTTCGAGGAAAGTAACACTGAAACATGCAATGCGAGCACCAGCCATTCTGGACGACTGATCATGCTCTCCGTAGCGATGTGAGTAAGACCTTTTGAACAGGTCAACATTCACAAAGCCGCAGGGCCAGACGGATTACCAGGATGTGTACTCTGAGCATGCGCTGACCAACTGGCAAGTGTCTTCACTGACGTTTTCAACCTGTCCCTGACTGTCTGTAATACCAACATGTTTCAAGCAGACCACCATCGTCCCTGTGCCCAAGAACACTAACACTAACACTACCTGCCTAAATGACTACTGACCCGTAGCACTCACATCTGTAGCCATGGAGTGCTTTGAAAGGCTAGTCATGCCTCACATCAACACCATTATCCCAGAAACTCTAGACCCACTAATTTGCATACTGCCCCAACAGATTCACAGATGCTTTTATCTCTATTGCACTCAACACTGCCCTTTCCCACCTGGACAAAAGGAACACTCATGTAAGATTGCTATTCATTAACTACAGCTCAGCATTCAACACCATAGTACCATCCAAGCTCTTGCTTGAGGCCCTGGGTCTGAACCCCACCCTGTGCAACTGGTTTCTGGACTTCCTGACGGGCCGCCCCCCAGGTGGTGAAGGTTGGAAACAACACCTCCGCTTCGCTGATCCTCAACACAAGGGTGCATGCTCAGCCCCCTCTTGTACTCCCTGTTCACCCATGACTGCATTGCCACGCATGACTCCAACTTCATCATCAAGCTTGCAGATGACAACAGTAGTGGGCTTGATTACTAAACAACGACGAGACGGCCTACAGGGAGGTGGTGAGGGCTCTGGGAGTGTGGTACCAGGAAAATAACCTCTCATTCAATGTCAACATAACGAAGGAGATGATTGTGGACTTTAGGAAACAGCAGAGGTAGCACACCCTTATCCACATCGAAAGGACTGCAGTGGAGAAGTTGGAAAGCTTCATGTTCCTCGGCATACCCATCACTACCTGCCCTCCAGGACACCTACAGCACACGATGTACCAGGAAGGCCAAAAAGATCAAGGACAACAACCACCCAAGCCACTCCCTGTTCACCCCGCTATCATCCAAAAGACAAGGTCAGTATTGGGGCATCAAAGCTGAGACAGCTGTTTTTCAATCTCAAGACCATCAGACTGTTGAATTGCCATCAGAGGCTGCTGGTATGTGTATATACAAACTACACTCAATCCACTTTAATAAATGGAACACTAGTCACATTAATGTTTACATATTTTGCATTACTCATCGTTTGTATATACTGTATTCTATTCTACTGTTAGTCTATACTCACCCATATTTATATATTCTTAATTCCATTCCTTAGATGTGTGTGTATTGTTGTGAACTTGTTAGATACTACTATTGGAGCGAGAGAAACAACTATTTCGCTACACCTGCAATGATAGCTGCTAAACATGTGTATGTGAACAGTCAAATTTGACCCGATTTGATTTTAGAGAAGCTTTTTCTGCTAATGGTAAATTCCTGGGAACTTTTACCTCATCTCATGAAACATGAGAACAACACTTTACATGTTGCATTTCTGTGTTTGTTTAGTGTGACTGTACTGGGTCTTTAATACTGTGTATGTAGGCTAGGTAATACAGGCGGCCAGTGGTATCTTATGTGGGGAGAACGGACTCTTCATAATGGTTGGAACGGAATTCATGAAATGGTATTAAACAAACAAATGGTTTCCATGTGTTTAATATCATTCCATTCGAGCTATTATTATGAACCGTTCTCCCCTCAGCAGCCTCCTGTGCTAGGTATGATTCTGCTAACTTTAGTAAGTTATACTGTATGCCACATTTGTATCTGAAATAGGCAATGGTGTTTTCTGGTATTTGTTTAAAGTGATTTTTTTAGGAGCAAATGCATTACGTGCAAATGGCACTTGATTTTATGATACAGTATGTCTATTTTGATTAAGGAATGACATACTGTACATGAGCGCAAATTAATTGGTACATCAATTGACCAAGTGTTCACTTTTTTTTCTAAATCGGAAGACCAGCCTGGGGATGAGTTGTGGTTGCATTTCATCGTTCAGTACGTTGGCTTCTATACGTCTTGGACCGAACGTCTAGCAACTTAATAAACACGGCGTGTTTGACAACTTTAGCATATTATCCAATTAGAAACGACTTACCATTTTAGCTAACCTTAACTCTTTACCAACTCCTAACATTAACCCCAGCTAATGTTAGCCCCTTAGCTAACGTTAGTGTTAGCCACAACGAATTGGAATTCCTAACATATACATTGAGCAAAAATGTGTTAAATATTATACAAAATGGATAATGGACATCCACAAATGAATTACATACCATACTAGTTTGAGTGTTCTGGATTTACGTTTATGTTTACCCCAGAGTCCAGGCCATCTCTACCTCAATTACCCAGTGTATATTGTTACTCATTGTGTATTTATTCCTCATGTTATTATTTTTCTATTATTTCGTTAGTCTACACCTGTTGTTGATGAAGCATGTGACAAATACAATTTGAATGATTGATTGGGCCTTAGCAACATTGTTGCACTGTTCATTGTCTGCACATGACAATCAATTAGTCCTTGCAGGAACATAGGTTTGTAACCCAACAGCAAGCATTGCATTGTAAACGTTATTGTGATGTGGCTCTGTTGAATTTGTTTGTATTATGTCGCCATGTAAAAAACAACAACTAATCCTTGAGGTTTGGTTAAACGTGTGCTTCTCCTTTAAGAATGAAATGGGAGCGTACTACTCTCAATTTGACCTCATTGACGTCACGAAGGGAGGAATCTGGAACTAGTTCACCTGTCAGCCCGCCGCTTAATATACTAATGCCGTTAGTTAGACGAGCTAAAACTTTTCTTCGTTTTGTTTGTCCCATATCTTTTATCGACTGTTCAACGCGGAACGGCACTGGTAACCCACGCCGTAAAAAATGATTATGGAACCTTTAGCGAAACGGTATATATTTTCATGGCTGTTTGTGGCTTTAAGTCTTCAGGTGTCGAGTTTACATTTTGCAGTAGCGACTTACTACACAGCCTACCTGAACGTGTCGTTTATTGATCCTGCAAACAACGAAACCATATCGCGACAAGGGGAAAGCGGACCAACGCTATATGGACAAGATTCTCCTAAAGTTACGGTGATGGGGGACGTTTATTTACCTGATCCGGTTTACAGTTGCGAAAGTGATACTTTTTATGATGTGCCTAGTGGGTCAAAGGGGTGGATCGCCATAATTCAACGCGGCTACGAATGTACTTTTTCACAGAAGATCAATGTTGCAGCCAGTAAAGGAGCTGTTGCTGCTGTAATTTTCAATGGTCTTGGTACAAACAATACAGTCATCCAAATGTCGCACCCAGGTAACGTTATGTAGTTTGCAATTTACAGCAAGATGTGCTCAGTTTTTCTCAATTTCAATAGTGTGTAACTGCAGCCCGCAATTCGGGGCGTTCCTGGGAAAAAGTGAAATAAAAGTATTATGTCACTGTCCTAAACAGGTGGGGCGATCGTCCCCACTTTACGCTAGCACAGCAGAGAGGAGGTTAGGATCTAACGTGTACTAGCTGGCTTGATAGTTAACGACACCGTGTGCTAGCGGAGTCGTCCTTAAACTATCTGGCTAAGCGAACACACACTGGTGAAGGACACTGTCTACTGTGTACGGCTAGCTACTGTTATCGCCCCGCCCCTTTTGTGGTTTTTATCCGCAGCTGGCATCCAATGTTATTGTGCATTAATAACACTGCCAACTGTAACCCCCGCCTCCGACCTGTCCTAAGTGGAACGCCCAGAATTTTGTGCCGCAATTGCACCCCACTCTTTAATTTAGGCTACCCCGTGCACTTAAATCACCCCAGTAGCCTACTATATTATTGTATGAAAAAGCTCTCATTGCCGAATGGTCAAGATAAGTTAATTTGAAAACCATCGTCTATAATTGTTAAATTATAATGTTCTCTGAATTGCTTTTGAGTATACTTAATATAGGCCAACATCTGGGAAGTATTTGCAAAACCTGTTCCCTCTGCTCAGCTCTAATTCTGAAGAACCCCACTGTAGGCCTACCTACACATATCTTGTGTGGCATAAACTTCCATTCTGCCTGTTCTTCCATTCTTTATGGAGTTTAGACACTTAAGTGACATTGACTTGCTGAAAAACTATAGTAATTGCCTCAGATTGTCCATTCCATGTGAAGGCGTAATGAAGCTAGTTTAAAATGAAAAGATAAGCCTTGTAATATTAAGTCATTGAGCTATGCCCTGACTCCATTAGCTAATTTAGGAAATATTTGTGTTGACATGAGTCACATGTTTTTAAAAATATATATATTTCACCTTTATTTAACCAGGTAGGCCAGTTGAGAATAAGTTCTCATTTACAACTGCGACCTGGCCAAGATAAAGCACTGTGACAAAAAAACTGAGTTACACATGGTATAAACAAATGTACAGTCAATAACACAAGAGAAAAAATCTGTATAGAGTGTGTGCAAATGTAGGGAGGTAAGGCAATAAATAGGCCATAGTGGTGAAATAATTATAATTTAGCATTAACACTGGAGTGATAGATGTGCAAGTAGAGATACTGGGGTGCAAAGGAACAAAATAAATAACATGGGGATGAGGTAGTTGGATGGGCTATTTACAGATGGGCTGTGTACAGGTGCAATAATCGGTAAGCTGCTCTGACAGCGGATGCTTAAAGTTAGTGAGGGAGATATGAGTCTCCATGTAATAGGGCTGGGAATATTTATATATTTCTTAATGCCATTCTTTTAGATTTTATTGCACTGTTAGAGCTAGGAACACAGGTATTCAGCTATATCTGCTAAACGTGTATGCAACAAATAACATTTGATTTGATTTTGATTTTTGATTTGAAGTATCAGGGACCTCCCGATACAATATCACAATACTTAGGTGCTGATATGTATTGCGATTCAACATTCCAAACATATTGCTCACCATATGTTTGCTGCAGAGGGAGCATGAGAGAACTAGTTTTGATCCATCATGGAAATAAAAGTGCTGAAAACAAATTGGCTCCCTATTTAAAATGATACAGAACCATCTGTGATGGAAAAATACCTGAGTTTTGATGCAGGTACAGCCAACTGGCACAAATAATATTGAGACATTGTCGAAACGCTGCAATGTATCGTAAAAAAAAAAAATGTCCTGATATGTAACTATATTGATATTATCCCCGTCACTACCATGTAATGGATCCTTCTATTGTTCTACTTGCTTTGCAGTAGGTATGTTTTCACATTAAAGAACACCATGTTCTTACATTGTTTGTTAAATATTTGTAATAGACTGACACATTAGGCCTAGATACTGGAATTTCTTTGAGCACCTGATAGCATATTTAAGGCCCAGCCTGTATTTATGTTTCCTCATACTTTGTTTCCCATCTGGTTACAGGAACAGGAGATATGGTTGCCATCATGATTAGTCACAGACGGGGCATGGAAATTGTTGAGCTGATCAGGCAAGGGATTCCAGTCTCGATGACCATTGAGGTGGTCAAGCAGCATGGTGTCTGGATGAGCCACTATTCGGTCTTCTTCGTCTCCATCTCCTTCTTCATGATAACAGCAGTAACTGTTTGCTACTTCATATTCTACTCGGCCCGCCGCCTCAACGTCGTTCGTCTACAAAACCTTCAACAGGTCAGACTCCAGTATGTGAAACAATGATGACAATTATTTACCCTTTGTAAACCAGAACTGGACAAACCAGTTTTACATATTCCCACAATGCTTGACTTGTACTGAAATAGGTCTGGTACTCATTTTGTGTGCAGGTACTGTTTATATTTAGGTGCAGGAACTGCAGTAGTTTTAAGCCTATATTCTGTAATAAGTGCAGGAACACGAGCAGTAGACAATTTAAGGTTCCTGGTTTCAGCGCCGTTGACCTCCTGCCCAAGTAAACTACTGCATTCCAATGATTGTTTTCACCAGTCATGTTCATCTCTATTGTATTGCCTCTAGGAGACAGGGAAACATAGTTGGTTTTGTGATTGTTAAACAGGGAAGTCGACTGACCATGAGGTTACCGTATGTTTTAATGTCTAAATCTGAACAGTCAGTAAATACACAATTACTTGTTTGACAGTGACACCAATCAGTGGTTTATGCTGAAATAGAATGCTGCACCTATACAGTGCCTTGCAAAAGTATTCGGCCCCCTTGAACTTTGCGACCTTTTGCCACATCTCAGGCTTCAAACATAAAGATATAAAACTGTATTTTTTTGTGAAGAATCAACAACAAGTGGGACACAATCATGAAGTGGAACGACATTTATTGGATATCTCAAACTTTTTTAACAAATCAAAAACTGAAAAATTGGGCGTGCAAAATTATTCAGCCCCTTTACTTTCAGTGCAGCAAACTCTCTCCAGAAGTTCAGTGAGGATCTCTGAATGATCCAATGTTGACCTAAATGACTAATGATGATAAATACAATCCACCTGTGTGTAATCAAGTCTCCGTATAAATGCACCTGCACTGTGATAGTCTCAGAGGTCCGTTAAAAGCGCAGAGAGCATCATGAAGAACAAGGAACACACCAGGCAGGTCCGAGATACTGTTGTGAAGAAGTTTAAAGCCGGATTTGGATACAAAAAGATTTCCCAAGCTTTAAACATCCCAAGGAGCACTGTGCAAGCGATAATATTGAAATGGAAGGAGTATCAGACCACTGCAAATCTACCAAGACCTGGCCGTCCCTCTAAACTTTCAGCTCATACAAGGAGAAGACTGATCAGAGATGCAGCCAAGAGGCCCATGATCACTCTGGATGAACTGCAGAGATCTACAGCTGAGGTGGGAGAATCTGTCCATAGGACAACAATCAGTCGTATATTGCACAAATCTGGCCTTTATGGAAGAGTGGCAAGAAGAAAGCCATTTCTTAAAGATATCCATAAAAAGTGTTGTTTAAAGTTTGCCACAAGCCACCTGGGAGACACACCAAACATGTGGAAGAAGGTGCTCTGGTCAGATGAAACCAAAATTGAACTTTTTGGCAACAATGCAAAACGTTATGTTTGGCGTAAAAGCAACACAGCCCATAACCCTGAAGACACTATCCCCACTGTCAAACATGGTGGTGGCAGCATCATGGTTTGGGCCTGCTTTTCTTCAGTAGGGACAGGGAAGATGGTTAAAATTGATGGGAAGATGGATGTAGCCAAATACAGGACCATTCTGGAAGAAAACCTGATGGAGTCTGCAAAAGACCTGAGACTGGGACGGAGATTTGTCTTCTAACAAGACAATGATCCAAAACATAAAGCAAAATCTACAATGGAATGGTTCAAAAATAAACATATCCAGGTGTTAGAATGGCCAAGTCAAAGTCCAGACCTGAATCCAATCGAGAATCTGTGGAAAGAACTGAAAACTGCTGTTCACAAATGCTCTCCATCCAACCTCACTGAGCTCGAGCTGTTTTGCAAGGAGGAATGGGAAAACATTTCAGTCTCTCGATGTGCAAAACTGATAGAGACATACCCCAAGCGACTTGCAGCAAAAGGTGGCGCTACAAAGTATAAACTTAAGGGGGCTGAATAATTTTGCACGCCCAATTATTCAGTTTTTGATTTGTTAAAAAAGTTTGAAATATCCAATAAATGTCGTTCCACTTCATGATTGTGTCCCACTTGTTGTTGATTCTTCACAAAAAAATACAGTTTTATATCTTTATGTTTGAAGCCTGAAATGTGGCAAAAGGTCGCAAAGTTCAAGGGGGCCGAATACTTTCGCAAGGCACTGTATCTCCTTTGATCAGTAGAACAATATGACGGGAAATTCCACTGGAAGTGTTTTTTCTTTTCTACACTAAACATACAGTGAACTCAAAGTATTGGCTCAGTGACACATTTTTTGTTGTTTTGGCTCTTTACTTCAGCACTTTGGGATTGAAATGCGTTAGAGGCATGAATACCCCCCCCCCCCAAAAAAAAATTAAAAAAAAATTCTATCCTCCCCCGTTATTGTAATGGTGTAAGGTTGGCATGTCTTGGGGGTAGGATATTTGTGCCGCTAACTTTCTCCCTCATCATTATTCACGATTATTTCAGGACTATCCATAATCATGGTATCATCCACATTAATGTACGAGTCTGAAACATTATATTCTTATTTTCAATACAAGTGACTCCAAAATGACACTACGTTATTTACCATTCATTTCTATTCGGCACAAAATCTGAAATGCAACCAAAACAAACAGCAAATGCATTCAAGTTTGTACAGTCACATGCTTAATGTAGTTATTGCCTGCTAGGAATATGGGAACAAATACTTAACTTTTTACTACTTTAATACACAAGTTAATTTCTCCCAATTTTTTTGGTCCCCTAAAATGTCGGGGGACTATGTAAAAAATGTGCTGTAATTTCTAAACTGTGATGAAAATACACTCAAATTAAAGCTGACAGTCTGCACTTTAACTTCAGTCATTTAAATAATACACTTAATAAACTTATATAATAAGTGCTGGAGCCAAAACAACAACAAAAAATATGTAACTGTCCCAATGCTTTTGGAGCTCACTGTAATATTATGTTGTGTCAAAACCAGAATTTTAATTTAGTGACCGACACCAGGTTTCATGATGCTTGGGGGGTGTAAAAAATTAATTGAACCTTTTATTTAACTAGGTATGTCAGTTAAGAACAAATTCTTATTTACAATGATGGCCTACCAAAAGACCTCCTGCCGGGGTGGGGGCTGGGATTAAAAATATGAATAAATTTAAATAAAAATATAGGACAAAACACATCACGACAAGAAAACACAACACTACATAAAGTGAGAACTAAGATGATGGCATGGCAGCAACACATGACAACACAGCATGGTAGTAGAATTTTCAATACCATTAAAAAAAAAGACCTAAGCTGGATATAATTTGACATCTTAAAATGTCTTGGTCATAAGCAGTGGTGTAGCACACACCCACTAAAGTAAAACTGAAAAATGTGGCAAAGAAATTAAGTTTGTCTTGAATACAAGTGTTATTTATGTATTATTTCTTACACTATTACCCCAGGAAATCTTAAGTCTCATCACATACAGCCGGGAGGAACTATTGGATTTAAGAGCAACGTCAACTTACCAACATTACGACTTTCTCAAAGCGGATCCTCTGTTTGGACCACCACCCAGGACAATGTATCGGATCCCAGTAGGCGACCCAAAACAGAGTCGCAGACGGAGCGGTCTTCTGGTCAGGCTCCGTAGACCCCCCCGTTCCTGAGTATACTACTCGCCAATGTCCAGTCTCTTGACAACAACGTAGATGGAATTTGAGCATTTACGCCCTGTTCACCCATGACTGTGTGGCCATGAATGCCTCCAACTCAATCATCAAGTTTGTAGACCACACTACAAGTGGTAGGCTTGATTACCAACAACGACGGGACGGCCTACATGGAGGAGGGCACTCGGAGTGTGGTGTCAGGAAAATAACCTCTCACTCAACATCAACAAAACAAAGGAGATGATCGTGGACCTCGGGAAACAGCAGAGGGAGCACTCCCCCATCCACATCAACAGGACAGCAGTGGAGAAGGTGGAAAGCTTGAAGTTCCTCGGCATACACATCACTGATAAACTGATAGTCCAGCCACACAGACAGCGTGGTGAAGGTGCAACAGTGCCTCTTCAACCTCAGGAGGCTGAAGAAATTTGGCTTGTCACCAAAAGTACTCAAACTTTTACAGATGCACAATCGAGAGCATCCTGTCGGGCTGTATCACCGCCTTGTACGGCAACTGCACCTTCCACAACCGTAAGGATCTCCAGAGGGTAGTGAGGTCTGCACAACGCATCACCAGGGGCAAACTACCTGCCCTCCAGGACACCTACACCACCCGATGTCACAGGAAGGACAAAAAGATCATCAAGGACAACAACCCTACCTGCCGATCTACACCCCACCCCTTTGTGCACACCCTCGTTACAGTGTAAACTTTGGGTCACAACGGTTGATGAGCAGCCACCTTCTGACACTTTCCTGTTATCGTCCCTCGATCCCACTGCTGGGGGATAGGAATGAGGGCGAGATGAGTGCCATTGGAGGAGTATCCAACCTTCAAACTCTTGAGTCACATTTCTTAATCACACTCTGCAGGAGTACTACAGTGAACTACCCTTCCTGCGATGTGGCCTCCTGTATACAGGGATCTGTGGCTAATCTTTCAAGTTGTACCTTCGTTGAACTTCACTAAAAGTTGCCACAGATCTACGTCACATTCTTTTCCGCTCTCCCAATTCCCTGTAACATTAACACCTTGGTTTTTGGGACTCCATATAATATAGTGATATTGGTCCTGCCAGACTGCAACGTACACCCTTATGCAAACATTCTGTCCCGAACGCATGCACCGTATGTACTTAGGCTCCGGCTACATACGTTTCCACACAAATCATTCCATTTAACCCATAACACATTAGTCACTACTGCTTGTCCACTTTTATATACACTGCTAAAAAAAAATAAAGTGAACACTAAAATAACACATCCTAGATCTGAATGAATGAAATATTCTTATGAAATACTTTTTTCTTTACATAGTTGAATGTGCTGACAACAAAATCACACACAAATTATCAATGGAAATCAAATTTATCAACCCATGGAGGTCAGGATTTGGAGTCACACTCAAAATTAAAGTGGAAAACCACACTACAGGCTCATCCAACTTTGATGTAATGTCATTAAAACAAGTCAAACTGAGGCACAGTGGTGTGTGGCCTCCACGTTCCTGTATGACCTCCCTACAACGCCTGGGCATGCTCCTGATGTGGCGGATGGTCTCCTGATGGATCTCCTCCCAGACCTGGGCTAAAGCATCCGCCAACTCCTGGACAGTCTGCGGTGCAACGTGGCGTTGGTAGATTGAGCGAGACATGATGTCCCAGATGTGCTTAGTTGGATTCAGGTCTGGGGAACGGGCAGGCCAGTCCATAGCATCAATGCCTTCCTCTTGCAGGAACTGCTTACACACTCCAGCCACATGAGGTCTAGCATTGTCTTGCATTAGGAGGAACCCAGGGCCAACCGCACCAGCATATGGTCTCACAAGGGGTCTGAGGATCTCATCTCGGTACCTAATGGCAGTCAGGCTACCTCTGGCGAGCACATGGAGGGCTGTGCGGTCCCCCAAAGAAATGCCACCCCACACCATGACTGACCCACCGCCAAACCGGTCATGCTGGAGGATGTTGCAGGCAGCAGAACGTTCTCCACGGCGTCTCCAGACTGTCACGTCTGTCACGTGCACAGTGTGAACCTGCTTTCATCTGTGAAGAGCACAGGGCGCCAGTGGCGAATTTGCCAATCTTGGTGTTCCCTGGCAAATGCCAAACGTCCTGCACGGTGTTGGGCTGTAAGCACAACCCTCA
Organism: Oncorhynchus masou masou; assembly: GCF_036934945.1. Lineage (NCBI taxonomy): Eukaryota > Metazoa > Chordata > Actinopteri > Salmoniformes > Salmonidae > Oncorhynchus > Oncorhynchus masou. The sequence goes on from NC_088223.1 coordinate 59,003,867, forward strand.
CCTGTGGACGTCGGGCCCTCATACCACCCTCATGGAGTCTGTTTCTGACCGTTTGAGCAGACACATGCACATTTGTGGCCTGCTAGAGGTCATTTTGCAGGGCTCTGGCAGTGCTCCTCCTACTCCTCCTTGCACAAAGGCGGAGGTAGCTGTCCTGCTGCTGGGTTGTTGCCCTCCATTTACAGTTCACTCAATGTAGCGTAACGCTGATGGACTTTATTTTTATATGTTATCAAGGGAGGCAAAATGCTTGCTGATTTCCCTTGCATTGAATGCAATGGTGGGCGACAAGGTCATTCTTTTTGTCCAGACAGCATCAGGAAGACACTGAGGAAGAGGTGCTCTGTTTCGCTTGCTCAGATGCTTTCGCTGGTGAGATGCATTCGGCCTCCTGCAAAATGAAGGAAAACGCTGTAATATTCATCAGATTTTATTATTTTATGTTTCTTGGTACATTTTGGGGGAAGCTTGGCTTCCCTTTGCATCCATGAGTACATGCCACTGTAAATCAATGGTTTTTGTTTAGCATACAGTTTAAAAGGTGTAATGCTGTTACCTTGGAATTCCCCTGAACTGTCAGGCCTATATGGTGAAGTGTTTACTATAAGCAGAATGCTTAGCTCCACTCAAGGGAGCGTTTCTGTAAAAACTTCTGCTGGGCAAACAGGATTTCATCTGATTGGATTTGTTCTGCTATGCCAGTTTAAAACCATTCACATGGACAGGCCCATGATTTGCAAGTTTACAGTAATGTTCTCACTGTTTTTTACTCCTGCATATAGGGGGTGACCTTGAAGACTGACTGATTTCAAACGATCTTGCATACTCTAACTTATTAACAGTAACCCACTTTTTCCTTGTCCAAAAACACCCAGTGGTCTAAGGCAGCCTCTGTTCAAATGTGGCTGATTCTCTAAGGCTTTCTGCAGGAAGACTGGGTAAGTAGTCTGATACAGAGAAGTGGTTAGCTGAGAAGTTAGAGCAGATCTGACTTCACCCACTGAGCTAGGACCTTACGCTCTTAGGGCACCATTGTTCAGGCTGTAATCGTATGCAAAACACAAGCTCCATACTCGCCCTGTGAGCTAGAATGACAGCAACATGCCTCTCTAAAATCTACAAGTGAACATGTAACAGTATTCACTGTATTTACTCTTTTCAGGATTGAAGAACAATTTACATTTTGTTATGCCCAAATTGTTGTCTTAGGTCTCTATGTAGTGTTGTCCTATTTTTATTTTTTTATTTTTTTTATCCCAGCCCCCATTCCTGCAGGAGGCCTTTTGCCTTTTTTTTTCTAAATAAGAATTTGTTCTTAACTCACTTGCCTAGTTAAATAAATTTAAATCTGTTGATTTCACATGACTGGCAATACAGATATGCATCTGTTGGTCACAGATACCTTTTAAATTTTTTAAATATTTTTTAAAACTAGGGGCGTGGATTAGAAAACCAGTCAGTATCTGGTGTGACCCGTATGCAGCGTGATAAATCCCTTTCACATAGAGTTGATCAGGCTGTTGATTGTGGCCTGTGGAATGTTATCCCACTCTCCAATAGCTGTGAAATTGGTGGGAACTGGATCACGCTGTCGTACACGTCAACCCAGAGCATCCCAAACATACTCAAAACGTGACATGTCTGGTAATTATGCAGGCCTTAAAGAACTGGGACATTTTCAGGTTCCAGGAATTGTGTATGGATCCCTGAGACATGGTCATGCATTAGCATGCTGAAACATGAGGTGATGGCGGTGGATGAGTGGACGACAATGGGCATTCAGGATCTCATCACGGTAGCTCTGTGCATTCAAATTGCGATTGATAAAATGCAATTGTGTTCGTTGTCCGTAGCTTATGCATGCCTATACCATAACCCCACCACCACAATGGGGCACTCTGTTCACAACGTTGACATCAGCAACCTGCTCACCCACACGGTGCCATGCACACTTTCTGACATCTGCCCGGTACAGTTGAAGCCGGGATTCATCCGTGAAGAGCACACTTGTCCAGTGTACCAGTGGCCCTTTCGCCACTGACGTTCAGAGTATATGTCTTGTTGCCATGGGGGAGGCTGCATAAGCAGCATAAAGAGTCCTTAATTGTGTGTGGTATATCCCAAATTATATAGAATTGAGCTGGTCTCTCTGTCCATGATTACGCCTAATACTTATAAACCCCTGATGTATGTAAATCTGATGTTTTTCTGTCCTATATACAAGCTGATGTAATGTTTCTAATACATGGTTTTAGAGAAGAGGCTTAATGACACACCGTAGGACTGCTATAATAAACGCTCTCCTCCCAGATCACCCATGTTCAAACGGAATAAAAGGTCTCTAACGTGACCTCATTGCTTACCGTTCTCCTGCTCACTCCTATTTCAATCATGTATGGTCACATTACAGGAAATTAACAATTAATTGTTGGCGCAAAATGTTGGCTGTGTTGGTGTTACATTCTAGACATTTTAAATTGTGATTTTTTTTTTTTTTTTTTTTTATTCGTCTGTTGCTTAACCTAATGTAGCAGGCATAAAATAAACTGCTGAGCAGGGTCCCCACATCCGGTTTTCAGGGGAAACCGAAGGTAGGTTTAAGACACTGTTACTGAAAACCAGATGTCTCCAATTGTCAGAGGAAGCAGATTAATAATGTAATTTAAACACTGAACACGTTCTTCTCTCTACTCCAACAGAAACAGCTGAAGGCAGAGGCCAAGAAAGCCATTGGTCAGCTGCAAGTCCGGACCGTGAAACGAGGAGATAAGGTAACCGTTCAAGTAAAGTCCAGATGTGTTTTTGGTTATTATGCATGACTTTCAGGATCATATGCAAATATGGATGTTTCAAACTGGGAACACATCGCATATACAAGTTTTACTGTGATTTATGATTCTTTGACTATAATTTCATATTTAGGTTGTATTAACCTCTGGGCTGCCTCTCCAAAAGAAAAACATTTTAAATGTACATAAACACAAAGTATTGATTACAGAACATTTAGTATGTCAAAGAAAATAATAAAAATGTGAGCCTACTCCCCCAACCCCACCCATCCAACATCTTTCCATCCGACCCTGCTACCTACAAACCATCTTTTCCACTCCTTCACCCCCCCCCCCCTGTGTTGGGGGTGGGAAGGTGCTTAAAGTGCAAATCAATCCCGGAACAACAGCAAAGGACCTTGTGAAGATGGAAGAAACGGGTACAAAGTATCTATATCCACAGTAAAACGAGTCCTATATCGACATAACCTGAAAGGCCGCTCAGCAAGGAAAAGCCACTGCTCCAAAACCACCATTAAAAAAAAAGCCAGACTACGGTTTGCAACTGCACATGGGGACAAAGATCGTATTTTTTGGAGAAATGTCCTCTGGTCTGATGAAACAAAAATAGAACTGTTTGGCCATAACGACCATCGTTATGTTAGGAGGAAAAAGGGGGAAGCTTGCAAGCCGAACAACACCATCCCAACTGTGAAGCACCGGGGTGGCAGCATTATGTCGTGGGGGTGCTTTGCTGCTGGAAGGACTGGTGCACTTCACAAAATAAATGGCATCATGAAGCAGGAAAATTGTGGATATATTGAAGCAACATCTCAAGACATCAGTCAGGAAGTTGAAGCTTGGTCGCAAATGGATCTTCAAAATGGACAATGACCCCAAGCATACTTCCAAAGTTGTGGCAAAATGGCTTAAGGACAACAAAGTCAAGGTATTGGAGTGGACATCACAAAGCCCTGACCTCAATCCTATTGAAAATTTGTTGGCAGAACTGAAAAAGCGTGAGCGAGCAAGGAGGCCTACAAACCTGACTCAGTTACACCAGCTCTGTCAGGTGGAATGGGCCAAAATTCACCCAACTTATTGTGGGAAGCTTGTGGAATGTTTGACCCAAGTTAAACAATTTTAAAGGGATAGCTACACCCAATTAGTACTTGGTATGTGAACTTCTGAGCCACTGGCAATGTCATGAAATAAATCATTCTCTCTCCTATTATTCTGCCATTTCACATTCTTAAAATAAAGTGGTGATCCTAACTGACCTAAAACAGGGAATTTAAATGTCAGGAATTGTGAAAAATGACGTTTAAATATATTTAGCTCAGGTGTATGTAAACTTCCGACTTCAACTGTATATTGACAAAGTTGTTGTGAAGATGGGGAGGGATATGTCTGTTTTTCATAAATAAGTTTAACACGAATTTTACAAGTTGTACAGGCTCTGATCTAGTCCCTTCTTGATTACAGTCCGGTAATATGGTCAAGTGCAGAAAAGGAAGACCAGAGCTGTGTTCGAATACCCATACTACATACTTAATGAGTATACTAAAATGAACAAATTGTATAGTGTAAAACAGTGATTCCCCAACTTTTTATAGTCCTGTACCTCTTCAAACATTCAACCTCCAGCTGCATACCAGCTAGCATCAGTGTCAGGGCACTCTCAAATGTTGTTTTTTGCCCTCATCGTAAGCCTGATACACACACTATACGATACATTTATTAAACATAAGAATGAATGAGTTTTTGTCACAACCCGGCATGTGGGAATATTCGAAATTTGTCAACCATGACTGGTTTTGTGCATGACTCACTCGCTATGAAATACGGGAACTGGGCAAATAGATGCGTACTCTGATAGACAGTGGGGGAAAAAAATCTTAACGTTAACATCCCAATTTTGTCTAAACTAGGCTTGTCAACATTTTACAAATTATATGATACCAAGCCAAATATCATGATACCGAGTAGTATCGCGATACCACAGTGGGGAAACATTTGTGGCCTAGCATCCTGTTGGCCCCTCCCCCAGACGCTTGTTCACGTTTTCTAAGCATTCTCCAAAGACTTGTCTCTGAAATTCACACTTCTACATAATACAACACATTGAATTAAACTTCACACTGTTCAGTGTATAATAGAATACTGCATATAATGGCTGATTTTCTCATATTTGCAAAGCCTACCTGTGATTTGGCTGGATGAATGGGAGGAAGGAATATACATCAGCTTACATTGAGTTTATAAACTCAGCAAAAAAAGAAACATCCTCTCACTGTCAACTGTGTTTATTTTCAGCAAACTTTAACGTGTAAATATTTGTATGCCCATAAAAAGATTCAACAACTGAGACACAAACTGAAAAAGTTCCACAGAAATGGAATAATGTGTCCCTGAACAAAGGGTGGGCGGTTAAAAGTAAGTCAGTATCTGATGTGGTCACCAGCTGCATTAAGTACTGCAGTGCATCTCCTCCTCATGGACTGCATCAGATTTGCAAGTCCTTGCTGTGAGTTGTTACCCCACTCTTCTACCTAGGCACCTGGACATTTCTGGGGGGAGTGGCCCAAGCCCTCACCCTCCGATCCAGCAGGTCCCAGACGTGCTCAATGGGATTGAGATCTGGGCTCTTCGCTGGCTATGGCAGAACACAGCCATTCTGGTCTTGCAGGAAATCATGCACATAACAAGCCTTATGGCTGGTGGCATTTTCATGCTGGACGGTTATGTCAGGATGAGCCTGCAGGAAGGGTACCACATGAGGGAGAAGGATATCTTCCCTGTAACACAAAGCGTTGTGATTGCCTGCAATGACAACAAGCTCAGTCCGATGATGCTGTGACATACCGCCCCAGACCATGACGGACCATCCGCCTCCATATCGATCCCGCTCCAGAGTACAGACCTCGGTGTAACGCTCATTCCTCTGACGATAAACACGAATCTGACCATCACCCCTGGTGAGACAAAACTGCGACTCATCAGTGAAGAGCACTTTTTGCCAATCCTGTCTGGTCCAACGACGGTGGGTTTGTGCCCATAGGCGACGTTGTTGCCGGTGATGTCTGGTGAGGACCTGCCTTACAACAGGCCTACAAGCCCTCAGTCCAGACTCTCTCAGCCTATTGCGGACAGTCTGAGCGCTGATGGAGGGATTGTGCTTTCCTGGTTTAACTTGGGCAGTTGTTGTTGCCATCCTATAACTGTCCTACAGGTGTGATGTTCGGATGTTCTGATGTACCCATCCTGTGCAGGTGGTGTTATACGTGGTCTGCCACTGCGAGGACGATCAGCAGTCTCATCTCGTATCCCTGTAGCGCTTACTTAGGAGTCTCACAGTACGGACATAGTAATTTATTGCCCTGGCCACATCTGCAGTCCTCATGCCTCCTTACAGCATGCCTAAGGCACGTTCACACAGAAGAGCTGGGACCCTAGGCATCTTTCTTTTGGCGTTTTTCAGAGTCAGGACACTAGAGGCCTTTCTATTAAGTTTTCAAAACAGTGACCTTAATTGCCTACCGTCTGTAAGTTGTTAGTGTCTTCACGACCGTTCCACAGGTGCATGTTCAGTAATTGTTTATTTATTTAAAAAAATGTAACCTTTTATTTAACTAGGCAAGTCAGTTAAGAACAAATTCTTATTTTCAATGACGGCCGAGGAACAGTGGGTTAACAGCCTGTTCAGGGGCAGAACGACAGATTTGTACCTGGTCAGTGTCGTGGAGGATCGTTACAAAACACTTACAAGAACTTGTGAATTCAATATAGGCTTTTAATACAAACGTATCAGAAGCCAAGATGGTCCGCGGAACACACTTTTCCAGAGCACTGGCTCTGATTTATACACATACAACATATGAGTCCATCCCACATGCAAATTAAGTTACTTCCCTCAGTCCATCTGCCACCATTATGTCCCAATCTGTGCTTCCTGCTTGTTCACGCCCAATAACGCCCATATCTGCTTTCAATCAAGTTATAATGGTGACAGGAACTCTTCATGTCCCAAAAATAATACATGCCCATCTTATCCTATGGGCCCCTTATGTTCAGCTTGATGTGGTCTTTGGTATGTCTGTCCTTATTAGGACTAGTAGACTGTGTCTCTTCTCTTCATATCCTAAAAATATATGCCCTATGTCTATAGTCCATCAGTTGGTCATTTGGCTGACCCCCTCCTTTGTATGTCCCTCTGACCTTGGTATGTCCAGCTGTCCTATGCTCTCATGGCCTTACTTTGGCATCCTGTCCTATACAATAGACAATGCATTTTACCAGAATGGCAAATGCACTCTAAGTGTATCTTTCTCTTGTGGTACAGTATTATGTTTCTCCCTATATGTATATCTCGCTCCCACATCAGCTCGGGGGTTTGAACTTGCAACCTTCCGGTTACTAGTCCAACATTCTTAGGCTACCCTGCTACCCATGGTTCATTGAACAAGAATGGGAAACAGTGTTTAAACCCTTTACAATGAAGATCTGTTTAGTTATTTGGATTTAACAAATTGTCTTTGAAAGACAGGGTCCTGAAAAAAGTGTGTGTGTAGATAGATGCTCGTGAAGAGGGGACTGAGAGAAACAGGTGAATGAAAGCAAATGTATGCTTAATCCGAAAATGTGGTCGGAGGCGCTGTATGGATGGTGTGACGCAAATACGAAGCCTCCGGAGGCATGCAGAGGCCAAATTGAGCTCCGTACCACATCGTCGTGCCCCGCCCAGCTTTTGTAAAAATGTAGAGGGCTCGCATTGACGTGATTGGTAGGTGGGGGCGGGCGGTCAATTATAAACAAACTCATTTCCTTGACTACTTCACAACAGCTCCGCACTGCTCCGTGAAGCGCAAAAAGTATGAATTCCCTGACTTCTGCAGAGGCCGTATCACTGTAAATGCTGCACTGCCAATGCAGATTGACCATGCAGCACTGATTACAACTGCCACAAGTGATATGCACATAAAAGTTGAGTGGATATTGTACCTCTGCATACAAGAGACTAGTAGCTGTTGCTTCAATTCAACTGAATTTATAAACAAAACTGACTAAACATTTTATAACAGGTACCAGCAGGTTCTTTAGATCAGTAGGGATGAAAATGTCGGTAGTCATATGAAACTGTACTATGGTATTCTAAAATGTTGGTATCATGACGGTTTGGTACTATGGTACTGGTATACCGTGCAACACTAGTTTTAAATGTTCACACCCCCAATGTATGCTCAGTGCCACGACAATCTATTTTTAAAACTGTCTTTCAGGAGACTGGGCCTGACGCTGACACCTGTGCAGTATGCATTGACGCTTACAAGTCTGGCGACGTGCTGACCATTCTCACCTGCAAGTATGTACTGAACTGCAGTGGCTTTTACCTTGTTTAATATTGACAAATGGAGTAGAGTAGCCCTACCTGGTCTGCTATTCCAATTACCTTCATTTTGTGATTGTCATCATTATTCTTGTGTTTATTTTGGTTTAACCTTCCAGTCATTTCTTCCACAAGACCTGCATTGAGCCCTGGCTAATGGAGCACAGGACCTGCCCCATGTGTAAATGTGACATACTCAAGGCCTTGGGAGTAGAGGTAGGCAACTATACCTTGCATCATGACCTAGTACTTTGAAATAACCTTTGCCTGTCATTCACTGAAATTCTTGATTAAAGACTGTTTTAGATTGAAAATACGATTTACACTGCTAGTGATTATTGTTTAAGAAGAATAGGCTCACATGCTAGATTGCTGTTTTCAAGGGTTGCAAGTTGAAACACCCGTGGTGTTTTTTTTAATGAAAGTGATGATATTCATCAATCCAACTTAATTACCCTGAACAGCAGCCGGAAGAGGACCAGCCCAGTCATCAGTTGACCATGCATCCAGACATGACGTCCTACCCCAGGGTTCTAGTCCCAGAGGACACCCGCAGTGAGACAGCCTCCGCAGGCTATGCTTCTGTACAATGCACAGAGGAGCACAGCAGACCAGCAGATGAGACCCACGTGTATGAGAGTAAGACACACAATTTACTTTGAGTCTTTTAGTCTTTTAACTTCACAATAATTGTTTTTGATAGCTTTTTCACATCATTAGCAATGTCTATAGAGATAAGGGGGAGTATTTTAGTTCAGTTGGTAGTGGTACATCTGTGGGTTCTTTGGGAGATGCTGGCTTTCACGTTAGCTCGATAATATGTGCTGAAGCCCTTGCTCAAGACATACCATGTGAACTTTGCCACCCATATTTGAATTATAGTGGTTAGATATTCCCTTTATTTAACTTTTCTGATTGTATTTTTGTTTACTTAGTTTGATTGCTTCAAGTAGATATAAACAACTCCACTACAAAGTCTTCCTGATCAAACAATCAGCATTGTTCTTACTGTCTGGGATTAAAGGGCTTCCTTTCCATCTCTCTTTAGCTTGCCTATCCATTGACATCTGTATGAGTGATTGTGCCAAAGTAATTATTGACCAGCTGGTTGTTGTTTTTTTTGTACGGTTTTCTAGCAGCACATGTGGGGCTTGACTGACTGGTAATCATGTTCGTGTTTCAGCATTGGGGCAACATCCTGGCCCAGGATCAATCCAGGTGGACATCTTCCAGCCCCATTATGACAACCTCGCCTTTGAGGGAAACTCACGAAACCAACGGGAACCCCTGACATGAATGGGATGCTCACTCTAAGCACTAGACCTTGGCTAATGGGACTTGGGCCACAATCAATTACATTCGAAGATGTTTCCTGTGGTCATGAAGCAAGGGAAACCAGGAATGTGGGTCTGATATTATTCATAGGGAAAGAGGGCTTGACCGATATATGCATATCAATTTACATGAAATTGATGAGGCAATCCTTCGATGCACTTGTCTGAGTTTGGAGATGGTACTGTCCAGTTTCATTCTGATTTAATTGTACTTTTTATAATATGATTTGAATGTTTTTGATGCTTAATTACGTCAGTCAATGTATCACTTCATCAGTTACTGATTTTAAATGGTTTCAATTTGCTAATTTAACACCCACAGCTTTTTAACATACTCAATATGCCCACACCAACAACAGAATAGTGTGGGTGTATTGAGTGATGACGAATTAGAAGTTTTCTTGTTGTAATTAACTCGTATCATTCTTAGAATACTCATTATATTAATAGACAGATTTAATCAAAAATCTGTCATTTAAAAAAAAGATGAAGGGTCAAGATCATTACATATCCCATCGAGCTGCCCGTTGTCACAGTTCCAAGACCAGTCAGAAACAGCTAATCCTATGCCAAAGAGGCCGGTGAATCCCAAAATTGAACTTGGATCTGCGTTAAGTATCAAATCAAATTTATTCATATAGCCCTTCTTACATCAGCTGATATCAGTGCTATGATGGGGTCTAAAACCAGACTGAAGCATTTCGTATACATTGTTTGTCATCAGGAAGGCAGTGAGTTGCTGCGCAAAAGCATGGATTAATTTTTCTGCATCATTTTTGGACAAAGTTTCTAATTTTTGCAATGTTACGTAGATGGAAAAAAGCTGTCCTTGAAACAATCTTAATATGTTCTTTAAAAGAAAGATCAGGGTCCAGAGTAACGCAGCGGTCCTTCACAGTTTTGAGACGACTGTACAACCATTAAGATTAATTGTCAGATTCAACAGAAGATATCTTTGTTTCTTGGGACCTAGAACAAGCATCTTCTGTTTTGTCCGAGTTTAAAAGTAGAACGTTTGCAGCCATCCACTTCCTTATGTCTGAATCAGATGCTTCTAGCGAGGGCAATTTTGGGGCTTCACCATGTTTCATTGAAATGTACAGCTGTGTGTCATCCACATAGCAGTGAAAGTTAACATTATGTTTTTGAATGACATCCCCAAGAGGTAAAATATATAGTGAAAACAATGGTGGTCCTAAAATAGAACCTTGAGGAACACCAAAATTTACAGTTGATTTGTCAGAGGACAAACCACTCACAGAGACAAACTGATATCTTTCCGACAGATAAGATCTAAACCAGGCCAGAACTTGTCCGTGTAGACTAATTTCAGTTTCCAATCTCTCCAAAAGAATGTGGTGATCGATGGTATCAAAAGCAGCACTAAAGACCGATGCAAAGCCTCGGTCTGATGCCATTAAAAGGTCATTTACCACCTTCACAAGTGCCGTCTCAGTGCTATGATGGGGTCTAAAACCAGACTGAAGCATTTCGTATACATTGTTTGTCTTCAGGAAGGCAGTGAGTTGCTGCGCAACAGCCTTTTCTAAGATTTTTGAGAGGAATGGAAGATTCGATATAGGCCGATAGTTTTTTTATATTTTCTGGGTCAAGGTTTGGCTTTTTCAAGAGAGGCTTTATTACTGCCACTTTTAGTGAGTTTGGTACACATCCGGTGGATAGAGAGCCGTTTATTATGTTCAATATAAGAGGGCCAAGCACAGGAAGCAGCACTTTCAGTAGTTTAGTTGGAATAGGGTCCAGTATGCAGCTTGAAGGTTTAGAGGCCATGATTATTTTCATCATTGTGTCAAGAGATATTGTACTAAAACACATGAGTGTCTCTCTTGATCCTAGGTCCTGGCAGAGTTGTTCAGACTTAGGACAACTGAGCTTTGAAGGAATACGCAAATTTAAAGAGTCCATAATTTGCTTTCTAATAATCATGAACTTTTCCTCAAAGAAGTTCATGAATTTCTACTACTAACGTGAAAGCCATCCTCTCTTGGGGAATGCTGCTTTTTAGATAGCTTTGCGACAGTATCAAAAAGGAATTTCAGATTGTTCTTATTTTCCTCAATTAAGTTGGAAAAATAGTAAGGGCTCTTTGATACTGCACGGTACTGTCTTTCCAAGCTAGTCGGAAGACTTCCAGTTTGGTGTGGCACCATTTCCGTTCCAATTTTCTGGAAGCTTGCTTCAGAGCTCGGGTATTTTCTGTGTACCAAGGAGCTAGTTTCTTATGAGAAATGTTTTTAGGGGTGCAACTGCATCTAGGGTATTGCGCAAGGTTACGTTGAGTTCCTCAGTTAGGTGGATTTTTGTCCTCTGGCGTCCTTGGGTAGACAGAGGGAGTCTGGAAGGACATCAAGGAATCTTTGTGTTGTCTGTGAATTTATAGCACGACTTTTGATGTTCCTTGGTTGGGGTCTGAGCAGATTATTTGTTGCAATTGCAAACGTCATAAAATGGTGGTCCGATAGTCAAGGATTATGTGGATCTTAATGTTTTTCCTCAACATTTATTCCATGGGACAAAACTAGGTCCAGAGTATGACTGTGACAGTGAGTAGGTCCAGAGACATGTTGGACAAAACCCACTGAGTCGATGATGGCTCCGAAAGCCTTTTTGAGTGTGTCTGTGGACTTTTTCATGTGAATATTAAAGTCACCAAAGATTAGAATATTATCTGCTATGACTACAAGGTCCAATAGGAATTCAGGGAACTCGATGAGGAATGCTGTATATGGCCCATGAGGCCTGTAAACAGTAACTATAAAAAGTGATTGAGTAGGCTGCATAGATTTCATGACTAGAAGCTCAAAAGATGAAAACGTCTTTTTTTTTTTTTGTAAATTTAAATTTGCTATCGTAAATGTTAGTAACACCTCCACCTTTGCGGGATGCACAGGGGATATGGTCACTAGTGTAGCCAGGAAGTGAGGCCTCATTTAACACAGTAAATTCATCAGGCTTAAGCCATGTTTCAGTCAGGCCAATCACATCAAGATTATGATCAGTGATTAGTTAATTGACTATAATTGCCTTTGAAGTAAGTGATCTAACATTAAGTAGCCCTGTTTTAAGATGTGAGGTATCATGATCTCTTTCAATAATGACAGGAATGGAGGAGGTCTTTATCCTAGTGAGATTGCTAAGGCGAACACGGCCATGTTTAGTTTTGTCCGACCAAGGTTGAGGCACAGACACGGTCTCAATGGGTATAGCTGAGCTGACTACACTGACTGTGCTAGTGGCAGACTCCACTATGCTGGCAGGCTGGCTAACAGCCTGCTACCTGGCCTGCACCCTATTTCATTGTGGAGCTAGAGGAGTTAGAGCCCTGTCTATGTTGGTTGATAAGATGAGATCACCCCTCCAGCTCGGATGGAGTCCGTCACTCCACAGCAGGTCAGGCTTGGTGCTGTTTGTGGGTGAGTCCCAGAAAGAGGGCCAATTATCTACAAATCTTTTGGGAGGGGCAGAAAACAGTTTTCAACCAGCGATTGAGTTTTGAGACTGCTGTAGAGCTCATCACTCCCCCTAACTGGGAGGGGGCCAGAGACAATTACTCGACGCCGACACATCTTTCTAGCTGATTTACACGCTGAAGCTATGTTGCGCTTGGTGATCTCTGACTGTTTCATCCTAACATCGTTGGTGCCGACGTGGATAACAATATCTCTATACTCGCCAGTTTTAGCTTTAGCCAGCACCATCTTCAGATTAGCCTTAACGTCGGTAGCCCTGCCCCCTGGTAAACAGTATGATCGCTGGATGATTCGTTTTAAGTCTAATACTGCGGGTAATGGAGTCGCCAATGACTAGAGTTTTCAATTTGTCAGAGCTAATGGTGGGAAGCTTTGGCGTCTCAGACCCCGTAACGGGAGGAGTAGAGACAAGAGAAAGCTCAGCCTCTGACTCCAACTCGTTGCTTGATGGGGGAAAACCAGTTGAAAGTTTCTGTCGGCTGAATGAGCGACACCGGTTGAGCATTCCTACAGCATTTCCCACCAGAAACTGAGAAAGTTGTCCGGCTGCGGGGACCGTGTTACTTTCTTTACTTACTGGTGGTACAGACGCTGTTTCATCCTTTCCTACACTGAAACTACCCTTGCCTAACGCTTGCGTCTGAAGCTGGGCTTGTAGCACAGCTATCCTCGCCGTATGGCAATCGTTCTCCTCTATATTATGAGTACAGCGACTGCAATTAGAAGGCATCATGTTAATGTTACTACTTAGCTTCGGGTGTTGGGGGTCCTGACGAACCATGTCCAGATAAAGCGTCCGGAGTGAAAAAGTTGAATGAAAAAAAAGTTGAGGGAAAAATCAAAAATATAAAGGTCATTAAAAAGTAAAAACCGTAAAGTTCTCGGGTAGCAAGGTAAGGTTGGCACAGCAACACGTAAACAAGTAGCAATGATATCCTTCAACTGTGGTTTTACGACAGATTTCTCGAACCAGTCAAGACTATAAATCATTTTTACGTTTCTTTACAGCAAATTCATGAGTTACCTAATTGTTAAACTAGCAGAGGAGTTTTGAAGTGGAGGGTGCAGTATAAATGAAGTTTGGCAATGAGGATGAAAACTAGCATAGTTCAACTAGTTTAGCCAGGGAAACCCGGGGAAAACAAGCTCGGGCCTAGTGCGCATATGTTAGGAATGGTATTTTTAAACTTGGAAATAGTCCTTCACAGTATGGCAGTAAGAGCATCTCTTTGAACCCCCTGGCTTCATGTAGATATTTTTAAATATGTTTGAGTAACTACCTGTGCTTTGTGGGTGTGTGCCTTTAAAATGATTCACCGGTGCAAGATATAATTCCATGCCATCCTACTTTGATAGGGAAATGCTATGATTTTACTGTATTTTCAAGTAGATTGTGCATGCACTTTACATTAATGAATTCATTACACTTTCAATATGTGTATCTGTTTTTTTTCACTCGTCTTAACCTTGTTCAGCCTTTCCAGAGTAAATGTATATTATAGTATTTTTCTTATATAAAGGACAAAAAGGGTATTCTATATTTTATTTTACTTAGTTACAGTGCCTTCATACTCCTTGACTCATTCCACATGTTTTTGTTACAGCCTGAATTCTATTAGATTTTACATTAGATTTTTTTTCTCATCCATCTACACACAATACCCCATGATGACAAAGTGAAATCATGTTTTTAGAAATGTTTGCACATTTATTGAAAATGAAACACAGAAATATCTAAATAGGTATTCACACCCCTGAGTCAGTACAATCACCTTTGGCAGTGATTACAGCTGTGAGTCTTTCTGGATAAGTCTCAGTGTTGCACACCTGGATTGTACAATATTTCCAAATTCTTTAACATGTTGAGCACTGTCTTTAATTGTATGTGTGGGGTACAGGTAGAGATTAGGTATTAACATTTTTTTTTATTAAAATACTTATTGCGCATGGTCCATGCAACTTATTATGTGCCTTAAGCACATGTTTACTCATTAACTTCAGCTAACATTTCAGCTTTTCATATTTAGTTGTATTTTATTTTTTGTTGAATTTTTACCCATTTTTCTCCCCAATTACGTGGTATCCAATTGTTAGTAGCTACTATCTTGTCTCATCGCTACAACTCCCGTACGGGCTCAGGAGAGACGAAGGTTGATAGTCATGCGTCCGCCGGTACACAACCCAACCAAGCCGCACTGCTTCTTAACACAGCGCGTATCCAACCCGGAAGCCAGCCACACCAATGTGTTGGAGGAAACACCGTGCACCTGGCAACCTTGGCTAGCGCGCACTGCGCCCGGCCCGCCACAGGAGTCGCTGGTGCGCGATGAGACAAGGACATCCCTACCGACCAAGCCCTCCCTAACCCGGACGACGCTAGGCCAATTGTGCGTCGCCCCACGGACCTCCCGGTCGCGGCCGGTTACGACAAAGCCTGGGCGCGAACCCAGGGACTCTGATGGCACAGCTGGCGCTGCAGTACAGTGCCCTTAACCACCCGGGAGGCCATTTTTTTATACACATTTCTAATTTGAAATTATGGGGTATTGTGTTGCTGCCAGTGACACAATTTTTAATTTAATTTAGGCTTTAACAACAAAAGTGGAAAAAGTAAATGGGTGTGAATACTTTCTGAAGGCACTGCATGTGGGAAATTTGATAACTGGTAAACTTCATAAAATACTTTTAGAATATTGCAAATATATTTTCATATTAAAATATTGCTTTTTGATCATTTGTTCATTTTGTGTGTGTGTATATGGATTAAAAGCATTTTCTGATCTTCAATCACTAGTGACACAATTATTTTGCATAAAAGGCCATGCTCATCTCAGTTGGTGAGAAGTTTTGCAAATAGACAGAGCAGGAAAGACTAATCACGTTTGATGGGTCCTCGCTGTAGGCTGCAATGAACACAACCATGTAAAGAACCTATAAGTAAAATGCATGCAAAGGTAAACATGTTATCTCCTACGAATGATGCAGTGCCCTCCTTGGGCCAATCAGTGTAATCTTGTAAATGACTGATCTCGAAGGCAAGTCAGTCACCCAGGTTTTGTCATGCCAGTGGTGTCTGAGATCACGTTGGTTTGGTAGACTCGTATCCCTGGGGATGTGTACCAAATTTCAGCATTGAGTCGAACAGATCAAGAGATATTAACATGTGCCAACAGCATATCATCCTGCATCTCACTGCTGGCTTGCTTCTGAAGCGACGCAGGGTTGATCCTGCTCAGTTTCTGGATAGGAGACCAGATGCTGCTAGAAGTGGTGTTGGAGGGCCAGTCAGAGGCACCCTTTCCTCTGGTCTAAAAAAAATATCCCATTGTCCCAGGCAAGTGATTGGGGACATTGCCCTGTGTAGGGTGCTGTCGTTTGGATGGGACATTAAACAGGTGTCCTGACTCTCTGTAGTCACTAAAGATCCCATGGCACTTATTGTAAGAGTAGGGGTGTTAACCCCGGTGTCATGCCGAATTTCCCAATCTGGCCCTCACCGTCACCTAATCATCCCCAGTTTACCATTGGCTCATTCATCTCCCCTTTAACTATTCCTCAGGTCGTTGCTGTCAATGAGAATGTGTTCAGTCAACTTACCTGGTAGAATAAGAGTTAAATAAGTCATTTAAAAAGTAGTGCCACCATGTGGTTGATATGAGTCTTCTTGCATCAACATGAATATCTTTGACTGATTTATATGCATTTTTGCCAGATCATGACCATGTGACTTTATTGGTCATGTTGTTTTAGGTAAATATTTCGTTGAGAGACCTTTGTCCATAGATGCCACATATAAAGTTGTATACACATATAAAGTTGTGTTGTATACACATATAAAGTTGTATACAGAGTTCCCCAGCTTGTAGTTCTAAAACCCTGAAATTAGCTATGCATGGCTGAAGGAAGCAGAGGTAGGCTATGAGGAAAATTAATGGGGAAAGAATAGGGTTTTGGGTTAACCTGTCTGGGAACGGGACAGGTTACGGGACAGGAACCCCGTTACGCTAGTGGAACCCCTCGCCAACAGCCAATGAAATTGCAGGGCGCCAAATACAAATCAACAGAAATCTCATAAATCAAATTTCTCAAACATACAATTATTAGGCACCATTTTAAAGATACAATTCTCGTTAATCCAGCCACAGTGTATGATTTCAAAAATGCTTTACAGCGAAAGCTCCACAAACATTTACATTTAAGTCATTTGGCAGACGCTCTTATCCAGAGCGACTTAAAAATTGGTGAATTCACCTTATGACATCCAGTGGAACAGCCACTTTACAATAGTGCATCTAAATCATTTAAGGGGGGGGGGGGTGAGAAGGATTAATTTATCCTATCCTAGGTATTCCTTAAAGAGGTGGGGTTTCAGGTGTCTCCGGAAAGTGGTGATTGACTCCGCTGTCCTGGCGTCGTGAGGGAGTTTGTTCCACCATTGGGGGGCCAGAGCAGCGAACAGTTTTGACTGGGCTGAGCAGGAACTGTACTTCCTCAGTGGTAGGGAGGCGAGCAGGCCAGAGGTGGATGAACGCAGTGCCCTTGTTTGGGTGTAGGGCCTGATCAGAGCCTGGAGGTACTGCGGTGCCGTTCCCCTCACAGCTCCGTAGGCAAGCACCATGGTCTTGTAGCGGATGCGAGCTTCAACTGGAAGCCAGTGGAGAGAGCGGAGGAGCGGGGTGACGTGAGAGAACTTGGGAAGGTTGAACACCAGACGGGCTGCGGCGTTCTGGATGAGTTGTAGGGGTTTAATGGCACAGGCAGGGAGCCCAGCCAACAGCGAGTTGCAGTAATCCAGACGGGAGATGACAAGTGCCTGGATTAGGACCTGCGCCGCTTCCTGTGTGAGGCAGGGTTGTACTCTGCGGATGTTGTAGAGCATGAACCTACAGGAACGGGCCACCGCCTTGATGTTAGTTGAGAACGACAGGGTGTTGTCCAGGATCACGCCAAGGTTCTTAGCGCTCTGGGAGGAGGACACAATGGAGTTGTCAACCGTGATGGCGAGATCATAGAACGGGCAGTCCTTCCCCGGGAGGAAGAGCAGCTCCGTCTTGCCGAGGTTCAGCTTGAGGTGGTGATCCGTCATCCACACTGATATGTCTGCCAGACATGCAGAGATGCGATTCGCCACCTGGTCATCAGAAGGGGGAAAGGAGAAGATTAATTGTGTGTCGTCTGCATAGCAATGATAGGAGAGACCATGTGAGGTTATGACAGAGCCAAGTGACTTGGTGTATAGCGAGAATAGGAGAGGGCCTAGAACAGAGCCCTGGGGGACACCAGTGGTGAGAGCGCGTGGTGAGGAGACAGATTCTCGCCACGCCACCTGGTAGGAGCGACCTGTCAGGTAGGACGCAATCCAAGCGTGGGCCGCGCCGGAGATGCCCAACTCGGAGAGGGTGGAGAGGAGGATCTGATGGTTCACAGTATCGAAGGCAGCCGATAGGTCTAGAAGGATGAGAGCAGAGGAGAGAGAGTTAGCTTTAGCAGTGCGGAGCGCCTCCGTGATACAGAGAAGAGCAGTCTCAGTTGAATGACTAGTCTTGAAACCTGACTGATTTGGATCAAGAAGGTCATTCTGAGAGAGATAGCGGGAGAGCTGGCCAAGGACGGCACGTTCAAGAGTTTTGGAGAGAAAAGAAAGAAGGGATACTGGTCTGTAGTTGTTGACATCGGAGGGATCGAGTGTAGGTTTTTTCAGAAGGGGTGCAACTCTCGCTCTCTTGAAGACGGAAGGGACGTAGCCGGCGGTCAGGGATGAGTTGATGAGCGAGGTGAGGTAAGGGAGAAGGTCTCCGGAAATGGTCTGGAGAAGAGAGGAGGGGATAGGCTCAAGCGGGCAGGTTGTTGGGCGGCCGGCCGTCACAAGAAGCGAGATTTCATCTGGAGAGAGAGGGGAGAAAGAGGTCAGAGCACAGGGTAGGGCAGTGTGAGCAGAACCAGCGGTGTCGTTTGACTTAGCAAACGAGGATCGGATGTCGTCGACCTTCTTTTCAAAATGGTTGACGAAGTCATCTGCAGAGAGGGAGGAGGGGGGGGAGGGGGAGGAGGATTCAGGAGGGAGGAGAAGGTGGCAAAGAGCTTCCTAGGGTTAGAGGCAGATGCTTGGAATTTAGAGTGGTAGAAAGTGGCTTTAGCAGCAGAGACAGAGGAGGAAAATGTAGAGAGGAGGGAGTGAAAGGATGCCAGGTCCGCAGGGAGGCGAGTTTTCCTCCATTTCCGCTCGGCTGCCCCCTGCCATTTTTCCAGCCAAGAGAGGAGTCACAAAAAGCACAAATAGAGATAAAATTAATCACTAACCTTTGATCTTCATCAGCTTTTTTTTCACCTTTTTTGAACCAGGTAGGCTAGTTGAGAACAAGTTTCAAATCAAATCAAATTTTATTTGTCACATACACATGGTTAGCAGATGTTAATGCGAGTGTAGCGAAATGCTTGTGCTTCTAGTTCCGACAATGCAGTAATAACCAACAAGTAATCTAACTAACAATTCCTAATCTACTGTCTTATACACAGTGTAAGGGGATAAAGAATATGTACATAAGGATATATGAGTGAGTGATGGTACAGAGCAGCATAGGCAAGATACAGTAGATGGTATCGAGTACAGTATATACATGTGAGATGAGTATGTAAACAAAGTGGCATAGTTAAAGTGGCTAGTGATACATGTATTACATAAGGATGCAGTCGATGATATAGAGTACAGTATATAGGTATGCATATGAGATGAATAATGTAGGGTAAGTAACATTATATAAGGTAGCATTGTTTAAAGTGGCTAGTGATATATTTACAACATTTCCCATCCATTCCCATTATTAAAGTGGCTGGAGTTGAGTCAGTGTCAGTGTGTAGGCAGCAGCCACTCAATGTTAGTGGTGGCTGTTTAACAGTCTGATGGCCTTGAGATAGAAGCTGTTTTTCAGTCTCTCGGTCCCAGCTTTGATGCACCTGTACTGACCTCGCCTTCTGGATGATAGCGGGGTGAACAGGCAGTGGCTCGGGTGGTAGATGTCCTTGATGATCTTTATGGCCTTCCTGTAACATCGGGTGGTGTAGGTGTCCTGGAGGGCAGGTAGTTTGCCCCCGATGATGCGTTGTGCAGACCTCACTACCCTCTGGAGAGCCTTACGGTTGAGGGCGGAGCAGTTGCCGTACCAGGCGGTGATACAGCCCGCCAGGATGCTCTCGATTGTGCCTCTGTAGAAGTTTGTGAGTGCTTTTGGTGACAAGCCAAATTTCTTCAGCCTCCTGAGGTTGAAGAGGCGCTGCTGCGCCTTCTTCACGATGCTGTCTGTGTGAGTGGACCAATTCAGTTTGTCTGTGATGTGTATGCCGAGGAACTTAAAACTTACTACTCACTCCACTACTGTTCCATCGATGTGGATAGGGGGTGTTCCCTCTGCTGTTTCCTGAAGTCCACAATCATCTCCTTAGTTTTGTTGACGTTGAGTGTGAGGTTATTTTCCTGACACCACACTCCGAGGGCCCTCACCTCCTCCCTGTAGGCCGTCTCGTCGTTGTTGGTAATCAAGCCTACCACTGTTGTGTCGTCCGCAAACTTGATGATTGAGTTGGAGGCGTGCGTGGCCACGCAGTCGTGGGTGAACAGGGAGTACAGGAGAGGGCTCAGAACGCACCCTTGTGGGGCCCCAGTGTTGAGGATCAGCGGGGAGGAGATGTTGTTACCTACCCTCACCACCTCAGGAAGTCCAGTACCCAGTTGCACAGGGCGGGGTCGAGACCCAGGGTCTCGAGCTTGATGACGAGCTTGGAGGGTACTATGGTGTTGAATGCCGAGCTGTAGTCGATGAACAACATTCTCACATAGGTATTCCTCTTGTCCAGATGGGTTAGGGCAGTGTGCAGTGTGGTTGAGATTGCATCGTCTGTGGACCTATTTGAGCGGTAAGCAAATTGGAGTGGGTCTAGGGAGTCAGGTAGGGTGGAGGTGATATGGTCCTTGACTAGTCTCTCAAAGCACTTCATGATGACGGAAGTGAATGCTACGGGGCGGTAGTCGTTTAGCTCAGTTACCTTAGCTTTCTTGGGAACAGGAACGATGGTGGCCCTCTTGAAGCATGTGGGAACAGCAGACTGGTATAGGGATTGATTGAATATGTCCGTAAACACACCAGCCAGCTGGTCTGCGCATGCTCTGAGGGCGCGGCTGGGGATGCCATCTGGGCCTGCAGCCTTGCGAGGGTTAACACGTTTAAATGTTTTACTCACCTCGGCTGCAGTGAAGGAGAGACCGCATTTTTCATTTGCAGGCAGTGTCAGTGGCACTGTATTGTCCTCAAAGCGGGCAAAAAAGTTATTTAGTCTGCCTGGGAGCAAGACATCCTGGTCCGTGACTGGGCTGGATTTCTTCCTGTAGTCCGTGATTGACTGTAGACCCTGCCACATGCCTCTTGTGTCTGAGCCGTTGAATTGGGATTCTACTTTGTCTCTGTACTGACGCTTAGCTTGTTTGATAGCCTTACGGAGGGAATAGCTGCTTTGTTTGTATTCAGTCATGTTACCAGACACCTTGCCCTGATTGAAAGCAGTGGTTCGTGCTTTCAGTTTCACACGAATGCTGCCATCAATCCAAGGTTTCTGGTTAGGGAATGTTTTAATCGTTGCTATGGGAACGACATCTTCAACGCACGTTCTAATGAACTTGCACACCGAATCAGCGTATTCGTCAATGTTGTTATTTGACGCAATACAAAACATGTCCCAGTCCACGTGATGGAAGCAGTCTTGGAGTGTGGAGTCAGCTTGGTCGGACCAGCGTTGGACAGACCTCAGCGTGGGAGCTTCTTTTTTAGCTTTTGTCTGTAGGCAGGTATCAGCAAAATGGAGTTGTGGTCAGCTTTTCCGAAAGGGGGCGGGGCAGGGCCTTATATGCGTCGCGGAAGTTAGAGTAACAGTGATCCAAGGTTTTTCCGCCCCTGGTAGCGCAATCGATATGCTGATAAAATTTAGGGAGTCTTGTTTTCAGATTAGCCTTGTTAAAATCCCCAACAATGATGAATGCAGCCTCCGGATAAATGGTTTCCAGTTTGCAAAGAGTTAAATAAAGTTCGTTCAGAGCCATCGATGTGTCTGCTTGGGGGGATATATACGACTGTGATTATAATCGAAGAGAATTCTCTTGGTAGGTAATGCGGTCTATATTTGATTGTGAGGAATTCTAAATCAGGTGACCAGAAGGATTTGAGTTCCTGTATGTTTCTTTCATCGCACCATGCCTCGTTAGCCATAAGGCATACACCCCCACCCCTCTTCTTACCAGAAAGGTGTTTGTTTCTGTCGGCGCGATGCGTGGAGAAACCCGTTGGCTGCACCGCATCGGATAGCGTCTCTCCAGTGAGCCATGTTTCCGTGAAGCACAGAACGTTACAGTCTCTGATGTCCCTCTGGAATGCTACCCTTGCTCGGATTTCATCAACCTTGTTGTCAAGAGACTGGACATTGGCAAGAAGAATGCTAGGAAGTGGGGCACGATGTGCCCGTCTCCGTAGTCTAACCAGAAGACCGCTACGTTTCCCTCTTTTTCGGAGTCGTTTTTTGGGGTCGCTGCATGCGATCCATTCCGTTGTCCTTTTTGTAAGGCAGAACACAGGATCCGCGTCGTGAAAAACATATTCTTGGTCGTACTGATGGTGAGTTGACGCTGATCTTATATACAGTAGTTCTTCTCGGCTGTATGTAATGAAACCTAAGATGACCTGAGGTACTAATGTAAGAAATAACACATAAAAAAAAAACTGCATAGTTTCCTAGGAACGCGAAGCGAGGCGGCCATCTCTGTCGGCGCCGGAAGTTTTCATTTGCAACTGCGACCTGGCCAAGATAAAGCATAGCAGTGTGAACAGACAACAACACAGAGTTACACATGGAGTAAACAAACAATAAACAAGTCAATAACAGTAGAAAAAAATAATCTATATACATTGTGTGCAAAAGGCATGAGGAGGTAGGCAATAAATAGGCCATAGGAGAGAATAATTACAATTTAGCAGATTAACACTGGAGTGATAAATGATCAGATGAACATGTGCAGGTAGAGATACTGGTGTGCAAAAGAGAAGAAAAGTAAATAAAATAAAAACACTATGGGGATGAGGCAGGTAAATTGGGTGGGCTATATACCGATGGACTATGTACAGTTGCAGCGATCGGTTAGCTGCTCAGATAGCAGATGTTTAAAGTTGGTGAGGGAGATAAGTCTCCAACTTCAGAGATTTTTGCAATTCGTTCCAGTTGCAGGCAGCAGAGAACTGGAAGGAAAGGCGGCCAAATGAGGTTTTGGCTTTAGGAATGATCAGTGAGATACAACTTCTGGAGCGCATGCTACGGGTGGGTGTTGCCATCGTGACCAGTGAACTGAGATAAGGCGGAGCTTTACCTAGCATAGACTTGTAGATGACCTGGAGCCAGTGGGTCTGGCGACGAACATGTAGCGAGGGCCAGCCGACTAAAGCATACAGGTCGCAGTGGTGGGTGGTATAAGGTGCTTTAGTAACAAAACGGATGGCACTGTGATAAACTACATCCAGTTTGCTGAGTAGAGTATTGGAAGCCATTTTGTAGATGACATCGCCGAAGTCGAGGATCGGTAGGATAGTCAATTTTACTAGGGTAAGTTTTGCGGCGTGAGTGAAGGAGGCTTTGTTGCGAAATAGAAAACCGACTCTAGATTTGATTTTGGATTGGAGATGTTTGATATGAGTCTGGAAGGAGTTTGCAGTCTAGCCAGACACCTAGGTACTTATAGATGTCCACATATTCAAGGTCGGAACCATCCAGGGTGGTGATGCTAGTCGGGCGTGCGGGTGCAGTCAGAAAAGCATGCATTTGGTTTTACTAGCGTTTAAGAGCAGTTGGAGGCCACAGAAGGAGTGTTGTATGGCATTGAAGCTTGTTTGGAGGTTAGATAGCACAGTGTCCAAGGAAGGGACAGGCCTATACAGAATGGTGTCGTCTGCGTAAAGGTGGATCATGGAATCGCCCGCAGCAAGAGCAACATCATTGATGTATACAGAGAAAAGAGTCGGCCCGAGAATTGAACCCTGTGGCACCCCCATAGAGATTGCCAGAGGACCGGACAACATGCACTCCGATTTGACACACTGAACTCTGTCTGCAAAGTAGTTGGTGAACCAGGCAAGGCAGTCATTAGAAAAACCGAGGCTACTGAGTCTGCCGATAAGAATATGCTGATTGACAGAGTCAAAAGCCTTGGCAAGGTCGATGAAGACGGCTGCACAGTACTGTCTTTTATCGATGGCGGTTATGATATCGTTTAGTACCTTGAGCGAGGCTGAGGTGCACCCGTGACCGGCTCGGAATCCGGATTGCACAGCAGAAAAGGCACAGTGGGATTCAAAATGGTCGGTGATCTGTCTGTTAACGTGGCTTTCGAAGATTTTAGAAAGGCAGGGCAGGATGGATATAGGTCTATAACGGTTTGGGTCTAGAGTGTATCCCCCTTTGAAGAAGGGGATGACTGCTGCAGCTTCCCAATCTTTGGGGATCTCAGATGATACGAGAGGTTGAACAGGCTAGTAATAGTCGGTTGCAACAATTTTGGCGGATTATTTTAGAAAGAGAGGGTCCAGATTGTCTAGCCCAGCTGATTTGTAGGGAACCAGATTTTGCATGGCTCTTTCAGGACATCAGCTGTCTGGATTTGGGTGAAGGAGAAGCGAGGGGGCTTGGGCAAGTAGCTGCAGGGGGTGCTAAGCTGTTGGCCGGGGTAGGGGTAGCCAGGTGGAAAGCATGGCCAGCCGTATAACAAATGCTTATTGAAATTTTAGATTATCGTACATTTATCGGTGTTTACAGTGTTTCCTAGCCTCAATGCAGTGGACAGCTGGGAGGAGGTGCTCTTATTCTCCATGGACTTTACAGTGTCCCAAAACGTTTTGGAAGTAGTGCTACAGGATGCAAATTTCTGTTTGAAAAAGCTAGCCTTGTGTTTCCTAACTGACTGAGTATATTGGTTCCTGACTTCCCTGAAAAGTTAAAAATCGTGGGGGCAATTCGATGCGAATGCAGAACGCCACAGGATGTTTTTATGCTGGTCAAGGGCAGTCAAGTCTAGGGTGAACCAAGAGCTACAGTGAGGAAAAAAACTATTTGATCCCCTGCTGATTTTGTACGTTTGCCCACTGACAAAGAAATGATCAGTCTATAACTTTAATGGTAGGTTTATTTAAACAGTGAGAGACAAAATAACAACAAAAAATCCAGAAAACGCACGTCAAAAATGTTACAAATTGATTTGCATTTTAATGAGGGAAATAAGTATTTGACACCTCTGCATAACATCACATAGTACTTGGTGGCTAAACCCTCGTTGGCAGAGGTCAGACGTTTCTTGTAGTTGGCCACCAGGTTTGCACACCTCAGGAGGGATTTTGTCCCACTCTTCTTTGCAGATCTTCAAGTCATTAAGGTTTCGAGGCTGACGTTTCAAACTCAAACCTTCAGCTCCCTCCACAGATTTTCTATGGGATTAAGGTCTGGAGACTGGCTCGGCCACTCCAGGACCTTAATGTGCTTCTTCTTGAGCCACTCCTTTGTTGCCTTGGCCGTGTGTTTCGGGTCATTGTCATGCTGGAACACCCATCCATGACCCATTTTCAATGCACTGGCTGAGGGAAGGAGGTTCTCACCCAAGATTTGACGGTACATGGCCCCGTCCATCGTCCCTTTGTTGCGTGAAGTTGTCCTGTCCACTTAGCAGAGAAACACCCCCAAAGCCTTATGTTTCCACCTCCATGTTTGATGGTGGGGATGGTGTTCTTGGGGTCATATGCAGCTTTCCTCCTCCTCCAAACACGGCACGTTGAGTTGATGCCAAAGAGCTCCATTTTGGTCTCATCTGACCACAACACTTTCTCCCAGTTGTCCTCTGAATCATTCAGATGTTCATTGGCAAACTTCAGACGGGCATGTATATGTGCTTTCTTGAGCAGGGGACCTTGCAGGTGCTGCAGGATATCAGGATATCAGTCCTTCACGGCGACTCTTGGTGACTATGGTCCCAGCTGCCTTGAGATCATTGACAAGATCCTCCAGTCTAGTTCTGGGCTGATTCCTCACCATTCTCATGATCATTACAACTCCACGAGGTGAGATCTTGCATGGAGCCCCAGGCCGAGGAGATTGACAGTTATTTTGTGTTTCTTCCATTTGCGAATAATCGCACCAACTGTTGTCACCTTCTCACAAAGCTGCTTGGGCCTTGTAGCCCATTCCAGCCTTGTGTAGGTCTACAATCTTGTCTCTGACATCCTTGGAGAGCTCTTTGGTCTTGGCCATGGTGGAGAGTTTGTAATCTGATTGATTAATTGCTTCTGTGGACAGGTGTCTTTTATACAGGTGTCGTGTCTTTACTATCATTTAGTTGAAGACTTATAGTTTTTATCAAAGATTCTTCGATTAATCATGTCAAGAGATTAATCATGTAACTGTAATTAACTAGGAAGTCGGGGCACCAAGGAAAAATATTCAGATTACAAAGTTAGCATTTCCTAAAATAACTTTTCAGATATTTTATCTGATCAATTAGTCTTCGAATTAATGATTTATTTACTTTATCTCACATTAGTCTCATTCCAAATGTCGTAAATTGTTGGTTATCTGCACGATCCCAGATCCCAAATTCCTAGCTGCAGACTAGTAATTAATATCAAAGACTTGTTCTTATTCTGTCGGTATCGATAGTCTAAGAGTTTAATGATGTGGTATGGTTAAAAGATTCAGCAATGGTCTACAACCTTCGTCCTCTCCTAATGGAGAAAAACATGGTCTGGTGATAATTTCTCAAATTTGGGTTTTATTCGGAATTGCAGAAAAGGGGCTTTCCCAGGATGCCTGACCTTAACTGGGCTCAGGGGCGGTCCTCTGATTTAGTTCAAAACAAAAGGGAATTGTATTTTCCTTCATCAAACAGTCCAAAATCATATTACACAATTTTACAAACAGCATCATACTCACTCATTCATCTTATACAACAATTAGATGTAAACCTCATATCTGAGGCTATTATATGAACAGCATTATGGTCATGTGGCCACACCATCTCCCATGAGCTTCCCCAAGTTGTAACAAACGGACCAGTTCGTAGCTGGATTCTTCACCGATCTTTTATACTTTCTCCGGGAACATGACATTTGTTTGTACCTCAAGTTCTGTGAGGTGGAAGAAATTCCTTTGTTCTCTATGAAAATTTACTCTCTCTATACTGTGTGTCCATGAGGAGATCCTCAGGAATTTACAACGTCTCTCTGACCACAGCAGCCTAGTTGAAGGAGGAAAGGGGGAGGCAGGGAGAGGGGGACGGGGCTTGCTATACCCAAAGAGGGCAACATCATGACACGGGTAACAAGCTGAGATTAGGAGCACTCCCTTTAAAAGTGTGCCCCTAATCTCAGCTTGTTACCTGTATAAAAGGCATCTGGGAGCCAGAAATCTTTCTGATTGAGAGGGGGTCAAATACTTATTTCCTCATTAAAATGCAAATCAATTTCTAACATTTTTGACGTGTTTTTCTGGATTTTTTTGTTTTTATTCTGTCTCTCACTGTTCAAATAAATTTACCATTAAAATTATAGACTGATCATTTCTTTGTCAGTGGGGATAAAATACTTTTTTCACTCACTGTATATCTGTTCTAGATCTGCATTTTTTGAAAGGGGCATGCTTATATAAGATGGTGAGGAAAGCACTTTTAAAGAGCAACCAGGCATCCTCTAGTGATGGGATCAAGTCAATATCCTCCCTGGATACCCGGGCCAGGTTGATTAGAAAGGCCTGCTCGCTGAAGTGTTTTAGGGAGCGTTTGACAGTGATGAGGGGTGGTCGTTTGACAGCGGACCCATCACACACGCAGGCAATAATGCAGTGATCACTGAGATCCTGGTTGACGACAGCAGAGGTGTATTTAGAGGGCAAGTTGGTCAGGATGATATCTAAGAGGGTGCCCATGGTTACGGATTTAGGGTTGTACCTGGTAGGTTCCTTTAATCATTTGTGTGAGATTGAGGGTATCTAGCTTAGATCGTAGGACGGCCGTGGTGTTAAGCATATCCCAGTTTAGGTCACCTAACAGTACGAAGTCTGAAGATAGATGGGGTCAATCAATTCACATATAGTGTCCAGGGCACAGCTGGGGGCTGAAGGGGGTCTATAACAAGCGGCAACGATGAGAGACTTGTTTCTGGAAAGGTGGATTTTTAAAAGTAGAAGTTTGAATTGTTTGGGCGCAGACCTGGATAGTATGACCCGAACTCTGCAGGCTATCTCTGCAGTAGATTGCTACTTCGCCCCCTTTGGCAGTTATATCTTGTCGGACGATGTTATAGTTGGGGATGGACATTTCAGGATTTTTGGTGGCCTTCCTAAGCCAGGATTCAGACATGGCTTGGACATCAGGGTTGGTGGAGTGTGCTAAAGCAGTGAATGAAACAAGGAGAAGGCTTCTGTTGTTAACATGCATGAAACCAAGGCTTTTCCGGTTACAGAAGTCAACAAATGAGAGTGTCTGGGGAATGGGAGTGGTGCTGGGGGCTGCAGGGCCTGGGTTAATCTCTACATCACCAGAGGAGGGTTAGGATAAGGGTATGGCTAAAGGCTATAAGAACTGGTTGTCTAGTGCATTCGGAACAGAGAGTAAAAGGAGCAGATTTCTAGGCGCGGAAGAATAGATTCAAGGTATAATGTACAGACAAGCATATGGTAGGATGTGAGTACAGTGGAGGTAAACTTCGGCATTGAGTGACGATGAGAGAGGTTTCGTCTCTCGAGGCACCAGTTAAGCCAGGTGACGTCACCACATGTGTGGGGGGTGGAACAAAAGGGCTATCTAAGGCATATTGGGCAGGGCTATGGGCTGTACAGTGAAATAAGACAATACCTAAACCAAAACAGCAATAGACAAGGCATATTGACATTAGGGAGAGGCATATGTAGCCGAGTGATCATAGGGTCCAATGAGTAGCACTAGATGAGTCAGGGAGCCAATGCAATAGTCGCTACTACGCTAGGCGAGCTGGAGACACGCCGATTTAGACAGCTAGCATGCCGGGGCTAAACAGATGGGCATCCGGTGACGTCGCAACGAAAGAGCCTGTTGAAACCACCTCGGACGGTTACGTCGGAAGACCAGTCATGATGGATAGGCGGGGCTCCGTGTTAGCAGTAAAGGGTCCAGTCCAATTGGCCAGGGTCCAGTCCATTCACATAAATGCTTCAAAATTCACAAAAAACTTCACTAGCAAGCTTTTAAAGTGGTGCATCAGCTAATACGCTTGAGGAGGGCAGTCACATGGTCCTGAGTTCGCACCAGCTATGGTCCGAATTGGGAAGACATGGTACTCGCTAAGCAAGCAACGTGATGTCCTTTATTGTGGTGCCGTGACCCAGATCTTCAGTTGTGTAGAGATCAACGCTGGGGTTGATGTTGAGTAAATTTGAGGGGTGAATATAGCACATGGGTTGTATGACACTTACTCCTCAGCCTGAAGTGTCCCACTTGCTTCGCCTCATTAGCTAGATTTTGACATGGCTCAAACGGCTAAACGCTTTCGGAGGGCGGTATTGTGTGTTTGTGCGGCAGAGGTCCAGAGTTCGCGCCAGGTATGGGATGAATTGGGAGAAATTTGTCACGTGCACCGAATGCAACTTGTGTAGGCCTTATAGTGAAATGCTTACTTACAGGCTCTAACCAAGCAAAGATTGGAAAGCAGCTGCAGTCATCCCCCTCTTCAAAGGGGGGGACACTCTTGACCCAAACTGCTACAGACCTATATCTATCCTACCCTGTCTTTCTAAGGTCTTCGAAAGCCAAGTCAACAAACAGATTACCGACCATTTAGAATCCCACCATACCCTCTCTGCTATGCAAACTGGTTTCAGAGCTGGTCATGAGTGCACCTCAGCCACGCTCAAGGTCCTAAACGATATCTTAACCGCCATCGATAAGAAACATTACTGTGCAGCCGTATTCATTGATCTGGCCAAGGCTTTCGACTCTGTCAATCACCACATCCTCATCGGCAGACTCGACAGCCTTGGTTTCTCAAATGATTGCCTCGCCTGGTTCACCAACTACTTCTCTGATAGAGTTCAATGTGTCAAATCGGAGGGTCTGCTGTCCGGATCTATGGCAGTCTCTATGGGGGGTGCCACAGGGTTCAATTCTTGGACCGACTCTCTTCTCTGTATACATCAATGATTATCGCTCTTGCAGCTGGTGAGTCTCTGATCCACCTCTACGCAGACGACACCATTCTATATACTTCTGGCCCTTCTTTGGACACTGTGTTAACAACCCTCCAGGCAAGCTTCAATGCCATACAACTCTCCTTCCGTGGCCTCCAATTGCTCTTAAATACAAGTAAAACTAAATGCATGCTCTTGAACCGATCGCTGCCTGCACCTGCCCGCCTGTCCAACATCACTACTCTGGACGGCTCTGACTTAGAATACGTGAACTACAAATACCTAGATGTTTGGTTAGACTGTAAACTCTCCTTCCAGACCCACATCAAACATCTCCAATCCAAAGTTAAATCTAGAATTGGCTTCCTATTTCGCAACAAAGCATCCTTCACTCATGCTGCCAAACATACACTTGTAGAACTGACCATCCTACCAATCCTCGACTTCGGCGATGTCATTTACAAAATAGCCTCCAATACCCTACTCAACAAATTGTATACAGTCTATCACAGTGCCATCCGTTTTGTCACCAAAGCCCCATATACTACCCACCATTGCGACCTGTACGCTCTCGTTGGCTGGCCCTCGCTTCATACTCGTCGCCAAACCCACTGGCTCCATGTCATCTACAAGACCCTGCTTGGTAAAGTCCCCCTTTATCTCAGCTCGCTGGTCACCATAGCATCACCCACCCGAAGCACGCGCTCCAGCAGGTACATCTTTCTGGTCACCCCTAAAACTAATTATTTCTTTGGCCGCCTCTCCTTCCAGTTCTCTGCTGCCAATGACTGGAACGAACTACAAAAATCTCTGAAACTGGAAACACTTATCTCCCTCACTAGCTTTAAGCACCAGCTGTCAGAGCAGCTCATAGATTACTGCACCTGTATATAGCCCACCTATAATTTAGCCCACACAACTACCTCTTTCCCTACTGTATTTATTTTATTTTATTTATTTTGCTCCTTTGCACCCCATTATTTGTATTTCTACTTTGCACATTCTTCCACTGCAAATCTACCATTCCAGTGTTTTACTTGCTATATTGTATTTACTTTGCCACCATGGCCTTTTTTTGCCTTTACCTCCCTTATCTCACCTCATTTGCTCACATCGTATATAGACTTGTTTCTACTGTATTATTGACTGTATGCTTGTTTTACTCCATGTGTAACTCTGTGTCGTTGTATGTGTCGAACTGCTTTGCTTTATCTTAGCCAGGTCGCAATTGTAAATGAGAACTTGTTCTCAACTTGCCTACCTGGTTAAATAAAGGTGATATAAAACATTTTAAAATAAAAAACAAGTGGCACTTGCTAAGCAAGCAGGTGACGTCCTTTACACCTACAAAAAGACAACATTACTATTGATCTCTATATAGAGCTTGCCAGATTGTAGTCCGAGAACCTGGAAATAAATTCACTCGATTTGGTTCTTTCAGCCATCCCTATGGGAAAAGAATAAGGTTTTGGAATAAACACTGAAAATAAGGTCTGACCCAGGCTTGACCCAGGCTTAGGTGATTTTATACGTTTAGTTCTATGAGATAATAGCAGCCAGTTAACATGACCTTTCTCTCTTGTCATGATGTGGGTTTTGTCCTATATTTGTATTTCATTTATTTTTAATCCCAGCCTCTGTTCCCGCAGGAGGGCTTTTGCCTTTTGGTAGGACGTCATTGTCAATAAGAATTTGTTCATAACTGACTTACCTAGTTAAATAAAGGTTAAATAAAAAATAAAATAATAAATGATTTCACAAAAAGTGACAGCTGATGAAGATTCTTTCAAACCATGTGATTACCACAGACCTTGTTTTCGGCGTTTATACTAAAACTTTACAAAAACACCATTAAATCTCCTCATAGGCTTTGTCCAACGAACGAACCATGGCGGAGTTAGTGCCTCCAAAATACGCTATTACTATTTCTCTCTATTCGGTGACAGAAGAAGAGCGTCACAGATCGAACAATGAATCAGATATTTCACCAGATGTATAAATGTGAAGGTTGGCGTTTCCACTCACTACCAAATATGGTGATGAGAGGAAGCCCAGCGCCTAGCAAGTGGGAGAAGATGGAGCGAGATGGATTTTTGCCGAAATTCTGCACATTTTCTCATCGATTTAACATTTTGTCAGAACAAAGTTTTCTGTTTCCCAAACTAGAATTTGTGACAAACATAGCGGACTTTACCCTTTGCCAATGTTTATTTTTATTTTTTATTGTGTTATTTAGGAGCGCAAGGTTGAATTTAGTTATTGCACACGCGCACTTCTCAGAGTAGGCGTTCCCTAACGAAAATATGCAAATAAATGTTAGAACGCGCCAATAGGATCTCAGTAGCTCCTGCTTGGCTCTGCCCACCTCCTTGTTTGTTCTGCCCACTATGATTATTTGACTACGTTGGAAACGACAGGCTCTGGTCTATCTTGGGTTAGTTATACATATCTTTAGTTTCGTTTGAACTGTTTCATGAATTAAAAATGGCGAAAAACCCATAATGGCGGACCTTGTCGGTCCCTGAGCCAAATGTATTCCTTGTGAGGACTGAGGAGAGGGACTTATGTTGGCTACCGAATTTCATGACTTCAGGTGGGTAAGGGGCGTGACCTTTCAACGTTTGCATTTTTAATATCTTGTTATAACGCCACCATCTGGTCAATCACTGCTATTTTGTAAATGACCGCAAGAAGCTTCATTCACCCAAGTTTCGTCAAAATCGGGCCAGTGCTGTCTGATATCGCATGTGACGTACGGACGGACGGAGACAGATCCACAGTCTCCTCCCCAATGAGGGACATTATTATTAGAAGTCATATTATTCATAGTACAGACTGTATACTGAGCAAATGTGTGAGTCAATTATATCAGCGGCACTTGACTATAGACAGAATACATATTAAAGGATACGTCATTGCGCTTTGACCCTCAAATTATGTTACAGTATTTTTAACACTGCTTTGCACTGAAGTTATGAAATGTGATACTTTTCGACCGAGAAGGACTATGGGAAAGCAAGTCTACAGTATCAAGCGAGCTCGTTCTGCAGCATGCAGCCACTCATGTCAATAAACTACAATCCCCAAAAGCCCTTGTATTGTTGACTTAAGCAAGGTTTTTGTCGACGTGGGAAAGGGTCTGCTCAGTGCTGACACAAACAGATAAATGTCCATGGATGTCGGTTGCAATAGAAATGAACATCTTGACATGCACATTGGATTCAATAAATAATGGTAATTGAAACTGCCTCTGGAAGCAATAAACATATGTGAATTGAAATATGTGGCTTAAACCTGAAGAGATATTGCTGAAAAATGCATTCAAGTTATGGGTGACGGAAAAAGGCAACGATTATTTCGTATTACAAAGGAGGCGAGGATATGGAGAAGGAGGAGGCGGTTTGACAGGTATGCGTTCTGTTCTTTGCTGTTCTGGTAAAACCCAGTGGTACCGCTATGACCGTCTAGCGAAGTGCTCACGCCATCAAACGAGAGCTCATATTTCCGTTATATTTTCTAATGTCCTCCAGATTATGACATGTATAGGGGAGGGAGGCAGACAGTTCTCTAGATGCGCGTGACAAATTGACAGCTTGAGCCTGAACTTCACATGTTAGCTTTGATTGCAACAGGTACACAATATAAAGTATGTGGACAACCCTTCAAATTAGTGGATTCGGCTATTTCAGGCACACCCATTGCTGACAGGTGTATAAAGTCGAACACATAGCCATGTATTCTCAATAGACAAACATTTGCAGTGGAATGGCCTTTGCTGAATAACTCAGTGACTTTCAATGTAGCACCGTCATAGGATGCCATCTTTCCAACAAGTCAATGTGCCAAATTTCTCCCCTGCTAGAGCTGCCCCGGTCAACTGTAAGGGCTGTTCTTGTGAAGTGGAAACATCTAGGAGCAGCAACTGCTCAGCTGCGAAGTGTTAGGCTACAGAACAGGACTGCTGACAGCATACAATGACATTCTAGACAATACTGTGTTTCCAACTTTGTGACAGTTTGGGGAAAGCCCTTTCCTGTTTCAGCATGACAATGCCCTCGTGCATAAAGCGAGGTCCATACAGAAATGATTTGTCGAGATCGGTGTGAAAGAACTTGACCGACCTGCACAGAGCCCTGACCTCAACCCCATTGAACACCTTTGGGATGAATTGGAATGCTGACTGCGAGCCAGGCCTAATCACCCAACATCAGTGCCTGACCTCACTAAATGCTCTTGTGGCTGAATGGAGGGGGGGCGAACTCCATTATTAATGTCCATGATTTTGGAATGAGATGTTCGACGAGCAGATGTCCATATACTTTTGGTCTTGTAGTGTATCTACAATGTAACAGTTTACAGTAGCTTACCTACGATGCAGATTGGTTATTTTGTTAACACTGACTGAGCTTCAACAAAACTGTCTCTGTTTACAAACCGCAGTCACAACACTTAATGTCTGGTGCGTATTCATTACGCCAAATCTGTTGCAAAAGTTTCTTAAACGTAACGAAACAGGAAGGGACTTACCTGAATTTGTCCAATAGAAACTCTCCTTTTAGTAATGGTTTGGACTGATGATTACCCCAATGTTGTTTGCACACACGCTATGACATGGTAGTGTGTGTCAAATATTGGGTTGCCGACATTTGCTTTAGTTTATGAGTGGAGCAATGGGCTATACTGATGTGCACTTCTGTATGAGAATGTACTGTATCTACTCAAGCATGAGTAGAGCCAGGTCAATGCTCATCCTTTCAATAGTGTCAGTCTGGTCTACTAATTCCCTGCATTTGAAGTGGAATGATCATATTCTACATTATAAAAAATGTTTGTTGATCTTTGAGTTCAATATTGCCCTTTTTGATTACATATTGATCCTCCTTCACCGTGCAAGTCAGGAGTCATTCATTGTATACATTACACCAAGAGTGAGTAGGGTACCTTGTTGCTCAATTGCAGTCAATGAATGTCAGCTGTCAGTTTCCCAATAATAGTAGGTTGTTTTGCACATGGTCACTCACAGGCTCCAATAAGCCAATTCTCAGCTGTTGATCACAGTTATCCACTTGACTGAAACAGCATAGCTAACGTTCACATTTTCTCTCATCTCTAATGCTAAAAATAGCAATGGTGGCCTTCTATTCTGTTGAAGCCAACGGTGTTCCAGTGGTTATAGCCTACTGATTGTCATGGTACATGTATTTGTCAATTAGATGGACACTGAGAACACAATTTTTGGGGCACAATAGATATATTCTCTGACTGGGCTAATAATGGATGGAGGTCCACCAATGGCTGCTCTCCTCCTGTTCAACGCCTTTTCGGAAGCCCCCTGCAACTTTAACTTTTTATCCTGAAGTATCCAGATTTAAATCTTAAATGGCCACAGGGCAGAGGGCAGGCTATTATCCAGTGATGCCTGCTCCTAATTATGCCCTTGCAGACTGCAGATGCACAAGTTCTGTCAGAGTGTCTGCCAAACTTTTATGATGGATGATTTACAGTATGGGGCAAAACAAAGTCTGTAATCAGTTCACAACTGTAGTGTAGGCCACTGTAGTCTCATCCACCAGCCGGCTCTTGTTAGCAATTAGCCTGGGTTTGAGGTTAAGACCACTTTACAGCTGTGTCATGATCCCCAAGCACAGCAGCCATAGATGCTGCTGATGCAGTCTGGGATAGCAGTATAGCTCTGACCTTGTTAATAATTTATGAAGGCCACTACAGGGGTAGATAGGTAACACAACACTGTTGGTTTGAGCCACCGACAGGCAGGACACTTGAATATGATGATAAGCAGCACAATATCCATTGAGTTTTGACTGTTCCATGTTACATTATAATGGCATGCTGATCCAACCCAGGTGAAAGGGCTGTTTTGTTTGCTAGATACTGTAAATCAATAGACATGAAATTGCCTCATGATTTTGAAATGTCTTATTATGCCTGTTAAAATGTCTGACTGCTAATGGAAATGATTGCTACATATTTTTGGGACAGGTCTCCTGGTTGGAACTCTGGATACGATGCTGGACTCTACGTCTAAAGTTGCACCGTTTCGCATTCTACACCAGACACCGGACTCCCAGGTCTACTGGTCAATAGCGTGTGGTGAGAGTCTCTCTACACTTTCTCAACTATACTCTTCAGTCAGAGTAGACAACACACATTAAGTGTTTTACCCACTTCATATGTATGTACTGTATTCTAGTCAAGGCTCATCCTATAGAACTACTGCTGTACACACCATTTTTGTTCATATACTGTCCATAATATCTATACACATCGTCATATACATATTTATATTCCAGACTCTGACATTGCTCGTTCTATTATTTCTGTATTTCTTAATTCCTTTCTTTTTCCCTTTGGGATTTGCATGTTTTGTATGGCTAGGTATTACTGCACTGTTGGAGCTAGGAAGATAAGCATTTCGCTACACCCGCGATAATATCTGAAAAATATGTGTAGGCGACCAATGAAATGTCATTTGATTTGAACGTAAACATTATATATAGGCTTTAGTCTTGTAATAACAGGCTACAATCATGTAATAACCTTTAGGATTATATTTTAGTCTAGACACATTTCCCATTTTGTAACAAAATAGATGGCTTAGTCATGGATAGTGTCAACAGTTTCCTATAATTTGTGACTGTTTTCCCTGTGGTTAGGTGGCACCAAGGAGGAGATCAGCCAACACTGGGAGTGGCTGGAGAAGAACATCATGAGAACCCTGTCTGTGTTTGACTCCAGCGATGACATCACCAGCTTTGTGCAGGGCAAGATCAGAGTAAGTAATCACTAAAGCTTATTAAACATGTGGTTAGACACAGACATCAACAATACTATTGATGATCTCTGCCACTCTCACAGGAGATGGAGGCCTCCTCCAGACTTAATGATTTATTCATGTAGTGAAGCCTACTGATGATAAGTGGCAAGTACTTACTCTTTGAAAGTAGTTGGTGGTGATTGTTATTTCACTACTGCTTTATGATATGGAAACATTTGACTGTTTGTTGAAAGCAAAGGATAGTAGGTTTAATAACAATATGAATAAACAAACCATATTATGCTAATCTATATGTCTTGATACATATTACAGAATGGAGATGGCATGCTGACTTGTTTAGACTGCTCAATTATATTAGCTATCTCAGTGGCCATTAGAGGGATGTTGACCTCTTCTTTCTGTAAAGGGTCTGATTGCTGAGGAAGGAAAGGTGTCATGCGTGCAGGAGGATGACCCTGAGAAGTTCCGTGAGGCGCTGCTAAGGTTTGAGAAATGGTTTGACCTCCCTCAGAAGGAGAAGCTGGTCACCTACTACTCCTGCAGCTACTGGAGGGGTCGCGTGCCCTGCCAGGGCTGGCTCTACCTCAGCACCAACTTCCTGTCCTTCTACTCCTACCTGCTGGGCTCCGAGAGTGAGACCAGAGACCTGAGCAACCCCTCACTGTTGGCTAACTGTCACTAAATTGTCACTTATCCATTGTATTTGGATACAATATTATTATCATTCCATGTCATGACAGAATGGCAGTGAATTACTCATTGAAAATAATCTGTTTCCTTTTCAGTGAAGCTGGTTATCTCCTGGAATGAGATCTGGAGGCTGGAGAAAACGTCCAATGTCATCCTGACGGAGAGCATCCATGTGTTGGCCAATGGGGAGGACCACTTCTTCTCCATGTTCCTTCATCTCAATGAGACGTTCCTGATCATGGAGCAGCTGGCTGACTACTCCATCAAACGCCTGTTTGATAAGGAGACTTTCCAGGAAGAGCCCTCCCTCTCAGACCCTCTGCAGATCACCAAGAGGTACTGTACTGTACTGACGTACTGTCCCTGCGCTCTTCCACATAATTCCTATTTGACAGTTACATCAGGGCACCATGGTGAATTGAGACGATAGTCATAATTCTGTTTAGTTCTTCCATGCTCTTCTCAGTCACTTTCCTCTCTTCCAGAGGCTTAGAAACGCATGCTAGGAACGAGCAGTTCCGGGCCTTCTTCAGGCTGCCTAAAGAGGAGAACCTGCTGGAGGTGTATGAGAGCTTCCTGTGGGTGCCCTTCAGCCACTTCAACACGCTGGGGAAGATCTGTCTTTCCGAGAGCTACCTGTGTTTCGCCAGCCAGGATGGCAGCCAGTGCCACGTCATCATCCCCATGAGAGAGGCAAGACGCTTCCATGAAACATAACTAATTACTGATCACATTTGTTCTGTTGCTCAGTGGTTTGTCCAGTGTTGTTGAAACCAACTCCTATCCTTACAGGTGATTGGTGTGGAGAAGCCGGACCGTAGCAGCAGGGCTTTGATTGTGTGTGTGCGGGGTAAGAGGGCTCTACGGTTCTCTGAAGTCCGAGACTTTGAGCGCCTCGCCAATGCAATCCGCAGGAGGTGTGGGATGACGGCCAGTCCTCAGCACTCTGCATCAACTGAGGTAACTTACTGTTTTGACCTTTGCCATCAACCTTCCAACTGTCTTTAATTCACCTCCTTATCTGCCAGACTATATTTGCTGCTGTTGAAAACAAACAGAATTGTGTGTTCACTGTGCCTTGCAGGTCATCAGAGGGGAGTGCCAAAACCTCATCAATCACTTTGAGGACAACCCAGAGGAGGTGGCTTTGATGGTGGGACAGAAAGACAGCAGCAAGGCTGTCAGCACTGAGGCCCTCATGACCGTGTTCCATCCCCAGGACACCGAAAATCTGGACCCCAAAATGGTGGATATAAGTGGTCTTTTTCTCTAAAATATTACTTTTGCTAATAGTATGAAGAAATATAAACATTTCACTAAAATATAAAGCACAACATGTAAAGTGTTGCTCCCTTATTTCATGAGCTGAAATAAAAGATCCCCTACATTTTCCATACACACAAAAAGCTTATTTCTCTCAAATGTGTACACATTTGTTTACATCCCTGTTAGGTAGCATTTCTCCTTTGACAAAATAATCCATCCACCTGACAGGTATGGCATATCAAGAAGCTGATTAAACAGCATGATCATTACACAGTTGTACCTTGTGCTGGGAACAATAACAAGTCACTCTAAAGTGTACAGTTGTGTCACACAACACAATGCCACAGATGTTTCATGTTTTGAGGGAGTGTGCAATTGGCATGCTGATTGCAGGAATGTCCACCAGAGCTGTTGCCAGAGAATTGAATGTTAATTTCTCTACCATAAGCCGCCTCCAACGTCATTTTAGAGAATTTGTCACTGTCCAACTGGCCTCACGACCACAGACCACGTGTATGGCGTCATGTGGGGGAGTGCTTTCCCGATGTCATAATTGTGAATAGATTGCCCCATCGTGGCAGAGGGGTTATGGTAAGGGCAGGCATAAGCTACGGA
Source organism: Oncorhynchus masou masou (assembly GCF_036934945.1). NCBI lineage: Eukaryota > Metazoa > Chordata > Actinopteri > Salmoniformes > Salmonidae > Oncorhynchus > Oncorhynchus masou. Next base: position 59,043,439 of record NC_088223.1, read on the forward strand.
CAATTAACACACTTGCATTTTATCAATGGCAATTTGAATGCACAGAGATACCGTGACGAGATCCTGAGGCCCATTGTCTTCACACAGCCATTGAAGAGGAGATGTGTCGCGCTGCATGATGCAAATGGTGGTCACACCAGATAGTGGCTGGTTTTCTGATCCACGCCTCTACCTTTTTTTTAAGGCATCTGTCACCAACAGATGCATATCTGTGTTTCCCATCATGTCAAATCCATAGATTAGGGCCTATTGAATTGATTTAAATTTACTGATTTCCTTATATAAACTAACTCAGTGAAATCTTTGAAAATGTTGCATCTTGCGTTTTTATATTTTTGTTCACAATATTTTCTCTAGGAGAACAGAATTTTTCCAGTGTGAGAATGATAATAGGGTGGAGTTTTTTTTGAAAGGTGCTCTCCCTGTACTGTAGAGGTGTCCCAGCCTTGACGGCTCATTTCTTATTCTCCTGTTTCATCTCTGTGCCTGACAGCTGAAGGAGAAGATGAAGGAGCAGTCATGGAACATCCACTTCTCTGAATATGGCCGTGGCACCAGTATGTTCTGTACCAAGAAGACACGAGACCTGATTGTGCGTGGCATCCCTGAGGCCTTAAGGGGAGAGCTCTGGATGCTTTTCTCAGGTTCTGTTTGATATGGCTCATTAACTGTTAAATGGCATGTATGTTTCCTTTACTGGCGTGTTAAAGTGTGGTTTCTCTAATGTTTAATGCCGTAGATGGCTGTAGGACGCTGAATGTGTTTAGTTAAATATGGAGTGGGGTGTTTTGCCTTTGTACTATAGGTGCAGTCAACGACATGGCCACTAACCCGGGGTACTACAGTGAGCTGGTGGATCAGTCTCTGGGGACCAGCACCCTGGCCACTGACGAGATAGAGAGAGACCTGCACCGCTCCCTACCAGAGCACCCTGCCTTCCAGAGCGACACAGGCATCTCTGCCCTGCGCAGAGTCCTCACCGCATACGCCTACAGGAACCCCAAAATCGGCTATTGCCAGGTACCAAGCTAGAAACCCCTATAACACATTTTTAATTTAAAAAAGCTAATGGGCACCTTGATATTGCTCGTGCTTTTTCTCTTGTGAAGGCCATGAACATCCTGACCTCAGTCCTTTTGCTCTATGCAAAAGAGGAGGAGGCTTTCTGGCTGCTGGTGGCCGTCTGTGAGAGGATGCTGCCTGACTACTTTAACCGCAGGATCATCGGTGAGTGACGCAACTGAACAACAATATCATTTTTAGCTGTAGCATGACATTAGATATTTGTACTGTATGTGTGTTTGATACTGAATTACACTTTCCCCCTTAACTGCTAAAAATCCTGTTTACAAACTTGTGTTTCCTCAGGTGCACTGGTGGACCAGGCGGTGTTTGAGGAACTGATCCGAATGCACCTCACCCAGCTGACGGAGCACATGACAGACCTGACCTTCTTCTCCTCCGTGTCCCTGTCCTGGTTCCTCACCCTGTTTATCAGCGTCCTGCCAATAGAGAGCGCGGTCAACGTGGTCGACTGCTTCTTCTACGACGGCATCAAAGCCATCCTGCAGCTGGGCCTGGCTGTGCTCGACTACAACATGGAGGGCCTGATCAGCTCCCATGACGACGCTGAGGCGGTCACCATCCTCAACAAGTGAGTGTCAACACAGAGAGGGCCAGGTCTGAAGGTCAACTGAATTGGTTATTTCAAAGTACCGTATTAGGTTATGGTTGGGTTGTGAAGTAACATAAATTCCAAAATAATGAGGTAATTCTATAGGAATGTCCATTTAATTCATGTTACTGAACTGCTGCTCTGTTTGCCCTGGCAGGTTTTTTGATAATGTGACCAATAAGGACAGTCCTCTTCCACAAACAGTGCAGCAAAACTCTGTAGGGAACAATGACAAAGCATCATCCATCTCCAAGGTGGATGTCAGTGATCTCATCAAAGAAGCCTATGAGGTACTGTAACAGTCAGTGTTGCTAGAACTCACCCCATGTCTCAATGTCAGGCTTGTCATTGATTAGACTTTTTTAATTTGCTGACAGAAATATGGAGACATGAAATCAGAGGAAGTAGAGAGCATGCGGAAAAGAAACAAACTATATGTTATCCAAACGTTAGAGGATACAACCAAGCAAAATGTGGTGAGTTGCTCATCCACAAACTTCCCTAGCATCTTTTTGGCATTGTTTACTACAATTTGATGTAGGATTATTTGAGATGTACTTTTTCCCCAGCTGCGGGTAGTGTCACAAGAAGTAAAGTTCAGTGCTTCCCAGCTTGATGAACTTTATGTATTGTTCAAGGTTGGTGCAATATCTCAATCACTCTTTTCAAATAGTAATAATATACTACTGCATACCTACATGCATTAATATTCCTTCTCATAGACACAGAGTTGACATGAAAAATGTAAATATGTTGAAAATAGACACAAAGTTAACTGCTGGAGATTGAATATTTCAATGTGATTCCAGAGGCAACATTTCCTCAGCTGCTACTGGACAATGAACAGCCCAGTGCTGCTGCACCACGACCCCAGCCTGGCCTATCTGGAGCAATACCAGCTGGGCTTCCATCAGTTCAGCCTGCTCTTCTCCCTCCTGGAGCCCTGGTCCCTCTGCAGCGGCAAGGACACCCTCTTCCTCTGGGCCTTCCGCCTGCTGGATGAGAACCAGGATGGCCTCGTCAACTTCAAAGAGTTCTGCTGTGCCTTGGGTAAGGTTACACCAGCCTGCTGATGCATATCTACAAGTCTATGAACGCTGTTCCCACCCTCTGCTTCTAACATTATCTGTGGGAACTGTATGTCACATCTAATCCAGCGTCAACCTCATGAAACCTTTCATGCTAATTTACCCCTTCCCTATTTTGTCCTTACTACAGATATTTTGTACAGCGGCACTTTCACCAACAAACTGACATTCCTGTTCAAGCTTCATCAGCCACCAGGTAAGTAAGATCACCTATAACTTCATCAGCACCTTCTCTATTAACCACTTGTCATTCTGTCTATGATACTTTTGTTCTGTATTCCTTCTTAAGTGCCTTCACAAAGTATTCATACCCCGTTACTTATTCCACATTTTGTTGGTACAGCCTGAATTCAAAATGTATTCCGTATATGTTTTTTCTCACCCATCGACACAACTCATAGTGACGGTGAAAACATGTTTTTATACATTTTTGTGCATTTATTGAAAATAAATGACAACTCTTTTTCATAATTATTCACACCCCTGAGTCAATAGAAGCACCTTTTGCAGCGATTACAGCTGTTAGTCTTTCTGGGTAAGTCTCTAAGTGCTTTCCACACCTGGATTCTGCAACAATTGCCCATTTATTATTTTGAAAATGTCAAGCTCTGTCAAATTGGTTGTTGATCATTGCTAGACAATTTTCAGGTCTTGTCATAGATTTTCAAGTAGATGTAAAAAATGAATTACTCAGGAACATTCAATGTATTCTTGGTATTCAACTCCAGTGTAGATTTAGCCTTGTGTATTAGGTTATTGTCCTGCTGAAAAGTGAATTCATCTCCCAGTGTCTGGTGGAAAACAGACTGAACCAGCTTTTCCTCTAGGATTTTGCCTGTGCGTAGCTCCATTCCTTTTTTATCCTGATAAACTCCCCAGTCCTTAACAATTACAAGCATTCCCATAACATGATGCAGCCACCACTATGCTTGAAAATATGGTACTCAGTAAAGTATTGTATTGCCCCAAACATTCAAATCATGTTAAACACTTGTTTCACACGGAGCAAATTTTTACTCCTGAACTTATTTAGGCATGCAGCAACAAAGGGGTTGAATACTTATTTACTCAAGACTTTTCAGCTTTTCATTTTTTTATTAATTTGTAAACATTTCTAAAAACATAATTCTACTTTGACATTATGGGTAGGCCAGTGACCAAAAATCTAAATTTAATCAATTTTAAATTCAGACTGTAACACAACACATTTTGGAAAATGTCAAGGGGTGTGAATGTTTTCTGAAAGCACTGTATAATAAGAAACAAATCCCAATACAATTTTCTTGCACACTGTGCCTTTCTAATTTCAACTGTACTGTATATTTTGTGCTACTCTTCTACTCACCAACTAATCTCTTTGTTAACTGTTCCTTACGTCTGTCCCTACTGTAATGTTGTATGCTCTCACAGACAATGTCTTCTTCCAGCTTTCACAGGGAGTCCTTTCCAATCAAAGGCCCAAAGACTGCCTCACTTTGTTCCAATGACTGACGACATATCCCACTTGAGTCGATTGACTGGTCAGCTTGCTTTGCTCTTTTCTTTCTCTGCTATAACCATTTCACTCTAGTCATCTCTGTGCTTTTCTCTTTGGTAGATGCTCATCTGTCTGTCTTTTAACAATGTCTTAAATGTGGGTCTTTTGTTGTGTACAATTGGTTAGCTGCCGAAAATACATTTGACCGGTGATGCTTATCGGTCTATAGGTTAATTTGCATAATTTAGTGGTATTACATGACGGCTAACACAAATTTATCTTACGGCCAAGATCCTTTTTAATGCGAAATTCGGATAGCCAAGCTTGCTTCGCACTCATGTTGGTGCTAACAAGCAGGTGAGCTAGTGCTAGGTTTCAATAGCCAATCCAGTAGGGGCTGGAAACTATAGTGAACTTTTCCCAACTTTGGTCCTGCCCTGTTCACACTCTATGCTCACATTTCCCAACGGTCCCCTGCCCACTTTGCTTCCTTCATTGAAAATGAATGGTCTTCTGTTGTTTCATAGCTCCCCAATGTGCTATATGGATCTCTTGTGTTGTTTATCACACGTGCACAGCATACAGTCTAGTTTGAGGAGCAGAATAGCCTATCACCTGTCATCCAGGGTGAGAGCAGCTCTTTAAAAAGAGGGTACTGGAATGAAATGTGTTTTTTAAGGCCAGTCATTACGTAACAAATTGCTTAAAGGTTCTAAATGCAATCACGTGTTAACTGTTTTGACGCCTCCCGTGTGGCGCCGCGGTCTAACTCACTGCATTGCAGTGCTTGAGGCATCACTACAAAGTCACTCACTGTTGCCGCTTGTTATAGACCCCCCTCAGCTCCCAGCTGTGCCCTTGACACCGTATGTGAATTGATTGTCCCCCATCTATCGTCAGAGTTCGTACTGCTAGGTGACCTAAATTGGGATATGCTTAAAACCCCGTCCGTCCTACAATCTAAGCTAGATGCCCTCAATCTCACACAAATTATCAAGGAACCTACCAGGTACAATCCCAAATCCATAAACATGGGCACCCTCATAGATATCATCCTGACCAACTTGCCCTCTAAATACACCTCTGCTGTTTTCAACCAGGATCTCGGTGATCACTGCCTCATTGGCTGCATCCGTTATGGGTCCGCGGTTCAATGACCACACCTCATCACTGTCAAACGCTCCCTAAAACACTTCTGCGAGCAGGCCTTTCTAATTGACCTGGCCCGGGTATCCTGGAAGGATATTGACCTCATCCGTCCAGTAGAGGATGCCTGGTTATTCTTTTAAAAGTGCTTTCCTCACCATCTTAAATAAGCATGCCCCTTTCAAAAAATGTAAAACTAAGAACAGATATAGCCCTTGGTTGACTCCAGACTTGATTGCCCTTGACCAGCACAAAAACACCCTGTGGTGTACTGCACTAGCATCGATATGCAACTTTTCATGGTAGTCAGGAACAAGTACACACAGTCAGTTGGGAAAGCAAAGACTAGATTTTTTAAACAGAAATATGCATCCTGTGGCACTAATTCCAAAAGTTCATGGAGAATAAGAGTACCGCTGCCCACTGCACTGAGACTAGGAAACACTGTCACCACTGAGAAATCCACGATAATCGACAATTTCAATAGGCATTTCTCTACGGCTGGCCATGTTTTCCACCTGGCTACCCCAACCCCGGCCAACAGCTTTGTACCCCCCGCAACAACTGGCCCAAGCCCTCCTCGCTTCTCCTTCACCCAAATCCAGACAGCTGATGTTCTGAAAGAGCTGCAAAATCTGGATCCCTACAAATCAGCTCGGCTAGACAATCTGGACCCTCTCTTCCTAAAATGATCCGCCGCCATTTTTGCAACCCCTATTACTCGTTTGTTCAACCTCTTTCGTAGCGTCTGAGATTCCTAAAGATTGGAAAGCGGCCGCAGTCATCCCCCTCTTCAAAGGGGAGACACTCTAGAACCAAACTGTTACAGACCTACAGTTGAAGTCGGAAGTTTGCATACACCTTAGCCAAATACATTTAAACTCAGTTTTTCAGAATTCCTGACATTTAATCCTAGTTCAAATTCCCTGTTTGAAGTCAGTTAGGATCACCACTTTATTTTAAGAATGTGAAATGTCAGAATAATAGTAGAGATTTATTTCAGCTTTTATTTCTTTCATCACATTCCCAGTGGGTCAGAAGTTTACATACACTCAATTAGTATTTGGTAGCATTGCCATTAAATTGTTTAACTTGGGTCAAACATTTCAGGTAGCCTTCCACAAGCTTCCCACAATAAGTTGGTGAATTTTGGCCCATTCCTGCTGACAGAGCTGGTGTAACTGAGTCAGGTTTGTAGGCCTCCTTGCTCACACACAATTTTTCAGTACTGCCCAAAATTTTCTATAGGATTGAGGTCAGGGCTTTGTGATGTCCACTCCAATACCTTGACTTTGTTGTCCTTAAGTCATTTTGCCACAACTCTGGAAGTATGATTGGGGTCATTGTCCATTTCGAAGACACATTTACGACCAAGCTTTAACTTCCTGACTGATGTCTTGAGATGTTGCTTCAATATATCCACATAATTTTCCTTCTCATGATGCCATCTATTTTGTGAACTGCACCAGTCCCTCCTGCAGCAAAGTGCCCCCACAACATGATGCTGCCACCCCCGTGCTTCACAGTTGGGATGGTGTTGTTCGCCTTGCAAGCCTCCCTTTTTTCCTCCAAACATAACGATGTTCATTATGGCCAAGCAGTTCTATTTTTCTTTCATCAGACCAGAGGACATTTCTCCAAAAAGTACGATATTTGCAGTTGCAAATCGTAGTCTGGCTTTTTTATGTAGGTTTTGGAGCAGTGGCTTCTTCCTTGCTGAGCAGCCATTCAAGTTATGTCGATATAGGACTCGTTTTACTGTTGATATAGATACTTTTGTACATGTTTCCTCCAGCATCTTCACAGGGTCCTTTGCTGTTGTTCTGGGATTGATTTGCACTTTTCGCACCAAAGTACTTTCTTCTCTATGAGACAAAACAGGTCTCCTCCATGAGCAATATGAGGGATATGTGGTCTCACGTTGTTTATACTTGCGTACTATTGTTTATACAGATGAACGTGGTACCTTCAGGCGTTTGGAAATTGCTCTCAAGGATGAAGTCTTGGCTCGATAAAGCTTCACCTTATCTCAGCTCACTGGTCACCATAGCAACACTCACCCGTAGCACGCATATTTCACTGGTCATCCCTAAAGCCTTCCAGTTCTCTGCGGCCAATGACTGGAACAAATTGCAAAAATCACTGAAGCTGGAGACTTTTATATCTCCCTCACTAACTTTAAGTGTCAGGTGTCAGAGCAGCCTGCCAATCGCTGCAGCTGTACACAGCCCATCTGTAAATAACCCATCCAACCAACTACCTACCTCATCGCCATACTTTTTGTTTTTCTGCTTTTTTGCACACCAGTATTTCTACTTGCACATCCTCATCTGCACTATCCATCACTCCAGTGTAAATTGCTAAATTGTAATTACTTTGCCATTTTTGGCCTATTTATTGCCTTGCCTCCTTATAACATTTTGCACACACTGTATACAGATTGTTCTATTGTGTTATTGACTGTACGTTTGTTTATCCCATGTGTAACTCTGTTGTTTTTTTTCAAAATGCTTTGCTTTATCTTGGCCAGGTCGCAGTTGTAAATGAGAACTTGTTCTCAACTTGCCTACCTGGTGAAAAAAAAAAAATTAAACTACAGACCCGGGTTCGATCCCAGGCTGTTTCACAACCGGCAGTGCCGGGGAATCCCATAGGGCTGCGCACAATTGGCCCAGCGTCGTCCGGTTTTAGGGGGTGGTTTGGCCGGGGGGGGGGGGGGGGCTTTACCCGGCTCATTGCGACTACTTGGGGTGGGTTGGGCGCCACAGTTGAACGGTGTTTTTTCCGACACATTGTTGCGGGTGTTAAGGAGCGTGGTTTGGCAAGTCATGTTTCGGAGGACACATGATTTGACCTTTTCCTCTCCCGAGCCCGTTGGGGAGTTGCAGCGATGAGACAAGATCGTAATTGGATATGACGAAATTGGGCATAAATAGGGGGGGTTAAAAAAAAGCCACAATTAAAAAGCTACAATTTTTATTTCTCAATCTCAACTCCTAATTAAAGCGCGCCTCCCATTCGAGTGCATAGGCTATAGTCAACGGTAGGTAGGCTAGCAACGTGTCACCCTGAACTTTACAATGTGAGCTTGTGACATTATAATTGTTTGAAACATTAAAGTTTTACTTTAATACAAATAATGAGGAATGTCTTAACTTGCTTCACAGCAGCCTATCCAAAATCCAACCATAGAAATGTGGAGGCAATTCTTTAAGAAATACTTGCTAATGCCATTAACCAGCATTTGTTCTATTGGTATTCATATTTTGTTGTCCAGAAGCCAAGGTCACAATCCTCGTCATATTAGCAACCCATCGTCGTTATTAGATTCCCCCTTTTTCTACGTTTAACTGAGATTTTCATCTCTGTGACATATGGAGCCGCTCGCATTAAGTGCTCTGTTTAGAACAGTGTTTTGTCGCTAATTGCATTTTGCATGTTTTATTAGCTGGTTCATTACACCAGTTGCATGTTTAATAATAGCCTATATCCTTTTCACTGTAAGACATAGGCTTGCTATTGCTGCATGTTTTCATTAAGCTCTTAATGAAAAATGACCATTCCTTGTATGTATGCATATTATTTTCTGTTGGTCACGTTTCGAAAACACTTTACCGTTTGTTGACCGGTTGGTTAGTCGACAGCAAAACGTACCAAAGGTTTACAGTTGAAGTCGGAAGTTTACATACACTTAGATTGGAGTCATTAAAACTTGTTTCTTTTTTTTTCTTTTTTTTGAATTTTACCCCGTTTTCTCCCCAATTTCGTGGTATCCAATTGTTAGTAGCTACTATCTTGTCTCATCGCTACAACTCCCGTACGGGCTCGGGAGAGACGAAGGTTGAAAGTAATTTGTCCTCCGATACACGACCCAACCAAGCCGCATTGCTTCTTAACACAGCGCGCATCCAACCCGGAAGCCAGCCGCACTAATGTGTCGGAGGAAACACTGTGCACCTGGCGACCTGGTTAGCGTGCACTGTGCCCGGCCCGCCACAGGAGTCGCTGGTGCGCGATGAGACAAGGACATCCCTACCGGCCAAACCCAGACGACGCTAAGCCAATTGTGAGTTGCCCCACGGACCTCCTGGTCACGGCCGGCTGCACGATCCCAGAGTCTCTGGTGGCACAGCTAGCACTACGATGCAGTGCCCTAGACCACTGCGCCACCCGGCAGGCCCCAAGTTAAACAATTTAAAGGCAATGCTACCAAATACTAATTGAGTGTATGTAAACTTCTGACCCTCTGGGGATGTGATGAAAGAAATTAAAGCTGAAATAAATCTCTATTGTTCTGACATTTCACATTCTTAAAATAAAGTGGTGATCCTAACTGACCTAAGACAAGGAATTTTTATTAGGATGAAATGTCAGGAATTGTGAAAAACTGAGTTTAAATGTATTTGGCTAAGGTGTCTAAACTTCCGACTTCAACTGTATATATGATATAATTGCTCACTGGTTATGGTTTAGAATGGCAAAATGTACTTTACAGTTACTGCATGACTTCCTTTGATGTGAATGTATTCCATTCTTATTATGTAGTGTCTGACCTTCCAGAAGATGGCGTGATCAGAAAAAGCCCTGAAAGAGGTATTTTAATTGGCAGTTCTCTTTATATTTTACCAAGCTTCACAATGTTGCTAATTTTGACAGAATGTCAGAAAACACATTGCGCTTTCTGTTTCACTCCCACAGGCAGAGGGAAAGTTGATCTACAGGCCTACCTGAAACAATGGCAAGATGAGATACTAAAGAAAGAGGAGAGCATTAAGGATTTACCCAGAATAAACCAGGTGAATACACCACTATCTAGGTTAACATGAAGTCAATCTGGTGACTATGATATAGTTATCTTTTGAACAGGTCAACTTTGAACAATTGAATACACATGTCATTCCTTTATGCAAAAGTCTTCATTTAATCCATCTCTTTTATTTTTTGTTTGTCAGGCTCAGTTTATCCAGTTTTCCAAAACACTCTACAACCTGTTCCATAGTGACCCAGAGGAAGAGTCTCTGTACCGTGCTGTGGCTCGAGTCACCAGTCTTCTGCTGAGAATGGAAGAAGTAGGGCGCAGGCTCCAGGAGCCCACCAGTCCACAGAAGTTCAGCACTAGCCCCATCCAGGCTGCCCTAGAGGGGGCTCTACCTGACGGGGAGGCTTCCAGCACCCCTGAGAGCAGCTCTGACACCCCTAGCAGTCCCATCACTCAGGAGGCAGGCTCCATCCCACAGGAGGTCGAGTGGTCATTCGCTTTTGAGCAGATCCTGGCATCCCTGCTCAACGAGCCTGTCCTTGTGCGCTTCTTTGAGAGGCCTGTAGACATTCAAGCCCGGCTGGACCATGCCAAGTGTGCTCAGTTGAAAGCTAAGACAAACAAGTGAAGGATCCACTGTGGGTTTAACCCTCTTATCAAAGCCATTAAGTCTCTGTTCACTATCCTCTCTATTTTCTACTGTTATTTCTCCACCTGGTCAAGTAACAGGAAAGGATCCTAAGCCAACCCTGTTCACTGTAACCAAATGTAGAAATATACTTGTATAAATTCCAGTTGTATCTTGTAGATTCATAGTTTGTCCTGTCATCTGCACACCAGCGAACCTGCTCAAGCATCTTGCTTCTAAAAGTGCCAGAGTGGTTTTTCTCATGCAGCCATAAATCTCTCAGCTAATTTTCAGAAACACCGGTCTTTCAAATTGGGGTGAGAGTGATCAGCTGACCTGTGTGGAATATATAGGGAGCACCCTCCAGGGTAGTCACTTGAAGCCAACAATGGAAGTCAATCATTGCTTGATACCGGTGCATGTAGATGGGATGAATAATTGTATATGAGACCCTAACTTTGCTCATCCATAATTATGCAATGAATGGAACCTAGAATGGAGAGATGAAAGAGGCACCACTGTTATTGTATCTCTAGGTTTACTTTGTAATGAAGGGATGTGGCCAATTTATTTCTGGTCATTTTATGGAAGGGGGGCTTTTGAAAACAATGGGACCACTACTTACTAAAGGCCCAAGAGAGTGCTGAATAGTTGGAATTCTACATTTCAGTTTTTTTATGACATCTTACTTTTTTGCCTTCAAATATCATGACTGAGGGAACAAGAGCATGCTGTCATTGCCAAGTCATCACTTTCAGGACACAAACTAAAAACTAATTGTATAGTTGTTGTTGAGGCAACCACAAATGAGGACATTGTGCAATATTTAGTTTCTAACTAATGTCTGAGTCTTTAAAGGAAATTAAGTTCATGTATATATCATTTGATATACAGAAGAATATACATAACTGTCTTATGATTTATATTATCTTGTTTGATATTGTAAATTTAATTGAGTTGCAAAGGGATTACTAAATATTTGTCAGAGTAAATGTTATATTTCTAATGTTTTCTAACAGGAAATTATTGTTATGTTTGATTATATTTGTGAGACTGCAGAAAAAACATTTTCACGTGCGTAACTGGTAGTGTATATCCTGCTACACATTCCTTTATATATTGTTAGACTTTTTTGAAATGCTGTTAAGCATGAAATGATGCATGGGCATGGATAAATTATGACAAGAACTAATTATTCCAAATGCAACACAGTTGGCTCTGAATGTGTTACTTTATTTCTAGGTTTGATGTGGTGGACTGTAAAATGCAGGATTTTGGTCAGATATTGATTGGAAAAAAATCTGCTCCAATGTCCTTTGTGTAGTATAGATATTTCTATTTTACATGAGCAGTTATACATATTTATTTTCAAAATGAGTCAGGAAAAGGACAGCTGAGCAACTTTTACATGGTTTGTATTTACTGTATTTGAGCGTTTTTCCTCAGTGCCATCTGTGTGTAAAATCAAACCTTGCAGTTATATTATAGTCCTCTAAAATGATATTCCTTGTTATAATAGATGCTAAGGTTAATATAAATGTCACTTTAAAGCATTACTTGACAGCACAATATCATAAAATATGGTCGATATGTAGCTACTTTGCAGTTAAAAAAAATATTGATCTAGTAATGAGCATGTTCATGGGAGAGCAAGTGTTACTGTTTAAAATTAGCAGTTTACTCTACATTGCATTAGTAGTGACTCTTGAGTGGGAAGTTAAATTTACCTGTGAACAAGTCAACTAAATGAAAGTCTTAAATATTTGCAGGGAAATTGCCATTTAAAATGTCACAGTTCTCATGATAGATTGTTGTAGACTACACTCACATTTAGAAATAAAGAGACATTGTCTATGGGCTTTATCAGTTATGCAGTAGACATCTGTAGTCAGATTTTTATCTACTTGATGCAATACATAGGATAATGGTGTTCTTATTACCAGTGAAACTATATTATGTGACCTTTTATTTCACCTTTAAGCTGTTTACGCTTTAAGATGACTCGTAGCACAAATGTATTTAGGCCGACTTAAGATAACTTGTAAATGTAATGGCATTGTTTCCAATTAATGGTCTTAATTACAGTACTCTCATTTAAACACATTTATATGATGACTGTCTACAGTCTGTGTACTGTCTGTTTTTGTGGGGGGGGGGGGGGTTCTGAAGGAAAATTAATCAGTTGAAATGTTATGTTGTTTATGATCTGCCTGTGCCTACCACAAGTGACACTATGTGAATGTCAAACGTCTTGAAATGAAATAAAGTTATCATAAAAAAATCTGTTTGTCATAGACATCAAATATGTTTATTTGAATGAATGAGTTGTTTTGCAAATATGCCGAGTGAATGAACAGAACAACCAAGATGGATTTGAACCCTGGAGTTCCGCAGGATTTTGTTCCAACTAGGCACCACACTTGACCAACTGAGCTAATTGATCAGTTCAATAAATTCAACAACTCGTCTTCCAGGTTATGAAATAAAAAACATAAAATGCCTACCCCTGTAGTAGGCTATGCTTACATATAGCATGAGGTGTCAAACTCATTCCATGGAGGGCCTCCTGTCTGCAGGTTTAAGTTTTTTTAATAAGGGAGGAGTGAAAACCTGCAGACACTAGGCCCTCTGTGGAATGAGTCTGACACACTTGACCTAACATGTATCCCTCTCGAGCAGAGTTTCCCAAACTCGGTCTTAGTGCCCCCCTTGGGTGCACATTTTCTGAGAAAGCTGTAGCTTGGGGATGTCCGTCTGGGGTTACTCACCACCCCTGTTGTTGATTTAACCTTGTTTGAAAATGTTTGGTCAGAAATCAGTGATATAGGTGAACTGGGTTTTACAGATGGTTCCAAGGATCCTGATAGTGGACACACGGGAGCAGGAGTTTATATTCCTGAACTTGATGTGCAGAAATACTGTAGAAGACTTAACAGATGGCCTGTCTGCATACTCATTTGAACTGTTGGCAATGGAAATTGCTCTTCAGTGGGTGGTGGAAGCTTAACCTATCAGAATTGTATTATGCTCAGATTCTTTGTCTGTACTGTGTAGTTTATCCTCTGGTAACTAATAGTAGTGATCTACTATTGGAGGCATTAGGTCTATTATGGAGAATTGCAAGACTGGGTGTGACAGTGCGTTTCTGCTGTAGATATGTATAATCAAATAGGATATAATCTGTTTTAGCAGTTGCCATTGAGGGCTTCCCCCATTTTAAAGTAGTCAACTGGGTGGGGATTCCTGTTGGTTGGGAGCAACAACCAATGATCAGAAAGCAGTGTTGTCTTCTTCAAATTGGGATCTATGGTTTGTAAATGGCTTTATCGCCATCTAGTGTCCACAATATATAAATGACAAGATTTGGTTCAGGACTCAAAACAGGGATATGGTTCCAGTCGTTTTTCCACCATTCATTTTTCCCATAGGGGATTTTAGAAACACTTCAAATAAGGGCTGTGTTTCGTGTAGGCTGACATTTTGATAACCATGTAAATCTCTCTTGGACAAGGTGACCTACTAATATTGCTAATATGGCTCTACTCTCAGATTTGAAAATGCTAATTAGCGTCAACGTAGACATCATGCAAAACTACAAATCCCTACAAGCTCCTCCACGTCATCTCTAGCTGACACTTTTGCTAAACAGGTATTGTGTCAATTTAAAACTTGCACAGACAGTTCACAGAATTGTCCATTTAAAGAAATGTAGCCTATTTATTCATTATTACATTTAGCTAACATTAGATAGTTAATCCAGAGATTCTTACCTTTGCCTCGATTCGTCAGTCTTGTCCAGATAATTTTATTTGCAGTTTTTTGTGATTGCCACATTAGCAGCTAATTAGCATTTATTTAACTTTGGGGGTAAATGCAGGCAAATCTATTGATAAATCACCTTGTCCTAGAGGTATTAACACAGTTATCAAAACATCACGCCAGGTTAAGCCTACACGAAACACAGACCTTATTTTAAGTGTCCTTATTTTAAGTGTTTCTAAAATCCCCTTTGTTTGACCTCTAGGTTTTATAGTTATTATGACTCATACTGTGGTACTCTATATAAGCCTTACACTTTTCAAACACAAAAGATGAAAGGACTACTATGAAGATATCGTCAAATGTCCTGTCCATGCTATCGCAGATGCCATAATTGCATGGATACAAAGATGAGACCTCTTTCCATCTCTATGACTTCTGTTGGGTCCCAGCCCATTCAGGTGTGGGAGGGAATTAAATTGTAGACCAAGTAGACAAAAGGGCTTTAAGGCCCAATGCAGCTGTTTTATATAGGAATGTCAAGTAATTTCTGGGTAACAATTAAGTACCTTACTGTAATAGTTTTCCAATAAAATGGTCTAAAAGAAACAAAAGCAAGAATTATGCTAGGACTGTCTGGGAGTGGTCTGAGTAGGAAAACTAGCTTTAATTGCCAGTGAGGTTTGGAACTTCCTTTGTTATTGGTCTATAAACTTATTTACCTCCTTGGTGATGTCACCAAGCAAGCTGAAACTCCACCTATGTGAAGCGTAAATTGCATTTTCAATCAGGAAATAACACGTATTAAATGTTTTCACACTTTTACAGCATTCGTTTCATCAGCTGTTGTACAATATGATACAAAAAAAACAAGAAAAACAACATTTTGACAGCACTGGGCCTTTAAACGAGGTATAGACCTAATTTATATGTTTTGCTTCATTGGGTAGCCTGCATCTACACAGGCAGCCCAATTCAGATTTTTGTTCCCACTAATTTTGTGTTTTGACAGATCACGTCAGATCTTTATCAGTGCTTATCAGTTAGGTCAAAAGACCAATTAGTGAAAAAAAATATCAGAATTGGACTGCCTGTTTAAAACTTCTTAAGGCTAGGGGGCACTATTTTCACGTCAGGATGAAAAGTGTTCCCAAAGTAAACTGCCTGCTACTCAGGCCCAGAAGCTAGTATATGCATATAATTGGTAAAGTTTCTAAAACGGCTAAAATTATGTCTGTGAGTATAACAGAACTTATTTGGCAGGCAAAACCCCGAGGACAAACCATCCAGGAATGTTTTTTGAGGTCACTCTCTTTTCTATGGGAATCTAGATTTCTAAGGCACTTGCTTGCAGTTCCTATCATTTCCACTGGATGTCAACAGTCTTTAGAAATTGGTTGATGTTTTTCCTTTGAGAAATGAAGAAGTAGGGCTGTTCAGAACGAGGGTAGAGTGAAGTGTACTGTTGTGGTTGGGCCGCGTGACCTGAAAGCTCGCTCCTCTTTGTTTTTATCCGCTATTGAACACAGTTTATTCCCTCTTAAATTTGATTGATTATTTATGTTTAAAAATACCTAAAGTTGGAATAGGAAAGTTGACTTAACATTCAAATAAGGAAATCAGTCAATCGAGAGATTCATTAGGCCCTAATTATTGGATATTATATGACTGGTCAGGGGCACAGCCATGGGTGGGCCTGGGAGGGCATAGGCCCACGTCACTGGGGGGCCAGGCCCAGCAAATCCGAATGAGTTTTTCCCCACACAAGGGCTTTATTACTGACAGAAATACTCCTCAGTTTCATCAGCTGTCCTGGTGGCTGGTCTCAGACGATCCCCCAGGTGAAGAAGCAGGATGTGGAGGTCCTTGGTTGGCGTGGTCTGCGGTTGTGAGGCCGGTTGTACGTACTGCCAAATTCTCTAAAACAACATTGGAGATGGTTTATTATAAAGAAACAAACATAAAATTCTCTGGCGACAGCTCTGGGGGACATTACTGCAGTCAGTCTTTAGAATGACTGCATGCTCCTGTGGCATTTTGTTGTGTGACAAAACTGCACATTTTAGAGTGTCCTTTGATTGTCAATGATCATATTGTAATGATTATGCTGTTTAATCAGCTTCTTGATATGCCACACCTGCCAGGTGGATGGATTATTTTGGCAAAGGAGAAATGCTTACTAACAGGGATGTAAACAAATTTGTGCAAAAAATTTCAGAGAAATACGCCTTTTCTGCGTTTGGAAATTTCTGGGATCTTTTATTCCAGCTCATGAAACATGGGAGTTTATATTTTTGTTCAGTGTACATTGAACTTGTGGTCCAGTGGAGGCTGCTGATGGGAGGACGGCTCATAATAATGTCTGGAACGGAGCTAATGGAATGGTATGAAACACATGGAAACCAGGTGTTGGATGTATTTGATACCATTCCGCTCCAGCCATTACCACGAGCCCGTTCTCCCCAATTAAGGTGCCACCAACCTCCTGTGATCTGGTTGGCAAGCATGTAAACGGTTTGTGTCTGGAGTGCATGGATAATGAAATTGTGAAGCATGTGCTGTTGTATTGTAAGTACGTGGAAGAAAGACAAAGATTGATGATGATAATTGAGGTTGGAGGGGGGTGGAAGGGATTTGGGTGATGGGGGAGGGTTTGTTAGAAGTTAGTAGGGCTCTTTATTATTTTCTTGGTAGTACAGGAATAGGTATTGTTTAATTGTAATGTATGTTTTATTTTATTCTAAAGGCTGTGACCTGTGATTGACCACACACTCCAGTACAGTAGGTGGCGGCATGCACCTCTAACGTTTGTTTTCAGGCCGCCATAGCAGAATAAGTTGTAGCTTGAAACTAGCCAATAAGGCACGCACGCTAGACTGCAGTTTGGTGGCGCTTGTATGCAACATTTTAGCTACAGTAACATTTAATATTTTCAGGTAAATTCACTATATGTTGTTGAAGTCTATAATTATTTGTTTAATCATCATTATTAGTATCTTGTAATAAAGTTACTATATTGTAATTAGCCAGCTATTGAATTAGTTTGATGGCTAGATTGCGTAAGGAAACGTTAGGTTCGTAACATTAGCAGATAGCCTATTTTAAGCTAGCTAACTTTAGCCAGTACCGGTCTCTTTGCAGAGTCATAAATATACGCCTCTCTTGCGAGCAGCAAGCTATGTCTACCGTATTGCTAGTATTGATATGCATTATGTGTAGCAAATAATGGGCAAACATGTAGCTAGATAGATTTCCAGATAGCCAGCTTGCTAACTAGCATTCTAAATTACAGAAATGGAGACGCCGCCAGGTGAGGCGCGCCAAAAGGCAGCAACATTGATATGGGTGGAACTAGCTAGTAGCGAACTTTAGTTAGCAAATGAGCAAATGTACTTAGGTAAGTAGATGCATTCACTGGTGGGACCTCATTGTCTAGAATAGAGGAGCCACAATAAACTACTTATGGCTGTAATTTTATCCAGCGACCACCACATTTGATTGACATGACATCTGAGACCTGCAATCAAACCATTGTGTTTTTGTTTTCTTTATGTAGGTGCAGAGTATGGAACCCTCAGGGCATCCAGAAACCTCTGGCTCTTTTCAGATGGCCACTGAAAATGTGCACCTAGACCTTCTATCCACACAGACTGATATGGACATGTTTTCTGGGCACGCCGATATGGGCCTGCTGCCTGCTCAGACTGATGTAGACCTACAGGCTGATATGGAGGTGACCTGCTCACAGGGAACAGAGGGACAAAGTGGGCAGCAGCAGCAGAACCTTGATGAGCTGACAACCTTTCTCACCCAATCTGAAAGAGAGAGGCAGAAAACTCAGGACAGCCTGAGCATCCTGGGGGACCCAGACTCATTGGAACTGTCCAAAGCCCAGGTGGAGGAGTTTTACAGCCGCACAGTCGTTCCTGGGCCCTCAGACATTCCCGGGCCCTCAGACATTCCCGGGCCCTCAGACATTCCCGGGCCCTCAGACATTCCCGGGCCCTCAGACATTCCCGGGCCCTCAGACCTTCCAGGGCCCTCAGACCTTCCCGAACCTTCAGGCCCAGCTACAGGCCTCAGTCAGGATGAGTGGAGTGGACAGGGCCACACAGAAGCCTGGCCAGAAATGGGTGCTGAGCCAGGGACGGACAGGCTGGAGGTCACAGAGGGAACTCAGACTTTAACAGGGACACTGTTGCCAGAGACTGGAGAGGAGCGAATGGACATAGTACTAGAAGATCCCTCTGCACCTTCTCAAGATGATGTTGATCCAAATATGCCTTCTATAGTCAGCGTAGAGGGTTCACACTCTGAGGATGGTCCAGGCAAAGAGGAAGCCTTATCATTCTTTGGATTGGTGCCAAAAGTAGAAGACACAGGCACAGGAGACAAAAAGAATGAGCGAGAACAACCAGTGAGGGGCAGTATGTCCCCACTATCATCCTGGGCCCAGCCATTGACACCAGGTGAAGGTATGTGTACTAGTAAGGAACTTTTGTTTGTAGGATCTTTCTCCTTCCTAGTACTTTATTAACTCTTGTCTCAATGTGACACACAGAAGTCTGTGCCACAGAAATAGTTGGAGAATTATAAAGTAAAATGTAAAACTTCATTTAGGTTACATTACATGTTTTTGAGAAATAATTTGCAACCCCTTCTTCAAATAGCCATCACAGTTCACATACAGCTTGCATATCTACAGTGGGGCAAAAAAGTATTGTCAGCCACCAATTGTGCAAGTTCTCCCACTTAAAAAGATGAGGCCTGTAATTTTCAACATAGGTACACTTCAACTATGACAGACAAAATGAGATAGAAAAGATCCAGAAAATCACATTGTAGGATTTTTTATGAATTTATTTACAAATTATGGTGGGAAAAAAGTATTTGGTCACCTACAAACAAGCAAGATTTCTGGCTCTCACAGACCTGTAATTTCTTCTTTAAGAGGCTCCTCTGTCCTCCACTCGTTACCTGTATTAATGGCACCTGTTTGAACTTGTTATCGGTATAAAAGACACCTGTCCACAACCTCAAACAGTCACACTCCAAACTCCACTATGGCCAAGACCAAAGAGTTGTTAAAGGACACCAGAAACAAAATTGTAGACCTGCACCAGGCTGGGAAGACTGAATCTGCAATAGGTAAGCAGCTTGGTATGAAGAAATCAACTGTGGGAGCAATTAGGAAATGGAAGACATACAAGACCACTGATAATCTCCCTCGATCTTGGGCTCCACGCAAGATCTCACCCCGTGGGGTCAAAATGATCACAAGAACGGTGCGCAAAAATCCCAGAACCACACGGGGGGACCTAGTAAATGACCTGCAGAGAGCTGGGACCAAAGTAACAAAGCCTACCATCAGCAAGGGCATTGAAGATTAAACGTGGCTGGGTCTTTCAGCATGACAATGATCCCAAACACACCGTCCGGGCAACGAAGGAGTGGCTTCGTAAGAAGCATTTCAAGGTCCTGGAGTGGCCTAGCCAGTCTCCAGATCTCGCCCCCATGGACTTTCAACTCTCTCCAAAGAATTTCTGTGTTGCCCAGCAACAGCCCCAAAACATCACTGCTCTAGAGATCTGCATGGAGGAATGGGCCAAAATACCAGCAAGTGTGTGAAAACCTTGTGAAGACTTACAGAAAATGTTTGACCTCTGTCATTCTAGAAGAAAAAGAAACGCACACCTATTAAGACGAGGTGCTGGCTAGCGGAGTAGAAACTTGAAAATAAAAGAGAGCCGCACACTCTAGGAGCTCAGATACAAAAATGTAATACCAACGTTTCGACAGCCAAGCTGTCTTCATCAGGGTATAATCACAAACACTGCGGGATGACTCGTTTATATAGTGTCAAAAGACACCGGTGTCTGTAATCATGGCCAGGAGTGGCCTAATATCATTGGTTAATAATCAGCCTCTCGTTTTAACAATAAATTATCAAGGTCACCCCCTCTCCTAGGGAGGGTGACATGTTCGATGCCAATATAACGCAGAGACGAAATCGAGTGGCCTGCCTCCAAGAAGTGGGCCGCAACTGGATAAGTAAAGTGTTCACACCTAATGGTGCTACGATGCCCTGAGATACGTACTTTTAATTTGCGTTTTGTTTTACCCACATAAGTTTTACCACAAGGACAAGTTATAAGATAAATAACTGCCTTAGTGGAGCATGTAATAACACCTTTTATTGGGATCGATTTCCCTGTTTGTGGGTGTTTGAAGGATCTACATTTATAAGTGCCATTGTATTGAGCACAGCCATTACATTTGTAATTTCCATCCAGTAGAGGCGGAAATAGACATTGTTCAGGAATATCTTGGGGTGGTAAATCAAAGTTTACCAATTGGTCTCTGAGATTTCTGCCTCGCGAGAATACGACCAAGGGAAGGTCCAAAAACACATTAGAGAGACTATCATCGGATTTTAGGATGTGCCAATGTTTGTGAACAATTCCCTTAATTTGTTCAGAGCACTTTGAATAACGGGTAGTTAGAACGCAAGAATGCGTCTTTTTGCGAGACTGACCTTGAAAAGGGTCGTGTTTTGTTTTGAATTTTCTCAATGGCAATATTAATCTGATCATTCTTGTAGCCCCTCTCCTTGAACTTTCTTTGCGTCTCAGCCATATTTCTGTCGAAATCGGATTGTTTTTTGCAAAATCTTTTGAATCGACAGAATTGGCTGTCGGGCAAACTATTTTAAGGGAAGTGGGTGACAACTATCAGACCTCAACAAACTGTTACGATCAGTAGGCTTCCTGTAAAGATCAGTGTATAGAACATTATCTTCACAGAAGATCAAGAAAACTGATTTGACGTGTACCAGATTGCATAGTAAATCTCAGATGCTCAGAACAGAAGTTAAGAAAAGCATGAAACGCCTGGAGCTGTTTTGCATCACCCCTCCATAGAACAAAAATATCATCAATATACCGTTTCCAAATCATGATGTGAGGCAAGAAAACATTTTTGAGAGGATGGAAAATAGACTGTTTCTCCATGTAACCCACATACAAATTAGCATAGTTAGGAGCCATGGGGGATCCCATAGCAGTACCTTTCGTCTGAATAAAGAAATCATTTAGAAACATGAAATAGTTATGCGTGAGTACTATTTCAGCCAATGTTACAATGCATGCACTGGAAGGTAGTTCATTAGGGTCACGTTGCAGAAGAAAATGTTCCATAGCTTCAATACCGCCCTCGTTTGGAATATTAGTGTGTAATGACTCAACATCAAAAGTAACTAATAAGGTATACTCAGGGAGAGGATCAAGAGATTCAATGATAGAGATCATACTGCTGGTGTCCTTTACGAAAGAGGGGAGCTGTTCTGCGTGTGGTCTAATAAAAAAGTCAACAAAAGTAGATAGAGGGGCCGTTACTGCATCAATGCCCGCTACAATAGGGCGTCCTGGAGGTTGTGTAACATTCTTGTGTAATTTCGGCAAAGTATAGAAAGTGGCAATTTTAGGGTGTTGAATAGTTCTGACCAGAACTTAAATACCCATCTAGGGTCAGACAAGATACATTTACAAGTTTCTTGTAAAAGGTGTTGTCAAGAGGCTGTCTATGACACTCATGTACATGAGCTGTCATATCCATGAGTACAACTGACTCACCCTTATCAGCGGGACAAATAAGGTCTGATGTATCAGATTGTAAATCAAGCAAAGCTTGTTTTTCATTCTTGGGTAATTATGGAAAGATTTGGATCCCTGTTTATTCTTAAGGAGAAGTCCAACATTTTCCACAAGTCTGCAATATGTCTCAATAGAGTGATTGCGATTGACTGGAGGTATAAAATAACTCTTGCTTCTAAAAGGAGTCGGAGTATGTGCAGGAGAGCAACCTACTGGTTCAATAGAAGTGTCAGAATTAGGGGAGCTAAATATTCCCTTAAACGGATGTTTCTAAAAAAAAAAACTTAAACATGTCTACCTTAACATCAAAATCGTTGCACTGAGTTATAGGCACAAAAGATAACCCTTTATTAAGCAAAGAGACATGGGCAGGGCTCAATAACTTGCTTGATAAATTAACACTCAGTCCTGTGGGTTCTGGGACCGTGTGAACGGTCTCCTCTACCTCTGATAGTCGTTTCTTCTTACCCCGTCGAGTGCGTCATCTCTTCGATGCGCGTGCCTGCGGCCTCCTCCGCCCTTCCATCCGTCCAGTCTCTCGTTGAATAAAAAACTACCACTGGAAGCCGATGAGGCGCTGGTTGTGGAGTGTTGATCAGACAAGGGTGGATAGTGGTCAAGGGTCATTGCCAACAAAGGGTATATAACAAAGTATTGAGAAACTTTTGTTATTGACCAAATACTTATTTTCCACCATAATTTGCAAATTCATTAAAAATCCAACAATGTGATTTTTCTGGATTTTTTCCCCTCATTTTGTCTGTCATAGTTGAAGTGTACCTATGATAAATTACAGGCCTCATCTTTTTAAGTGGGAGAACTTGGACAATTGGTGGCTGACTAAATACTTTTTTGCCCCACTGTATGTCATGAACAGCCTTTAGTTACTGATGATTGTGTTTGTTTCAGCTGAGGAACAAACTGAAACTGAGGTCGCCATTGAGGATCCAAAAGTTTCTCAAAGTGGTCAAAATACTACGGTACAAAAACTACTTCCCATTCATTGCAGACATTTTCTTTAAAAGTAAGTGAATTAACCTCATTTACTCTGATTTATTGTAGGGGAGGAAGAGAGGCCGTCCTCGTCGTGGAGAAGTGAGGAAAAACATTACGTCTGATGGAGGTTTAACATCACTACTTCACAAGCTGCTTATGTTTAGTCTCAATAACTCATTATGTATGACTATGTCTATTTATGATTATCATGCTGCCCTAAATGCATTGTATCCTTCTGCAGACCAGCTAACAGACAGCGACTCTGACGATACAGCTGACGATCCGAGGGACACAGACTTTGACCCTGCACGGTCAGGCCTCCGACGCTCCACCAGGGCCTCCCAAAGGAGCCACAACACCCTGTCCCCCCGGCTCATTGCTCCCAAGCCGCCTTGTCCTGCCTCTACCCCTGGGTACACCCAGAGGTCTGGTGGACCCCCTCCACCCCGGCTGCCACCCCCTCGTCAGCCTACCAGAGTCCTCTGTGCCAACTGCAGTGGAATGCTGCAGAGCGGACAGACAGCCTACCAGCGCAGGGGTCAGCCTCAGCTCTTCTGCAGCTCCACCTGCCTTAACTCCTTTGGCAAGAAAGCCCCTAAGAAAAAGCCTTGTGCTTTCTGTAAACGGTAAGCTTCTCAATAGATATTCAATGAATGTATTTTTAGCTTCTCTTTCCAGTAAGTACAGTGCATCCATAACCAGTTTCACAGTAAAGTAAGTGTAAACCTTGTACATTGTTTTGATCTCAACAAAAATGTATCTTTTAGGGACATGGGGAATAGTAAGGACACCATGCTTGCACAGGTTGGCCAGTCACAATCCTTCCAAGAATTCTGCAACAACACTTGTCTTTCCCTATATGAGTCCCGGCTGGAGAAGGGTCCGAAACAGCCCCCCAAACCAAGTACCCCTGGCCAAAGATGCAGTGTGTGCAACCACATGCGTGAGGTACCAAAGCTTTGACCATAACATTTTGAATGATCTGCTCCCAGCCGATTGGCTTCATGTTGAACACATTACTGGCAGGGAGTTTCAGTAGGAGGGAACTCCAGTAGACAATAGGATGATGATTTAACACAGGATGACTACACTTCCACAATGCCTTTGATTTGAAAATGCAGTAGGCTTTTTTTGTGTGTACATTATATTGAACCATACTTTATTGAAGCTATTCTAAAGACTGAGGCTTCTACTCTTGCAACAATTTATCGAAAAGCTGGCACCAGCCTTACCTATTCTGGTTTGCTTCCCCCCACCATCTGTTAGTCATTTGAAAATTAGTACAATAAAATGTATTCAAAATAAGTAAGCACTTTTTAATGCCAAGCGCTGCAAAACCACACAATGATGTGATTATGGTATACATTCTTTAAAGTTGACCACCTGTGTTGATGTTGATTTGTCAAACCATGGGCTTTTCCCAGAAGTGACAAAGAATGCCTAAACACATTTCACTGTCTTCGTGTTGATAATTTCACAATTGAAAACTGACTTGTATGTTTCTAACTAGATGTACTGCATGCTGTGATTATAGAGGAGGGAATTCTGTCATTTGTGCTGCTGTGGGTCTTCGTATGCTATGAGCATGCACCAGAATAAATCACAGCCAGCTACAAGATTTTGGTGGACTGATGTAAACACCAAGGGAAGTGATATTTTAAGTTAGATTTGATTTGATTGAAATGATCTCTGAGCCTGTCCTACATTTCTTCCCTCTCCTGCCTCAGATCAACCATGAGGTAACCATGGGCAATGTGATTCACCTCATGTGCAGTGATGCCTGTTTCAACCGTTTCCGGGCCACCAAGGGCCTGAAGACCAGCTGCTGTGACACCTGTGGTACCTACATCAACACCTTCACCTCCCGGCCTGAGTACCTACTGCATGAGGGCCAACAGAGGAGGTTCTGTAACTCCTCCTGTCTCAGACTCTATAAGATGGTGGGTGGAGGAATGTACTATAGGCATATTTCTACCTGAAAATGATATGGTGTTGATCTCAATGGTTGCTGTATTGTCTTTTGATTTCAGAAAAACACTAAGGTGCTCTCGTGCCAGTGGTGTAAGACTCTGTGTAAGATCTTTGACATGCTGTCTATGGTGGATCAGTATGGCATGACCAAACACTTCTGTTCTTTGTGCTGTATCGCTTCACATAAAGTGAAAGCTTCTGGGGACACAGGTACATTCTATTCTCCTTGGCTTGTTTACACAATCTGAATGGTGTGATGTCTGCTTGAATTAGTCTTCATTATTACTAATCTTGCTTCTTTTCCAGTTCCCAGTGACACTTGCAGTTTCTGCAAAAGAAGCCCCTCTGAACCATATTACTGTAAAGCAAATGAGACCATTTACGTCTTCTGTAGCCCTAGCTGTTGGAGCACATTTCAGGTAGGATAGCCCCATACCCTAAATAGAGTTGAGACAAAATAAGTCTACAAATGCATCATCCAGTGTTTAGTCATGTCTTCTCTAAGTATGTTTTTTTTGCATTAAAACATGTCTGCCAGATGGTTATACAACATTTTGTTATTTTATGTGGATTTGTTTTAAACGTACATTTTTTTTATGCCTCAGTTGTTCAAATAAAAATCATTCAAAGGAGATTTTTGCTGAAGGATTCTGAAAGTGATTAAAAAAGGAACAGCTAATATTTACAGTGTGATGTACAGGCTTGGCCGTAGGTGCCTGTAAACAGAAAAATGCTTGTTAAAATGCACACCAAGCGGCTGCAGTGGGGCGCTCCTCCTCACTTCTGGAGCCCATTAAAATAAAAGCTCATCTTAAAGCGCTTTCATGTGGAGAGGGTCACCTTTTTGAAAGCTTTCACCTTTATTCTACCTAAAAACCTATGAATTAGGGGTTGTTTTGTTCTTGTGAAACCTCTGAGCGATTCTTGAGTCTGTCTTTGATACTGGTCCTGTGATGTTGTTTTGTTTGCCTTGGCTAAAATGCATTGCTGCTCATTTTCTTGTTTATTCCCCAATTTAACAAATATGCTCACTGCTTCTTCACAGCGCAACACTCCCAATGGAGCCCTCTACTTCAATTGTGTCTCCTGTCATAACATGTTCAATGGGAAACCAGAAATCTTAGATTGGCAGGTAATTCCTTGTACATGCGTGTTTATTAATTTACCAGTCTCAACATTGTGGCAAAAATGTGTCTTGCAGCTGGTTTAGTGAGAACTTATTTTATCAAGACTACTCAAATAAAAAGTACATGCACCATTCTATTTCATTTGCTTTCAGGACTCAATATATCAGTTTTGCTGTAAGGAGTGCTGTGAGGACTACAAGCGCCTGAATGGTGTGGTTTCTGTATGTGAGCACTGCAAGCAAGAGAAACCTCTGCATGAGAAGATGAAGTTCTCTGGGGTGGAGAAGGCGTTCTGCAGTGACGGTTAGGATAATGCATGCGTTTCTGTGTGCATTTTTTAGATTTAATAGATTGTTTATTTACATGGAAACACTTTCCTATGTGTCTAGGCAGAGGCTTATAAGTGTTTTGTCTCTTATTTTATTTTTTTACCAAGGTTGCATACTACTATACAAGCAAGACTTTGCTAAACAACTGGGCCTGTGCTGTATAACTTGTACATACTGTTCTCAGACCTGCTCACGAGCGGTCACAGAGGAACAGGATGGCAACACGTGGGACTTCTGCAGCGAAGATTGTAAAAGCAAATACTTCCTGTGGTCCCTGAAAGTATGTCTAATCAATCACAATGCCATCTAACTGGCCCTGATAAGTTTTAAATGCCTGCTTGTACACGGGCTGCATTCAGTTCACTCTGTCACTGTACATAGTACATTTTGTATGTGGTATTCTAGACTTGATATAGGAATGGTAGCAGAATATGTTCATGCATGGGGAAAAAATGAATCAGAAGAATATGCATGATATGCGTTCAAATTGTGTGAGTAGTGTCCTCTTTTAACATGCTACGGTGTGTGCTGTATGTATGTATGGGTGTTCTGAGCCGTGTCTGTTCTCCTAGGAAGCAAAGTGCCATGAATGCAAGCGTCAGGGGCAGCTCCTGGAGACTATCCACTGGAGGGGAGAGATCAAACACTACTGTGACGAGCCGTGCCTCCTGCTCTTCTACAGCCAACAGAACCAGCCCAACCTAGACACCAAGCAGGGGCCTGAGAGCCTGCTCAACAGTGCTACATGTACACAAACGCATGCACATACACACGCGCACTATTTTTCATGAACCCAATCCATACATGGGAAGGATTTTTATAAGCACACTTTGTAATTGTCTGGTGTTACAGTGAATGCCTTTGTGAAATTGTAAACTTGTGTTTGTCTCTCTCAGTAATAGGCTATTAAAACTCTATATGTTTACTGGGCTTACAGGTAATTCCCCAGATTCTATGCCTCCCCTGCTGCGACAAAGACAAGTGAAGTAAGTGTGCTTTTTGACTCGATGCTCCAAATGGTGTGGGGTGGGGGGGGGGAATACCACCGAAAGAGAACTAAATGCATTTAATCATGGCTTTCACCACCACACATTTATTGTGCTTGAAAAAAAATGTGGCTTAATTTCAGTCAAATCTGAGCGACCATCCCAATTCTGATATATTTTTTAATGTTTCTGTTATTTTAGGCCACAGGAAGAGTACTGACTAGGGCTGTAGCCAAGCCTGCTTCTCCCGTCATTCCACCTATCTCCCAAAGGAACAAATCCTCCATGTGTAAACCCATGATGACTACTACCGGTGTCACATGTAAACCTGAGATGAAGTCCCAGAGTTCCCAGACAGGTAATGGTTAATGTAAACCCATGTCTCTCTCTATTTAGTCTTCTACTGTATAGTGTAATATTATATAGTATAATATTATACTATTTATACAAAATATCCCTATTCATATATTGAGAGCATTTTTTGTTAAATCAGGCCTACAACGATTATCATTAGCAATGGCAAAAACACAACTTCATGGTTTTCCTGTGTGTCTGTTTCAGATGATTTCTTGCTCTCTCCACCTGTGATGTTGCCGGTCCCTGTGCCTGTGTTTGTTCCTGTGCCTTTGAATATGTATTGTCAATACACTCCCATAACTATGGCCCTGCCTCTGCCGGTGAGTTGGTTTTGTCTAGGTCTTGTTGAGTTTTGTGCAAAATTGACTCTAGGGTTATCGTCATTCATTTAGAGTCTAGACAAGAGTAACTCTTAGTATCCACCCAAATCTGTTCGATATGGATGCCTGCAGACTAGTGCTGAGCGATTTGAGGTCGGTTCAGTTTCTGTTTGATTATTAACATATAATCATGGGTTTCAATTATTATCATTTTAAAAACATTAAATGCACTATGCATTGTGTGTTGAGTGCTGTATCACAATAATAATAAAAACAATTAAGTCCCATGATAGTAGTGACTTACCATTACTGAGTCACTTATTAACAATTTATTCACATTACTTTAATAAAATATTTCAGTTGTGTATATTACAATTGTTTTATTTGATGAACTTATTTTTTTTAATCTCATCTCGGTAGAGCTGCTGCCTATGCTGTCTGACAATCACAATTTTAAGTAGTTCTTCAAAGTAAATTACTTTTATGACTGCTGAATACCAACTATCAATCACTTAGATAATGTATGTGCACGTTGAGATACCTCATGAAGCAACTGCTCTCGGGCGCCCATTCTTCTCTCTTTTATGTAGCAGGCGCAAAAGAGAAACAGACCGGCCAAGTAGGCGCGTAATGGATTATGGTCAACGTTTTCTGCGCTAAACTATGTAGAATATTGGCCTGTTGGAAACTACAACTCCCTACGGTATTGCACAGTTTGGGCTTGGATCTGATTTATCTCTAGAGGAACTGTGATCAGAGCTCACACGCACAAAAAATAACTAAATGGAATTCTAATCATTTAATTGAGTCGGCCAATTAGTTGTTTAAAAACCAAACAATAAATGCAATTTCTGTTAATCGCTCAGCAATACTGCAATAGTGTATAGTTCTCTAGAGTGACTGCCCTATTTGTCTGCTTATTGTTTTGCTCTTTATTCTCTTAGCTCCCAGTCCCCATGTTCCTACCTGTCACACTGGATCATATCGATAAGCTTGTGGAATATATAAAAGAGCTGAAACTCCAGATCCCGTCTGATCCACTGGAGGCTGACATTCTGGCCATGGCAGACATGATAGCAGAGGAGAGTAAAGGCAAGGGCTCCTCTGATCTGTCTGGTAATGCTCCTGCACTTACTCTTCTTAGTCAACTCTCTATTGCTGTTCTATATACAATTGTAACTTTATGATTGTTTATCTTTAGATCTGGACAGTGATCAGAAAGCAGGCCCGTTGCCGAGGGACTACAGCTTATTTGAGTCTTCATCCCAAGATGACATCCTCTCCATGGCTGTCAATATGGATGATGTACTGACTGAGCCAGGTCAAGACCCAGCAGATGAGCTCACCAAAGGCAGGTTAAACCTTCATGATATGAAAGGTGTAATTTGCTTTGCAGTCTGCGATGTGTAAACTTTCACTGTAATTTCACTCACACACTCAACAACGGGGATGTCTGAGATATATATATATTTTGTCATTTAATTTGTGCTCTGTAGCTTCCCTGGACCTGAACCCCAATGTTGATTTTCTCTTTGACTGTGGGATGCCGCCACATGCTACTTCACCAGAGCAGAGCTCCAACGTCGCTGTTCAGAAGGTATAATTATACACAGCCTAAAACAGCAGTGCATTCTGTTTGCTTTGACTGTCCCATAGGCAGGACTTTGATTATCCTCTCCCTAATTGACAAACCTTTAGTTTTGGCAGTCTTTTATGGACCTAACTTTGACTAGTGTCAGAAAAGAGTTGACTCTCGACTTATGTGAGAGAGACACAGGAATCACATGGTATGCTGGAAATCTGAAAATAGCTGGCACAAACATGACAAATTACTTGGTGTCAGACTTACCGGAGACCAGAGGTCATGTTCTACATTCATAGACAGGTGCAACAGGGTCCCAAAGGTGAAATGGTTGTTGAAAAGCAAATCTATCCCTAGCGGCAGGCAGGAATGATCCCAAACACGCGGCTCATGTAACAGTCACCAAACCTGCAAGATGGACTGCTTACCAATGGACAGTGTCTTCAGAAATGTAAGAGTATTTGACATATTTACTGAAAAATGTTGACTTACCGTTTCTCGGGTTTTGGTGGTCTTAAGAGACCACCAAATGATCGTTGCAAATGTTGAAGAATTGATTCGGTACCGTTTATTAGGGACACCACCCCGTTCGCGAAAATGGTTCGCTCCTACAGATAGTGAATCGCGTGGCTGTGGCTTAATAAATAAAGCAGGCATTGAGGCATTCAGTTAGTGTTCGATTGAAAACGAGTGACCAAAGCGGCTTTTGCGTGGTATGATTGTTGGTGCCATGCGAAGGTTCCAGTGTCAGAAAAGGCCGGCCTCCTGAGCTTTTCACGCACGACAGTGTCTAGGGTTTACTGAGAATTTCGCGTCAAACAAAAAACATCCAGTCAGTGGCAGTCCTGTGGGGAAAACAACTTGTTGATGAGACAGGTCGAAGGAGAATGGCTAGAATCGTGCAATCTAACAGGTGGGCCACAAACAGGCAAATAACATCGCAGTACAACAGTGGTGTGCAGAACGGCATCTCAGAACGCACAACTCATCAATCCTTGTCATGGATGGGCTATTGCAGCAGATGACCACACAGGGTTCCACTCCTATCAGCTAATAACAAGAAGCGGCGGCTCCAGTAGGCTCATGATCAGCCTGGTCAGACCAATCCCGTTTTCTGGTGTCATGCTGATGGCAGTCAGATTTGGCAAAAGCAGCATGGTACCAGGCAAGATGGGGCTCATGGACTCAACGGTATAGGCTGGTTGTGTAATGGTATGAGGAATGTTTTCCTGGCACACGTTAGGTCTCGATACCAATTGATCAACGTTTCCATGCCCCAAAGAATTCAGACTGTTATGGAGGCAAAGGGGTGTACAACCCGATACTAAATGAGTGAACCTAATAAACTGGACTCTGAATGTATGTAATGATGCACTCTGAGGAAAATATAAAGAACTACAGTAATTATCCTTTAACAGGTCTTAACAGTGCTATGTCTAATATAGGCTTTGTGCCACAGGGTCCCAAGCGTCAGGCCATGCCAGAGATGACCTTACATGATCCCCTGGACAGTCAGCCTCTTGGTGCTGGCTTGAACAGCTCCCTTGGGGTCAAAGCCTGGAGGGCATGGTCCCAAAGCAAGCACTCAGACGCTGATGACAGAAAACGTAAGATGTTTCAGCTGTAGTCTGAAAGCTGAGTTAATAGATATCTCTTAACTGGTAGATGGCTCTTTGATGGCTCTCCTATGAGTTTGATTGATCTCCTATGAATAAAATGGGCAGTAAAGTTTCAATGTAATCCTGACGATAGCACCTTTTTTAAATGTTTCTCCTATACAGAGAAACCATTAGACCTTCTGTTGAGTAGTCCTGAGGAACTGAACCATGGCCTGTCACAGTTTGTCCAAGACATTGTTCATCCCAGAGGACCGTGCTACAAGCCTGACAGCATATTTTACCTATGTCTTGGTATTCAACAGGTCAGTCCCAGTGTTTCAGTCAGGTAGTTCATCTATGCAACTTGTCTAAATACCCTTATTCAAATCTTAAGTAATTACATTTTTTAGAAAAGGTGATTGTTTATTTAGCAATGTCAATTTTGTTTATACATTGAGTTCAACCAACACATTTGTTTGCAATTGTCTTGTCTATTTTCCAGTATCTCCTCGAAAACAACCGGATGGTGAATATATTCACAGACCAGTTATATGTCACCTTTGCCCAGGAGCTGAATAAGATTGTCAACAAATGGCTGCCATCTAACGGTGGGTTCATAATAACATTCCTATTTCTTTTTCACACATTGTGTATGTGTTGTATTTGGGGTGTATGTAATGTATTTGTGTGTGTGGGATGCAGGTGGTCTCGTGTCTCGTGTCCTGGAGGAGCACCTGTGGGAGTGTAAACAGCTGGGTGTGTACTCACCCTTCGTCCTGCTCAACACCCTCATGTTCTTCAACACCAAGTCCTTTGGCCTGACCACCGTGGAGCAGCACCTCCAGCTCTCCTTCGCTACAGTCACGCGCCAGGCCAAGAGGAGGTCTACACCACATGGCATGGTCAAGTCATCTAGTGTCTGCTACCACCCCAAATCACATCTCAAGAGAACCAGCAAAGGTGAGAGTTTACAATTAGTGTGGTTTCTGTGTATTATTTTGGTCTAAGAAGCCTAGTGAATGAGAAGTGTCAGTATGCTTCGTAGCCAATTGAAAGATGGGCTAGTTGTCATTCCCAGTAACCGCTGAGACATCGAGTTCCTTTGGACCGTGACCCCAATCTGGGGGGAAGCGGGTCACCTATCTTGAGTTGTGCCATCTTTCAGCTGAATTCCAAGGGGCTGACCAGGGCTAGGGTATGGAGGCATTTTACACAAACTGCAACTAGCTCAAATGTTATCTTTGAGTACATAAGTATAGTTTAGAGTTATGAGGTCCAGTTGAGTGGTAAGAATGTTGGTTATTTTCCAAAACATCCTCAATGTGCTGTACATATAATTTGGATGTATTCCTGGCCAATGTGTGGTAGACTCATTTGCTTTTATCTGCTGAGGAATGATATGGGATGACATTTTGTCTTAAAGTAACTCTTAGAACCTAGGTTGTTATTACTAAAGTGTGTTTTTAAAGTGCAATTAGATGATGGGTAATTTTCATAGGGAGAGACCACCACTCCTTAACATAGTGCTGCTGACCCCAAAGAACTTCCACTGAAGCTAAATGAGTAAAAACAGTTGAACTGTTAAAACCATCTGTATTGCATTGGCTTCCACCAATCAAATAACATGCTGCTTATGAGTTGGACTGCCTGGAAGATAACACTGCAAATGTCTGTGAAATTGACCTGGTGCCAGTTGTTTATTTAAAACACAGGCTTGCCTAGACCCACACCTCTATTCTCCTCAGTGTTTTTATGTTTACTGGCATGTTCTGACTGAAACATAATCACGTGTTTTAACAGGTTTATTTTGAACTCGGCCCGACCATCATTATCTGCATATCTGTGTCACTAGCTAGATTCCTCAGTGGCTTTGTAGGTCAGTTTGAAATTGATCCATTTGGCACTACTTTTGCAGTTTTATGCTGATGGACAAAATACAATATTTAAAAAAAAAAAAAAAAAAAATTAAAAAAGCTTTTAGTGACATTCTGTCACCTGTTGACAGTTGTGTTCTATGGGTGCTTGTCTTAAATATTACAAATATGTGAGGCAGCTGTTGATGTAGGAGAAGGATGTTGGTCTCTCCCCCCCGGTTGGTTCAGTCATACTGCTATTTTCAGTGTGTCTGACAGCTATTTATACCACCGAATGGAGTTCTTTTGAAGAGCTGCTCTCAGCATAGGAGGTGTACGATGGTAGAACACTGTGGTATGTGTCTTAGAACACTGTTTGCCAAGGGAAAACCAGGAAGCTTAAAGTAGCTGTGTAACATGATACTAGAGAATCTGACTGAAAGTCTCTAACGTCTCTAGCTGCACAATAAATAAAGCCCATAGTAAAGTTCATACATGCATCAACGTTGAATAAGTCATGTGTGTTTCTGACCTTAGGCAAATTCAAGACATTAAAGTTCCCTGGTCTTTGTAGGAAAGACCTTGTCCAGTGCAAAATAATATTCATTTTATTAACCTTTTTATAAGTATGACAGTGACATGGTTTTATAAAAACAGTTATTTTCATCAGAAACCTCAACACTGATCCCCGTAACTGTCCGGACATCCTCTTCATCAGTTTAACATAGCAATAACTGTAACTGAAGCCAATTGTTAAACTAAAGGCCCAGGGGTCAGACAGTGAAGTGAGCCTGTACTCTGTTCTGTTCACACACACAGAGGTCGGCTTGGGAAAGAGGAAACGAGATGAGCCTTCTGAGCTGGAGCAACAAGAGAACCGGATGAACCCTCTCAGATGCCCCGTCAAATTCTTTGAGTTCTACCTCTCCAAATGGTAAGCAATGTGGACTGTCCAGGTATGCAAAGCAGGGTTTAAAATGCCAGTTCAAGGCCTTGGACTGTCCCTGGCTGTCAAAGATTTGGAATTTGTTGGATTCATTGACTCAGATGTTCCCTCGAAGCTGCAGGTGGCCACGCACCACCTCCAGGACTGATGTGCAGAAGAAATGAGACTGTTATTGAATCAACATTATATGCAACAAAACCCAAAAAATTCTAATTTTGCAAGATTGAGTCTGATTTTGTTGTAGGCAGAGCTAGAGCGCAAAGGAGTAAAATTATTTGCGGGTTAGCCCACGAGTGTTTTTTCAATCACCCGGGAGTGAATGAGCTTTTCAGATCAGAGCACGGAGCTGTGTATGTGTGCATTTGTTGATATTATTTGCAAGTTAGTGAGTTATTAGCCAAGTTCTAGATAAGTGTAGGTCAGCACAAAACATGTAGGCTTAGGCTATACTTCAAGCTGTCTATAAAAAGTCAGTCAGGTAAAAAAGCTTATGTCATAATTAGTGACAGTGTTTTATTTTGAGACCGGCTTGAATATGCAAATAAGCCAATTGTCTAATTCTCTGGTAATAATAATGAATTGTATTTTGTAAAGTGGTTTCTTGCAGTTTAGTCAACTATTTGGCCCATGGTGTTACAGACCAAGTAAAAAATCATTAATCTCAAGCCCTTCATAATATATTATTTTGTCTCATGCAATCAGAGCACTGCATTGAACACCACATATACTGTATTGTAGAAATCAAAAGCCTGGGCATGGACTCTATGGGATTTGTGCCAATGGTTTTGTTAGTAGGCCTACATTATGACCAAATAGCCACAGTAGCCTATTGGCTACTGTAAGTGGTACAGCCTCTTTTATTTGACCTTTATTTAACTAGGAAAGTCAGTTAAGAACAAATTCTTATTTTCAATGACGGCCTAGGGGCAGAACGACAGATTTTTTTACCTTGTCAAGCTCGGGGATTCGATCTTGCAACCTTCCGGTTACTAGTCCAACGCTCTAACCACTAGGCTACCTGCCGCCTCAGTGTTCACTGTAAACGTGCAGGAAGTTGCACAAAATTCTCACAACATTCAAGTTTCCTCTCACAAGACCTAAAATTTGCTCGGTGCCCCAAAATGTTAGAGGGAACATTGTCTGGAATTAATAAATAAAACAGAAGTTCTTCTTTTTTAGATTCACATGTGGAGTCTGTTTTTGTGTTCTTACAGCTCTGATGGTGTGCGGAGCAGCTGCAATGCATTCTACCTGCAGCCGGAGGGCACATGTATGGCAGAGAGTTCTCGTTGGTACTCTGATGTCCCCATGGACAAGGGCAGGCTGGGAATTATGCTCAACAGGATCCTGGCTGTCAAGGATGTCTATGATGAGCACCCAGCACAGGAAGACATGGACTGACAGCCGCACTGATAGATTGCACAACAAGTTTATATAGTGTACATTGCTAACATGGAAGCCGCTAGCACAAGGGATGACAACCATAACTACAATGCATTTTTGTTCCATGTTTTTTTTCTAATTCACCCCTACACAAATAGTTCAGTGAGCATTTCCCCCATAGAATTACCATTATACACTGAGTGCACAAAACATTAGGAACAACTTCCTAATATTCAGTTGCACCCCTCCCCCACCGTTGTCCCCAGAACCGCCTCAAATTGTCTGGGCATGGACTCTACAAGGTGTCGAAAGCGTTCCACAGCTGGCCCATGTTGACGCCAATGCTTCCCACAGTTGTGTCAAGTTGGCTGAATGTCTTTGGCTTTCTTGGTACACAAGGAAAACTGTTGAGTGTGAAAAACCCAACAGCGTTGCAGTTCTTGACACACTCAAACCGGTTGGCCTGGCACCTACTAAAATAACCTGTTCAAAGGCACTTCAATCTTTTGTCTTGCCCATTCACCACCAGAATGGCACATTGTCTCAAGGCTTACAAATCCTTCATTAACCTGTCTCCTCCCCTTCATTTTCACTGATTGAAGTGAATTTAACAGGTGAAATCTGTAAGGGATCATAGCTTTCACCTGGTCAGTCTATTTTATGGAAAGAACAGGTGTTCCTAATGTTTTGTACAATTAGTGTATGTACAGAACCTTAATAGGACTGTAGTATACCACCATCAGTTCAGGTAATCTATTTTGAATGCCCAAGTACATTGGGCACTGTCAACGACAACTAGTTGAGACTTCATGTCTGTTGTTCGTATTAAAACTCATACATTTGTTTTTTATGAAGTGTACAGAACAGCTGTATTATAGTAGTTCACAAATCCATTTAATTGACACTGCATTTCACCCCCAACGCCAGCCTCAATTTTGTTTCATTCAAAGGCTTAATGTTCAGATAGTGATGATATTTACGTGTTCGTTATTTAGCAGACGCTCTTATCTAGAGTGGCTTTACAGTAGTGAGTGCATACGTTCGTCTTACTTTTTTTGTACTGGTCTCTGGTAGGAATCGAACCCACAACCCTGGTGTTGCAAGCTTCATATTCTACCAACTGAGCCACACAGGACCCTATATAAGCAATCATTTTCAACTTAAACACTTTAAATCTGTGTTTACCATGTGGCCAGTGAGGGGAAAACCATTTATTGCTGCCATATGTTCACATGTACAGTATCGAGAAGCTCATAGTAATGGCAAAATTTTTACTTCATAGCTAATGTATATACACTACATGTCCAAAAGTATGTGAGTACCCCTTCAAATTAGAGGATTGGGCTATTTCAGCCATACTCGTTGCTGACCGGTGTATAAAATTGAGCACACAACCATGCAATCTCCATAGACAAACATTGGCTGTAGAATGGCCTTACTGAAGAGCTCAGTGACTTTCAGCATGACACTGTCATAGGATGCCAGCTTTCCAACAAGTCAGTTTGTCAGATTTATGCCCTGCTAGAGCTGCCAAGGTCAACTTTAAGTGCTGTTATTGTGAAGTGAAAACATCTAGGCGCAGCAACGACTCAGCCGCGAAGTGGTAGGCCACACAAGCTCACAGAACAGGACCACCGAGTGCTGAAGCATGTCAAAATTGTCTGTACTCTGTTGCAACATTCCCTACTGAGTTCCAAACTGCCTCTGGAAGCA
The DNA here is from genome assembly GCF_036934945.1 of Oncorhynchus masou masou. Classification (NCBI taxonomy): domain Eukaryota; kingdom Metazoa; phylum Chordata; class Actinopteri; order Salmoniformes; family Salmonidae; genus Oncorhynchus; species Oncorhynchus masou. The sequence goes on from NC_088223.1 coordinate 59,080,784, forward strand.
ACGTCAGCACAATAACTGTTTGTCAGTAGCTTCATGAAATGGGTTTCCATGGCCAAGCAGCTGCACACAAGCCTAAGATCACCATCCGCAATACTGAGCGTCGGCTGGAGTGATGTAAAGCTTGCAGCCATTGGACTCACCACCTGGCAGTCTGATGGACAAGTCTGGGTTTGGTGGATGCCTCAAACGCTACCTCCCTGAATGCGTAGTACTAACTGTAAACTTTGGTGGAGGAGTAATAATGGTCTGAGGCCGTTTTTCGTGGTTCGGAATAGGCCCCTTAGTTCCAGTGAAGGGAAATCTTAATGCTACAGCATACAATGATGTTCTAGACGATTCTGTGCTTCCAACTTTGTGGCAGACACCGACTACGAGCCAGGCCTAACATCATTGCCCGACCTCACTAATGCTCTTGTGGCTGAATGGAAGCAAGTCCCTGCAGCAATGTTCCAAAATCTAGTGGAAAGCCTTCCTGGAAGAGTGCACATACTTTTGGACATCTATTGTATATTGCCCCTCATTTAATAATTTCTTATTGTAACAATCATAACCATTCATTAAACAAAATAAGCCTAACATCGTGATAGAATAGTTTTTTATTTACTTCATTTTAATCCTGCTTAGATTGTATTGTCTTGACAAAATAGTATGTTTTAATGCATTTTCAGTCCTGAATGTCTTGAGAAAAGTTGAATATGTACTATGTTTATTTTCTGTCTTTATAATTAAAGGATGCATATAGAATTGAGAATGTCTTGTACAAATTCTTTCATAAAAATACAATTCATTATTCATGGTTGTAAAATCAATGAAATGCATTCTGCATGTAAACTCTTTCTGGTATGTGGTCTGCCGAAGGATTACACAGTGATATGAAACAGACAAGCATTTGCTTTGTCATTATTTCCAGTCAGAATAATCAGTATAATAAGGGTTCATAAAACACCTTGCCTTGAACACTTTGGAATATTATACTCTACGTGGCAAATGTTTGGCTAATGTGAGAAAACCTCTTAACAGTTACTATTTTTATGCCCTAACTAATTAATGAAGCTTTGGAGTTTGATTGGCCTCTTTGCATACAGACTCCCGAGCCAGATAGAGATATGGCACTTGTCCAGGGAGTACATTTTACCCCGTACTTGGGTCTTGTCTGCTGGCCACGGGATTGCTCTGTACAGTAACATAACTAAAGTAGAACATGAGCCCACCTCTGTTTGTAGCACTGCACCTAGGACACAGCATTGAGTCAATGCCTCAATCATCTGATGTTTTTCAGTTGGAGAAGTTCTGTTTTCAGCAGTAAAATGTTTACCTCGAGCAAGTAAACAAAATTATCCTAAGCCTCTACTCTACTTTGGTACAGGGTGATGTTTAGGGTGTGGAAATCGGCTAATGCTGCATTTTGACTGATACCTGTGTTGTGTATACACCAAAACATTCCAATACATATGCTGATGTGCTATCATGTGTGCAATGATGTCAGAAGGGGAAAAAACTTTTTTGTTTGCAGTAACTTCTTTGTTGTAATATTGCAAACAGCCGTGGCAGTTTCACCATTAAGAATTCCAGCTTTAATGCATCTCCGACAGTCCCACTCTGGTCCCAAGTCAGATTAGGTCCAAGGCCCAACTATTTTTTTCCGCCACCTCAGGTGGAAACACAAAAGTTTAGATCTGTAGGCCAAGCCACTGTATAAAACCCTGTGGTGGAAATAAGCCATAACTGTCCTTCAGATCTTTAGATCGTCTAGTCTGGTCTTATTATTGCTGTGCTTGCTGGATCGACTCGGACGCCGTTGGTTCTCTGCAGGCGACCCTGGAGCAGAACTGGAACCTTTATTTTCTGTGGTGTCACCCCCTTCTGGTTTACTGTTCCTCTCTACGGCCAGGTTATCTCTGTTCTGCTTGTAAGCCACTTTGCTGCTGTAGGGGTGGTAGGCAGTGTCAGGCTCAGTCAAGATGTACTCGTCTGCATGGTATGGCTCAGGGGCTGGTTGGTGCCTGGGGAAGTAGTTATAGTTCGGGACAAAGGGCACTACTGCCTCAAATGTGGCCTGGGCACGTCTATACCGGAGGCCCTGGCGGCACTTGGTGAACCCCAGGTGATACATCTCGACGAGGTTCAGTAGCAGCGAGATGAACGCCACTGCCAGCATGAAGAGAATGAAGATTGTCTTTTCTGTGGGCCTGGAGATGTAGCAGTTCACCACGTTGGGGCAGGGTGAGCGGTTACAGGTGTACAGTGGCTTCAGCTCAAACCCATACAGCAGGTACTGAGCTACGATAAATCCCACCTCAAACAGGGTCTTGAAGATGATGTTGAAGACATAGGTGCGCAGCAGGACCCCTCGCAGGCGGATGCGGCCCTGATCGTCCCGGACTGGTGGCTTCTTGGGCTTGGTGTCGGGCAGCAGCTGCTGCTTGTCATTGTGGATGGCAGCCAAGTCTTTCTCCTTCTGCTTCTGTTTCTCCTCCATGCGCACCAGGTGCAGGATGTGGCCCAGGTAGATCAGAGTGGGCGTGGACACGAAGATGATCTGCAACACCCAGAAGCGGATGTGAGAGATGGGGAAAGTCTTATCATAGCAGACATTCTGACAACCAGGCTGCTTGGTGTCACAGGTGAAGCCAGACTGCTCGTCACCCCACACCTTCTCAGCTGCAGCTCCCAACACCAGGATCCTGAAGATGAAGAGCACGGTCAGCCAGACCTTGCCCACTACGGTGGAGTGCTCCTGGGCACTCTCCAACAGCTTGCCCAACAAGTTCCAGTCCCCCATAGTGGCTCACTCATAGGCTCAGTCCTACAGAGAGACCCAAAACAGGAACCTGCAATCAGAATAAAAACATACAAACTAATGCACTGCATAAGAGACAAACATCACAATTGCATTGAAAACTGTTGCATAATAACTTGGAGAGCTTGAGAAAAATGCCTCGCCATTACTTTATCATTACACCTAGGGTGGCATAATAAATATCTATGTGATGCATTTTCATTTGAATGTATTTGGTTGTAAACTCATGCATTTGAAAATAGAGCCAAATATTTTTACTGTGGCTATTCAGACCTTTCCAACTCAATCATTTGTTTCTAGTTTTTGGCTGAGGTGCAGTTTTTTATATTTGTTTCAGAGGGTTTCCTGTAAATTAACCGGATTCACTATCATATATGAGGTTCTGCTTCAAGTTTATGTGGTTCTGTTTCTTCTAGCATGAAAACATTTGTCAATACCTTAATTTGGTCTATGCACCATGCAGAGACCAACTAATAAGTGAGATTGGTGCTTCCTGGTAATAATTTGCCATAATTTATCTGAAGAGAAAGTAATGTCCAGATTTGACTCACCAACCTATGGCCTTGTCATTTCCACACAATTTATTTTTCACAAGCTGGAGCCCTAATCCTCAACATTTCCCCAAAATGTGAGAAGTTCTGAAAAACATGAAAAATAGTGTAATGTTGGTAATGTTTCTGGGTTATTGCCACATGCTTGTGAAATGTAGAAAAGCTCTGGGTGGTGTGTATGCATATTTTGGGGTTTTCCCTTCATTATCTTAAGAAAAATACATTTCCTCAAAGTTCCTCTGTTTTTATTAGCATGTTTGATTTAATGAACACACCCCAGGCAACAACAGGATATCCACCCTTAAAGTAACACCTGTTTCCTTGAGGAGAAACCTCCCATCAAGTAGACCACTATCCAAGGTTGCAAAATTCTGGTAACTTTCCCCAAATTCCCAGGTTTTCAGAAATCCATCAGAATAGAAATTATTCTCCATAGGTTGAAGGCGATCATTCAGAATATCTGTGTATTTATTGGTGTTTACCTTGCCCTCTAAGGGGTTGAGCAGACCTAAACCATGCCAGGAAAAAAACCACACCATAACAGAGCTACCAGAACCCTCATTTACTCGTGTTTCCTTCATTTTGGCAATTACCTGTATATTCATCACACTCGTTGAACTTAATTGTAGGCTACTTTATATGTTGTATGTGTAATAGCATATCAGGAATAGATCATTGAAATAGGTTGTCTCCCATTTAAAAGGTTATAGAGCAGCATATGTATCTCATACTGATCCTGTTAATAGTCCCGAAAGTGAATAGTCCCCTGCCTGTCATTTTAGTAATACAGGTATCATGTATGAATGTCTATTGCATGAAGACTAAGTACTGACTGTACTCACTACCCAGAGAGTATGCCCTGGAGCAGGTGGTGGCCTGGCCACTGTAGCTAACTGCCACGCAGTGTACACTGAAGATCAGATGGAGGAGCTCCAAGACACATACTGACACACATATGGCAGGTTGCAACTCTCCTCTCCCTAGATATAGATTAATGGTACATTCCCAGGGGTTGAGTGGATACTTTAGTAAACACACCTAGTCACTGATGCAAGTTAAACTTGCCTCTGGAAGTTGCGGTCAGGTTCCCAGATGAGTTTCCCCACAGGGATTTTAAAATGATTTAAAAAACGAGGCTGTTGTTACCTAATAGCCTTTCATGACAGTGTACATGTGGATGGCCAATAACTTTTCTCAATCTAAGACTTGTCTGTTAACATTCATCATAGTCCATGATCTAATCATCTCTGACTTCATCTGTTAAATTCTGCTCTTATTACACAATAAATAATATTTTATAACAACACTGGCCTGGTTAGTAGACTGGACTGCAACTACATTGAAATGGCTGTCTTCCCTCATTACAGTTTGAAGTTGAACCATTTCAGAAATTCAGAGACTAATATTGACCAACCTGCTTTTGGAGTTGTAATAGACACTTTATTATGATACAGTGAAATGACACAATTACTGGCCTCTTGCAGTATGACTGCAGGGACCACTAATAAACATGATTTTACAATGTATGTTTCTTCAGTTGAAACTTTTATAGACACAGTGTGTCAAGACCCACCTTCCCATGATGCTTATCTCCAGTGAAATTGCAGATCCAGTGGTGGCGTCTCCATGTCCTTGGATAGTGATGACACTAGACTTCTAATGTTAAGCTATCTTTTCTACAAATGGTTTCGGCAAGTTTTTAGCTCTTGTTGAATCTGCTTACTTATGCCCCATAAATGTGTCCTGTAAAAGTAACCACCAATAGGACCTCTGTAAGAACCCTTTTTCACTGTCAGTTAGCTAGGATGAGAGCACTCACTCCCTGTAGAGAATTATAAAGCCCATTGCTAAAGTGGTGTTTCTTTACGACTGAGTGGCGTGTAAGTAGTCCAATGGGGGTGGGCTTAAGTCTTGCGTGGTATGGCTCTAAATATAATTCACTGTGAAGGGAGTGACTTTGCTATCACTAAAGGGGGATGTGTGTGTGTGGGGGGGTGGTGGTGGTGGGGGGGTGGAGTTGAAAGGTGAAGTGTTCCAAGTCCTGCGGCTGTGTGGGGGTGGGAGAGCATCAGAAAATGGAAAGAGGTGGACCCTCCCTTCTTTGTTATGGTTGGGATTGACTGGCACGTACTGTGTCATTGTTGACAGGCTGACAGGAATCTCACAGTCTGTGGTGGGTGTAAATTCAGCAGAGGACATCCTTCCAAACAGAAGCAGTTATATTTACTTTCGATAAAAGAGACAAAACCATGTTTGGTTAAACTGACCTCGGTTCATTGTAGTGATGAAATCATACCCCTTTAAGGATCAAATTGTAAAGTCAGATAAGTCAACAGAGAACACATAGCACATATGGTACATTGCAAATCTGCACTTTGAAAGGCACAGTATGAATGCTAACCATATGAAGAGTTTATTTCCAAAACGTTATATCCACAGTTCTTTCACATTTGTGTTTTTTTCATCAGAAATGATTGCTTATGGGTACGTTCGTGTGTGTAAAACATTACTGTTCTCCCATTTTTAATCAATAGGTTTTCCTTTTTTTTTTTGCATTTACTATAAATCACATTGGATAAGAGCATCTGCTAAATTACTAAAATGTCAAATATAAACGTTTTACAAACAGATCAAATAATAATTACATTGAAGTCACAAAATATAGGTATTTGTTACATTTGACTGTGTAAAACCTAGCAGTACTTATTTCTCTGAGAGTGAGGCGGATGTATAGTATTTTGCGAAAAACATGACTATTTATCTTTTTGAAATGAAACCATCAAGTGATAGATTTTACACAAATACATGTCTGTTATTGAACCCCATGCCTTGATTAGACAGTGAAAAAACACATTTCTTTCAGAATTTCTTTAGACAATTAAAGCTAATTTGACAACATTTCTGAAAGTGGATATATACCATTTTGGAATGAAGCTCTTCATATGACCAACATTTGCTGTATTTATCCAGCTTGTTAAAAGCAAAGTGTCTGATAGCAATAACTCCAGATAACATCTACATTTAGTGGCGCTATACATAGCGAACAGTGAAAATCATTGTGATTAAATGTCTTCCTTCTGTCAGACCTCCCACCTCATAGACTTTATATATGGTCTCTATTTACGTGCTCTAGAAAAAGAGAAATGCCCTCACACTTGCCCCTGCTAGGTCCAGCTGTCCCAACGGTGAATATTTCTTAGGCTCAGAGGCTGACCTCTCACAAGGCTATGCTATTGATAACCTGGGACCATGCACTCTACCCAGCCTGTCTGGAGTCTTTAATCACTGAGGCTGCCTCAGACATTTCCTCACAGGCGGTCTGACAGCTCACGAGAACTACAGCCTACCTCTGTCTTTTAGAAATCTTCCCGAGACTTCATTATTTGATGGTGTTTAAAAAATAAATCTATGAATTAAACTTTTTCCCCCTTCAATTCTTACTCAATGGCACTGTCAATTGATGACCATAACATTAGAGAATCTATAAACCATTAGTACCTAATGTTTTGGCTTGGTTGTATATGTTAATGCTGCTCTCCTGTGGCTTTCTGAAGTATTACATAAAGGTAACATCACCTTGTAACGCAAGACCACATACAAAATAAAGGAAACACTTGAGTAAATGTGGGATACAAAGTATATTGAAAGCAGGTGCTTCCACACATCTGGTTCCTGAGTTTATTTACGCAATTAACATCCCATCATGCTCAAGGTCATGTAAAAAAATGCCTAGTTTCCCATTGTTTTGACTACCAATCCTAGAAGAAGAGATCTCTGTGACTGAAAGAGAGGTCTCAAAGGAGCATAGGGGATTTAAAGGGTGTGTTTGTGTGTGTGTCTCACCAGATCTCAACCCTATTGAACACTTATGGAATATTCTGGAGCGGTGCCTGAGATGACGTTTTCCACCACCATCAACTAAACACCAAATGATGGAATTTCTTGTGAAAGAATGGTGTTGCATCCCTCCAATAGAGTTCCAGACACTTGTAGAATCTATGCCAACTTTACCAAGGCACATTGAAGCTGTTCTGGTGGATCGTGGTGGCCCAACACCCTATTAAGACAATTTATGTTGGTGTTTCCTTTATTTTGGCAGTTATCTGTACATAAAGCATTCAGAATACACTCACAAGCATATACGCATATAGTTGTGTTCACTACCAGCTCATTATAATATTTCCATGTGGCTATTGTACATAATTAAACTCAAGTGTTTTATTAGGAATTTCTAATTTTATTAGGTACAACAATAAAAACCAGTGTAAGACATTCAATATAAGAAGGCATGGTATACAACAAAACAGGGACTAAAATGCTATATATATTATGAAGTAAAAACTTTACAGTACCACAAATTCTAAACATCTATTATCCTTATACAGCAATCCTGTATATACTGGTAAGAAAAACAATGAGATAGACATTTAAACATGTTCTCTGATCATTCGGTTCTACCATCGTAACTTAAACTTTGACATTCTATATTACTCTATACACTTGCATAATCAGTCTCATTCATAGAATTCAAAGCACCATTCAGATGTCTTGAAGCACCCACTTGATATTTCACTATGAAAGTGAGGTAGTTATTAGTGGTGCTTAGGAATGGCCTCATAGTTATTAGTAATACTCCACTACAACCACCAGATGTTGGTTAAATTATCCACTTGGACAGTTTTCTTGGGTTAATATTTACAATGGACAATTGAACCCATACCCAGGCTTTGTCCTAAGCATGCCGCATTAAACAGGCTGTCAGGAATTAAATCATGATATAGAATAGATGATGAGATGGTTTAGTTGCTTGAATCTTGCAGAGCATACCGAAGACGGTATATTGAATTCAGCTGAATTTGAGGCATTGCAAGTTAAGGGCACGTTAATAAATCAGTTTACCGTACTTTTACCGTACAGTCTCCTCTTCTGTTGAGCTTGTGTCTTTATCCAAATTGATATTGTCCTTTTAAACACATCCATTTGAAGTGTCATTTCAACAAGTATAGAAAAAGTGTCGACACCTCATCATGGTGAAGTAAGCAGATTAATGAGTGTTGTTAAGGCCCTTACCTTGAGCTTTGAGCATGTTATGTAACCAATTAGAGTTATACTGCCATGGTCCGTTTAGTTTGTTCTAGTAAGAGCAGAGCTTTTGGGTGATCCATGCCCCCATGGTTGAGTCTCCAGCATTGCTTAAGTGCCTACCGCAAGCCTTCCCTGCCAGGAAGACGACCTCTGCGATGTTGAGCAGGATACAGATCCCTGACACAGCCAGCATGAACACAGTGAAGACAGTCTTCTCTGTGGGCCTGGACACAAAGCAGTCCACCGTGTTGGGGCAGGGGTATGAGTCACACTTGACTAGCCGGATCATCTTGTAGCCGGGGTAGATCATGTAGAAGAGATACATGAAGGTCACTTCGAAGATGATGCGGAAGAACAGGCTGATGATATATGTCCACCAGAGGGCACCTGTGATCTTCATCTTCTGGGTCTTGATCTGCTCCAGGTCCTTGGGGCTGGCCCGGCCAGACAGTTTATAGAGTTTCTTGTCGATGTGTCGGCGATGGGCAACATGCATGGCCACCAGCAGGGCCGGGGTGGACACCAAGATGAGCTGCAGGGCCCACAGACGGATGTGTGAGATGGGGAAAAAGTGGTCATAACAGACGCTGTTGCAGCCGGGCTGCTGGGTATTACAAGTAAAGCCAGACTTCTCGTCGCCCCACACACTCTCTGCTGCAACCACCAGGACCAGGATGCGGAAGATGAAGAGGACAGAGAGCCAGATGCGACCGATGCCCGTGGAGTGTCTGTTTACACCGCTGATGACGGCATAAAAGGACGCCCAGTTCATTTTCGATTCCAGGTCTGAAAAACAAGGATAGAATTACAATGATTTCATTGTAGAAGCTAATAGGTCAACAACGTTGATCATTTGTTGATAATTTTGCATAAAAAAATGTGCCTTACATACGTTAATTATTTCCACAAGATTTCTTTATACAAATACTAATTGCACGGATTGTTACTAAAAACACAGATCTCACATAACCCGATTCACCAGTCAACAACACTGTCCGACCAGCACTGGTCAGCGACTGAGATATTGGGAAATCTCAATAAAGCCATCCATTCTTTAAAAGCAGAATCCCCCAAGACTAATTCCATATTCTTCAAATCCAACAGCAACTGAGCTCTCTCCAGCTGGCTATATTTCAAATCTATTTAATTCCATTCCAGTCATTCCTGCCATGCCAGAAGAAGAGACTTGGAGAGATGGAGAGGTTACCAAGCTCAACAGGAGGTGTAAGAGGCATAGGCGGCACCCAGGGTGGAGGACAACGTTGACCCGCCGGTGTAGCATGGACATTGATGTGCGTCCAGTGGAAAACCAAGCCTCTCTACCAGCCCTGACGTTGGTGTGCGGCTTAAGAGCGCAAGTCTTTGGTCTTGCACAAGACATCATGTGACCTTTTTTCTCAAAGTCACTGGCAAGGGTGTAACTGCCCCCATGTGACCATTGTGCCATGTTGACACTGGCACCAACCTGCATGGTATATCTGTTGCCTTCCCACAGCCAGACTGACCACAGACGGTGGTCGTAGTGAGGACTTTCATTAAATGTTCTATAATATTTGAAGTGCAATAACAAAAACCATGACATGACAATGCAAATTGTCCCTACAAATAAAAGGGTTCAGGTCTATTTCACTTTAACTCATTCAAATCAATATATAAATGAGAAAACATCAATATTTCAAATAATTCCCTATTGAAATATTGTACATCTTAGAGTATTAATTATGATTTCCAAAATAAAACCTTTACTTAAAGCTATTATTCAAGATGTGCATGTTTTTTATTCTTACAGTGTGCAGCCCTGATTTTCTCAGATACACTATATATATATGTGGACACCCCTTCAAATGAGTGGATTTGGCTATTTCACCCACACCCGTTGTTGACAGCTGTATAAAATTGAGCGCCCAGCCATGCAATCTACATAGATAAACATTGGCAGTAGAATGGCCTCACTGAAGAGCACAGTGACTTTCAACATGGCCCCGTCACAGGATGTCACCTCTCTAACACGTCAGTTTGTCAAATTCCTGTCCTGCTAGAGCTGCCCCGGTCAACTGTTGTTATTGTAAAGTGTAAAAGTCTAGGAGCAACAACGGCTCAGCTGTTAAGTGGTAAGACACACAAGCTCACAGAACGAAACCGCTGAGTGCTGAAGCATGTAACGCTTAAAAATGGTCTGTCCTTGAGTGCAACACTCATTTCCAAACTGCCTCTGGAAGCAATGTCAGCACAATAACTGTTCGTCAGGAGCTTCATGAAATGGGTTTCCATGGCCGAGCAGCCGCACACAAGCCTAAGATCACCATGTGCAATGCCAAGCATCGGCTGGAGTGGTGTAAAGCTCCCCACCATTGGACTTTGGAGCAGTGGAAATATGTTCTCTGGAGTGATGAATAACGCTTCACCATCTGGCAGTCCAACAGACTAATCTGGGTTTGGTGGATGCCAGAAGAATGCTACCTGCCCAAATGCATAGTGCCACTGTAAAGTTTGGTGGAGGAGGAATAATGGTATGGGGCTGTTTTTCGTGGTTCAGGCTAGGCCCCTTAGTTCCAGTGAAGAGAAATCTTAATGCTACAGCATACAATGACATTCTAGATTATTCTGTGCTTCTAACTTTGTGGCAATCGTTGGGATGAATTGGAATGCCGACTGCGAGCCAGGCCACATCGCCCAACATCAGTGCCCGACCTCACTAATGCTCTTGTGGCAAAATGGGAGCATGTTCCCACAGTAATGTTCCAACATCTAGTGGAAAGCCTTCCCAGAAGAGCGGAGGCTGTTATAGCAGCAAAGGGAGGGCCAACTCCATATTAGTGCCCATGATTTTGGAACGAGATGTTCAACAAGCAGGTGTCCACATACTTTTGGTCATGTAGTCTATTTTACAAGCAATCTATTGTGTGGCTGTTACTGGTTATGAAAAACGAAATAGAACCCAAATGGTGCTTTTAAATCATGTTAATACATCAAATACAGCTTTTTAAGGATAGTTATAGAATTTTAGAAACCTATTCACCAACATGTAAATCATGACAACAAAAGGGAAATAAAAACGTTTTTTTGTACACTTAATTTAGATTTCACAGTTGTAACAAATTATTAAATGCATAAAATTACCTTCAGTAGAAGTAGTGCACAAACACACCAAGATATAATTGAGTTGCCATTAGTAAAGAAATGTTTTTTTCCCATTAGTGACTATGTGAGACAAAACACCATGAGTTTGCATTGCTAATGATTTCTCTCACACTAGCCACTGCCCTGCACAGTCAGTCATATGCTCTTGTGTGAATAATTTACATACAATAGCTGCTTTTATTGGATCCAACAAGCCCCTTTAGAATTCGCCTACCCTCAGCAAAGGAAAGAATCTGTGTGGACACAAAGAAGCCTGTCCTATCTATTGTAAACTGTGCTGCAAGGGAAGTGGAGGCTCCTTTTGACGCAATACGGAGTAAAAAGTACAAAATCCAAACAAAGAAAGTCTAACCACATGCAGAGGGAGTAAATCTTACAGATAACGGTTGAGAAATAAATGCTTGCTGTGTGCGTCACAGTGTGTGTGATATTTCCAAAGACATTTCCTTCCATTTCCTTCCATAACCTTTCCTTGTATACCCACCTGCTGTCAAAAGGTTCAGAGGAATACTCTTAAATAGTCTTAAAGAAGCCTCAGACAGATCCACATCTAGAGGGAGCTAAGCCCACGGATGACACACTAGCCTTGTTTATGCCTGCCGCTGCAGAGTTGCAAAGAAAAAGCCATATCACAGACTGGCCAATAAAAAGAAAAGATTAAGATGGGAAAAAGAACACAGACACTGGATAGAGGAACTCTGCCAAGAAGGCCAATATCCCGGAGCCTCCTCTTCACTGTTGACATTGAGACAGCTGTTTAATGGGTACTATTTATGAAGCTGCCAGTTGAGGAATTGTGAGGAGTCTGTTTCTCAAACCAGACACTCTAATGTACTTGTCCTCTTACTCAGTTGTGCACCGGGGCCTCCCACTCTTCTTTCTATTCTGGTTAGAGCCAGTTTGCCCTGTTCTGTGAAGGGAGTACACAGCGTTGTATGAGATCTTCAGTTTCTTGGCAATTTCTTGCATGGAATAGCCTTCATTTCTCTGAACAATAATAGACTGACGAGTTTCAGAAGAAAGGTCTTTGTTTCTGTCCATTTTGAGCCTGTAATCTAACCCACAAATGCTGATACTCCAGATACTCAACTAGTCTAAAGAAGGCCAGTTTAATTGCTTCTTTAATCAGAACAACAGTTTTTAGCTGTGCTAACATAATTGCAAAAGGGTTTTCTAATGATCAATTAGCCTTTTAAAATGACAAACTAACACAACGTGCCATTGGAACACAGGTTTGGCTTGATTGCTGATAATGGGCCTCTTTACGCCTATGTAGATATTCCATAAAAAATCTGCCGTTTCCAGCTACAATAATCATTTACAACATTAACGATCTCTACAACGTATTTCTGATCAATTTTATGTTATTATAATGGACAATATTTTTTTTGCTTTTCTTTCAAAAACAAGGACATTTTTAAGTGACCCCAAACTATTGAACGGTAGTGTACATATTCATACATAGACATACATACACACACGTATAAATATATACATATACACATACATACATACATAAAAATACATACAGTGGGGAGAACAGGTATTTGATACACTTCCAATTTTGCAGGTTTTCCCTACTTACAAAGCATGTAAAGGTCTGTAATTTTTATCATATGTACACTTCAACTGTGAGAGACCGATTCTAAAACAAAAATCCAGAAAATCACATTGTATGATTTTTAAATAATTAATTTGCATTTTATTGCATGACATAAGTATTTGATCACCTACCAACCAATAAGAATTCCAGCTCTCACACACCTGTTAGTTTTTCTTTAAGAAGCCCTCTTGTTCTCCACTCATTACCTGTATTAACTGCACCTGTTTGAACTTGTTACCTGTATAAAAGACACCTGTCCACACAATCAAACAGACTCCAACCTCTCCACAATGGCCAAGACCAGAGAGCTGTGTAAGGACATCAGGTTTAAATTGTAGACCTGCACAAGGCTGGGATGGGCTACAGGACAATAGGCAAGCAGCTTGGTGAGAAGGCAACAACTGTTGGCGCAATTATTAGAAAATGGAAGTTCAAGATGATGGTCAATCATCCTCGGTCTGGGGCTCCATCTCACCTTGTGGGGCATCAATGATCATGAGGAAGGTGAGGGATCATCCCAGAACTACACGACAGGACCTGGTCAATGACCTGAAGAGGTGGGACCACAGTCTGAAAGCTGGGAGCTGGGACCACAGTCTGAAAGAAAACCATTAGTAACACACTACGCCGTCATGGATTAAAATCCTGCAGCGCACGCAAGGTCCCCCTGCTCAAGCCAGCGCATGTCCAGGCCTGTCTGAAGTTTGCCACTGACCATCTGGATGATCCAGAGGAGGAATGGGAGAAGGTCATATTTGACAGATATTATTTCAAAATAATATTTATTTATTTTAAGACACTTAAGTCTATGGTGCCACCTTTCAAATATGGATTTAAATGGTTTCACTGTCCAATCAATCAATCAAATGTATTGATTATAAAGCCTTTTACATCAGCAGTTGTGCTTATACAAAAACCCAGCCTAAAACCCCAAAGAGACAGCAATGCAGGTATAGAAGAACAGTGGAAAAACTATCTAGAAATGCAGGAACCTAGGAAGAAACCGAGAGGAGCCAGGCTCTGAGGGGTAGTCAGTCCTCTTCTGGCTGTGCCAGAGGGAGATTACAGGAGTACATGGCCATTAAGGTCAAATTGTTGTTCAAACTTTCATTAGATGACCAGCAGGGTCAAATAATAATCACAGAGGGTGCCACGGGTCAGCACCTCAGGAGTAAACATCAGTTGGCTTTTCATAGTTGAGCATTCAGAGGTAGAGACAGGTGGTGCAGGAGAGAGAGAGTGAGTCTACACTTGTTAGATATCCAGACATAATGTGTACCCGTCTACCTCCGAAGGTGGTCAGGAAGATCTGATCACAATCAGACCGTAATGCGTCTTTTAATAATCTGCACCTGTCTGGAAATGTGGGCACAATCAGAATGTGGACAAGTTCAGGACAAAGGATACATGTTAGAACAAGGTATAAATTGGGCTACTGACTGAGGTTAAATATCACTGTACATCAAGAGACATGAAGCTTTCACTTTAGCACAGCTGTCCAATGGGTAGCAAATAAAGGAAACTTTTAGCGAGCATGTCCAATATATTGATTTAATTGGCTTTGAAACGGAAATACATTTTGAGATCACAACTGATGCTTTCACCAAAAGACACATATCAAGTTACATGGGAGCAATATTAGTCATGTTCAATATATATGATTTTGATTCATGCACATTTTGTGCGTGTGAATATCAGTGTGCCAATAACAATTTGCTTGCAGCTTATCATATTTATTCTGGACTGTATCCATATTTTTTGACACAAGCAACTTCTTTAAGAAACAATGAGAAAAGTACAAAACACTCAAATAATTTGTTACAATGGGAACCATGCAGGTTTTGCACACAGAATTCCTGCTATTCTGAAAAAAATAGACCAACCACTACTCATTATCAACTCTGACAAAGGAATCCACCAAGTCTGTCAAAATCAGTGCCTGTTCAAACTGTACATGTGTAAGAGGTGGGAAAGAAATCAAATGAGTCAGCCATACATTTTGAGAAAAGAGAAAATTGGTTGTCACAAGGAAGTTATTTAACAACAAAAAACTATTCAGCAAAACAAGATGAAAAGGGAGTGGATCTCTGTAATTAAGTGCATCACACCTGTATTACAAACCCATTATTCAGTGTTACAATGGACATCAGAGGAAATAATATTGTACATACTCCATATGTATTCTGACAGTGAAGCAAATCATTTTAAACGTGGCTCTATACTCCAGTATTTTAGTTGAGAATGTTTCATATTAGGCGACAGTACAGAATGCCAGCAGCGAGGGTCTGTTGTACAATTAAAAAATGTATGTATCTAGTCCCCCATTTTAAAAAGTCATAACTATTTGGACAAATTCACTTATAGTGTATTAAAGTAGTCAAAAGTTGAGTATTTGGTCCCATATTCCTCACACACAATGGCTACATGAAGCTACTAAAAACTTGGGATGCATTTGCTGTTTTGCCCAATAGGAACAGAATGGTGAATTCAGGGACCGGGATCGAGTTGTGCCATTTTGGAGTCACTTTTATTGTAAGAATAGATCTTTCTGAATACTTCGACATTATGGATAATGATGAGTGAGGTTACAAAGATCATACACCCCCAAAATGCTAACCTCCCGTTACTGGTGAGAGGTTAGCATATTTTGTTGTAGCCTCTGATCAGCATCTCACTTATTATTCATGATTTTTCTTATTCATGGCATTATCAGGATTAATTTAGAAATGTTCAGAAACATTATCTGTAAACCTAGAAAGAAAATTAAACCAGTCACCATCCAGTTATTATTGGGCAAAACAAAAGCTGCACAACAACACTTTGACAAAAATGTACTTACTTTGTCTGCGATACGTGGTTGAATGCACTAAGTCGCGCCGGATAAGTGTGTCTGCTAAATGACTAAAATGTAAATGTAAAAATGGGTCCAAATACTCAACTTTTGAATAAACTAAGTGAATCTGTCAAAAATACTTAAGACTTCAAATTAATTTCTAAACGGTAAAACAGCTATTAAAACACCCTCAAAGCAAAAGGTGACATTCTGTACTGTCACCCGATCGGAATTTTTTTTCTTCTCAAAACCAAAATGCTCAGGAGACTGTATAAGGACACAAGCTACCTTTTCCATCACTAAACACATTGTGGATGACAATATACAATAGCAGTTTTTTGGAACTATAGATTGTTACCACCTCTGTAAAGTTCTTCACAAAAGTCTAAGTACTGTTGGATACTCTCAGGAAATATGAATCCGCTTGGGAACAGCTGTTAATCAATTGATCATCAAATTCAAATTCTAATCTTCTCAAACATAGCAATGCACCATCTCGACAGACGACGCCTTGTGGAAATACCTGGTTGTGTATTCATATGGAACCTGCAGATAATATTAATGGCTGCCAATAAATCATTTCTCTGATACGGCCACAATTAACGCCGTGATTTGCAGCATCAGAATAAAATGTGACCATAAACAGACAAACAGTTTCTGTCTGGGATTGTATAAAACTCCCTTTTCTTAAAGACCATGTTTCCATAGACACCAGCAACGTTTTTGTTTATTACAGAGGGACAGAGAGTAGATGAACACTGCAGACCAGGCACTGTTGCTTTGTTTGATTAGCCCATGTTTTTACGGTTCCCATAGCCTCTCCGATGCGTATCCTTCCAGTTGTCCCAGTCTCTAGCTTTCTGCAAGGCCTCCTCATCGTCGTTTTCAACCCGCTTCTCTTTCTCTTCTTGTTCTCGCTCTTCTGCATCGAAGTCCTCTGAAAGGGAGACAAATTGTATTTGGTGAATGAGACAGGGTGTATATAAAACATGGTTGATGAACATTTATTTGAGTTTTCCTGAAAACAATTGATGTACAGTTAACTGTAAATAGAACACTATTATGAACATCTCTTAACCCTACCAGCGCTGCGTGGGATCCCCTGGTCTGGCAAGGCATTTTTCTTCCTGTGCTGTTCATACCAGTCATCCACTGACATAGTAGGTAGGCCGGGGTAGCCTGCCCCAAATACTCTGAGATGAAAAATTACACATTAAAAGGGATATTTTGTTTTTTAGCATGTTAGACCTAATTTTCCAATTACTTTTCAAGTTGAAGCATCATCCAGACAATTGTTTTGGTTAAAGATCCTGAGATTTCTTTGGCTGGCTTAGTTGTGTGCATGAGCCATATAGTGGCAATGGTCAGACACACACACAGCAAAAAAAGAAAAGTCCCTTTTTCGGGACCCTGTCTTTCAAAGATAACTCATAAAAATCCAAATAACTTCACAGATCTTCATAGTAAAGGGTTTAAACACTGTTTCCCATGCTTGTTTAATAAACCATAAACAATGAAAGTGTGGAACGGTCGTTAAGACACTAACAGCTTACAGACGGTAGGCAATTAAGGTTAAAGTTATGAAAATATAGGACACTAAAGAGGCCTTTCTACTGACTCTGAAAAACACCAAAGGAAAGATGCCCAGGGTCCCTACTCATCTGCGTGAACGTGCCTTAGGCATGCTGCAAGGAGGCATGCAGATGTGGCCAGGGAAATAAATTACAATGTCCGTACTGTGAGACGCCTAAGACAGCGCTACAGGGAGACAGGACGGACAGCTGATTGTCCTCGTAGTGGCAGACCACATGTAACACCTGCACAGGATCCGTATATCCGAACATCACACCTATGGGACAAGTACAGGATGGCAACAACAACTGCTCGAGTTACACCAGGAACGCACAATCCCTCCCCATCAGTGCTCAAACTGTTCGCAATAGGCTGAGAGAGGCTGGACTGAGGGCTTGTAAGGCATGTTGTAAGGCAGGTCCTCACCAGACATCACAGGCAACAACGTCGCCTATGGGCACAATCCCACCGTCGCTGGATCAGACAGGACTGGCAAAAAGTGCTCTTCGCTGACGAGTCGTGGTTTTGTCTCACCGGGGTGATGGTCAGATTCGCATTTATCGTCAAGGGAATGAGCGTTACTCTGACGCCTAAACTCCGAAGCAAAAGATCGATTTGGAGGTGGAGGGTCTGTCGTGGTCTGGGGCGGTGCGTCACAGCATCATCGGACTGAGCTTGTTGTCATTGCAGGCAACTTCAACACTGTGCGTTACAAGGAAGACATCCTCCTCCTTCCTGCAAGCTCATCCTGACATGACCCTCCAGCATGAAAGTGCCACTAGCCATACTGCTTGTTCTGTGCGTGATTTCCAGCAAGACAGGAATGTCAGTGTTCTGCCATGGCCAGCGAAGAGCCCGGATCTCAATTCCATTGAACACGTCTGGGACCTGTTGGATCGGAGGGTGAGGGCTAGGGCCATTCCCCCCAGAAATGTCTGGGAACTTGCAGGTGCCCTGGAGGAAGAGTGGGGTAACGTCTTACAGCAATAACTGGCAAATCTGGCGCAGTCCATGAGGAGAAGATGCAGTACTTAATGCATCTGGTGGCCACACCAGATACTGACTGTTACTTTTGATTTTGACCCCCCCTTTGTTCAGGGACACATTATTCAATTTCTGTTAGTCACATGTCTGTGGAACCTGTTCAGTTTATATCTCAGTTGTTGAATCTTGTTATGTTCATACAAATATTTACACAAGTTAAGTTTGCTGAAAATAAATGCAGTTGACAGTGAGTTTATATACATATACACGTTCGAAAGTTTGGGGTCACTTAGAAATTATTGTTTTTGATAAAAAAGCAAATTTTTAGTCCATTAAAATAACATCAAATTGAGCCGAAATACAATGTAGACATTGTTAATGTTGTAAATTACTATTGTGGCTGGAAACGGATGATTTTGTTTGGAATATCTACATAGGCATACAGAGGACCATTGTCAGAAACCATCACTCCTGTGTTCCAATGGCACGTTGTGTAAGCAAATCCAAGTTTATCCTTTTAAAGGGATAATTAATCATTAGAAAACCCTTTTGCAATTATGTTAGCACAGCTGAAAACTGTCATGCTGATTAAAACTGCAATAAAACTGGCCTTCTTTAGACTAGTTGAGTATCTGGAGCATCAGTGTTTGTGGATTCGATTACAGGCTCAAAATGGCCAGAAATAAAGCACTTTCTTCTGAAACTCGTCAGTCGATTCTTGTTCTGAGAAATGATGGCTATTCCATGTGCGAAATTGCCAAGAAACTGAATATCTCATACACCGCTGTGTACTACTCCCTTCACAGAACAGCGCAAACTGGCCCTAACCTGAATAGAAAAAGTAGGAGACCCCGGTGCACAAGTGAGCAAGAGGACAAGTACATAAAAGTGTCTGGTTTGAGAAACAAACGCCTCACAAAGCCTTAACTGGCAGCTTCATGAAATAACCAGTCTGAGATATGGATTTTTGGTTACTACATGATTCCATATGTGTTATTTCATAGTTTTGATGTCTTCACTATTATTCTACAATGTTGAAAACAGTACAAATAAAGAAAAACCCTTGAATGAGTAGGTGCCCAAACTTTTGACTGGTATTGTATGCATGTATGTACACACATACAATGAGGTCTAAAGTGTTTAAAAAAACTAGATATCCCTTTAATTACACATGAATCAACTATTTACTTCATGTGATATTTTAAGCAAGTAGCTATGTACTGTTGACAAGGGAGTTTGGACAGAGTACTTATTTTGTGAGCAGTAAAACGGCAATTAGCAGAAGGAGAAAATAAATGATAAGTTTGAGCAGGTGCCTACCGGGCCTGAACAGCATCTCTGGTGAGAATGAAGGGTTTCATGGGAGGCCTTTTAGAGTGTAATGGCTCTGCTGAACTCTGCACATGGAAAAGATACAGCGCATAAGAAAACCATACTCTTTCAATGAGACATTGGTGAATGAATGGCATTAGTTACATCTTCAAGTCCAGGTACCTGTTTTAGAACATCCATCCTGGTCAAAATTTCCATTTCCTGGTCAATGCTCTCTATCTCCTCCAGGGATACAGCAATCCATTTCCTCACATTGAGGAGGTAAAAGTTTCGGACTATCTCGTCATCTGCCTGCCCACTGTCCACTGCTGCCTTGATCTCTGATAGCTTGGCCTCTGTGTCCTTCCTCTGTTTGTATCTGCAGAGTATAATAAATAAGTTAGAACAATTTGCGTGCAGATTAATTGCCATTATGAAATGAATAAGTCAGATATTTCATTTGTTAAATAGGTGGGGGACATAACATATTTTAAGAGGTGCGTGACAGGTACTAGACCTTCAAGCATAGGTCAGTTGGCCTAAATTTGACTTGTGCAGTGCTCAATCAAAACAATGATTGTTCTAATTGTTAAAATTGTAATTGAAATGTAGATGTTTAATATACCTTTCTATCTTTGCCGCTCTAACTGTTGCCATCGCAATTAAGTCTGGAGGTTTGGGGGGCCCATCTGCAGATTCTTCTTCTGGTATGTCAGCTGAGTTTTCAATGGTTTTGGGTAGTTCAAACTTTGATATGTTATACTCCTTACATCTTTTCAAGAAGTCCAAAAAGTAACATCTAGCTATCTGAACGTGGTCTAGTCGTTTTGCCAGGTTCACTTGCTTCATAGTTAGAGCCCCCAGGAAGGCAGGCAACATAAGATACTTCAGATCTGTGGTTGCTACCTCCTCCAAATCCTCATTTCGGCTGAAAAACAAACATAAACAAGATTAACCTTGATGATCATAACTATTCATTAGAACTAGCTTATGATGTGGAGAAACATTGCGAACTGTTGAGCCTTCAACTGACGTTCCACCTTAAAATTGGTTTCCAGAATGAGTACGGACACGTTCCTGATACACACATTTGAACGCACTGGACATGCAGCATCACCTTCATTGCATGGCCTTACCTTAGGTGAGCTTGCTACTGGAGCTAGGTTGTTAGCTTTACGACAGCCTAGTAAAGTAGCTAGCTAGCTAAACGGTCAAACAACTTTACGGTGTAATCTGTTTGTTATCTAGCTGTCTTCACAATTTGATACCTGTGAATCTGGCTAGTCGTCATTGCTAGAGAAGCAGTCTGTGTAGTTTGGTAGCTGCTAGGTAGCGCTAACGACGTTAGTAACGTCACCTGAACAAGTCGAGTTGGGCCACCATTCGCGTTGCCACTTCAAGTTGCGTTATCCCATGCTTGATTTTGACCTGGATATGGGTGGCTGCGATGGGATCATTTGTGGTGTCCACCTCCTCATATAGTTTCCATCCTCGATCTAATAAATCAGATAGTTTAAGCGGTTCTTCTGACTGCATTAATGACATGCTAGTGCTTTCTACGGCTGCCATTTTTTTTACAACGTTTTGGATGTAATGACCACTATCGGCTTCCGTATTTATTCTACGCTCACTTTATTTATGAGCGTATAGAAGTTTGCTGTGTTTTCAATGGCTGTTTTGACAAACGTCCTCCTGAGACCCAGCAATGCATGTGTGTCCTCTAATGGACATAATTCGTTTTTGGTCCGTATTTCTAAGGCCACACTTGCAGTGGCGATTTTAGCATGTAGCAAAGCCACTACATAAAACAACATTACACAATACATGAATTGCACTATAATTGTGACAACCGGTGCCCACATACTGTTAGGGCCTAAATGAATCTGTCTCAACAGCAGAGTTTTCTTTTCAGCACCATGGAGTGAATCCTAACCACCGCTACATTGGCTATAAACGGAGACTTAATTGTCTGGCAGCCAAAAAGTTCATTCAGCCTCATTTACTGCCTTTTTTAAAAACATAGCTGACTTGCTTGAACAAATGTTGTTCCTACTGACGATTGAGATGTACAAACTATGGCATAAAATAATGATAAACAGATAAGAGGCAATCCATAATTTTGATTAAAACATCAATGAGCGAGCTAAGACAGATGTAGTCAATAAAACTATTTCTTCAGCACTTTTTAAAATGTAAAATGACAGAATTAAGAACATGGCCCATTCTTACAGTATTCTCCCTGTACACCAAGTCAGAACCATAGAATAAATAAGAGTGGCATATAATTAGAGAATGAAAGCGCTTACAATATTTGATAATGACATTTCTCTAAAGCAGGCTATAGGCTACATGTGCACCACCAAGTCAGAACAGTAGGCTAAGTTATGAGGAGGAAAGGGACCAAATTATTTGGGTGAGGCACATGGGCTACTAACAGCTTACTACACAATATACACTTAGTATTACTTTCTTAGCTACAGTATACGTCTCACTAGCATAATACATAATTTATGCAGCAACATACAAGACATTTTTGGACTCTCCGTTGTGCTCTGCTCACTTGAACAGCAAGGTAGCTCAGTAGTCCTTCTCGTGGGCAAAATTTGTCATTAAATGTTGTCATCAAAGTCTGGCATTCTCTGGATTTATGGTGCTTTCAAGACAACTGGTAACTCAGAAAAAAAGAAGGGACCTTATATAGACAAGTGTGTGCTTTCCCAAATCATGGTCAATCAATGTAATTTACCACAGGTGGAATCTAATCAAGTTGTAGAAACATTTCAAAGATGAACAATGGAAACAGGATGCCCCTGAGCACAATTTCGAGGCTCATAGCAAAGGGTCTGAATACTTATGTAAATAAGGTATTTCTGTTTTGTATATATATATTTGCAAAATTTTCAGAAAAACTGTTTTTGCTTTGACATGATGCGTTATGGTGTGTAGATTTACGAGGAAAAACATTTATTTAATACATTTTAGAATAAGGCTGTAATGTAACAAAATGTGGAAAAAATCAAGTGGTCTGAAAACTTTCCGAATGCACTATGCTGTATAAAAATTATGAAACCGTGAATGAATGTATCGATCATGCATTCAAAGTTGATTTAACTTACAATACATTGAACACACATCCTGACTGGATATAATAATAAGCACCAGACCTATAAGTACCACAAGATGCTTAGACATAATCCACTTCAAAAACAGTCTGCCTTTTCAAACTCTGTACCTATCTGCCTATTGTCAGGCAATTTTGACTTACTTGGGGAATACGGCCTAATAATAGATAGACTACATTTAAGTGTTGGCTATTGTTAGGGGCCAGATGGATTACCAGGATGTGTACTCAGAGCGTGCGCAGACCATCTGGCAAGTGTCTTCACTGACATTTTCAACCTCTCCCTGACCGAGTCTGTAATACCTACATGTTTCAAGCAGACCACCATAGTCCCTGTGCCCAAGAAAGCAGGTAACCTGCCTAAATGACTACCACCCCGTAGCACTCACATCTGTAGCCATGAAGTGCTTTGAAAGGCTGGTCATGGCTCACATCAACACCATCATCCTGGAAACCCTAGACCTACTCCAAATCACATACCGCCCCAACAGATCCACAGATGACGTGATCTCAATCGTACTCCACACTGTCCTTTCCCACTTGGACAAAAGGAACACCTATGTGAGAATGTTGTTCATTGAATACAGCTCAGCGTTCAACACCATAGCGCCCACAAAGCTCATCACTAAGCTGAGGACCCTGGGACTAAACACCTCCCTCTGCAACTGGATCCTGGACATCCAGGTGGTAAGGGTAGGCAACAACACATCTTCCTTGCTGATCCTCAACATGGAGGCCCCTCAGAGGTGCATGCTAAGTCCCATCCTGTACTCCCTGTTCACCCAAGACTGCATTGCCAAACATGACTCCAACACCATCATTAAGTTTTCTGATGACACAACTGTGGTAGGCCTGATCACAGACAATGAAGAGACACATCACCAACAAACTATCATGGTCCAAACACACCAAGACAGTCGCGAAGAGGGCACGACAACACCTTTTCCCCCTCAGGAGACTGAAAAGATTTGTCATGGGTCCCCAGATCCTCAAATTATACAGCTGCACCTTCGAGAGCATCCTGACCGGTTGCATCACCGCCTGGTATGGCAACTGCTCGGCATCCGACAATAAGGCGCTATACCGGCTAGCAGTACTGGAGCCCCAAGTCTAGGTCCAAAAGGCTCCTTAACAGCTTCTACCCCCAAGTCATAAGACGACTGAACAATTAATCAAATAGCCACCCGGACAATTTACTTTGACCCCACCCCTCTGTTTTTACACTGCTGCTACTCGCTATTTATTATCTATTGTATGCATAGTCACTTTACCCTACCTATATGTACAAATTACCTCGACTACCCTGTACCCCTGCACATTGACTCGGTACCGGTACCCCCTGTATATAGCCTCGTTATTGTTATTTTATTGTGCTACTTTTTATTTTATTTTTTACTTTAGTTTATTTAGTAAATATTTTCTTAAAGTCTATTTCTTGAACTGCATTGTTGGTTAAGGGCTTATAAAGTAAGCATTTCACGGTAAGGTCTACACTGGTTGTATTCGAGGCATGTGACAAATACAATTTTATT
The DNA here is from genome assembly GCF_036934945.1 of Oncorhynchus masou masou. Classification (NCBI taxonomy): domain Eukaryota; kingdom Metazoa; phylum Chordata; class Actinopteri; order Salmoniformes; family Salmonidae; genus Oncorhynchus; species Oncorhynchus masou. The sequence goes on from NC_088223.1 coordinate 59,105,317, forward strand.
TGATCTACCCCACTTTTCAAACAAACATCAAAACATTTTTTTTCCATTTCTGTCATCTGGGAGGAAATAAGAGGCTCACTATAAACAAGGCTCTACAAGTGCAATTAATCTACTGGTTCCCTGGCCTATGTTTTACTCTGGGACAGTGGTCCTCTGGAAGTCCCATGAAGATGAATTGTGATTTTTTTTAACCAGTCAATGAAAAACTAGTAAGTCATTTGAAACAGTATAATGGAATAGTGCCTAGTGAAGTTCATTGCAGCAAATGTACATCATGTCCCTCTCAATGTCAATGCATCCCCCTCCCCTAGTGTAGGCAAAGCTAATTAGGCAGTAAGTCTACCCTTTCCACCGTACTGCAGTCTATACAATTCTATTCAATTTGAATCAATGATTGCACACTGTTGAGTTTTTTTTCTGTAGTTAGCTCCTCAACACGGCAGGCTAAATGGAAACATGAGCTAATTTTGGAGGCAGCAAGAATTTAAACACCTGTTTATTTTGTAAATAGTCTCCATGGCTGCATGGGAGGGTTTCAAAACATGTGAAAGACTAACAACAGCCCTATTGTAAATACTTGTCCACACATTTCCACCAAATAGGACCTATGTGCTGCAACCATCAATCATATATGAAATACTCCAACACAGAAAGATAACCTTCGACCACTGACCAATTCCATATAATTTTGTTTGACAGTATTCATGTAATCTTCTTGTTTATAATAGTAATCAATCTTTAAAATAAATAATGATGAGGCAGCTGTGGCACTTGCCTTAAATCTTTCCCTGAGATTGAAGTACCACTATCGACCTTTTAGCCACCGTGGATGGTATAAACGGCATGAGCCTAACATTTGATAGAAAGAATGAAAGTGTGGATTTGCTATTGTGTCATGTTACTACAGCCTCTGTTGCATAAATACTACTATTACTATTTGGTTTGCCAAAGGCAAATTAGGCTTACAAGTTTAGCAACACCTGCCATTGGCAGTCTCATACACAGATGGTTAAAACTTAACAAGACACATGTAACATTTTTTGTGTAGTTTTTTAATAGAAATACATATAAAATTGCACTTATGTACATCAACATGCCTAATGTATTAATAAAAACAAAAAATACAGCTAAAATGTATTATGTATGCCTATGATCAGAATATACCTAAACTGAGGAGTATATGGCATTAGCCCCTTTTGACTAAAATGGACATTCAAATTAGATCAATCAGCTATTCTGCCTCACATTTGGCAATTTAGTTAATGAGTAAGATGTTTATTGTTAAAAGCTTTTCAGTGTCAGTTGAACAACTTAAAGCTGACTGGACGGTTTGCATTTAGGGTACCTCCTTTGTAATCAATTCAACTAATCTTCTATTGAGGAACATGTTACTAATCAAGCATGAATAGCTAACAGCTCCCAATCAATCACATTTTCTCTTCAAGTAACACAATATTTTTCACAGTAGTGCCCTCCTCCAGTCTCTTTAAAACAGGTAACAGAGGAGTCCAGATCCATCTGTTTATCTTTGGTATTGTATGTGAGTTGTTCCTCTTGTTTTTTATTGTACTATAGCCTGCAGACTACGTACTACTACACGGGGAGTTGGGTCAGGTGACCTGGGCCAGCACAGCTTGACAAGATATGGTGGTTAAAATAGTGCTTCATGTTTACTCAAGTGTCTCTATGCAAAGTTTATTTGCATACATATCTCTCCACTGTCATTTCACACCTCTTGCAGGTGACGTAGCAGCACCAGTGATACTTGCACTGGCATCTCTCCACAATTCTCTCAGTGAAGGCATTGTAGCCGCGACCACAGCACATTATATTGCAACTCCCACTGTCGTTGGATGTCTTATTGCACTGTCTGGAGACAAAAAAATGATGTTCCAATCAATAAACCTCACTATATAACTCAAAAATATGAATGGGGGAGAGAATCAACTTAAGTTTGACCTTCGAAGTGTCAAAGGTATAGTAAAAATGACAATTTCCACTGTTACATTGAGAGAAACAAAGTCATACCTGTTCTGTGTGCCGAGAGAGCCATGCTTCTCATTGTATGTGCAGTAATCCGAAGAGCTGATCAGATAGACCAAATCACTCTCTCTCACTGGTCGAAAATCCAACTCTCTGGGGACCAACTGCTTCCTTGTCCCAACATGACGATGGATCACCTTGGTGGCAGACAGGTACTTGGATTTGAGATCCATGGCAATGTGATTAATATCATGGAGGCCCTTCCAACATGTTTTGACAGAGCAGGACCCAGACACCCCATGGCATTTGCAATTGGTCTCCTGGGCATCAATAAGTGCCTGAAAGTAGAGCAAAAATAATATTAAAATGTGTTGCCACGTTTTGCAAATATTAATTATAGAATATAATATGTTGTTTAAGTGTTAGCCAAACAGGAGTTCCATGAAAAACAATGGCACAATAACTTGTGAGTAATTATGCACCTGTATGCAACTGTTCATGTCATCGTGAAAATAAAATTCAACCATTACCTGTCTTCCAACTGCATTATTGTGCAAATTCATCAGTCTGAACGGCTGAGAGCCAGATCTGCTGTTTCTCATCGGTGCATCAGAAAAAGCAGATCCCATTTGGAGACCATAGTGCAGGTTATCACCACATCCTCCCCATTTGAAGTCGGGCCCGGCCTGTTCAGCAGGGGCTGGGGCGCACGAGCAGCTGGGGAGCTCTCCAGAAGAGCAGGCTCTGGCGATGGAGTGACTCACTACGGCAGCAGCTAGTGAGAACACAAACGCAGACTCCCTGGTGCCTGCAATACAGTTAAATTAATCCAAGTCACAGAAAATCCCAAATCACACAATTTAATTGGCCACAATATATTATAACATTTTCAAGATAGGCCTACATTTCCAAATGTTCTTTAGCTTACCCTTTGCTAAATCTGGTGTAAAACGAGGGGCTTTTTCAACAGAGGAACAGTTCCACCGCATGTCACCGAAGGTGTTCTGACATGTATTTTTGGTAATCTTGGCGGCATGGACAATACTGTGCATCAACTCGATATTTCGCCGACAAAGTTGCAATTGCTCATGGGCCAACGCGTCGAGCAGCTTGCAATGATTAGTTTGATTCCAGCCTAAAGAACTCCCATTTACAGTAAGTCCACTGAAAAGATACAAAACTCATCAGCTATTTGACATGGCATATAGGTGTATCAACTTAACAAATACAAGTCATGATTTTTTTTCAATAAATGGAATACAATTTTATTGGTAGCGTAGGCTACACATATTTTGCAGATGTTATTGCGGGTGTAGCGAGATGCGTATGTTTCTAGCTCCAACAGTGCAGTAATACCTAAAATACAACACAATACACACAAATCCCCCCCAAAATAAAATAATAATTAAGAAATATAGAAACATTAGAACGAGCATTGGACATTATGGACAGTATATAAATATAACTGGTGTGTACTGCAGTAGTTATATAGGATGAGCCTTGACCAGAATACAGTATATACATAATACATAAGAAGTGGGTAAAACAGTATGTAAACAAGGTAGCAGAGTAGCATAGGCCTCTGCTCTGAATAGATAGCCCGACATTGAACACTGGCAACTTCATATACTGTTTATATACTGTTATTTACTCACTGTAGGCTATATTCTGTATTCTCATCATAATACACCTACTACTGTACATATAATTTTATTTTCCAAATTATATACTGTCTATACACACCACGTATTTATATTTAGGCTATAGTCCTATTCTTGATTCTGACACTGCTCACTCTAATATATCTACGTTGGATTGTTAATTGGACTCGTTCTGACATTTCTTGATTTCTTTCGTTTTTTTATTAGGCCATTTATGTATTTGTATTGTATTTTCTAGACATTCAACTGCACATGTTTTTGCACCTGCTATAACACCTGTCTACACGACCAATACACTTTGATTTGATTTGACCTATAGCTACATACGAATGGAATACTTACAGCCAATATATAGCAGCAGAGCAGTTCGCGTTCACAATAAATGTCAATAGAAATAAATCCATGTGGAATTTCATTGTAAACAAATGTGTGAATCCTCTGCCTAAAATGTTTTAAAAAAATAAGCTCCAAACGACTCTTTTAGTAGTCCGATGTGATTATCCAGTGATAGTATTGTTTTATTTAGCCTATGAGTCTGGAGGTATGGCCCTACTATAAGATACAAGCCACTGGTGGTGTGACCTCAGCCCCAGGGAGTCTTCTTATGTCGCCACTTCGATAGCCACGCCCCATTAAATTGGCGATTTGTGAATGACCCATGGAATGAACACAGCTTCACGGATCAAATTCTAATTTTGTGAATTCACGGGGATGGAATTGTAACATATGCATATTAGCAGTTATCCTATATATATAGCCTATGCATTTCAAAAGATGGCCCCTACATTTATGATGTTGTTGTTATAATACTGGTTAGCCTATGTGCCATTAATCATGACTGATTAAACTACAGCCATACAAAGTGTTAGACATGTAGGCTAAAGCGGGATAAAGCCATTCATTAACATGCAACACTTCTATTAACTAGCACTGACCTAAAGTATTTTGAAGATTTCTACAACATGCTAATCTTATCTGTGTGACAATCTGACAACATAACCTTTGCCAGTAAAATATTCTCAACAATTTTACAATAATATAAAATGCATGTTGCATCTCTGTGTTTATATGATATCTGAAAGCCTATTTTGTAAACAGCCCATGAACAATGAGAATATCCTTGATAATTTGACCTCCCTAAATCGCTGAAATTGCGCAGATCCGTGATTGATGTCCAGATTAAGCGCGCGTCAAAGTGACATTACAACGTTCTAACTATGATTTTTATTTGGACTACCGGTTTGCTTCTTTACAACTTTTAACATCGCGGTAGTCTAAGGTTATGTTTATCGTGTTGGGTGCGTGAGGTCCCGAGTTCAAATCCCCGACGAGCTTTCATTTTGCATGTCCTATGCTATGCAATTGACCTAAATGTTTCTCAATATGTATGTAAATGTATGTATGTAAATGTCTCGAAACCAGTTATGTTTGGTCTACGTTAGATTAGTGGACAAACAAAACGATTGATACACCCTTGGTTTGTATATATTAACGACTGATCCGCAACGATTGACGGATTAACGCGCTAAACAATTAGCTCAACTAATCCAATTAACATGGGCCATTATCGAGGAACTAAATTATTCTTAGAACCAATACAGGACAGAAGTATTTAACCATTCTCACAGTCTGATACTTCGATGCTATCCGTTTTCAAGTGTGTGTTTATATGTGCTATACCCATTTGTCTCCTTGATAGAATCAGACTATAGCCTCCCTGAGCCGACAAGGTACAAATCTGTCGTTCTGCCCCTGAACAAGGCATAACCCACTGTTCCTAGGCCGTCATTGTAAATACGAATTTGCTCGTAACTGATTTACCTAGTTAAATAAAGGTAAAATAAAAATAGACTTATAATAAAGGCTACCCACTAAACCTTATCATCAATAAAACAGGGAATGGTTAACAGGGATTTCACTAGCATGGTCAAATAAGCGAGTATAAACGGTTGATTATCTGCATGTGGTATGAGCAGAGGATTAGTGGTTGAAAGAGCGTTTCCAGTGGATATCAGTGTGCCTTAGTGAGAAGATCATTCAAAATTGTGTTTATCTAACCCCTATTATATTCCCTTTGTGAGATAGGATGACTTTTCTCTTATATGTAGTCTTATGGTAAGGCTTTGCCAGAATACTGTCAATAGGAACATGTTGAGGTAATGTTTTTTTAACTGTTTAAAGGAACTAGGGGTTCAGTGGTATTGCCACTCCTAATTTCACCATCATTGCTTCTACATTTGCATTAATCTATTCACAAATTATCAGCAAAGGATGGCGATTCAGTATTGTGCATGTAATATGTTCATATTAGTACTTTGATATACTGTATACCATTTCTTCCTCAGTAGCCAATCCTAGCACCTTTTGGCAGAACCATCATTTCTGTTCACAGCCAAAACAAGAAATGCTCTGTAACCCCGTGGTGAGATTACTGATTTTCTAACATCAGCAAGGCCCCTGAACAGCAGCACATTTCTGCCACTGTGTGCTAAGGGTTGTCTGTCTCATCAAGCTCAGTCTATCAGAAACACATCACCTCCATCTTTGAGGCTCATATTGTAGCTTCAGCATGTCGTCTGTTTTTGTTTTATCAGGTCAATGCTTTTCTTTATGCTTAAGGTTGTACGATTATTCTTTGGCTGATTGCTTGTTCCCATGTTGCATCTCATATTACACTTGGTTGATTAACTCCAAGTCTCATTACTGAAACAAAATATTCACTGTCAAAACAAAACAAATGTTCTCTCCAGTGGGGCATGTGAGCTACTTTTGTCCAGCCTGGTCTCATAGAGTAGATGTATCATAGTAAACATAGATCTGGGACACTCAAATTAGTATATGTTATGTTTTGTGTGGTTACATAAGACAGAATGTTACTTAAGGCAAAAATGAAAATAGGGTGGTTGGTTGGGGTGGATGGGTAAGCATATTATGTGAACATATAGGAAGCCCACACCTCTCATCAAAGCCAACACCTCTCATCACCCCGAGAACGCAATCCTCACAGTGAAGCATGGTGGCAGCATCATGCGGTGGGGATGTTTTCATCGGCAGGGACTGGGAAACTGGTCAGAATTGAAAGAATGATGGATGGCGCTAAATACAGGGAAATAATTATTGAGGGAAACCTGTTTCAGTATTCCAGAGATTTGAGACTGGGACGGAGGTTCACCTTCCAGCAGGACAATGGCCCTAAGCATACCGCTAAAAGCAACACTCTAATGGTTTAAGGAGAAACATTTAAATGTCTTGGAATGGCATAGTCAAAGCCCAGACCTCAATCCAATTGAGAATCTGTGTTATGTCTTAAAGATTGCTGTACACCAGCAGAACCCATCCAACTTGAAGGAGCTGGAGCAGTTTTGCCTTGGAGAATGGGCAAAAATCCCAGTGGCTAGATGTGCCAAGCTTATAGAGTTATACCCCAAGAGACTTGCAGCTGTAATTGCTGAAAAAGGTTGCCCTACAAGGTAATTACTTTTTGGGGGGGAAAGGTGAATACTTTCGCAAGCCACTGTACATTTACCATGTTACGTCTACCCCTGAGTGCAGGTTGTCATGTCTTGCTCTCACCTACCATATGTAATTCTGAATTGAAGGGTAGTTTATTTGCCACTCCTCTGCCCCCAGAACAGCCCCCCCTCCCTCCCTCTGCCTCTTTCTGCCGTGAGAACCAGGTGAGAACTATTCTACCCCAAAGCAAATCCTTCCTTTGGTTGGATCCCCAGTTTTGGATTGGGTGTTAGGAGTCTTGAGATGTGAGAAATCGTTCATGTTTATGAAAGGTGAATTTTGAGGTGTGAACTGGCATGCAAAGGCTTGCCCTTCCTGTGCCTCTATTCATTCTTCTTAGAATGCTTATTCCTGGAATCCACCAAAGGAATGAGAGTATAGCCTACACACACAAAATTACAGATAGTGTGTATTGGGTGTTGGAGAGGCAGACGTTTGAAGTATTTGCTAAAAGGGCACATTTACAACTGATAAGAGCAAATAGGCATTGATTTTAATTTCATTCAAAATGACCTGACAAAAATGTCGAATCGTCCTATATTTTGGTTCTTCCCATATCAAATCAGGGTTCCAAAGTTAATAGTGAGTTTCAATCATTATTGCATTTTTACCAAATATTCACAATTTAGAGATGGTACTCAAATACATGCTCCTATGCCCCAAGTGTGTTTATTTATTACACTTAAATAATGAGTCCTCTGTTTCTAAACTTTTCTGAATATGATTTCTTACCAAAAGGGGGCACTGTACATCAACAAAATGTGGCTCCAGTAATGGCGCCATAGTTGCCATTAGACAGGCTGGCATTACGCTGTACTTCAACGCATTCTTCTTCCGTTGCTGCTTAATTTAACGATGTGGACAGTTCCTTCACTGTCCTTGATCTGCAGACAAGTAAAGGGAGGCCCCAGCCCAGTCTAACTCTGTGGAAAGACAATACAGTTTAGCATTTCTGGTAGTGGTGAAACAGAAGGACGGACTTTCCAGAGACATAGAATCCACATCTACTGTCTCAATCAAAGCGTGATTGTATCATCTTTATCAGATGACAAAAAGCACGTGTCAAAGATGGACTCCAGCTATTTTTGAACTTTTCCTGTTGAAAAACAGGAGTTGGCCATTCAAGGAGTTGCACTCTGATTTCATCGCCTTTCCCCCTTGCTTGCAGGAACAATAGCGCAACAGTGCCAGGTCATGAGGATACCTGGACCACCTATTGAGATGTGCCTTTTGTTAAGTAAATAAAGTCATAAATGAGGTGAAAAAAGGAGTGTGTTGTTTAGCGCTGGTTGATTTAGGTTACGCTTCCACAGTCACACGAAGTATGTCCATGGCCCCCATGGGTTGAAAGGAAACAGCATCTCGCCTGCAACAAACCTGCTGAAAGTAACTTGTTGTAAGCTGCATAGAGTATATTTGCTGTATTTTAAAGAAGCAATATATACCTTAGTATGTCAATATATACCCCAGTAGATCAATACAATACATCTTCTTTTCACTTCTTTCTTTTAACAACTGCCATAAGTGTTGTTACAAAATACTATGTTATATAACAACTGTGAATTAAAATAATAATAATAATATACATCAATACAATGTACAAAAACAGAATTCTATTTTATATACATATTTACAATCACAACAGAGTATACAAATGTACATATTAGTCAACAAAGCAGGGAAACAATTATACGCTATTTACCTACAAACAATCCAAATAATTCATATCACAATACATACCACAATGTATTGAAACACTTAAACTAAACAGTGTTTGAATTAAAAGGACTATAGCTACCAGAGGTTGGGACAATTCTATCTTGACTCAACTTGACTCAGGCATTGAATTTAATCACAAAGCATGAATTGGAGAATGAACACTGAATAAGCACTGAATTGAACCAAACTAATTCTGATTGCTACACAACTAAAGTAATACTACAAGAACATGGTACACTCACTGCCCTTTTTGGTCAGGTTTCTAAACTGAAAGTTGTAATGTTTGATACCATGTAATGTTTGTAGAATTCCCATAATAACAGAAAAGTAATACACTTGAACTTCCCTGGGTAATGGTCTGATCTATCTTTCCTTCCATAACGGTTATCAAACTAATTCAAAACAACTGGACATGATTCTGCTTTTGTCACCAATTTTCCAGAAGGTTGACTGCATGGTGATTGACCAAAACCTGTAATATTTCTAATACATGCACAGTGCAGAGCAGTTTCATAAACATCCAGAAACTGTAATGTTGACAGATAATCTGGGCCCTTAAATGCTTCCTTAAAGACTAATGTGTCCACTCACATATAAACATGAACACGCAAAGGAGTTATATGCTGAAAAATGTTTTGACTGTGTGTGATTATTCACAAAAGATTCAAGCTGCCTATGTATATGGAAAGACAAAATTCTTCTGAGAAAAACTGAAACACAAATGGCCTTCCAGAAACAGGACATAACTGGTTCAGCTCAAAGGGAATGACAAGTGAATTGGTTATTTCAAACAAACCAAAGCAAAACTAAATAAAGAAAAAGAAATATAAATGGTGTCCATGACAAGCCTTGGGATCATGAACGGTCAACATAGTAACATGAAGAATGTCATTTTTAGGTCATGTTAGTAATTTGGAAAAATTAATCTACAGTATTAATCTGGGTGATTCCATATTTGACAAACAACTTCATTTCAACCCTAAAAAAAACATCCATAAAGACCTTGTTATTTAACAGAGAGAGAGAGAGAAAGAGAGAGAGAGGTAGAGAGAGAGAGAGATTTGCCTACAGATCAATCATTTGTTTTAATCAGTGCACATTCTAACAGAGACATGTTTGTGCTTCAGCTGTGCATGTTCTATTCATCAGAGAACTCTCACACATTGTATTTCTATATTGTATTCAAATGCTTTTACAGTATGTACCCATGTTAGCTAACGACCTATATGCCTCGGTGGATTGATACCACACCTACAATAACATTCACTTCTCCAAATAGGTTTAGTTTGGTAGATAAAAACAAGCATTCTACATTTGTTTAATAATGTATAACAAGTGTTTTATGTACTTTGTCATGACAGAGAGTTATTTTAGTGGAGACTTGAATGACTCCTGTCAACCTTGGTTTCTCAAGCATGTTATGATCAGGGAAACCAAGTTATTCCCTATAAATGCACTATTCTAGAATTAAAGCCTAATGTATTTTTCTTCCCAAAAAATCAGCAACTCCTCCCTTTCTTAATGCTTGACAAGTTGGGTGCATATTTGTCCATAATCAGCACCGAAGATCAGAGTCATCATCACTCTTTGGAAAGAATCTTCCACTCAGAGATAACAGGCAGTGGGTTAATATCATTACACCATTACACCCTAATATCAGGTAGGGTGGGACCTATCAGCTCAGTAGTAGCCTGAGGATGGGGCCTGGCCCAGCCTGAGGGTGGATACTATATGTACTGTACATGTCAACTCAGGAGTAGGTGGGCCTTCTCATCTCCTCATTGGTCGATATGTGATAGATGGTGGTGATGGTTGTAGAGGCAGAGTAGAGTCGGTGGAGTCTCCCACAAACCATAGATGGATATGGTGGTTGAGGGTTGGGTCCTGATTTGACAGTCAGTTTGGTGGGCCTGTGTCTGCTTCTTCAGGAGTGGCTGGCTGGGGGGGCCTCCCCAAGTCGGATGCTCCCCAGGAAGGTGGTGTGGTTGGTCATGCTAATGGAGGTGTCCTCGTACACCATCCTGATGGAGATCCTCTGCCGGGCACGCAGCAGACACACCCCAGCCGTGTAGCAGGTGTTGAACTTGCGCTGTCCAGTCTCGATGCTCCGTGTACAGCGCAGGAACGGCGTCTTGTCCACCATCACCTCATAGCTAGCAATGTCAGTGAAGTTGAGGTAGTAAACCTGGCAGTAGAAGTTATGTGGAGACAAACATGCTATAAATATTGTGTTTAATTCAGAGGGAATAATACAAATATGCACTCTTAGAAAAAAAGGTGCTATCTGGAACCTATAAGTGTTCTTCGGCCTTCCCCATAGGAGAACCCATTGATGAACCCTTTCTGGTTCAAAGTAAGAGCGTGAGCATGCAGATAATGAACTAGACTACTTATATAACTTAATAGGTAATTAACAATGATTTTATTAACAATCATAAAATATAGCAGGCAAACTGGGAAAATTTACCACAGAATAAGATCCACTTTGTACAAGGTGGATCACATTGAAGGGCATGCAATACATTCACTTCACTCATCCAGACATTTCCCTCTGCAGCCAAGAGCACTGATAAAATCAACCACCTGGGTTCTGAGAAATGTAGCCTACAGTATGCCAAATCATTTCAATTGAATACTTGCAAAAGTCATTACATGGGGAAATCTAATTTCTGAATAAGAATGTTTAGGCTCAAAGCTAAGGAGTCTTTATAGATTATGCCTTAGTATTGTAGGCCTTACAACAGACAATTGAGATATTTTGACCTAATCATTGAGATAGCATAATCCACTGGGACTGCAAAGAGAAAGGACGAGTGACATGCAGGTGACAGGAAGAGTTAGGCCCAAGACCATACTCACTTCTACCTGACTATAGATGAAGTAGGTACCATCTACCAGCACCTCCAGCTCCCCAGACCGCGAGTGCATCTTGAACACCTTGTGATGCATGGATATCATTTTCCAGTTTCTCAGTACGCCTTCTGAAAGATCTCAGCGTGAGAAAAGGGCAGTCACTTAACATCCGTCGTTGCCATACAATTACAGACAGGGTTCTTCATTGTTAAAAAATAAACTACAGTAAATACAATATGTGTTTTTCTCCAGCAGTGAATTCATGTTTTTTTATCTCCCCTTTTTCATGGTATCCAATTGGTAGTTACAGTCTTGTCTCATTGCTGCAACTCCTGTACTGACAAAGGTCAAGAGCCTTGCGTCCCCCGAAACATAACCCAACCAAGCCGCACTGCTTCTTGACACAATGCCCACATAACCCGGAGGAAACACCGTACACCTGGCAACTGTGCACTGTGCCCGGCCCGCCGTAGGAGTCACTAGTGCACCATGGGACAAGGACATCCCTGCTGGCCAAACCCTCCCCTAACCCGAACGATGCTGGGCCAATTGTGCACCGCCCCATGGGTCTCCCGGTCACAGCTGGCAGTGACAGAGTCTGGACTCGAACCCAGAATCTCTAGTGGCACAGCTAGCATTGCGATGCAGTGCCTTAGACCACTGCACCACTCGGGAGGCCTGTGAATTAATGTTTTAACTTATAGATGAGTGGGCTGTTAATCAACAAAACTGATGTGTGTGCAACTGTGGAGCAAAACAGCTATCTGACTGTCCAGAATCATATCAACACAGAGACTTGTGCCCCATCGATGAGCACACATCTTTTTAGTGACCTTCTATTCAGATTTATTCTTAGTGGAACAAATAACAAATAAGAGACTTCTTAAGAATGATTTCTGAAAGTAAATTTGGCTTGTTTTCATCCATTAAGTGATGTGACCAGAGTATCTAAAATTTAACTCTTACCTTCCTTGACCTGTATTGTTGTTTCCTGGCCTTGGAGATGTACCACAGCAGGCTGTAACACAACAAGAAAGAATACATTCCTCAAAAAGTGGACATACATAAATACAAATTATCATCAGAACATTGAAAGGGTAACATACCTGGTTATCTCTGACTCTGCCCCCTGTACAGATTAAGAAACAATTACAATGTCAGTTTTTTTAATGAAAGGTTAAAAAACACAAATACATCTCAAATCAGGATTTTGGCCAAATGGAATGAAACTGAGGAGGTACCTGAGGGTCCTTGAAGACCAGGGGGTCCCTGTGGCCCTGGGGGTCCAGCAGGGCCTGGCGGTCCGGGTGGTCCTGAGGGACCCATGGCGTTGTTCCCAGGGATACCTGGGATGCCAGGAATACCTGGTGGCCCCTGTGGCCCTGGAGGGCCTGGGGGGCCAGGTGCACCCGGAGGGCCTTTCTTGCCTAAAAAAAACAAGACATGGAAAGAAATCTGAATTAGTGAGTACTATGACATAAATGAAAATACAAACAACCTCCTCCTCACTGCACCATCACCTGTAGCAATGGAAGCGTTCACTTAAATTTTGCATCACCATGATGATGTGGATGGTGACACTTTGCTTCTTGAAATATTTTGGGACTGTATTACCAGTGGACTAATGAAAGAAAAACACAAATAGTTTTTGACAGAATTTAGGTGTAGATGTACAGTATAAATTATTTTGTGAACTTTACCTTTCTTCCTTTCTTTCCGTTTGTTTCCATGTGATTCTGAAAGAGATAGAACATACAGTTAGAGAGAATCAAACAAGTTAAGGTGGGTGCAGATGCAGTACAATACAAGTTGAAAACACTCCCCCCGGCACAAGATATGCCACTTCTGTTCTCAAAGATATGTCTTTACAGCTTTCCCATCTTTCCATCTCATTTCTCCCCTAGTCTAGATTGCAGAACTAAGTGATAAGGCCCGAGAAGACGGTGTTTGGAGGATATATTGGCACGGGTGTTGTTAGCAAACCGTGCCAATATATCCTCCAAACTCTGGCTTCGAGGGCATTATTACTGGTTACCAACATATTCAAATAATGATTGACATATCTTCATTTACAATTTTATTTTTATGAATTTATTCATACTATTTAATCCTACCACAATATACAAAACGTTTATTCTATCGATTGCCAGTTGCCAGAGACGCGACCCAGTCGTTCAGTCTTTTTGTTCTGTATCTATGGACCCGACCCGATGGCTGGCAAAGTTCTTATCCCTTACTTGCTAGCTAGCCAACTACGGCTAAATTACAGTCACATCAAACAGTGCAGCCAGAATAACAACAGTAGCTGCATATGTATTTGTTTCAGCTGTTTTCTAGTGACATTTATTTGGACACATCTATAACAATGAGCTAATAAGGAGCGATTTTGCCTGGCATAGAAAATGTGCTCTCTCGTCAGGACACTGATGTTCAGAGCAGCTAGCCAACAACACAGCAAATACAATCATTTGAAACTGAAGCTGGAAAGACTGCAAACTAGCAGCTCTTCGTTTCGTTTGACCTTTTTTCAATTGGCATTTCTTTGTATATATCCCAAAAATTATGCCAGCTGATTCATGATTTCAAGATTTAGCCCGTGGTAACTTGTGGAATAGTCACTGGCTGGAATGTGGTTTCAACCAATAAACATTCAGGATTAGACCCACCCGTTGTATAATTAAAAATAGAGTCATATATTACTGTAGAAGCATGTAGAGCAAATTATTAGAGTTAGCTTGAGGTGGTTTGTGCCTAACACAAGGTGAACCCAACTGAAAAGGAATCAACATGCTATTGTCCTGAAATGAATATGATTTACTCTCAACAAATACGATTTAAAAATGGTCTGTCCATAAAATTAGAAGGCATAGTTTTCTGAGGACAGCCATTATCTCTCCATTCCTTGTATATGTACTGTATCAAGATAACGTCTTGAGACATAAATAGATTTTCTCCTAAAAAATCTTTCATGAGTGATAAAAAATCTGGAACACGTTAGGAGTGAAAAAACAGAAATGCCAAAAGTCTTTGTATCACAGGCGAGCAGGAGGTGGTCTGAGAGTAATTATAATTGAAAGACTCAGGAATTTTACTGATTTGAGGAAAATATCTCTAAAGGTGGTTTTCATTGTTTATACTGCTGTATGTTGCAGTTCAGGTTGTAAAAATACCGGTAATTTACAAAAGTTACCGGAAACTTCATTTTGGTAATGAAGAGAAAATATATGACAATCTATCGTAACTTTGGTCATTTATACTTAAATAACTTTTAAAAAATGTATTCATATATAGCATTAATTTATTATATATATTACATGAGTTCGAGACCATATGGTTAAAGAGAAAATAGCCTAATTAATGAAAAGATTTTCTAATCAACAATGGCATTATATTTTATTCACTTTGCAACTCTTCAAACTATTGACTGTGTTCACAACCACCAGTTTGACGTCAAAATATTGACAACAAATACATATTGACATAGTACAATAAATAAAAGTGTGTAAAAAATATGTAAAGAATATTTCATGCTGAAACCCTCATATTAACATCAATGATATTCACTAAGTTGATGGTTTATATTTAGGATAATGTTTTACAGATTTGTCATTCAATTTTTAATTTTAAAATCATTTATTTTTCATGTGATTAACCCAACACAGTGGGCAAGAGATAATTACAGACGACTGAAGTACTCAAAGGGGCCACTAGATGTCTTGTGATGGATTACATAAAATCCTTGAAAGATACCAAAATTCTGGAAGTTTATTGGTAAATGTCTAAAGTTTCCAGTAATATACCCTCCTTTTGCAACCCTAGTTGCAGTTGCGTTGGCTATGTCAAACAACATAAACAGAGAATTTGAGTTTGCCATCCTTTGAGAAGCTTTTCTTCCAAGTTTTGACATGGAATGAAAAGAACCTAAGAGCATTGTGTGTTACATGCGTCATAAAAACAACTTTCAAGAAAGCAAATCTGGAGATATGTCACATTCCAAAAGTTAGAGGAATATTTTCGAACAGACTTTCAGAAAGAAATTACTTTCAAGAGATGTTCAACAAATCCCAATCATTGTGCCCATGAAGGCCATGAGTAGCCTGACAACTCACATGAAATCATTCAGCTGATCTGTCGTTTGCTACATACTTCAGTTTGAGACTGCCATCATTGAAGTTGGTTGTGGTGATAAGGAGCATGAGGGGCATTGTACAAAACTAAACAAAGTCATCAGCGATTGGATCGTCTCTAACCAATCAGAGTATCAAAGCCAATTACACATTTAAAACTGCTGTTTCACCATGTGTGTTCTGGCTCTGGCCCAACCAATCGGTTTCAGGACCAATCAGATGGCCCAAATTTGTTCGCATTTGGTTAAGGGTCGAGGAGGTACTCAAATCCAGACTCATTGCGGAGAAGAAACTAACATCTGTGGACGTAGCGTTTGGCCAGAGCATTTGGCCAGAGTCTGGGTAGCCAGGCAAGCCCATGAGGGCCCTGTTTTTAAAAACACTTGTTATTAATTAATAGTGAGAGATGCTGTGCCACTGTGCCCACTGCGGTGGCACTGTGGTATATTTGGAGCTGTTTCTTTGTATAAGAGTGTGTTAGGGTTTCCCGAAAACAAATTCCCTAACCACAGCTTTCATAGTTGTCAGGTACTGCATGGGACTGGCTGAACACAATGTAATTCATGTTAGGACTCCAAAAACAATAAGACTTGGATGTTACTGGACACGTATCACAGTCTAGGATGGACAGTCAAAGTAAAATGGCCTGTAATGACTGCACAGCACACATCGTTTCTTGTAGTTGAATTGCAAGAATGGACCCATCCAAAGCGCAGCAATTATACAATTTGAAAAGAATACCCTAACAACCTTGCTCAACTCATATAAACAACATCTGTGCAGCAACTAAGTGAAAATACGCAAGAAGACTGTCAACGACACTGTAAAACCTGTGATATACATGTGTGCCTGTTTGTCTTAGAATTATTTTCTCAATAAATGCCATAATTTTGCTGTTTTAATTTCCATTGTTTCTTGATGTTGTCGAGATGTCTTCTCACCCAATCTATTTTTCTCAATTCATAAGCGTTCAAAAGTATGAAGAACAATTTGCTTAAGACACTAGCTTTCAAGTTTGTATTTATTCCAGATGACTTTCTTTCCAAATGAGTTCAATAGTTCCTTTGATGAGCAAGATAAATGTATACCATGGCTAACTATGCATCCGAATGGTGAATAACTCTACAGTGAAGACAAAAAGAATTGACCACACACGGAACAGACTCCAAAATATTTCAATTCACTGGATCTTCCTTTGGTTTGTCAAATGTGCATACAGGCCCAACTGTGCTAAAATATAAAAAACTTTACATGCAGGAACTATATTGTATAAAGAAGATAGAAGTGCTCCTCATATTAAGGGAAACTGTCCACCTACAGCACCACCCAGTAATTCATCTGCTCAAAATCCTAGCAAAGAAATCGCTGAATTGGTCATAGCAAGAAAAGAGCCAAAATGAGAATGACTCGTTAAACAACTTACACATTTGTTGGATCAGTGATAACATAACACTTTTTACTTTGTTTTCATTGGCAGCCATATAGGAAATGACTGTTTTACTGGGAAGAGGACTAGAAAGCTAGGAGCACAGTTGATTTCACCAACTTCTATAGATTCACAATCTAGAGCATTCTTTCAGGCTGCATCGCCTGGTACTGATGCGTTGGGCTGTACCGCATGGCTCTCCAGAGATGGTGCGGTCGGCCCAACGCATCACCGGGAAACACTGCCTGCCCTCCAGGACATCTACAGCACCCGGTGTCATAGGAAGGCCAAGAAGAACCTAAGGCACCGAGCCACGGTCTGTTCACTCTGCTACCATCGTGCAGACAGAGACAGTACAGGTGTATCAAAGACAGGACAGAGAGACAAAACAGCTTGTTCAACAGACCATCACTAGTCAGCCACCGCCCGGTACTCTGCCTGGCAGCTTTGAGACTGTCACTAGCCCGTTACCACCTGGTACTCCCCTGCACCTTAAAGACTGTCACTAGCCCGTTACCACCTGGTACTCCCCTGCACCTTAAAGACTGTCACTAGCCTGTTACCACCTGGTACTCCCCTGCACCTTAAAGACAGTCACTCGCCCGTTACCACCTGGTACTCCCCTGCACCTTAAAGACTGTCACTAGCCCGCTACCACCTGGTACTCCCCTGCACCTTAAAGACTGTCACTAGCCCGTTACCACCTGGTACTCCCCTGCACCTTAAAGACTGTCACTAGCCCGCTACCACCTGGTACTCCCCTGCACCTTAAAGACAGTCACTAGCCCGTTACCACCTGGTACTCCCCTGCACCTTAAAGACTGTCACTAGCCCGCTACCACCTGGTACTCCCCTGCACCTTAAAGACAGTCACTAGCCCGTTACCACCTGGTACTCCCCTGCACCTTAAAGACTGTCACTAGCCCGCTACCACCTGGTACTCCCCTGCAACCATGTACAGTGCCTTCAGAATGTATTCACATCCTTGACTTTTCCCACATTTTGTTGCGTTACTGCAATTTAAAATGTATTCAATTTCCGATTTTGTGTCAATACCCCACACAATACCCGTTTTTACATAGGTTTGGTGTGTGTTCAGGTTTGGCTGGTTCTCAATCAGAGTCAGGTGATTCTCGTTGTCTCTGATTGGGAACCGTATTTAGGTAGCCTGGGTTTCGCTTTGTATTTCGTGGGTGATTGTTCCTGTCTCTGTGTTAGTGTTCACCAGTCAGGCTGTAATAGGTTTCACGTTCCGTTTTGTTGTTTTGTATTTATTAGTTATTTCATGTATAGTTTCG
Organism: Oncorhynchus masou masou; assembly: GCF_036934945.1. Lineage (NCBI taxonomy): Eukaryota > Metazoa > Chordata > Actinopteri > Salmoniformes > Salmonidae > Oncorhynchus > Oncorhynchus masou. The sequence continues at coordinate 59,123,897 of NC_088223.1, forward strand.
TTATTTGTTTCACTAATAAACATGAGTAACCAACACGCTGCATTTCGGTCCGACTTTCTTGCGACAAACGAAGAACGTCGTTACAAATAGTGTATTAAAGTGAATTGAAAAAAATAACATGTTTCACAAAATTCAAAACAGTAAAAAACGGAAAAGTGGTGAGTGCATATTGCCCAGCAACAGCCCCAAAACATCACTGCTCTAGAGGAGATCTGCATGGAGGAATGGGCCAAAATACCAGCAACAGTGTGTGAAAACCTTGTGAAGACTTACAGAAAACATTTGACCTCTGTCATTGCCAACAAAGGGTATGAAACAAAGTATTGAGATAAAGTTTTGTTATTGACCAAATACTTATTTTCCACCATAATTTGCAAATAAATTCATAAAAAATCCTACAATGTGATTTTCTGGATTTTTTTTCTCATTTTGTCTGTCATAGTTGAAGTGTACCTATGATTAAAATTACAGGCCTCTCTCATATTTTTAAGTGGGAGAACTTGCACAATTGGTGGCTGACTAAATACTTTTTTTGCCCCACTGTATTCACCCACTTTGCTATGAAGCCCCTAAATAAGATCTGGTGCAACCAATTACCTTCAGAAGTCACATAATTACTTACGTAAATAAAGTCCACAATCTAAGTGTGTGTGCAATCTAAGTGTGTGCAATCTAAGTGTCACATGGTCTGTCACATGATCTCAGTCTATATACACCTGTTCTGAAAGGTCCCAGAGTCTTCAACACCACAAAGCAAGGGGCACCACCACGCAAGCGGCACCATGAAGACCAAGGAGCTCTCCAAACAGGTCAGGGACAAAGTTGTGGAGAAGTACAGATCAGGGTTGGGTTATAAAAAAATATCTGAAACTTTGAACATCCCACAGAGCACCATTAAATCCATTATTTAAACATGGAAAGAATATGGCATCACAACGAACCTGCCAAGAGGGGGCCGCCCACCAAAACTCACGGGCGAGGCATGGAGGGCATTAATAAGAGAGACAACAAAGAGACCAAAGATAACCACGAAGGAGCTGCAAAGCTCTATAGTGGAGATTGGAGTATCTGTCCATAGGACCACTTTAAGCCGTACACTCCACAGAGCTGGGCTTTATGGGAGAGTGGACAGAAAAAAGCTATTGCTTAAAGAACAAAATAAGCAAACATGTTTGGTATATGCCAAAGGGCATGTGGGAGACTCCCCAAACATATGGAAGAAGGTACTCTGGTCAGATGAGACTAAAATGGAGCTTTTTGGCCATCGAGGAAAACGCTATGTCTGGCGCAAACACCTCCCATCACCCTGTGAACACATCCCCACAGTGAAGCATGGTGCTGGCAGCATCATCGGCAGTGAATGGGAAACTGGTCAGAATTGAAGGAATTGATGGATGGCGCTAAATACAGGGAAATTCTTGAGGGAAACCTTTCAGTCTTCCAGAGATTTGAGACTGGGACGGAGGTTCACCTTCCAGCAGGACAATGGCCCTAAGCGCATACTGCTGAAGCAACACTCGAGTGGTTGAAGGGGCAACATTTAAATGTCTTGGAATGGCCTAGTAATCCAATTGAGAATCTGTGTTATGACTTAAAGATTGCTGTACACCATTGGAACCCATCCAACTTGAAGGAGCTGGAGCAGTTTTGCCTTGAATAATGGGCAAAAATCCCAGTGGCTAGATGTGCCAAGCTTATAGAGACATACCCCAAGAGACTTGCAGCTGTAATTGCTGCAAAAGGTGGCTCTTCAAAGTTTTAATTTTGGGTGTTGAATAGTTATTCACGCTCAAGTTTTCTGTTTTTTTGTCTGCCCAGGGAGGTGAATACTTTCGCAAGCCACTGTAATTACAAATGAAAAGCTGAAATGTCTTGAGTCAATAAGTATTCAACCCTTTTGTTACGGCAAGCCTAAATAAGTTCAGGAGTAAAAATGTGCTAAACAAGTCACATAATAAGTTGCAGGGACTCCGTCTGTGTTCAATAAGTAAGGGATAATCAACGAGGATCTATGTGTTCTAAGGAAAAAATGATAAATTACGTGGAAGGTGTAGCGGAGTGGAACTGACCTTTCACGGAGTTGCATTGTCTTTCATATAACGTATAGAGCCCCAAGTTGATAAAAAAAAATAAAAAAAATAATGTGCATATATTGTACAATCCAGGTGTGCAATGCTCTTAGAGACTGGCACTGTGTATAGAAACATTGAACATTGGTCACTTTAACAATGTAACGATATGCGCTGATAGTCGGGTGTTTTAATAAATAAATGGAACATAACACAAATCAAGAAAAACGGACCACGCACAGACATGAAACAGAAACAATGACTGGGGAAGAAACCAAAGGAAGTGACATATAAAGGGCAGGTAATCAAGGAGGTGATGGAGTCAAGGTGAGTATCATTATGTGTGTAACACTGGTGACAGCCCTAACGCGCAGCCTGGAGACCAAGAGGGCGGAGAGGGAGCACACGTGACAGTACCTCCTCCCCAACGTGTGGCTCCAGCCGCAGGAAGATGACGATCCAAGGGATCAGCAGTGGACCTGTCACCTCTGCGGAGGTGCAGAAACCTGACAAACCGGCTGAGGATTGGGTGCCTGATGAGCCGGCTGAGACCTCCCCAGTTGCCTCGGTTGAGGCACGGGAACCTGTTCACCCAGCTTAGGCATGGGAGCCTATCGAACCCGCTGAGGCATGGGAACCTACAAACCGACTGAGGCCTCCCAGGTAGCTCCGGCTCCAACACTCAGACCGACATCACCCCAACACAAAAAAACCCCTCCCCGATGCTTCCCTTTGTTGAGTCGTCAATCTGTAACGTGTACGCCGAGAGTCAGGAAGCAAGTTCAGGGAGTGAGTGTTTTAATAAATAAACGTAACATAATACCAATCACGAACAATGCACAGACATGACACTGGAACAGAAACAATGACGCCTGGGTAAGGAACCAAAGGTAGTTGTCATGTTGGTATGAAAGATCGGGAGACAGGCACAGTACCCCCCGACGCACAGTAGCCCCCCCCCTTCAGCAGCTGCTGAAGTTGCGTCGTCGTAGGACGGACCCGTTGCAGCGATGTCGGCCGACCTAGTTACAGCTGCCGCCGGTGGTGCCGGACGGACCAGTCACAGAGTCGTCGGACGGGCCATTCCCGCTGTCTCCCTTTATGGTCGATTATTCTGTCACATTGGTATGTAAGATCGGGAGACAGGCACAGGAATGCGTAATAGTTTTTTTTATTAAGCCCAAATTACTGCATGCCGTGTAAAAGCAAGGGGACGAAGACCAAACAAATACGTAACAAAACACAGGGTAGAAACCCAAAACAAAAGAGCAAGGAGTACCTCGAATAAATAACACACAAGCACAATGATTAACACACGGAGTGAGACCCCTTATCATCTGCGCAAACCACAATTGCAAGAAAGCCAAAACACACAACACAGGTACTCACACGCACCACACGACATAGTAACAATAATTGACTGCCCAATGGAAACCAAAGGGCACACTTATACAAGTACTAATCATTGGGAATACGGGACAGGTGTGCGTAATGAAAGTTCCAGAGGGATCCGTGACAGGTATAGGGAAGGTAATCCGGGAAGTGATGGAGTCCAGGCACAGTAAGTCTGACGCGCAGGTGCGCGTAACGATGGTGACAGGTGTGCGCCATAACGAGCAGCCTGGTGACCTAGAGGTCGGAGAGGGAGCACGTGACAAACAATGTTTGCATACTGTTTTACCCACTTTATATGTATATACTGTATCGAATTCATGACTCATCCTATATAACTACTGCTGTACACACTTTTTCAATTCATATACTGTCCATAATGTCTAAACACACCATTTATATATATATATATTTATATACAGGACTCTGACATTGCTCGTTGTGATATTGCTCGTTCTGAAATTTCTGATATGTCAACTTTTAATTTTAAAATGATGTGTGTATTGTTATTGTATTGCTAGATATTATTGCACTGTAAGCATTTTTGGTTGCACCTGAGATATCATCTGCAAATCTGTGTACGCGACCAATGATTTGAGATTTTTTAAAAGCATTCAGCAACCTCACATTGTAACCAGTGTGAAATGGCTCGCTAGTTAGTTGTGCGCACTAGTAGCGTTTCCATCGGTGATGTCACTCACTTTGAGATCTTGAAGTTGTTTTTTTTCCTTGCTCTGAGAGGGCTGTGGCATTTGTAGAGCGATAGGTAACGATGCTTTGTGGGTGACTGTTGTTGTTGATGTGTGCAGAGGGTCCCTGATTCAAGTCCAGGTTCAGGCATGGAGAGTGATGGAAGCAATAGGCCTACTGTTACATTGGCACTGTAATCCGGATCACTCAGTTAGGCACTGCCCGGTTGCTGTGGTAAAGGGGGGTGGGTGAGTGTAACCGGTGTGAAATGGCTAGCTAGTTAATGATACGCACTAGCAAGGTTTCAATTGGTGACGTCACTCGCTCTGAGACTGTGGAAGAAGTTGTTTCCCTTGCTCTGCAAATGTTGTGGATTGTGTGGTGCGATTGGTAAGGATGCTTCTTGGGTGACTTGTTGATGTGTGCAGAGGGTCCCTGGTTTGAGCCCAGGTAGGGGCAAAGAGAGGGACAGAAGCAATACTGATACATCAGCACACAGATAGTTCGAAAAAAACACATGTTGATTAATCATCAATCAGGTAAAATATTTGTGCTCTATATTTTTATATCAGTACCAAAATAACCATATGCATAGACCCTATGTGAGAAAGTACAACAATATGTCTATTTTCACTGAGAAGTTCTGTGTATATTGACAGATTGTACTATGTGTTTAATGTTGGACTTAACACTCCTTTGCTTGGTTTGGATGAAACATGCAATAGTTGGAGAGTGAGACGGAATCACTGATGCTTAAAAAACAATCTCTCCTCCATCCCAAGTGTGTCTGCTTACTTTCACGACTGTACTATATCAGTCAACATGGATAGTTTGTTACCAGTGGATAGATAGTTGCAGTAAAGCTTACGCCCTTTCACTCTATAGCCATAAGTATGTTTTACGTTCAGGTTGTCAGCCACAAAGTGTTGTCACGAAAGATCAACATGCCCACAGCATTGAACATACCCTGCCTTGACAATAGACTAGCAATACATGTTGCTGAAGAAATCATGGTTATTTTCAGCATCATACATTCTCCCCAGCAACAAGTTTACTCTTGTTGCTGGGGAGTACATGATGATCACTCCAACCCATCACCCTGGTACAGGTCCTGGGCCAGACGAGCTCCATTAAGCACTCGCCCACACACACACACACACATACACACTGCTCATAACTCAGCTGTTTTTACAACAGGTGTCCCCACTTAAGCACATGGCTCAGCACAGCCTCTAGAGGTGCACAAGGAATTTTATGGGTGGGGATATGGGTAATAAATACTGGTCAATGTGTTATGGAGAGGCAGGGGAACAAAACAACAAAGAGAGAGAACAAGGCTGTCCCCAGTGTGACACAGCTCTAATGGCCGTACAGTCATGAGAATTGATTTCTGAAAAGAATCCCCATCTGTAAACAGATTGTGACAAAAAAGTGGTAAAATGCTTTAATGAATGGAACAAATTAGCATCAAAGAGGGCCAACATTGAAAACACATTTTCACAACACGTACTACAAAAACACATCTGCTGTGAAATGGCTTGCAAAGGCAAACTGCATATTTATGAAGGCAAAGTGCATCTGACATGAAAGAGAAATTATTATTTTGGCAAATGCTTCAGTACCAGCTCCTTTGGTCTGATAACGCAGAGGGCTCTTTCAAGTCCTCTCCCAGGGCCAGCTGATTGACTTCCATCATTAACACATCCAGTAATGGTTAAACAGCTGAGGACTGCTGTATCCCACACTGTAGTGTTAACTGTTTACCATCAAAAGGTACACATGGTCCTTAGGTCGGTCTACCATTTGGAATCAATACAAAACATTTGCACTGGGGTAACCTCAGTTATTTTGGTTACATGTGACAGACACTGTTCTTACTAGCAGTTTGCACAGTCTGGCATATGTCAGATGTCACATCACACTGCCAGAAGCATATTTAGCTATGATGTTGGTTAGCATCCCAGCTAGCACATAACATTGTGGGAACCATATGTTTCTTAGAACTTGGTGAGAGAGTGGTTGTCATATGGTTATTTTGTATACGACCTTCCCACAACCTTCTGGGAATGGTGCAGGATTGTTGCTTGGCTTTGGAACATTCTAAGCACATTTAAGGAACTGGACAAAAAAAACATGATTTTGGGGGGTATTTTATTACTATAACAGAAGGTTTACTAATATGTCAAACATGGTTACATTTATTTCCATTTTCGGTAATGTTCTAGGAACGTTCTCCAACTTGTTTGATGTTGGGAATGTTCTCAAATAGTTCAGGAAAACATTAAGAAACAATGTTCTTCCGTCAGAATTTCAGTACTCCAGTTAAATAAATTTTAAGCAAAAGTAAAAATAAAACTTCAGCATAATGTTTCCAACACGTTTACTCATGGTTCTATTTAAAGTAATGTCCCCAAACATTAAGAAACATTTCCATAAAAAATACAAGAAAACTTTAGTAACGTTCAGAAAACATTCTAAAAATGTTTAAAAACATATACATTCTGTTCTCAGCATCAACAAAACTCTATCCTCAATCTTGTTAAGTGTGTTCTGGTGTGTTGAACATGCCCACTAATTGGCCACACCTGATCTTAATTAGTGTTTGTTTCCTTTGAAATGTTGTAATTTTGAATAGACAAAAATGAACAGCTTTGTCTGAGTTAAAAAAAAACATGGCATGCTTGCTCCATCCTGGTGGCACAGTAGAGTAATTCCATGGCTACAGAACAGAAAATCATAGGTTTGAATCTCACAGATGCCATTCCACAATAAAAAAAGAAATGTGTTTGCATGATTAGTGCCTAAGCAAATACATTTAAAATCAAATTGTATTAGTCACATGCACCGAATACAACAGATGTAGACCTTATAGGGAAATGCTTACTTGCGAGCCCCTAATCATAATGCAGCTTTAAAAAATACAGAAAAGTACAAGAAATAAAAGTAACAAGTAATTAAAGAGCAGCAGTAAAATAACAATAGCAAGACTATATACAGGGGGTACCGGTACAGAGTCAATGTGGGGGGGGGGCACCGGGGGCGGTTATGCCATTTAGTTATTGAAGTGGTGTTTATCAACAGAGTCTTATGGCATTTAATTGGGTGTTTAGGAGTCTTATGGCTTGGGGGTAGAAGCTGTATAGAAGCCTCTTGGACCTAGACTTGGCGTTCCGGTATCGCTTGCTGTGCGGTAGCAGAGAGAACAGTCTATGGCTAGGGTGGCTGGAGCCTTTGACAATTTTTAGAGCCTTCTTCTGACACCACCTCGTATAGAGGTCCTGGATGGCAGGAAGATCGTGTGATGTACTGGGCTGTTCGCACTGCCCTCTGTAGTGCCTTGCGGTCAGAGACCGAGAAGTTGCCATACCAGGCAGTGATGCAACCATGCTCTCGATGGTGCAGCTGTAGAACCGTTTGAGGATCTGAGGACCCATGCCAAATCTTTTCTGTCTCCTGAGAGGGAATAGGTTTTGTATTGCCCTCTTCACGACTGTCTTGTTGTGCTTGGACCATGTTAGTTTGTTGGTGATGTGTACACCAAGGAACTTGAAGCTCTCAACCTGCTCCACTGCTGCCCCATCGATGAGAATGGGGGCATGCTCAGTCCTCTTTTTCCTTTAGTCCTCAGTCACCTCCTTTGTCTTGAGCACATTGAGGGAGAGATAGTTGTCCTGGCACCACACGGCCAGGTCCCTGACCTTATCCCTACAGGCTGTCTTGTCGTTGTCGGTGATCAGGCCTACCACGGTTGTGTCATCGGCAAACTTAATGATGGTGTTGGAGTCGTGCCTTACCGTGCAGTTATGAGTGAACAGGGAGTACAGGAGGGGACTGAGGACGCACCCCTGAGGGGCCCCTGTGTTGAGGATCAGCGTGGCGGATGTGTTGTTACCCCTCCCTTACCACCTGGGGGAGGACTGTCAGGAAGTCCAGGATCCAGTTGCAGAGGGAGGTGTTTAGTCCCAGGGTCCTTAGTTTATTGATGAGCTTTGAGGGCGCTATGGTGTTGAATGCTGAGCTCTAGTCAATGAATAGCATTCTCAAGTAGGTGTTCCTTTTGTCCAGGTGGGAAAGGGCAGTGTGGAGTGCAATAGAGATTGCATCATCTGTGGATGATTCCATGTGCTTGGATTTCAAAACAGTTAACCTAAGCTAGCAGTCTTATTGAAACATGTTCTCAGAATGTTTTTTAATTACCTTACCTTCTCAGAACATTAATACAACCTCTCAGGAAAACATTCAGGGAACCATAGTAAAATGTTCTCAGAACCTCCCTGCAAACAAAAAATTAATGTTCCCAGAACAGGCAAAATCTTCACATCTGTTCTCAGAACGTTTAAAAAACGTTCAGTTTTACCGGTCAGGAAACTTATGGCTTCATTCCCAGAACTAATGGGCAACCAAAAATGTATGTTTCCACAACTTTCAAGGAAGCAAATGTGCTAGCTGGGATATGTCAAACAAACACATTGGGATACACTCAATTCATCTGTGTCATTAGTGAATTGAAATCTAGCAGCAAGAGAACAGAAACCAGATATTGTGGTGATGAAATGGATCAAAAAGAGAACATAAAGGGAGTCACTGTGTGAAAACACTCAACGTGTCAAATATTCTGGGTTGGGAGCATTCATGCTTGCTCAACGTAGCTACTACTCTAAAATAACCCAATGTTGGGAAAAGATTTTAGCTTTCTGTTTCTTCTGTAAGTACAAACCGTACACATTGCAACACGTCTTTCCACAAAAAATTCTAATTAAAAGACACAAAGTCAACCTTGGCATTGCACAAAATTCGCTCTGACTGCCAAGAAGCCCTCACCAGTTGTCCAAATGGAATAGGATCTGCTTTGTGTAATCTCATACTGCATGGATCCTGCACAGTGCAGCTCTAACCTCCGAGCTCAGACTGTGATTCATGGCATGGGATTGTAATACATGGTCTTTCTTCATTTTAATCAAAATGAAAGAAGGACAGACCTGTCAGAGAGCAGATGGGGGAAATTGTTAACATTCATTCCTTAGGCCTGAGATTGTCGATCTTTGCTTTAAAGCTCAGTCTTAATTGAATACGTTTATAATGTAGAACTAAAATCACATATCCAGGTAGCCTTAAAGTTAGAGTGTTGGGCCAGTAACCACAAGGTTGCTAGTTCAAATACTGGACAAGGTATAAAAAAATAATCAATCAATGTAACCTTAAGCATAGCCCGTAATCCTAATTGCTCCAGGGGTGCTGTACAATTGTGACCTCAATCCCTGCAGATGTCTCAGGGGGAGTTGGGATATGCAAAAAAAAAACTACATTCTATTACATACAACTACAAGCACCCCCCAAATTCTTATTACAGCTATTAATTCATAAATCATATACTCAGCTTGTTCGATAACATCGTCTGTCTTGTTGCCTAATTTGGAAAGACCTTTTGACCGGGGCTGCTTGATCCGTTAAAGTAATGTCCAAGAAATGTAATGGATATTAAGTTGAAATCAAATTGAACTATAAATGGCTGTTATTGAAGACAATGAGTGACATCTTAAAATTAGCTCTGCTCTCCCCTGCTCCATGCGAAGGGGAAGGGGAAAAACAGCATTATCTAATGTAGTGAGTTGGTGCTCCCAGTCCTGTCAAAGGCCTTGTCATGTAATGCTGTCTGAGTACATGGGTGCCCCAGGAGAACCTAATACAAGCAGGGGATGGGGGGATGGGGAGATGGGGAGAACAAGGAGATGAGCCAATTGGTCAATCTGTCATCTCTCTGGCTAATTTTATTTAAAAAGAGTGAAGTTAGCCAGCAGCTTCATTATTGCAATTTGGACAGGTCTCACAGTAGGAGGCCTGATCGGTTGCGGGCCATTACACAGCAGTGTTTCAAATGACACTGGGAGACCGAAAATTACATTAAGCTCCTTTATTGTATTTTCAGCTTGCCTCAGGCAAGTAATTGACCTTGGTGGATTTGTGAGGTACAGTGCCTTCAGAAATTCACACCCCTTGACTTTTTCCACATTTTGTTGTGTTACAGCCTGAATTTAAAATGGATTTGTTGCGTTGAGATGTTTTGTCACTGGCTTACAGATAATACCCCATAATGTTAAAGTGGAATTATGATTTTTGATGAATTGAATTCATACAAAATGAAAAGCTGAAATGTCTTAAAGTCAATAGGTATTCAACCCCTTTGTTATGGTGACTCACTGTGTGCAATAATAGTGTTTAACATGATTTTTGAATGACGACCTGTACCCCACACATCTCTGCACCCCACACATAGAGTTACAGTGGGGAGAACAAGAATTTAATACACTGACAATTTTGCTGGTTTTCCTAGTTACAAAGCATGTAGAGGTCTGTAATTCTTAATCATAGGTACACTTCAACTGTGAGAGACGGAATCTAAGACAAAAATCCAGAAAATCACATTGTATGATTTTTAAGTAATTAATTTGCATTTTCTGGCATGACATTAGTATTTGATACATCAGAAAAGCAGAACTTAATATTTGGTACAGAAACCTTGACCAGGTTTGCACACACTGCAGCAGGGATTTTGGCCCACTCCTCCATACGGACCTTCTCCAGATCCTTCAGGTTTCGGGGCTGTCGCTGGGCAATACGGACATTCAGCTCCCTCCAAAGATTTTCTATTGGGTTCAGGTCTGAAGACTGGCTAGGCCACTCCAGGACCTTGAGGTGCTTCTTACGGAGCCACTCCTTAGTTGCCCTGGCTGTGTGTTTCGGGTCGTTGTCATACTGGAAGACCCAGCCACAACCCATCTTCAATGCTCTTACTGAGGGAAGGAGGTTGTTGGCCAAGATCTCGCGATACATGGCCCCATCCATCCTCCCCTCAATACGGTGCAGTCATCCTGTCCCCTTTGCAGAAAAGCATCCCCAAATAATGCTTCAAGGTTGGGATGGTGTTCTTGGGGTTGTACTCACCCTTCTTCTTCCTCCAAGCACGGTGAGTGGAGTTTAGACCAAAAAGCTCTATTTTTGTCTCATCAGACCACATGACTTTCTCCCATTCATCCTCTGGATCATCCAGATGGGCATTGGCAAACTTCAGACGGGCCTGGACATGCGCTGGCTTGAGCAGGGGGACCTTGCGTGCGCTGCAGGATTTTAATCCATGACGGCGTAGTGTGTTACTACTGGTTTTCTTTGAGACTGCTCTCTTCAGGTCATTGACCAGGTCCTACCGTGTAGTTCTGGGCTGATCCCTCACCTTCCTTATGACCATTGATGCCCCACGAGGTGAGATCTTGCATGGAGCGCCAGACCGAAGGTGATTGACTGTCATCTTGAACTTCTTCCATTTTCTAATAATTGCGCCAACAGTTGTTGCCTTTTCACCAAGCTGCTTGCCTATTGTCCTGTAGCCCATCCCAGCCTTGTGCAGGTCTACAATTTTATCCCTGATGTCCTTACACAGCTCTCTGGTCTTGGCCATTGTGGAGAGGTTGGAGTCTGTTTGATTGAGTGTGTGGACAGGTGTATTTTATACAGGTAACGAGTTCAAACAGGTGCAGTTAATACAGGTAATGAGTGGAGAACAGGAGGGATTCTTAAAGAAAAACTAACAGGTCTGTGAGAGCCTGAATTCTTACTGGTTGGTAGGTGATTAAATACTTATGTCATGCAATAAAATGCAAATTAATGACTTAAAAATCATACAATGTGATTTTCTTGATTTTTGTTTCAGATTCCATCTCCCACAGTTGAAGTGTACCTATGATAAAAAATTACAGACCTATACATGCTTTGTAAGTAGGAAAATCTGCAAAATCGGCAGTGTCTCAAATACTTGTTCTCCCCACTGTATATGTAAGGTCCCTCAGTCGAGCAGTGAATTTCAAACACAGATTCAACCACAAAGACCAAAAAAAAGAAAGGCACAGTAGATGGGTAAAAAAATTACATTGAATATCCCTTTGAGCATAGTGAAGTTATTAATTACACTTTGGATGGTGTATCAATACACCCAGTCACTTCAAAGATACAGATGTCCTTCCTAACTCAGTTACTGGAGAAGAAGGAAATCGCTCAGGGATTTTACCATAAGGCCAATGGTGACTTTAAAAATAGTTTAATTGCTGTGATAGGAGAAAAATGAGGATGGATCAACAACATTGCAGTTACTCCACAATACTAACCTAATAGACAGAGTGAAAAGGAGAAAGCCTGTACATAATACAAATATTCCAAAACATGTATTCTGTTTGCAATAAGACATTCAAGTAAAACTGCAAAAAAAGGCAACAAAATGAACTTTACGTTTGGAATACAAAGTGTTATGTTTGGGGCAAATCCAATACAACACATTAAAAAAGAAACGGAATGGAGCTGAGACGGGCAAAATCCTAGAGGAAAACCTGTTCCCATCTACTTTCCACCAGACACTGGGAGATGGATTCACCTTTCAGCAGGACAATAACCTAAAACACAAGATCAAATCAACACTGGAGTTGCTTACCAAGAAGGCAGTGAATGTTCCTGAGTGACTGAGTTACAGTTTTGACTTAAATTGGTTTGAAAATCTATGGCAAAACCTGAAAATGGTTGTCTAGCAATGATCAAAGACCAATTTTATAGAGCTTGAAGAATTTAGAAAAAGATTATGGACAAATGTTGCACAATCCAGCTGTGGAAAGCTCTTAAGAGACTTACCCAGAAAGAGTCATGGCTGTAATCGCTGCCAAAGGTGCTTCTAACATGTATTGACTCAGGGGTGTGAATACTTATGTAAATTAGATATTTCTGTATTTCATTTTCAATACACTTGAAAAAATGCCTAAAAACAGGTTTTCACTTTGTCATTATGGGGTATTGCGTGTAGATGGGTGAGAAAAAAATCTATTGAATCCATTTTGAATTCAGGGTGTAACACAACAAAATGTGGAATAAGTCAAGGGGTATGAATACTTTCTGAAGGAAAAGTACAATATATTCTCCACACATGAAATACTGTATGAGCAGAGGACCAAACCAAGTTGGCAGCTATATTAGAGGTGTACTGTGATGAACCATATACAGCAGTGATATATAACAGTATAACTATGAGGGAGGACTTTGCGACAAAACAGACAATTATTTGACGTAATAGGCCTCTGATTTAGTAACACTGCCGTCTCGGCTCTCAGATCTGTCTGTGTTTAAAGATATCCCCTATAAAACTGACAACTCCACTTTGCAGTGAGACAGAGAGGAGGCATATCCAGTGCATGAAACTGACATATTCTGAAGACTAACGGAATGTCTACATATGTTATTCTGACAGTCCCCATGCTGAGTGTTTCAGTTTACATTATGGTACACAGAGCATACAAGGACTCCAGGCTTTCATGACTCACTCTCACAATCCATTTCCAATGCAACCACAAACTGTGCACTCCAGAAAGAATGAATAAACACCTTGGAATAAAAAAATGATGTTAACCTTGATGACATTTGACTGTGAAGTAAAGACAGATGGGCTTTGCGGTGTGAATACAGCTCTGTGATTAAATTCAGTGACACATGTAGGTGATGATAATGAGGAGGAACGACAGGTGAACATGAAGCTTTTCCTTTCAACAGCAGCAGCCATCTGTGTAGGGGCATGTATCCCAGCGATCCCACTTCTACCTGTTACAGCGGTGACCCCGCACTCTTTGTGCAGGTGAAGAATCACAAACATTCTGTGCTTGTAAAGATCAATGCCACCCTCAATACATTGCTTAAGCTCCACATGAAGAAAACACAGGAGGGGTTGGGTTCCCTCCCTTCTTCCTGCTTTGTCTCTTAAACCAAAGGTGATAGAGACCAAAACAGATCAGGTGTCACAGAAGGTTTGCTCACCGCACGAGCATCTCGTCTGGTTTTGATGTAGGTGAAAGTGCTCTAAGCCTGAGCCGTGTGATCATACATGGATAGTCTGGTGTCATTTCAGTCCAGTGAAAATATACATTTGCGGTTGACCTAACCCTCCATAATGCCTATCCTTTCCACATCTTTTGGGGGGCTCTTTTGGAGAGGCCTTTCACTCCATACAGTACTTTCTCCATTTCGTTTTCCTTTAATTTTTATAGGGGAGTCACTTTTTCACGCTGATCTTGGGAATGCGCGTAGTTCAAGGCCAGGCAAGCATTCCTGAAGCAGCCAAAGACCCTGGCATTTCTGGGCTCTGCCAACCCGTCTCTGGCATGCAGCACCATTGTGCTTGCATGTATCTTTGTCACCAGTGGAAATCTTTCCTGGCACCAATCTAACATACTATTTCTAACTCCTATGGCTCAAGTGTCAAACGCACATTAGTTTACAATTTCCCCATGTAAAAACCGGCACACTGGCATTTTCAAACTGCCAGGATTGGCAATTTACCTGCCTAACATCAGGTCGCTTGCGCTGAGGTGGGAGGGGTTGGCAATATTACAGGTGTGTCCTTAAAAATAAGCAAAAAAAATTACAATTTCATGCAGCGCTAATGGAAAGTTTTAAAACCCACCAAATGCAGCTGTTAACGGTAACGCAGGTGATAATGGCATGGATTTTGAGAGTGGAAAGAGAGATATGCCTTTTGTGCCAGTGAATCTCGTATTTATAAACATAAACAACTTTTGGGTTTCCCCCATTTCGTTTAATTTTATTTAAAACCAAGCATAGCCTACCCTCCCCTTAAACAATGCTGGTTTAGCAGCAAAGCATAGGTGCGTCTTTATGTCCTGGTCATTAGCTAAGTAGCCTATAAATAAAGGGGTTTAAATGGTCTACTGAGAGTGCTTTTAAATATTAAGCTTTTGCCCTCATATGTCTTCATTATTCACAATTGACATACTTAATTTATCTTGTTCAAGTTGCCCACTGGGCAGATGTCAATTCAATGTCTATTCCACGTTGGTTGAACGTCATTCCATAAAAATTACGTGGAAACACATTTTGAAAGAGCTGACCTCGTCCGATTAAAATTGACGCACTCCTCCAAACTATTCAGGCCTCCTATCATGCCATATCAACGGCAGATTGTTTTTGAGGATCTGCCTTGCACATAGGCAATGATACAATTGACAGGAGCCTAGTATTATGTATAGAAGTGCAAATGTTATGGTAGAGACATATATGCCTACCCCAGCTAGCACATTTGGTTCCTTTGAAGTTGTGGGAACATATGGTTTTGGTTTCCCATTGGTTCTGGGAACAAAGCCATATGTGTCCTGACCGGTAAAACGAAACGTTTTTTAAAATGTTTTGAGAATGGCAGTGAACATTTTGTCTGTTCTGGGAACATTCTTTTTAGGTTGCAGGGAGGTTCTGAGAATGTTTTACTATGGTTCCCTGAAAGCTTTCCAGGGAGGTTTTATTCATGTTCTGAGAATGGAAATAATAGGTTATTATGAGGTTTTTGAATAGCTTCCTTAAACGTTTCAATAAGACTTTTAATAACACTGCTAACGTAGTTTAACTGCTTAGAACTCCAAGCACAGATATAAATTAATTTGCTTAGGCATTAATCAAGCAAACATATCATTTTTAAAATGTTAAATATGGCACATCTCACTGATGCTATCAACCTATGATCTTCTGTGGTCTGTCCATGGGATTAGTCCACTGCACCACCAGGATGGAGCCATGTTTTATAAACTCATATAAAGCTGTTCATTTTAGACTATTCAAACAGACCCCCTTTCAACGGAAATAACCACAAATTAAGATCAGGTGTGGCCAATTAGTGGGTGTGGCCAAAACACCTGAACACACTTAACAAGATAGAGATAGAGTTTTGTTGACGCTGAGAACGTTAGGTATACGTTTTTAAATAACATTATGCAGAAGTATTGAAATTCCCACAGGGGAACATTGGTTCTTAACATTCTCTGACTTATTTCAGAACATTCCCAATGTCAAACCAGTTAAGGCGTCCACATGCTTCCCAGCCGAAACAGTTCAGAAGAGTTCGGTGAGTGTTTTTCGGCTATTCGGGCACACAACATTTTTTTCTGGAGGCAAGCCGAAGTATGTTGCCGAAGTCTACGCCCCTTCGTCGGTGATTGGTCAACAGTAGGAATTCTTCAATAAAGTCTTTGTTGTCATTCAATGAGAGATGACTCGTTTTCATGCACATTTGTTCACATAGTTAGATGTAAAATTGTGCAACTAAGACCTCCTCGGCAAAACCATCAAAATTAATGATAGATTTCTCGAGTTATCTTAGATTATTTTCAGGAAGTGTATATTGGCTACAATGTCTCAAAATGGACAAACTGTACATTTGACGCTTTTTTCTTGCTTTTCAAGCGAGTATGCGAGCACACTTGTTAATTCGGCTAGCCGACTTCGCCGAACTGAAGCATGCTGATGCCTTCAGAGAACGTTCCTAGAACATTACCGACAATGTAATTAAATGTACCACGTTTGTACTTTTACAAAACATTATGTTAAAGTAATACCAATAAAATTACAATTATTTTGTCAAGTTGCTTAAATGTGCTGAGAATGTTACAAAGCCATGCAACTATCCTGCACCAATCACAGAACATTGTGGGAAGGTTTTATGCAAAATAACGATAGGAAACCACGCTCTCACCAAGCTCTAAGAAACATATGGTTCTCTGATATGCTAGCTGGGACGTGTGAACACAATGCAATGGAACAAGAGAAGCAATTTATGATATCATGCTTCTGACCCCATCCTGTTTAGAAATATTGTTGTTGTTTTAAAAAACAAGATTGCTTGTTTTCCGTTTTCTATCAAGCCCTCTATAGGCTACCCTAGGCTACTATGGCTGGTTCAACAGCAATGCATTGCCTTTTTTATCCTGGCCTTGCAAAGTAGCCTATCGATAAAAGGTGTTTAAATGGTCTATTCGTCAGAGTGCCTTGAATTGAAAATATACCGCACATCCTAAAACATACATATACATTCAGCAGACGCTCTTATCCAGAGCAATTTTCTCAAGGGCACATCAACAGATTTTACAAATAGTCAGCTCAGGGATTGAAACCAGTTACCTTTCAGTTGCAGGCCTGACTCTCTTAACCGCTAGGCTACCTACCTGCTGCCCCAGCTATGAAAATAGCAAAAAATATTTCTGACATACCTCCAGAACTATTGTGCTTCTGCCAGCGATTAGATTAACCATTGCGTTAAGTTTGTTAAAATAGAGCCCCTAATATCCTATTCACTAAATGTGCTTGGTGACTGACACATCATTAGTGTCCATAAGGGGAGATCTTCAGCATTAAGCCTATAGAGCAGCTCTCCATCTGGGATCACAGCACCATTTCTTCCCTATAGTATCTCTCCACTGAAAACACAACATTGGAACTGCACCACATTTACATGTAAATAAATCCTCCGAGCAGAAAGGGGCGGCTTTCAAAACACATGTCAATCATCTCCTCAGCCTTGCCTTACTGGAGGTAATCAGAGGAAAGGAACATTGCCTCACGAGCCAAACCTGATCCTGGCAGGATCTTTCCAACCTTAATGTGTGTGAAGCTGAGGTATGTAGACTCACTTCAACTGATATCTAAGCAGCAGTAGCCCACAATGGAATGAGAGAGTGAGCGAGTGAGTGAGAGAGAGAGAGGGAGAAGAGAGACTAAAACCCTCTCTAATGACAGAGTGCCCAAACTAATTACTGCATTGTAAATGTACACATGCAATGCATCTCAGGCTTTGAATTGAACACCACATCAAAACCCCCAGTGCTCACCCCTGTCAAACCAAGAAACCAGGAGAATGGCCGCAAAGAATAATTACTTAAGGTCTGGTTTCATACCAACAGCATAAAAGTGGGGAACAACATCTCCCTCCCAAAGTGCACAGATCCAGCCTCTGTAAACAAAACTAAACATCGCTGGCGTTACAAGAAATACCACCCCGACCATGACCCTTGCAGCATACAGGGTTCAGGCCTGCTCTGTCCCTGCTATCTTGATTACATGAGTCTTTTCCCTGGAGGAAAAACTTTGATGTATACTCATCCGTCCAGCCATCAAATTAATTAGAACATTAAAGTTGAAGGCATTCTCTGAATGTAATGAAATCATTGCTCTGAAAAAGAATCCATACCTGAATCAAGTCGTTTATTCTGCTGGCTCCTTTTGGTGCGATGGACGGCATTTTCTCTGTCTTCTGTGAGGTGAGAGTTTTCCTCACTGTTCCCCAGAGGCAATCTATTCTGTTGGTCAGTGAGGGATACAAAAAAAGTGCTGTAAAATTGAAATAGAACTGTAGTTTGCAATGGTCTCTTTATAATTTCAAGCCTCTGTAGGACCTCTTAACTAGCCAGTCATGAGAACTTGCATAAGATATACGAAGTGTGTTCATATTATCTCATAACATTTATTGAAATCAGGGGCAATGTATGGAAAAGGAGACAAACTTTACGTTTTTTCAAATAATATTTCAAATCCAGACTGGAACCCTGCTGGGTGGTTTAGATTTGTGTCTGTATTTTGGCTTTTGTTGACATAGAATGGAATTACTTGGTTTTGTTTACTTTGAGTATTTATGAGACCTGCACCTGTGGAACATAAATTAGACCAAACTGCAACGCGATCAGCAGAGTACCTCTCTACAGACACTAAGAAGTGGGGATAGGGAATAGTGGAGAGGGAGAAAGGTTAACATTTCATGCCCAACTCCAGGGGAAACAACGTGAAAACATGATTCCATTGATGGAAGGCATCAGGCTTATGTGAATGGTACAAGATGCAGAAAACCAAACCCAGGCAGAGTCTCTATCTGATGGATAGAGGAGCAGGCCGCTTGTTTCCATGGCTCCTACTGGATAGTGTGGTATTGATTACTCATTGAAAATAGCACATTTTATGACAATAGAAAGCAGTAGACATTAATTCCAAAAGTCCATCAATAACCTTAAGACAGGCAAAGAAACATTACTTTTGACTGGGTTTGAACATGGGTCATCTGCGTGCCACAAGAATGTGTTAGCCCGCTGAGATAATGCCTGGGCAAACAGTTATAGGGGAGTTCTGCCTCCAAAATATTAGAGGGCACTATAGTTCACTTTTCACTAGTTCAGTCTTCCATAAAAGTGTCTTCAAACTACTGTTTAAAAAGTTCTACATAAAAGAGTAATGCTGATAAAGGCAATACCGTACCTGTTAAATGTTGTGAAAATTGGCCAGAGAGACTAGCGCTTGCCAAATGTGAACAATAAGAATTACCTCACATCACTCCCAGCCAATGGTTTCATTTTATGGCCCCTCTGCATTCCTTTGGGGTGATTGTCCACTTCCACCAGCTATCATTATACTCTCCAGAGGTGAGTCTCATGTGCTGGTACACGCGTGTCAACGTTTATAGAGTTCAGCTCCATATGGATACTGCACTGATATCAGGGTACTTTCAACCTACATTAGAGACTGTACAGTACTCGAAAGCATTGGCTTTAAGGACAGGAATATTACATGAGAACAGTAACCAATGGACTACATTCCTTCAACATACAGTATGTACTCCAAAAAAATTGAATAACAATGGCTTTATTTAGCAGGTACAGAGGATGTTCTGTAGCTGAGTGATACCAACAACAGGCAGGCTTCTATGGATGCTCTGCTCGTTGCATGCCGACTTAAAAAATGCTGGAGTTTGTGCTTAACTCTGCACCTGGCCGACATTAAAACCGGGCAGGACAATAAAGGGTGAAAGCAGTGCTGGGAGTTTATTTTGTTTATCAGCGGGGCCTTTGATATCCCAGCCAGCCCGTAAAGGGAGAGGATGGCCAAAACTTCAGCTAACCTGACAGGCACTCATTACGGTCTGTAGAGCCTGAGACAAGACCTCTGAACCTCAGCTTTGTGTCAACATGACTCTCACCAAGTACATTTCCATATGCTGCTGCCCACCTTTATGATAAAAATTCAACACTGAGTTTATAAAACATTAAGAACACCATTCTAAAATTTTGCCCTCAAAACAGCCTAAATTCATTGAGGCATAGACTCGACAAGGTCCTCAAGCATTCCACAGGGATGCTGGCTCATGTTGACTCCAATGCTTCCCACAGTTGTGTCAAGTTGGCTGGATGTCCTTTGGGTGGTGGACCATTCTTGATACAAACAGGAAACTGTTGAGCGTGAAAAACCCAGCAGCGTTATAGTTCATGACACACACAAAGCAGTGCGCCTGGCACCTACTACCATACCCCGTTCAAAGGCACTTAAATATTTTGTCTTGTCCATTGACCCTCTGAATTGTACACATACACAATCCATGTCTCAAGGCTTAACATTCTTATTTCAATTGTCTCCTCCCCTTCATATACACTGATTGAATTGGATTTAACAGGTGACATCAATAAGGGATCATAGCTTCCACCTGGATTCACCTGGTCAGTCTATGTCATGTACACTCAGTGTATATACAGTGGGGCAAAAAAGTATTTAGTCAGCCACCAATTGTGCAAGTTCTCCCACTTAAAAAGATGAGAGAGGCCTGTAATTTTCATCATAGGTACACTTCAACCATGACAGACAAAACGAGAAGAAAAATAATCCAGAAAATCACATTGTAGGATTTTTAATTAATTTATTTGCAAATTATGGTGGAAAATAAGTATTTGGTCAATAACAAAAGTTTATCTCAATACTTTGTTATATACCCTTTGTTTCACACACTGTTGCTGGTATTTTGGCCCATTCCTCCATGCAGATCTCCTCTAGAGCAGTGATGTTTTGGGGCTGTTGCTGGGCAACACGGACTTTCAACTCCCTCCAAAGATTTTCTATGGGGTTGAGATCTGGAGACTGGCTAGGCCACTCCAGGACCTTGAAATACTTCTTACGAAGCCACTCCTTTATTGCCCGGGCGGTGTGTTTGGGATCATTGTCATGCTGAAAGACCCAGCCCATTTCATCTTCAATGCCCTTGCTGATGGAAGGAGGTTTTCAAAATCTCACGATACATGGCCCCATTCATTCTTTCCTTTACACGGATCAGTCGTCCGGGTCCCTTTGCAGAAAAACAGTCCCAAAGCATGATGTTTCCACCCCCATGCTTCACAGTAGGTATGGTGTTCTTTGGATGCAACTCAGCATTCTTTGTCCTCCAAACACAACGAGTTTTTTGGTTTCATCTGACCATATGACATTCTCCCAATCTTCTTCTGGATCATCCAAATGCTCTCTAGCAAACTTCAGACGGGCCTGGACATGTACTGGCTTAAGCAGGGGGACACGTCTGGCACTGCATGATTTGAGTCCCTGGCGGCGTAGTGTGTTACTGATGGTAGGCTTTGTTACTTTGGTCCCAGCTCTCTGCAGGTCATTCACCAGGTCCCCCCGTGTGGTTCTGGGATTTTTGCTCACTGTTCTTGTGATCATTTTGACCCCACGGGGTGAGATCTTGCGTGGAGCCCCAGATCGAGGGAGATTATCAGTGGTCTTGTATGTCTTCCATTTCCTAATTGCTCCCACAGTTGATTTCTTCAAACCAAGCTGCTTACTTATTGCAGATTCAGTCTTCCCAGCCTGGTGCAGGTCTACAATTTTGTTTCTGGTGTCCTTTGACAGCTCTTTGGTCTTGGCCATAGTGAAGTTTGGAGTGTGACTGTTTGAGGTTGTGGACAGGTGTCTTTTATACTGATAACAAGTTCAAACAGGTGCCATTAATACAGGTAACGAGTGGAGGACAGAGGAGCCTCTTAATGAAGAAGTTACAGGTCTGTGAGAGCCAGAAATCTTGCTTGTTTGAAATTGACCAAATACTTATTTTCCACCATAATTTGCAAATAAATTCATTAAAAATCTTACAATGTGATTTTCTGGATTTTTAAAATAATTTTGTCTGTCATATGATGAAAATTACAGGCCTCTCTCATCTTTTTAAGTGGGAGAACTTGCAAAATTGGTGGCTGACTAAATACTTTTTTGCCCCACTGTACATCATAACATTTTATAAAAATGAAATGTAAATGTGTGTCTTACAACACCCATTACAGATGATGTAGGTGAGTTTGAGTCATTAATTGTCCTTGCGCAACTAGAATTCCAGCCAAATGTCAATCTAACAAGTGGCTTCCATCCAGTGATTACAGAGGATATCCTCAGTCCAAGCTAAATGATAAGTATGGGATGGCAGGAACTATGATGTAATGTTATATGATTCCCCCAACAGATGATCACTATATCCTGCCATTCACTGAGCGTTATCTTCATATCAATCAAACATATATGCACATCTGAAACAAGATATCAGCAAACACAGCCAGTAGCGAGAAAAACACAATGTTGTTGGACAAGATTAGTAATGAAAAGTAATTTGAGGTCTTAAAACGATCACACAAGCAGCGGTCCTTAAACGTATTGGGTTGCACACTTACTGGTTTAAGAATTAAGGTCTCAACATTTGACAGGAGTACATGCTCTCTGAGCAGATATTGTCTTTCAGGGGGATGGGTAAAACCAACAATCTGCTGTTAGGTAAACTGTGTTCATTATATTCTACAGCAGTTGTCATATTCAGGTTGGATAAAGACATGAAAATGAAACGTGATTGCTAAGGCACGAATATTACAAATATGTACTTAGAGTTCTATTATGAAATCCCCCCCCCAGGAGAAACTCAGAAGAATAGGTCAAACAAACTGTCTCAGTGACACACAATCTACTGTCCTGTTTCAAATCCTTATACAATACAATCTATTTTATAGTACATAATCCAATATAAGCTTCTACTTTGATGTTCCCTTGTAGTATGTGAAGTGTGCACACAAGTTGGAATAGGATCAAATGAGGGAACAACTGCAGCTTGGAGGTAGTGATTCATTAGACAGGTGCAAAATAAGATCATAGGCCTACAGAATGAGGTGTGGGGGAGAGACTGTGTAAAGCAACAGGGGAACAGAGGCATCCCTATATCCCTAGATATGAAGGAGTGTCTGAGGAGCGGGATGGCAAAAGAGAATTCAACCTTTCAATTCACATTACATCCTTGCCTTACTTTTTGTTGTGGCTTGCAACGCCACATTCTTGGTCCGCAGCTCAAATTGACTGTAAATAGCACAGTAGCTGCTAGCCAGTTAGCACAAACTATTAAACAATGACCAAAACATATTTCACTATTGAATAATACAATAACATTACACTCTTGAATAATGTAACAATTCACAAGCATGTGCAGACATTTAAAGGGTTTATTCTCTTGTCTGTAGGTTACACTCGTTACATTTTAACTTCAAGACAAAGCACAGAGTTGCTAACAGCATGTCTTCATCATGTAACTTTAGCCGATTAACCGCCTCATACGAATATTACAGTAGGCCTACCTTACATAACAACAAACCAGACTTTTCCATATACATTACAACAAACCAGACTTCATTTTCACCAATATCATGCAAATCATTACATGTGGTATAAGCATATTGTGGCTGGAAATGTGGGTATAAGTTAATTCACTGCAGATTTGCGAAGAGCTGTTTGATATAGAAGCCCATACCCGCCACCCCAAAATATTTGCCAACATGAACAATTAGTCTGTGCTTCAGTCTGATCAACTGTAACCTACTGATAACAACCACAGCTGCAGGTAGACTAGAGAAGCCTATGTGCTCTGATCCCATCTGGTCCCGGCTTGGGGAAACGTAACGTCATGTTTTTATAGCCTAAGCTATGTATTTATAGCCTAAAATAGGCCCATTTATGTTCTGAGAAAATGTGAATGTGATAAAATGTGGTTTATATTCACACTTCGGGTGGCTTGGCTACCTAGACGTTTTTAATCCAGAATTATTGACTGGAATGAATCAATCAACACAATAGTGATGACATACTCTATGAGTATATTTTTATATACAGATTCAAAGGCCTACAAGATGCAACTCTGCATACAGCAAGCTCAGCCTTGTTAGTTTTATTGTCCAATAGCAATTGTTGTCTCTTTGTCTGTTTAAAGGGTTTTAATGTTTTCATTCTCCCTAGGGCCAGGAGTTTTTCCAGGAGTAAAAAACAACAACATATGTCCTGATTAGAAAAATAATCTGGCCCATATAGAACCGTTTTTTGTGTGTTTTTTTTTTTACAGTGATGTATTACTATGTAATACGCTACAACTAGGGTCCGGAGTTAGATAGGTTAGCCTACTATCAGATCAGAAAAAACTCTGGGACCCAGGAAAACACCACACAATGTTACAAATGAAAAAAAAACATATCCTATTTGTATGATGGGCTTCCGTAGTTTAACGTGGCTCAGTGCGACAATTTCAGAATGTAGCAGGCTGTTACTGCAGTTTCAGGTAAAAACAATAAAACGAGTCTCAAATATGAGGAAAATGTCTATACATTTAATCTGTTTCAAAACCATTGCTCTGCTATTACC